>NC_082644.1:18650874-19396499 GCF_028023285.1 Balaenoptera ricei
GTCCAAAATGGGTCCATAGGGCTGCATTCCTCCTGGAAACTCTAGAGAAAAATTCTGTTTCCTTGCTTGGAAAAGCTTCTAGAGACCACTTACTTTAATAACCACATTTTCTAATTTCTGTATTTGATCCTCTGATATCTTAAGGCCTTGCTGACCCTGGTGGGATGCCTTCCCAGAGCTAGTCAACTCCTGGAGATATTATCGGTCTCCTCTCCAAGCATTCCTTTCATATGCAAGCCAAACAATCCAGAGTCCACACCTCAACCACCTACTTGATCGGCTTTCACAATCAGATCCATTATCCCCTTGCCCTAACCACGCCAGGGCCAGGTGCCAGAAAACCAAGACAACCCCTACACTTCAGAGCCTGCTGAAATTATTCAGACTAGCCAATCTTAAACCTGCTCTCCTTCATTAATTCCCATGGAAACCACATAAATGCTCTTGCCCACATTTTCCCCTCATTATTTGATTATAATGTGCTTTGATGTGGGTTTCATATTTCTTGCATTTGGGGTTCAGTGAGATTCTTGGATCTAGGTATTTATAATTTTCATCAAATCTGGAAAAATTTTAGCCATTTATATATTTTTTAATTTACAGAAAAATTTTATTTGTAAGTTTATCTGAGGATTTTCTTGGCTAGATGCTGTTTTAAAAAGACTTTATTGTTTTTGAAGCAGTTTTAGGTTCACAGCAAAATGGTGGGGCAAGTACAGAAATTTCCCAGATATCCCCTGTCCCTATATACACAGTCTCCCCCATTACAAACATCCCCCAGCAGAGTGGTACATCTGTTACAATTGATGACCTTACATTGACACATCATTTTCACTTAAGACCATAGTTCACTCTTGACATTGCCATTATTTTTTCAAATATTTTTCAGTTTCTCACCTCTCCTCTTCTTTGGGGACTCCAATTACCTATGTCTGGTCACTCTGTTAATTTTTTTAAATCTTTGTTTTTCTTGTGTTTTATTTTAGACAGCTTCTAATGCTATGTCTTTCAGCTCACTAATATTTTCTTCTGAAATGTCTAATCTGCTGCAATAGTCATCTGGTATATTTTTCAACACAGTTATTGTAATTTTTGTCTCTAGAAATTTGATTTGGGTCTTCTATGTCTCTACTTAGCATTTTCAGTCTGTTCTGTAGTTTCTTGAACATATGGAATACAGTCAAAATAACTGTTTTAAAGTCCTTGCTATTCATTCTATCATCTGTGTCATTTTGGAGTCAGTTTTGATTCATTGATTTGTCTCATCATTATGGGTTGTATTTTCCTGCTTCTATGCATATCTGGTAATTTTTTACTGGATGCTAGATATTGTGAATTTACCTCATAGGTTGTTGAATATTTCTGTATTCCTATAAATATTTTTGAGCTTTGTTCTGTGATGTGGTTAAGCTACCTGCAAACAGTCTGATCATTTCTGGGCTTCATATTAAGATTTGCTCAGCAGAACCAGATCTGAGTTTAGTCTAGGATTAATTCCTTCCTACAGGAGCAAGGTCCTTCTTAGTACACTAACAAATGTCCTTTGAATTATAAGGTTTTTCCCTCTGACTTTGGGGAACGGGCACTGTTTGGGGGCTGTGTGCTCTGTGAGGCACTGTTCTATTTAATATTTTGAGTCACTCTTTCCCAATCCTTGGATAGTTTCCTCACACTTATATCCTAGGCAGTACTTTGCTGAATATTCAAGGGACCCTCTGCAAGTCTCCAAGGTTCTTCCTGTGCAGCTATCTCTTCTCCAAAACTCTTGCTATGTTGATTTTCTCAGGTTCTCAACTCTAATTCAGAGAGACCACCAGCATCCCCGTTGCCCCTCCTGGCACCATGGCTTAGTACCTCTCTAAGGGCCAAAAACTGAGTAATCATGGGGCTCACCTCATTCTTTCCTGCTTCTTGGGGATCATTGTCTTTTGTTGTCGGATGTTCAATGTCTTAAATGCTTTTGTTTCCTGTATTTTGTCCATTTTTTTATTCAGTCCATAGAGTAAATCTGGCCACTGTTATTCCATTTCAAACAGATCTAAGTCTATTTTAAATTCCCTTTAGTTTTATATTAAATGCCTCTCCATTTTCAGAGGCATCTGCCAAAATTCCTTTGAATTCCTGTGATCTCTCTTTGAATAGTAAACCTAAAGACCTACCTATCTTTAAATACCTGGAAGATTACTCTAGAGTTATTATAGTACAAACTCATTTTCATATGTCAATATAAAGCTTTCTTTTTAATAACAACATTATTTTCTACCTTAAACTTATTCATATTTCAGTTTTTCTCAAAATGTGCTATGAAACTACTCTTAAAGGTATATCATGGAACTACCTAGCAAGGACCGAGAACTAGGACTATGGCTTTGTTTTAGTAAGAGAGTATCACTCTCATACTTCTTTATAAAGCAAAAGTGTTGTTATCAATATTGTGACTGAATTTTCCATGCTAGTGTTTTCAAAAAGTGAAGTAATGAGTACTTTAGTATTTTTAAAATGTGCACAATAACATATAAAAAAAAACTATGCATATTGTTCTCCAGGATTCTTGAAGACCAAACCAATATAACAACATTTCCCATTATTTGAATTGTGTAGACATATTCCATTATTCTCCTCCACTATAGAAATGGTATATCCTTCGTCTTTTTGGTAAAGTTTGGGTTTTTGCATTAATAAGGTACGTTTAAGGATTTCCATGACTGAGCCACTACTGACTATCCCACGCTTTCTGATCCACCCAAGTGGAAACATCCAAGACCCCCTCACAGCTACACTTGACGGCCCCCACCTCTGTGTTCTCTGCTTCTCCTAGATGAGCTTCTGCCCCCTCCCCAAGGTGCACCACTCATCTTGCCCTTCCTTAGAAAGCCTGTCCCAATACCAAATCGAGGAAACCTTTCCAAAATTTCTCTTGGCCTCAACTCAGTTTTCCCTCTGGAAATTCCACTGTATTTTTTTTTTTTTGGACAGTTTTTTGTTGCACCTTTATTCACCTTAGTTCTTTAAAAATGTACTTGTTTTAAAGATCCTATGGAGTGATCACCCACTAATGTGGGATGTAAGTAAGTCACCCCTCTCAGCATGGTATTTTTGTCTTTAAAAAGCAGAGTTTCTTATAGGAATCTTATTGACCACACAGTAGTTACAAGAGTGGCAGATATAATGATGTATACAATCTAAACAAGACAGGCTAATTAAGAATTTACATAATGTAAAAATATACATATTAAAAGTTAGCCATGTGGACAGATGCATGCAGTGGGCAGAGTAGTTGATTGGAGTTGAGGGCCCATATGCACTAGTAGAGAAATGTAAATTGGTGCAGCCACTATGGAAAACTGTATAGAGATTCCTCAAAGAACTAAAAATAGAACTGCCATATGATCCATCAATTCCACTTCTGGGTACTTACTCAAAGAAAATGAAAACAGGATCTCAAAGAGATATCTGTACCCCCATGTTCATTGTAGCATCATTCACAATAGCCAAGATATGGAAACAACCTAAGTGACCTCAATGGATAAATGAATAAAGAAAATGTGGTATCTATATACAATGGAATATTATACAGCCATAAAAGCAAGGAAATCCTGCCATTTGCAACAACACAAATTGGCATTGAGGGCATTATGCTAAGTGAAATAAGTCAGACAGAGAAAGAAAACTACTGTAAGATCTCACCTGTATATAGAATCTAAAACAACAGCAACAAAACAAAACAAAAACCAAATTCTTAGAAACAGAGAAATGGGGGTGGGTGAAATGGTGAGGGAGTCAAAAGGTTCAAAACTTCCAGTTATTAAAATAAATAAGTCCTGGGGGTGTAATGTACAGCATGGTGACCATAGTTAATAATACTTGATTGTATATTTGAAAGGTGCTAAGACAGTAGATCTCCAAAGCTCTCATTAAAAAATAGTAGTAAAAAAATAAACTAGTATGGAATCTTCTCAGGTTAGTCTATGCCTTCAGTGATCACATTTTTCCACCTGAAATTTAGAATAGGAGTGATAAATACTCAGGCCACTACTGGGAATAAAAGTCTTTCTAAAAGTTCTGTGATTCTCCAAACAGTTCTAGGGGTTATAAAAGCCACAAGCAGTGTATTGTATAGAAAGAAAGTTCTGGACACCCCAGGTTGTCTGGTGTTCATATCTGTGTATTCCCAGCCCCTCTCTTCCATTTTTCCCAAATATCCTGAGTCTCCAGGAAAGGAGAGAGAGTGAGAACAGGTAAGGTAAAACTCATGTCTTCATCAGCTTTTTTAGTCATGATGTGGATAGATTGTTGTGGAATGGAAGGAATTTCATGGTAATGATCTTCACTGGAACTCAGGAGAGAGTCTACATCTTAGATCTGAAGTTTTAGGGTGGTGACTAGTGTATATAAACAGAATAACCAATGGAAACCCAACCAACACACAGGCAATCTCTCAGCAATGTTCTTCCTCTTATAACATGTTAATGTTTCCACTGAGAGCCCTGGAATTTTGTGTAAGTTTTTGCCTTTGCTTCATATAGCAATAGAGGGAGGAACTTTACAAGTAAGGGACTCATAAAGTGCAAAAATCACTCAGAGATGGTGTTTATCCAGCTGGACTTCTACAGTGAGAAACACACCTCAATAACACAACTAAAGGCAAGGAGCCATTCCCAAATTATTGATGCAAAGGTTGGACAAAGGCGTCAGAAAGGGAAAAGATCATGTGTCAGACTGCTAGCCTTCCTGCTACTCTTCACATCTGGCAGTGTTATTTCCACCCACTCTGGCATGAAGAAGGCAGCCTGCCCTCACAAGAAGCTCTAGAAACTCCCTACACCATCCTTTCTTCTTCATGCTCAGGCACACGCTCTATCCTTCCTTCCTTCCTCCCTCTATCCCTTCCTTCCTTCCTTCCTTCCTTCCTTCCTTCTTTCTTTCCACTGAGCAGGTCAAATTCAATCATGTGTTCTTTCTTCAGACTTTCTTTTACAGAGATTTCCAAACATACACAAAAGTAACAAGAAGCACATAACGAATCCCCAGGTAGCTATCACCTGCTTCAGGTATATCAACACTGTGCCAACCTTGCTCTCCCAGCTCTCCACCCCAACTCCCCCTGCCACCCAGTGTTTTCCTGCAGCATTTTAAAGCAAATCCCAAAATGTCACTCTTAAATATGTCATTATGTCTCTCTAAAAGAAAAGTATTTTTAAAAAACCTAACCAAAATACATTATCATACTTTTCAAAATTAGCAGTAACTCCTTGACATCATCTAATATCCAGTTTGTTTTTAAATTTCTCAAAAAATATTTTTACAGTCATTTTGTTCAAATAGGCTCCAATCAAAGTCTACATGGTGCATTTGGCTGAGAACTTTTTCAAGCTCTTGCATCATGTAATACTTCCCTTCTTTCTGTTTTCATGACTCATGTCAGGCCTGCTCAATTTCCCACAGTTTAGGTCTTGCTGAATTGCATCCTCACAAAAGTTGTCAAAAGTTCAGAAAAAAAAAAAAAAAAAAAAAAGAAGTAAAACCAATGACTCACTGAAGTAGTAATTAGTAAAAGTTTATTGTGCAGAGACCAAAAAGACAGTTTGCAAACTGGGAGCATTCAGACCAAAACATGAATGAGGCTCAGAGGTAAATTGTTGTAAAGCAGTATAGTGTGAAGGCAGCTCTCTTTATTTTTCAGAGTAATTGATTAGAATTTTAACTTTCTTGAATGAAAGGCAATTGGTTAGTGGTTACCTCATATCAATTTGGGGGGAAAATTTAAGTTTTGCTTATGATTTTCAGAAGCATAAGCAACAAGTGACCCAGGTCAAGTTAGCTTTACTTGTCCTGAAAAATCAGCTAAATTAAGCTTTGCTTATATGACTAAACTGGTTTTGTCTGCTCAGGGAATTTTCAAGTCTGGTCTCTGTGTTTGATTTGAGCACGATGTAACTAACACATTCCTTTCCTCCCATAGTTCCTGTAAGCTAGTGTTTGGATTTAGAGGCTTGTTTAGGCTGGGATTTGAAATTTTTAGCGTGAATAGTCCATAAGTGGTGCTGGTAGTTCCTTTTGTACCCCTAATGTCTCACCCCAGGTTTAGTGGATTTGAGATTAATCAGTAGCAAATTAGGGTGTTGTCATCCTGATCCACTTATCAAATGTTTCCTATCAGCCTCATGTTATTAACATTCATTTATTGCCCAGATCTCTTTTTTCATTAGTAGTTGCAAAATGGTGGTTTTCTATTTTCATTTTTTCTTCTGCATTTATTAGCTAGAATTTTTCTGTAACTATTTGGTTAACCTGAGATACAGTCTGTAGAGGAAAAGTGGAATAAATACATGATGCTTTCTCTTTATGAATTTTCAGAATAATTGGGAACCTACAAGGAAACCAGTGAGACTTTCTTTTTTATTATTATTATAACTGCATAGAACTTTATGTGTCCATTTTATTTCAATACATATTAGTCATTTATTGTCATTGGTGCATCAATTGTCCCATCTTTTGCCTGTAGGGGTTCCTCCAGGTTGGCTCCTGGACACAGCTCCCTTGGCAACATCCCTATTTTTGGCCACAATACGATGTCTCAGGATCATCTTGTACTGTATCTGCCCCAGAACAGCCATTTCTCCAGGAGCCCTGGTTCCCTTTAGTGAAAAATAGCATTTGGAGACCATAGCCTGGGAACTGGGAGTGGGGAGTGTGTGTATGTGCTCATTGAAACTGTCTTGTCCTTGAATCTAGGCCTCTTCTGTGTTGTTGTTTTTAAGATCACATTATGAGCTTATATTCACCTTTCCAAATCAAAGTGAGTTTATAGGGTTTTACTTAAGTCTGATTATAAGGATGTATTCCTTTTCTTACATTGAAAATCTTAGTTTCTAAGGAATTTTACGTAATTATTTATTTGCTCAATCTAGATCTCTAAGTATGTGTGTGTACACATGTACATATATACATTTATATATATATATATTTGTCTATGTGGATAGTTCAAATAGTAATGTCAATGTTACCATTAAAAGTAAGAATCTATGATGAAAGAAAAGTTTATGAACTGAATGGCAAGAAGCCATAGTGATAACTCACCTGAAGTGCATGAAGAGTTTTCAGGAGGAGTTTCAATGACAATGACAATGACAAAATCAAGAAGAATTAGTTTAAAGAGGGTTTAGGTGTATGTACTTACCTGACTGTGAGATTGCTGTGAAACTAAAACTCTGAAACCATGCTCTTAGAGGAGTCTCATCACTAAGGATGTTTAACAATAGATAGTTATTGGCATCCAGGGTCTTAGGTAAGAAGCGATGGAAAGATCTTTTCATCTACTTTATGCTTCTAGGAGGATTTACAGAGAATATGTTGGCTGTCTTGATTTTAACTCCTACTTGTAGGTCCATAACTCTTTCCTTTTGACTTGGACCTAGGGGTGGCACAAAAGAAGTAAAAGTGAAAAGACGATTGTAACTTTTCCAATTTCCCTCACTTTTCTCTAAGCTTCTTCACTTCTGTCAGACTCAACATGAATTATCTTTAGAGATTATCAGCCTAATAATCATGGTTAAAAAGTCAAGCCAACATATACTCTTGCTTTTTAAGACCTTCCCCAGAAAGGCTCTATTTTCCTTCCTGCCAGCTATGCTTCATCTTATGCTGATGTTGTTCACAATATGCCCAGGGTCTCATGTCCAGGAAAAGGGAATTCATGCTGGCATACCCAGTTATATTTAAAGTGAATAACCCTTGACTTGTTTAGTAATTAACTTGATAATGATATATTTTACTAAGTCTGTTACCTAATAAATAGAGTGATTTAGCACTTAATTATAAGCATTGCCAAATACTCTTAGAAAATATTAATTCATTATTTTAAAAAGCTGTTTTGGAGTATTGACTATGGCATTAATCCTGAATTTTCCCAAGGATGATGGTGCAGTCACCTGTTTGCAGCTCACTTGAAGCGGCCTCAGTTCTCAGTGTTTGGGTCTATGCTACTTGTTTTGGGGAAACATGGAGAAAACCGAACAGGGTAAGTTCATTTTTCAGATTTACTAATATGCCTACCCACACCTTTCTTTCATTTAATTTCCCACAACACCACAGTCCCAGGGGTAAAATTCTATCCTAAAGTGGGGAATTGAAAAAAGTGAAATGATTTGCTCTAGGTCACAGCTAATAGGTGACAAGCGAGTTTTAATCCTGCTTTTATCTTGCACATACATGTCCCTGAACCCCAGCTGCCTTTCCTTAAAACTGGCAGGAGAAACCGATCTGAGTTGGACCTTAAAGTAAGAGGCGCCAGTTAAGGAGTGGGTGCGTGGGATCAGGGGATGCATGGCAGGCGTTTATGTCCCCCATTGCCAACACAGCATCTCACTCAGAGTCAGGCTCAAAACGTGCTTATTGAATCGAAGCAGCTGATGAAAGCCAGATTCTCAGGACTTCAGATACAAATCTATTATTCTCAACTGAGAGGCCCCAGATTTTATTAATACAAACTGTATGTTGTAAAAGTTTTATCTTATGACCTTTGCCAATTTTGATCAGCTCAACCTAGCTCTAGTCCTTTCTGTTTCATCTTTTTCTCATAAACAGAAATTAGAACAAAAAAAATTTTTAAGATCTTAACCTTTCTTAAACTGTGAGAATTTTAAACTAAATATATGAAGAAGTTAGTAGTTTACTCAAACAATGTAGACACTTATTTGGAAATTGATATCTTCAATGATGTCTGTGCTTGTCATTTTCTGTGACGAATGCTCTCTGTTCACTTTCAAAACTTACCAAACTTCCAAAGATTTATTTGCTGGGAAGTTAGTATGTCTGGGAGAGTAGCACATTCTTTTTGATTTAGTCATGTATAAATTTTTTTTTAAGTGGGATACATATTTTTTTAAGAAGATCTCTTTAGCAAACCTGGGATTGAAATCTATAGGTTCATTTCTCCCCTTATTTTTCTTATAACTTTAAAAAATTCCCCTTTGGAAGTTGAAGCAGGAGAAAAGGTAGGACCCAGCATCACACAGAAACAGCAGGTGAGACAAGATTCATGTATTCAGGGTCCCAAATAGGCTCATGGCTGCCTGTTAGAAGGAGCTGGAATCCCTCTGCACCAGAGTCCTGGATGGAAATCATCAGCATGCATGTGAGCTTCACCAGTGGCAGCCCAGAGCCAAGTCATTAACCTGTGGTCTGGTTGGGAGCCATGTACCTGTGGATCAATGTGAAATTGTTTCACGGAGACAGCCATTTTGTCTTGGGACACCCAAGAAGTAAAATTCCCACAGAAGATAAGCTCACACACAAGAATTACAAAACATATGAGAAAGTTCAGTGTTATGAAAAATAGCCAGAAGACCCAGATCTGCTGCATACAGCTTACACAATTATAGATTGTACACCACACAATTATAGGTGTGTCATTCACATTGACCACAATCACACACAAACACACACATGATGTAAAACCTTAGAATAAGTATTCTAGGGCAATCTGAGAAAGATATTAAATCCTCAGACTGATAAAAGAGGGCATTGCATCCATGGAACAAGAACATTCAAAATAAAAACATGCCATTATGGCAAAAGCACAGGTGATTATGAGAAAAAATCAGGTATCTTGATAATTAAAAGTCTCAGACTATAGATTTAATAGGGGACATATCCAGCAAGCAAGAGATTTAGTAAACTAAAAAGGAAAACTAATCCAGAGGGAACATGGCCCTGCCAACACCTTGGTTTTGATCTAGTGAAACTGACTTTGGGCTTCTGGCCTCCAAAACAGTGAAACAATAAATTTTAATTGTTTAAGCCACCAAGTTTGTGATAATTTGGTACAGAAACCATAGGAAAATAAAATACTAGACAAAGATGGAGCATTTTGAGCATCATCAAAATAATAATTATAGTGAATCACAGCATATAAATTGTGTTTTTAAATAATTCATGTGTTCAAAATGATACCAACACCCTCCTATACACATAAACTCGTTTGTCACTAGGTAACAAATTCATTGTCGTGAAAACCAAAATAAAGGGAAATAACTACTTCAGAGTAACAATACAGTTGATGAGGAAAAACTTTGCTTGATGGAAAAATTTAAGTAAAGAAAGATTTGTAGAATTAAGATATCACCATTTTGTAATTTGTTATGAAATAATAGACCTAAGCAATGATCATGAATGGTTTCTAAAACCATCAGGTGAAAAGGTTATGAGAAATTTGTAATCAGGCTGGCAACTTCCAAATGCCACAGTTCAATTTCAACATTAAAAACAAAAGAACAAACAGACATATGTACCTCCTGATATGATGCAATAGTAAAGAAAAATAACAACTACGAAATTTTCTTGAAAAAAATTCAAACCTGAATCTGATCAAACTTCTAGATATAACTACCATTTTATAAGAAATATTGGGGACAGGGAAATATGATAAATAATATTGCTGGGATGCTACCAGCAGAATCCAAAATACAGGAAACTGTAGAGGAAAAAGACCTAGTCTGTTCAACAAATAAATTGCAAAAACAAAAAAGATAGAAGAAAGAATCTATAATTAAAAGCAATTTAAGAGATTTATCAACCAATGGGTCCTGATTCAAATACCCCAACTATAAAACATAATTATGGAGATTGGTTCAAGATGGCAGAGTAGAAGGACGTGCTCTCACTCCCTCTTGTGAGAACACTAGAATCACAACTAACTGCTGAACAATCATCAACAGGAAGACACTGGAACTCACCAAAAAAGATACCCAACATCCAAAGACAAACGAGAAGCCACAATGAGATGGTATGAGGGGCGCAATCACAATAAAATCAAATCCCATAACTGCTGGGTGGGTGACCCACAAACTTGAGAACACTTATAACACAGAAGCCCACCCACTGGAGTGAAGTTTCTGAGCCCCACATCAGGTTTCCGAACCTGGGGGTCCAGCAACGGGAGGAGGAATTCCTAGAGAATCATACTTTTAAGGATAGCAGGATTTGATTGCAGGACTTCAACAGGACTGAGGGAAACAGAGACTCCACTCTTGGAGGGCACACACAAAGTAGTGTGTGCATCGGGACTCAGGAGAAGCAGCAGTGACCCCATAGAGACTGAACCAGACCTACCTGCTAGTATTGGGGGAGTCTCCTGCAGAGGCGGAGGGTGGCTCTGTCTCACCGTGAGGACAAGGACACTGACAGCAGAAGTTCTGAGAAGTACTCCTTGGCGTGAGCCCTCCCAGAGTCCCCCATTAGCCCCACCAAAGAGCTCGGGTAGGCTCCAGTGTTGGGTCACCTCAGGCCAAACAACAAACAGTGAGGGGACCCAGCCCCACCCATCAGCAGGCAAGTGGATTAAAGTTTTACTGAGCTTTGCCCACCAGAGCAACAACCAGCTCTACCCACCACCAGTCCCTCCCATCAGGAAACTTGCACGAGTCTCTTAGATAGCCTTATCCATCAGAGGGCAGACAGCAGAGGCAAGAAGAACTACAATCCTGCAGCCTGTGGAACAAAACCTACATTCATAGAAAAACAGACAAGATGAAAAGGCAGAGGGCTATGTACCAGATGAAGGAACAAGATAAACCCCCAGAAAAACAACTAAATGAAGTGGAGATAGGCAACCTTCAGGAAAAAGAATTCAGAATAATGATAGTGAAGATGATCCAGGACCTCGGAAAAAGAATGGAGGCAAAGGTCGAGAAGCTGCAAGAAATGTTTAACAAAGACCTAGAAGAATTAAAAAACAAACAAACAGATATGAACAATACAATAATTGATATGAAAAATACACTAGAAGGAATCAATAGCAGAATAACTGAGGCAGAAGAACGGATAAGTGACCTGGAAGACAGAATGGTGGAATTCACTGCTGCAGAACAGAATAAAGAAAAAAGAATGAAAAGAAATGAAGACAGCCTAAGAGACATCTGGGACAACATTAAACGCAACAACATTCGCATTATAGGGGTCCCAAAAGGAGAAGAGAGAAAGAGAGAACCTGAGAAAATTTTTGAAGAGATTATAGCCCAAAACTTCCCTAACATGGGAAAGGAAATAGCCACCAAAGTCCAGGAAGCACAGAGAGTCCCACACAGGATAAACCCAAGAAGAAACACACCAAGACACATAGTAATCAAACTGGCAAAAATTAAAGACAAAGAAAAATTATTGAAAGTAACAAGGGAAAAACGACAAATAACATCCAAGGAAACTCCCATAAGGTTAACAGCTGATTTCTCAGCAGAAACTCTACAAGCCAGAAGGGAGTGGCATGATATATTTAAAGTGATGAAAGGGAAAAAACTACAACCAAGATTACTCTACCCAGCAAGGATCTCATTTAGATTCGATGGAGAAACAAAAGCTTTACAGACAAGGAGCAGCTAAGAGAATTCAGCACCACCAAACCAGCTTTACAACAAATGCTAAAGGAACTTCTCTAAGTGGGAAACACAAGAGAAGAAAAGGACCTACAAAAACAAACTCAAAACCTTTAAGAAAATGGTAATAGGAACATACATATCAATAATTACCTTAAACGTGAATGGATTAAATACTCCAACCAAAAGAAACAGGCTTGCTGAATGGATACAATAAAATACCCATATATATGCTGTCTACAAGAGACCCATTCAGACATAGGGACACATACAGACTGAAAGTGAGGGGATGGAAAAAGATATTCCATGCAAATGGAAATCAAAAGAAAGCTGGAGTAGCAATACTCATATCAGATAAAATAGACTTTAAAATAAAGAATGTTACAAGAGACAGGAAGGACATAATGATCTACATTATTAATGATCTACATTATTATTATATGTAGTATTATTATACTACATAACCATCAAGGGATCAACCCAAGAAGAAGATATAACAATTATAAATATATATGCACCCAACATAGGAACACCTCAATACATAAGGCAACTGCTAACAGGTATAAAAGAGGAAATTGACAGTGACACAATAATAGTGGGGGACTTTAACACCTCACTTACACCAATGGACAGACCATCCCAACAGAAAATTAATAAGGAAACACAAGCTTTAAATGACACAATAGACCAGAGAGATTTAATTGATATTTATAGGACATTCCATCCAAAAACAGCAGATTACACTTTCTTCTCAAGTGCACACAGAACATTCTCCAGGATAGATCACATCTTGGGTCACTAATCAAGCCTCAGTACATTTAAGAAAATTGAAATTATATCAAGCATCTTTTCTGACCACAATGCTATAAGATTAGAACTCAATTACAGGGAAAAAAACGTAAAAACACAAACACATGGAGGCTAAACAATACATTACTAAATAACCAAGTGATCACTGAAGAAATCAAAGAGGAGATCAAAAAATACCTAGAGACAAATGACAACGAAAACACTATGATCCAAAACCTATGGGATGCAGCAAAAGCAGTTCTAAGAGGGAAGTTTATACCTATATAAGCCTACCTCAAGGAACAAGAAAAATCTCAAATAAACACTCTAACCTTACACCTAAAGGAACTAGAAAAAGAAGAACAAACAAAACCCAAAGTTAGCGGAAGGAAAGAAATCATAAATATCAGAGCAGAAATAAATGAAATAGAAACAAGAAAACAATAGCAAAGATCAATAAAACTAAAAGCTGATTCTTTGAGAAGATAAATAAAATTGATAAACTATTAGCCAGACTCATCAAGAAAAAGAGGGAGAGGACTCAAATCAATAAAATTAGAAATGAAAAAGGAGAAGTTACAACAGACACAGCAGAAATACAAAACATCCTAAGAGACTACTACAAGCAACTCTATGCCAATAAAATGGCCAACCTGGAAGAAATGGACAAATCCTTAGAAAGGTATAACCTTCCAAGACTGAAACAGGAAGAAATAGAAAATATGAACAGACCAATCACAAGTAATGAAATTGAAACTGTGATTAAAAACCTTCCAACAAACAAAAGACCAGTACCAGATGACTTCACAGCTTCACAGGTGAATTCTATCAAACATTTAGAGAAGAGTTAACACCCATCCTTCTCAAACTCTTCCAAAAAATTGCAGAGGAAAGAACCCTCCCAAACTCATTCTAAGAGGCCACTATCAACCTGATACCAAAACCAAAGATACTACAAAAAAAGAAAATTACAGACCAATATCACTGATGAATATAGATGCAAAAATCCTCAACAAAATACTAGCAAACAGAATCCAACAACACATTAAAAGGATCATACACCATGATCAAGTGGGATTTATCATAGGGATGCAAGGATTCTTCAATATATGCAAATCAATCAATGTGACACACCGAATTAACAAATTGAAGAATAAAAACCATATGATCATCTCAATAGATGCAGAAAAAGCTTTTGACAGAATTCCACACACATTTATGATAAAAACTCTCCAGAAAGTGGGCATAGAGGGAACCTACCTCAACATAATAAAGGCCATATATGACAAACCCACAGCAAACATCATTCTCAATGGTGAAAAACTGAAAGCATTTCCTCTAAGATCAGGAACAAGACAAGGATGTCCACTCTCACCACTAGTATTCAACATAGTTTTGGAAGTCCTAGCCATGGCAATCAGAGAAGAAAAAGAAATAAAAGGAATACAAATTGGAAAAGAAGTAAAACTGTCACTGTTTGCAGATGACATGATACTATACATAGACAATCCTAAAGATGCCACCAGAAAACTGCTAGAGCTAATCAATGAATTTCGTAAAGTTGCAGGATACAAAATTAATGCACAGAAATTTCTTGCATTCCTATACACTAATGATGAAAAATCTGAAAGAGAAATTAAGGAAACACTGCCATTTACCATTGCAACAAAAAGAATAAAATACCTAGGAATAAACCTACTTAGGGAGACAAAAGACCTGTATGCAGAAAACTATAAGACACTGATGAAAGAAATTAAAGATGATACCAACAGATGGAGAGATATACCATGGTCTTGGATTGGAAGAATCAGTATTGTGAAAATGCCTATACTACCCAAAGCAATCTACAGATTCAGTGCAATCCCTATCAAATTACCAATGGCATTTTTTACAGAACTAGAACAAAAACTCTTAAAATTTGTATGGAGACAAAAGAGACCCCGAATAGCCAAAGCGGTCTTGACGGAAGAAAACGGAGCTGGAGGAATCAGACTCCCTGACTTCAGACCATACTACAAAGCTGCAGTAATCTAGACAATATGGTACTGGCACAAAAACAGAAACATAGATCAATGGAGCCAGATAGAAAGCCCAGAGATAAACCCACGCACCTATGGTCAACTAATCTATGACAAAGGAGGCAAGCATATACAATAGAGAAAAGACAGCCTCTTCAATAAGTGGTGCTGGGAAAACTGGACAGCTACATGTAAAACAATGAAATTAGAACACTCTGTAATACCATACACAGAAATAAACTCAAAATGGATTAGAGACCTAAATGTAAGACTGGACACTATAAAACTCTTAGAGGAAAACATAGGAAGAACACTCTCTGACATAAATCACAGCAAGATCTTTTTTGATCCACCTCCTAGAGTGGTGGAAATAAAAACAAAAATAAACAAATGGGACATAATGAAACTTAAATGCTTTTGCACAGCAAAGGAAACCATAAACAAGATGAAAAGACAACCTGCAAAATGTGAGAAAATATTTGCTAATGAATCAACGGACAAAGGATTAGTCTCCAAAATATATAGACCGCTCATGCAGCTCAATATTAAAGAAACAAACAGCCCAATCCAAAAATGGGCAGAAGACGTAAATAGACATTTCTCCAAAGAAGACATATAGATGACCAAGAAGCACATGAAAAGATGCTCAAAATCACTAATTATTAGAGAAATGCAAATCAAAACTATAGTGAGGTATCACCTCATACGAGTTAGAATGGGCATCATCAGAAAATCTACAAGCAACAAATGCTGGAGAGGGTGTGGAGAAAAGGGAATTCAAAAAGACACATGCACCCCAGTGTTCATTGCAGCACTAGTTACAATAGCCAGGTCATGGAACCAACCTAAATGCCCATCGACAGGCAAATGTATAGAGAAGATGTGGTACATATATACAATGGAATATTACTCAGCCATAAAAAGGAACGAAATTGGGTCATTTGTAGAGACGTGGATGGATCTAGAGACTGTCATACAGAGTGAAGTAAGTCAGAAAGAGAAAAACAAGTATCATATATTAATGCATATATGTGGAACCTAGAAAAATGGTACAGATGAACTGGTTCACAGGACAGAAATTGAGACACAGATATACAGAACAAACGTATGGACACCAAGCGGGGAAAGTGGAGGGTGGGTGGGGGTGGTGGTGTGATGAATTGGGCGATTGGGATTGACATGTATACACTGATGTGTATAAAATGGATGACTAATAAGAACCTGCTGTATAAAAAGATAGATAAAATTAAATTTAAAAAACCACATAATTATGACACAGTGGCAGAAATTAAAAATGGATTTTGTATTTGATTAAATTAAGGAATTATTCTTACTATTTTAGGCAGGATATGTTTTAGAAATGATACCTATTACCTGTCTTAATTGAGAGATACATACTGAAGAATAAATAAATGAAATAATATGATATTTGGAATTTATTTCCAAACAGCCCATTTGGGGTTGGAAAGTTAATGAGAGTGAAAATAAAATGAGATTTGTCAGTTGATAATTGTTAGAGTTGGGTGATGCGTATATGGGAGTTTCATTATGCAATTTTCTCTACTTTTGTATATGTTTGAAGATTTCCATATTAAAGCTTTCTTTTAAAAATTTTTCAAAAAAGGAAAGAAAACTAAGAAAATCTCCCAGATCAGAGGAGAGATGAAGAAATGGAAATTAGAAAAAATAAAGTTAAGGTATATAGATAGATAGATAGATCTATATATATATAAACATATATTTAAAGAAGTGTCTGAATGAAAGAATAAAGCTGTATTAGTCAGGGTTCTCCAGAGGAATGGAAACAGTAGGAGACAGATAGATGATAGTTAGATATAGATATAAAGGAGATTTATTACGAGGAATTGGCTCCCCCGATTATATAGGCTGAGAAGTCCCAAGATCTGCTGTCTGCAAACTGGAGACTCAGGAAAGACAGTGGTGTAATTCAGTCAGAGTCTGAGGGCTTGAGAACCGGGGAGCTGATGGTGTAAATCCCAGTAGGAGGGCAGGAAAAGATGAGATGCGGTGTTCCAGCTCAACAGTGAGGCAGGAAAAAGGGCAAATTCCTCCTTCCACCACCTTTTGTTCCATTCAGGCCGTCAGTGGATTGGACAGTGCCCGCCCATGCTGGGGAAGGCAGTCGATGGAGCCAAATGCTAATCTCCCCCGGGAACACCCTCACAGACACACCCAGAAATACTGTTTAATCTGGGCACCCCATTGCCAGCCAAGCTTACACATAATCAACCATTACAAAAGTGAAAGTTGGAGAGGTGATAATTGAAGAGATGAAAGCTGAGATTTTCCAAAATTGAAGGACATGAGTCCTTACATTGAAAATTCTACCTAGTGTTGAATAAATAGTAATAGTAAATTCCTAACCAGACTCATCATCGTAAAACTCCAGAACTTTAAAGATAAAGAAAAATCCTGAAGGATAACCAGAGGGGGGAAAAATTCACACATAAATAAAAAGAAAGCAGACCATTTGTTACCTAGGGAAAGGGAGGTAGGGAAAATGCCAAATACAGTGACAGAACGCAAAATGGTACAGCCATGCTGAAAACCATTTTGGCAGTTTCTTGTGAAGGTAAACATACAGTTACCATCGATCCCAGTTCTTGGTAGTTACCCACGAGAAAAGAAAATGTGTGTTCACACAAAAATTTTTACCCAAATGATCATAGGAGCTTTATTTATAACCATCGAGAACTGGAAACAACCCAAATGCCCTTCAACAGGGGAGTAGATAAACTGTTTTATATCCATAAGATGGAAAACCACTCAGAAATAAATAAGAATGAGCTATCAATACAGGTAATAACACCAATGAATCTCTAAAGGCATTTTGCCAAGTGAAAGAAGCCAGTCTCAAAAGGTTACATTCTACATGATCAATTTTATGTGACATTCTGGAAAGGCACAATCACAAGGAATGGAGAAGGGAGCAGAGTTCCTAGGGGCCTAGGAAGGGGAGGGTGTGACTTCAAAGGATCAACACTTGGGAGTTTATTCCTTAGATGATGGAACTATTCTATATCCTGATTGTGGTGGTGCTTACACAAATCTATGCATGAGTTAAAAGTCACAGAACAATAGACCCAAAAAAAGATCACTAAGTAAATTCAAAATTTAATTAATTTAAAAAATTGATGCATCTTGAGTATGTGTGGCAATGAAAGGACAGTATTGGATAATGAGACTTAAAATCAGTAACTGATTGTCTTTTCCTTAATGACCTAGAGGTCACAGACCAACTGATTGGTCACAGACCAATTCCAAAGCATTGTTTTCTGAAAATTGTATTTTCTTAAATATTCTCCACACGAAGTACATGGTATAGATAGAAATACTTTTTTTTTTTTTTTAGAAATTTCATATAATAGAAATACTTTTTTGCGTCCTCTAAAACTCTCAAGCAGATGTGGCAATTTGAGGTAACTTTTTTTATTAAAAGTTATTATTAAATGATAACAAGGAAATGACAACATTCCCAGCAATGTTCTTAAAATATTATCGAGGAAGATTCAATTAAGTGAAATGAAAATATATGGAAGCATATTAAAACCTATGGAAATACCTTTAAACATGAAAACCAAGGGTTTGAAAGGTATACTTTGTGCCTGAAATTGCATCTGTGGGAAAAGCAAATTTGCATAATACTTCAGGGCAAACTGAGTTTGCCACAGTTCATGGCATTATTGTTACAGCTTCGATTTGGAAAAAGTTAACAAAATTTTGTTAAACTAACAGATGTTTATAAGATGATATCTTTTACTTGTCTGTTTTTCACCAGCAAAGGCCTAGCTGAAGGCATTTATCACCCAGCCCCCTCCACGAGCAGATTGGGGCGCAGGGCTTAATAAAATCAAGGTCGGTGCTGCCTTTTCCTCCCAGGCTTCATGTCTTGGCATAGGTGGGGCTGGTTTGGAACCAAAGCTCCTGGGCCTGTAACTGAATAATCACAGGTTTCTTTCTGTTTGGGATCAATATGTTTATTACACAAAATCACTGAATTGCTGTGTCTGTTAGGTTTAGAAAATGAAGTCTGTTTCTTTATAAGAGACAGTTTGCTCCTGTCTATCACGTGCTGTCCTGCAACATCTGACTCAATTCCAGGAGAGCTGCCCGAGAAGCGACGTTCAGACCCAGGGGATAAGCAGTGGCCACACTGCTCTCACTTTACCTGCTGACGAGACAATCACAGAGTCTGGGAGGAGAAAGCTGCTTGAGAAGAAATTGTCTGCAGTGAGCCAATTGACTCATTCAACTAATACAATTGCCAAGGTGGGTTGGGGGTGAGGGTGGGTGACTCATACCAAGAAAACAACAAGTGGTAAATAACTGTGGCACAGCCGGTGGCGGTTCCACCCTAGCAAACCTGCTCCTCAGAAGAAAGAGAAGTCAGTTTCCTCAGTTACAGGTGAGCAGCTCATGTCTGGAGAGGTGACCCGATTTGCCAAGTCAAAGAGCTGGTGGGAGCAGAGCCGTGACCTGCACTTGGGCTCCAGACCCAGGGTTGACCATGCTGACCCGAGAGTGGGCACAGGTGGACGTCTCAGGGCAGCTGCAGGGGGGCTTGCTCAGTGGTCACCCTCTGGGCCCCTGTTGGCTTGCACTGGGTCCTTCCCAGGGTTGAAATCAAGATAGGTCTCTTCCTATTTATACATGAGCTGCAAGTACTGAAGCCTGCAGAGGGAGACCAGAGCTGGGAAGGAACAGAGGTGTGTCAGATGCACTCAGCTGGGAAAGGTGGCAGGTGGGGGATGGGGGAGGGGGACGGAACAGGGCTTTCTCTGTCCCAGACACAGCATGAAACAGGAGGGAAGGGGACAGGGCACAACCTTTAAAAGAATGACATAGCCCGAGGACATGACCTAAACTGATTACAACCAAATAAGTCCAAGATGGTGGATGAGTTGACTTCCACTAGACCTTGAGCCTCAGTATACATTCATTGTAACACATCAGCAACGTGTTACAACACATTGTAACACACCCACAGGCGCCATGACAGTTCCAAAGCCAACCATCAAAGACCAAAAAGTGGGCGGTGGCCAAATTTCTGGAAATCCCCACAGCAGCTGGAATACTCCTCCCACTCATTAGCCTATGAAATTAACCACTCCTATAAAAACTGACAACCCCATACCCTGGTGCCTTTCTCACCTTCTGAGATGGCCCACACTCTGTCTGTGGAGTGTGTTTCTCTCTAAATAAATCCACTTCTTACCCATCACTTTGTCTCTCACTGAATTCTTTCTGCGATGAGACATCAAGAACCTGAGCTTCATTAAGTCCTGAGACCAGGTGTGTGATCTCAGTTAAAAGAGCATGGGTTCAAGTCCCAATCCGAGTTACACGGTTTCAGCTGTGCAACCCAAACTTTCTACCAACTGCAATAGTGGCTCTCTGACTGATAGCGACCAGAAGCAGACACTGACCACTTTGTCAGAGTAGCTCCTAGGAGGACCAAATCAAGAGAAAAGTCACAATTCCTCTGTATCATTTTCTCCAGGGAAGTGTTTCCCCAATCTGTCTCCTGTCACATCCCCAGTGCCTGAGCCAGGATGTGTCTAAGGTACAGTCCCTGCCCATCAAAGGCAGCAACTTTGTGGGATCCTTGCGTTGGGCTGGCTGTTTAGACAGAAAGCATCAGGAAGTTGGCATGAAGTAGGACTCAGAGGCAGAGATACCACCAGTGCCTGTCAAGTCTCTTCGGTGGCAGGTTCAGATTGGAGGACACTGCAAAGGCCTGTCAGGCGCCACACGTGGCCTGTTTCCTCCCTCTGTGTGGTGATAGCCACGGGCCTGCTTAAAGAAGATTTTTACTGGAAAGGAATGCACTACAGACTTGTTCCTGGCATAGGTTCTGAGCCCACACCTCCCGCACATCTGCTCTTTGTAACAAAGGTCTCTGGGAAGGTTCACCAGATTTCATTAAACATGACCCATTAAAAAGGACATCTGACTTCTCTTTGGCCTTTCCTCTGTTTCTAGAGAGTGGACACGAGGTGGGGCACCGGCTGTGCTGTGCTGAGTGGGCTTCCTGGATCAATAAGGGGGAGAATGTCTACCTGGTAGATGGTCAGGTGCCCGGGAGCACACAGGCTGTGCCCAGCATCCCACATACCTGTGGGCACAGTACACGTGCTTCCTTTACAAGCACAGGAATCACCGCCCACTGAGTTAGGAATAAGGGACCAATTTGGAGCATTCCAGACCCTCCAGAGAAGGCTGGAAAACCAGGATCAGAAAGAACTAGGGCACCAAGAGTGACTCCCTTTTGGAATGCTTGGACCCCAACCCCTCTTCCTGTATTCAGAATTAATCCACTGAAGGCAGAATCCCAGGGGAAGATCTGATGGGCCACCGTAAAGCACATGCTTCCATTTGACTGCTTGGCCAGAAAAGTCCATTGGCTTCTGCAGTGGGAGAGCAGAGCACTTTGATTTCCAGTCCCACCAAGACTTATCCAGAGGAGAAAGGGAATTCCCCAAATGGAAAGAAGGATGCTGATAGGGAAGGAGAGAGAGTTACTGTGCAGGCAAAACACAAGCAAAACTGCCCACCACACCATTTTAACATGGTAGTTGATGGAGCTGCCGGTTCCTCAGGGGACGTCTGTACCACCAACCACACTCTCTCCACTCTCCAGCCCTTCCTCAGTTTGCTGGGCTGGCTGGGTACAGAGAAAGGCTATCGAGTGCTCAGATTCATCCCAGTCTCAGAGCTGGAGAGGTGCTTAGGGATTTCTGGTCCAAGCTCTTCTTGGATTGCCACCCAGGGAGGCGGTGGCCGGATTGTAGAGACCCCTGAGGTGGTAGGAGAGTGGGACCCAGGAGGAAACACTCTGACTCAGGCATTGGAAGGACCACTGTAGCCCAGACTGTGGGGCCCCTAGTGGGGAAGCTCATGGCCTCCTGGGAGAGATGAGGCAACTGGGACTGAGGTGGTAGCCAGACATGAGACGGAAGATCTGAGTCTGGAGAAACCCTGAAGGAGAGGCAATGAGACTTAGGACAGGGTGGGTGAGGGTGTGCAGGCTGGTGAGGACTCAGGGACTACCCTCGAGGGGACAGACACTAAAAGGATGTCCACGCTGAGCATCCTGGGACTTGGGGTGCCTTGAGAGCCATTTACACAGCCTGGTGTCTCTTCAACTGTTTTCAACAGAAGTTTGAGAATTTGTTTGCTTATTCCTTATCATATTTACATTTAATATTCCTCCTTTCTTTTGCAAGTTTTATTAAGATCTAAATTAAATATGCAGCCAAGTAAAACTGTGCCCACTAAGAACGTAACCAGGAATTTTTTTAAGTTTAGTAAACAAATAAATGTACTCTTATTAGAAGGAAAAGATGAGAACTGAGGAAGAATGAGAAAAAGAATCAGAGGGAGGAATAATTTTTTTAAGAAAAAGGGGGAATTTCTATGTATTGTAATGCTAAAATATTAACAACAATTGGGGTAAATAACTGATTATTGTTTTTTTTGAAAATAGACTTTAGTTTTTAGAGTTTTAGGTTTAGGTTCACAGCAAAATTAAGGGGAAGATACAGAGATTTCCACAGCTTCCCTCATTATCAACATTCCCAACCAGAGAGGTACTTTAGTTACAACTGATGAACCTACACTGACACATCACGATCATCCAAGTCCATAGTTTACATTCAGGCTCACAGTTCATGGGTTCACGTGTTCACACTCGGTGTTGTACATTCTATGGGTTTGGACAAATGTATAATGACATATATCCAACATCATAGTTTCATACAGAGTATTTCACTGCCCTAAAAATACTCTGTGCTCTATTTATTCCTATCTCCCCTCTCAAGCCCCTGGAAACCTCTGATCTTTACTGTCTCCATAGTTTTGCTTCTTCCAGAAAGTCATAGAGTTGGAATCATATAGCATGTAGCCTTCTCAGATCGGTTTCTTTCACTTATAATATGCATTTAAGCTTCTTCCATGTCTTTTCATGGCTTGATTGCTCATTTCTTTTTAACACTGAGTAATATTACATTATCTGGATATGCCACGGTTTGTTTATCCATTCACCTGCTGAAGGACATCTAGGTGGCTTCCAGCTTTTGGCACTTATGAATAAAGCTGCTATAAACATCCACGTGCAGGTGATTGTGTGGACATGTTTATAACTCCTTTGGGTAAACACTAAGGATCATGATTGCTGAGACCTATGCTAAGAGTATGTTTAGTTTTATAAGAAACTGTCAAAAACAGTCTTCTAAAGTGGATGTAGCGTTTTGCATTCCCACCAACAAGGAATGAGGGTTCCTGTTGCTCAACATCCTCCTAAGTATTTGGTGTCGTCAGTGTTCTGGATTTTGGCCATTCTAATAGGTGTGAAGAGTTAGTTAGATTCTTTTTAGCAATAGGATTGGCACATCCCAAATGTGAGCATGATAATGGTTGCTTTAATTTCTAATATAGTCTTTATGGTTAAATATCCAGAAACATCTTTTAGTTTCGTGGAATCACTTGTCATCATGAAGCCTCAATAGACTCATGCAAATTTGAGAGATATCATCTTTTACCTGTGAAACAATCAGCAGTCTTTATTACATGGAAGCGAAACATAACAAAGACTTTTTTAAAAAAACTCAAAGTAAGTCCAATTTTAAGTTTCTTCTTAGTACCATCTGCATGCATCACCATACCCTATAAAGCAGTAGAAAAAAAATCAGATTTAAACTGATGAGAACAGCAGATACTATATTTGATCAAAAGACTGAGAAACAACAGCACATACAGTTGAGTAATGATTTTCAATGACGTTTTAGGGAGTTAAAAATGTAGGAAAAGAAGGATGTGATAAACTCATCAAGACATGATGGGGCACTAAGAAGAGATTCCTTTGATTCAAGGAGAAGGAGAAAGTACCAGTTGTCCTACAATCAATGGAAGAAGTCTTCACTGATCCCCTCAAAGAGACAAGACAGGGAACATCTTGGGAAGGACCCTTGGGCAGAAAACCTCTGCCGACCTCTGGGCCTTAGTTTCCTCCTCTGGGGGGGAAAAAAGAGGGAACTAAACAAAAAGAGGGGACTAAAGTTGATGATGGTACACATTAATTTTGCTGCTCTGTTATACAAATATTTAATAATTTCTTATCTAAAATTAGGTTTGACATTCTTAAGGTACTTGAGAAAATGAGAGATGGCCTCAGGCACTTGTGGAGAACATGCTAGCACTGGTCATGGGAAGGGTCAGCAGCCCTGAGGTCACCCACACATGCAGGGCCAGAGGATGGAAACTAGAGGTCCCTCCTGACACCCTCTCAGTCTCCCGATGTACAGGCTCCAGTCTGTGGGCTTGCTTCTCAGCCCAGTGTTTTTGCCATTCAGGCAGCTCCTAAAAAGTATTCCAGTATTTTGACATGGCTCTTTCAGAGATAGTCTGGATGCTAACAATTTCTTTGAGAAATGTTTACTTCCACATAACCAGAACTCCAACCTGATATTATCAATCAACTTCGGAGAAATAGTGGCAAATTTGGTGTTTTTCTTAGAAATCCAGGCAAGCTATGTGGAAATCTTCATTCCATCAGGATCTACTCAGAGGGTGCTTATAAGCCCATTTCAATACAAGGAATGTAAAAAAAAATTTTTTTTAATGAATCATGTTATAGTCCTTCATAAACCCCAGCCTCTATTAAAAATAATTGGTTTTATTTTGAAATGTTTCCACTCCTACATAATGAACTTTTTTAAAAAATAAATTTATTTATTTTATGTATTTATTTTTGGCTGCGTTGGGTCTTCCTTGCTGCGCGCGGGCTTTCTCTAGTTGCGGCGAGCAGGGGCTACTCTTCTTTGCAGTGCACGGGCTTCTCATTGCGGTGGCTTCTTCTCGTTGTGGAGCATGGGCTCTAGGCGTGTGGGCTTCAGTAGTTGCGGCATGCGGGTTCAGTAGTTGTGGCTCACGGGCTCTAGAGCACAGGCTCAGTAGTTGTGGCGCATGGGCTCAGCTGCTCCACAGCATGTGGGATCTTCCCGGACCAGGGCTCGAACCCGTGTCCCCTGCATTGATAGGCGGATTCTCAACCACTGCGCCACCAGGGAAGTCCCATAATGAACTTTTAACAAAGTAATTTTATGGTACTTGAACTAGATCAATTAATTCTCATCAATACCAATGAAAGTGAGTTTGCCCAATATGGCAGCAACATAACAGTTTGCCCATTGCTGCTGGAATCAGTGAAGGTCGAACATAGTTCACCTTTGTGACTACAAGCAATTTCTCAGAGAACCAATGAAGATAAAATCATTTACTTTCTTTCTTGTCTCTTGTAGTTTTCTGATACTGAAGCTTCAATTTCTCAAAATGTTCATTTTGCCTGTTAAAAACACCCATAAATTTTAAAGCTTAAGGTAGAAAAGAAAAACTAACACAACAACATGTAACTGGATCTAATCTATTTCATTACCTTTTTTTTTGCTTATGGGAAAAGCCAAGAGATTTAAGAAATCTACCTAAGAGATTAACCAGACATCCCCTCTTTAGTCTCTGCTACATCAGAGAGATCTATAACTCCCATCTGGTTATAATAAGAATAAAAAGTTTAAAACCTAGGGTTTTATTGTTACTTTAAAGAATCAAGTTCTTTATTTGAAAATAGAAAACTGAAAGCCACTTTAGGGAGGAAGTCTAAAAGATCCCCTGGAGCAAATGTGAGTTTCTTTCAGCTTGGAAATGATAATAAGCCATATTATCTGAAAGACAGAAACACTTTTTTCCTTTAGAGAAACCAACACCATGACCAAACACCTCTCAGCTCAGGCCTGCCATCCTGCCCCGTAGCCTGGAATTTACCTCTCATGTGGCCACTCTGGTTTTCTTCAAACTTCAACATCTGAAATTGGCTTGGAAGACTACATATGAGGACAACTGTATTTTTCTTTTTTAAGAGAAATTTCCCACGTTGCCCAGGGAACAATTATCTAGTCTTTAAGTTTTGCTGAATATATCTGAGGTTGATGCTTTTGCAGGAGCCTGTGTACTTGGCCAAATTTCCATTTTGTAGATTGCTTATGCTGAAATACATAGTCTATTATCACACTAATTTATTCATCTTAGAGCATAAGTGACCAAAATCAAGTTAAATTATTACCTCTCTAAGAGGTTTACAAATTGAGGAGGGAACAATCATTCATTCTTTAAAAGTATTTGAGAACCTGTAGTTCAACCAAAGACCAAAAGATGAAAATGCAATGGTAAAGTATCAATATACAATATTGCAGGTCTCCCTACATCTATGGAGGAGAAATTCTAGAATAAGAATCATGAGAATGGAGGGTACAAAATAATCAATGAATTAAGAGGAGGAGAATGATACAGGTTTTCAGACTCAAAACAGCTTTGCTCTTAGTGACTTTATGATGAGATTTCTAAAACTCCACGACTGAAGGGGCCAAAAATTCTCAAAGCTTTCTGAGGGAAAGCAACAGCTTACTTACAAAAACATAAGAATTAGGTAGGAAACCCATACAACAATAACTTAAAGTTCTGAAAGTAAAGTGTTTTGAAACTAGAATTTTATTTCCGGCCAATGTTGACTTAAGAATGAGAGACATTTTCAGACCTGCAAGGACTCAGAAAATTTTACCCCTGCAAACTTCTATTAAAAAATTAAAGAGACTGTTCTTCAGCAAAATAATGACTCCAAGAGAAATTTTATAATACAAGAAAGAGCAGTAAACAGGAAAAACAGTAAAAAATATAGTTAAGATATAGTGAAGGGTAAATAATTGTCAGTTGTTTAAATGAATTAATGAACAATAATCTGGAACGAAAATTGCATTGGATCTCAGTACGGAAGAAGGTTGGAAGAGGTCGAATAGAGAAGTAAATGTGTATTAAGAACCCAGATAGATGTATTAAAAAGTACTTTTCCCAAATGCCATCATTTGCCAATTCAAAATTTCAGAGTAATAATATTTCCACTTATAATGGCAGAAAAGTTATGCAATAACTAAAAATAAACCTAAGAAATATGAAAGGCATATATCACCTCTACTGAAAATTACAAAAGAAAACTTAAAGAGGTGGAGAATTGTACTGTGTCTTTCTGGATAGAAAGTCACTAACATGATAATTAACTGTCCCTAAATTAAATGATAAATTTAATGAAATCTCAGCCAAAATTGTAACAAGTCTTTGACTACATGTGTGATATAAGTGTGTCAGTGAATTTTCTAAGTGAATGAATGCATATTAATTTTGATAGACATTGTTAAATGCTTTCCAAGGGCATAACAGTTGGGGAGAATATCTGTTTTTCCAGGTCTCCTCTGTCTACGTTTACTATCAACTTAAAAAAAACAAAAACAAAAAACTCTTTGCTAATTCTGTATAAATGACCTCATTGTGATTTTAATTTTATTTATTACATGTATTAGGATGATCATGGCATAATTATAACAAAAAATTGGAAACATCCTAAACATACATTAATATGTGAATGAGGTAAATAAATTGTGTTATATCCATAAAGTGGAACACATATGGAGGAAAGGTAACATAGATCTGGGTGGGCAGATAAGGAATTTTCTTCAAAATATGTTAAATTGGAAAAAACAAGGTATAAAACACTATTTATAGTATATGCCCAATTATGTGACCATATATCTATATTTTATGTGTATATGTGTGTTACATGTATAAATAGATTAGAAACATATATATATATATATATATATATATATATATATATATATACACACACATACACACACACAAGCACACACACTTGGAATATTTCTAGAAAACAAAGATGTTTACAAAGTGGTTGCCCCTGGAAAGGGGGACTAGATTAATGGGGACAATTACTTTTTTTTTGCTCTTTGGTACTTTTTAAATTGGGTTAATAAATAACTGAAATGTATCATAATACAAAAATTCTACCTAAATATTGGCTGATTGAAAAAATGTCCAATAATAGGTAAGAATAATAATAGGCACAGATATTTTGAAAAAGAGGCACAATGAATGGCAATTTGCTCTGTTAGTATTAAACTGAACTACAAAACTATTGAAAATAACATGGAGTAGAACTGGTGTTGGAATAAATAAATCAATAAATGGAACAACATAGAGAGTACAGAAACAGAGCCATGTTTGTTTGAAAATGTAGTATATTTATTAATTCATTCTGCATATGTTTGTTGAATGATAGGCATCTTGCATAAGATAACAACCAAAACATTCAAAATCCTTGAGTTCACAAAGGTTGTAGTCTACAGAGAGAGAAAATTAGCCAAAATAGAAAAGTAAATGTTTCAGAATTTAGTGAGGCACAGTCAGGCCAACAGATCAGGAGATGACTGCCATTGAAAAGATTATTTGTTACTCACAGATCCCAAAAGGAGGTGGGCATGCCACACTAAGCAGGGCTACATGGGAAAGCACCAAGGTTGGTCAGCAGGCAGGAGTGAGGTTCCAGAACTGTGGGCAAGAGCCTTTATTGCAGTTTGCACAGAAGGAATGGGTAAGGCAGGGCAGGCAGGTTTAGGATGGCTAGTCTGAATAATTTCAGTGGGTTCTGGGACAGAGGGGCTGTCCCTAGTTGTCTGGCACCTGGCCCTGTGGTGATTAGGGCAGGTAGACAGCAGCCTGGAGTGTGAGAGTTGGATAGAGGAGGTGGGTGGGGTGAGGTCTCTGCATTGGCTGGTGTATTTGAAAAGCATGGTCTTGGGTGAATTGTTTACTATCTCTAGTATTTGGTTAACCTTAGGGGCGTCAGCAAGGTTCCAGATGTCAGGGCAACAGAATACAAAAAATAAAAGGCAAGGTTAAACATAGTATATAAGAGGGTGGGAAGGACTATAAAAAATTGGGAGGAGAAAGGAAACAACAGGGGTGGGTGTGCATTTTTAATAGGGTGGTGTGCATGGCCTTCCCTGGTCAGAAGACGTTGTACAAAAACATGAAGGAGGAGAGAGAGTACACTGAACAGATGTTTGGGAGCAGAGCATTCCAGGACATGGGAGGGAGAATGAATTATTCAGTAAGTGGTTTTCGAACAAATGCATATCTCTTTGGAATATATACATAACCTTAAATTTCTAGTGCACACAAAATACACACACAAAAATAAATTCCGAATGGATTAAGGAACTAAATGTAGTGAGTTCCAGTTAAAGATAGTAAACTGAGTACCTCCATTTACATTTGCTCCTTCCCCCAATCTCAATAAAATCATGGGAAGGGATTTTTGAAGACATAAACCTACAAAGGGAACAGGAAAAGAGGCAACGACAAATGTATGGAAGCTAGAAAGCAGAGTGTTGACTAAAAATGGACTTAGCAGAACTTGGAAAGCTGAATCATAAGCCAGCAGTAGGAAAATCCTGATTTACAGTACAAAATCCCCAAAGGCTCAGAAACTGGAAGCATCCTGGATCTCAGGAGGAAAGGAGAGGAGTGAGCTATAAATTAGATGATTGCTTTCAAACCTGTTTAATAAGCTGTTGGACACTCAGATCCTATCCACTGCTCCTCACACATGGAAACTTCTCCCCCTCTCTAACAGAATGCTGGAGGTTTGTTCTCTGGAGAGGGTAAAGCAAAATGTATCCACTTTGGTAGACTCTAGCTGCTTTCACTGGAGACTCTTGCCATTCTTCCCCAGTGTAGCCTCAGGATTCTGGAGCCAGGGTTTAATCCTCCAGGAAGAAGACTGAAAGTGTATTTTTTGGTGAGTTTGAGCCAACCCAATAGGAGTGACCTAACTTCATTAGAAACAGGGACTTCCCCCCACAAGACAGCTCACCCACAGTGAAGCCCACTGAGCACAAGGGACTCACACATCAGCAAACAGCCAAGAGTCACAAACACTCGAAAAAACCCACCCGGTAAATGACAGGGATGGAAGCAGACAAATTGGGAGGATTCAGAGGCTGTGCAGGAAACAGAAAGCTTTTAAAAAGCATCAATATTCTCAGATGGCTGAGAGAAAGTATTCTATCTTGGGAACAAGCAATAACAAAGAAACAGCTAGAGAACCATAAATTTAAAATGGGATATCAGAAAAATCACACTGGATTGATGTATTTGAAAACATTAAAATTATGAACTTCTGTTTATCAAAGCACACCATCACACGTATGAAAAGGCAAGCCACAGAATAACAGAAAATCTTTGCAATTTTATCAAGAACAAAACACTTGTATCCAGAATATATAGAGAACGTCTACAAATAAATAAGAAAAAAGTTAGAAAACCAATAGAAAATTGGGCAAAGGATCTGAACAATCACTTTACAAAAGAGAGTACTCAAATGGGTATGAAAAGATGCGTAACTTCAGGAAAAAAAAAGGAAAACAAATTAAAACCACAATGATGTGCCATCCACCAGAATGGCTAAAATGAATTACACACATTCTAAGTATCAGTGACAATGTAAAGCAACTGGAGCTCTCAGACGCTGCCGAAGGGAATGTCAATTGGTAAAACCCCTTTGGAAAACAGGTTAGCAACATCTACTAATGCTGAAAATACGAATGCCCTATGACCCAATAATTCTACTCCTAGGCATATATACAACAGAAATACATACATATGTTCACCAAAAGACATGTACGAGAATGATCACAGCAGCACTATCCATAAAAACTGGAAACAATTGTCTATCAGCCGTGTAAAATGGGCAAATAAATTGTAGCACATTCTTACAATGGAATACCATGCAAAAACGAGAATGTACACAAGATAAATGAATTGCATAAACATAGTGGTGAGTGAAAGAAGCCAGACACGAAATAATATGATTCTGTGTGCTTTCGTTTATGTGAAGTACATAACAGGCAAAACTAATCTGTAATGTTTGAAATAAAGGATAGTCGTTTCCCTTAGGAAGGGTAGTGAGTGAGCAAGGCACAAGGGAGGCACCTGCAGTGCTGGGAATGTTCTTTCCAGAGCTAAGTGCTGGCTACACAAGTGTTTCCACTTGGTGAAAAGTTATAGAGTTGGATACTTTTGGTATTTGCACTTTTCTATTGGGATAAAATACTTCAATAAAAAGTTACTTTATAAAACTTACTGGAAAGTTTGGAAGATGAAGATACAGCACTCTCTCAGAAAGTAGAACACAATAACCATAAATTAAAAACAGGGAGAAAAATTATTACCAAAAAGGCAAGAAACAACAAGTGTTGGTGAGGATGTGGAGAAAGAGGAACTCTTGTGCACTGTTGGTGGGAATGTAAATCGATGCAGCCGCTATGAAAAACAGTATGAAGTTTCCTCAAAAAATTAAAAATGGAACTACCATATGATCCAGCAATTCCATTTATGGGTGTTTATCTGAAAAAAACCAAAAAACACTAACTCAAAAAGATATATGCACCTCCAGGTTCATTGCAGCATTATTTACAGTCGTCAAGATATGAAACAAACTACCTGTCCACCAACTGATGAATGGAGACACAAACACACACCCACACACTGGAATATTATTCAGCTATAAAAAAGAATGAAATCTTGCCATTTGCGGTAACATAGATGGACCTCAAAGGTATTATGCCAAATGAAATAAGTCAGACAAAGACAAATACTGTATGATGTCATTTATATGTGGAATCTAAAAAGCAAACAAACAAACCCTCAAACTGAACTCACAGATACAGAGAACATATTGGTTGTTGCCAGAGGTGGGGACTAGAAGTTGGGTGAAATGAGTGAAGAAGGTCAAAAGGTACAAATTTTCAATTATAAAATAAATAAGCCCTGGGGATGTAATGTACAGCATGGTATTTATAGTTAATAATACTGGACTCTAACAAACAGTCTAACTTTACACCTAAAGGAACTAGAAAAAGAACAAACAGAATCCAATGTTAGTAGAAGGAAGGAAATAATAAAGTTCAGAGTGGAAATAAATGAAATAGAGACTAAGAACTGGCTCTTTGAGACTTCCCTGGTGGCGCAGTGGTTAAGCATCCACCTACCAATGCAGGGCACACGGGTTCGATCCCTGGTCCGGGAAGATCCCACATGCCGTGGAGCAACTAAGCCCGTGCGCCACAACTACTGAGCCTGCATCCCACAACTACTGAAGCCCACGCACCTAGAGCCCATGCTCCGCAGCAAGAGAAGCCACCACAATGAGAAGCCCACGCACTGCAACTAGAGAAAGCTCACACGCAGCAACGAAGACCCAATGCAGCCAAAAATAAATAAATAAATAAATTTATAAAAAAAAAAAGAACTGGTTCTTTGAAAAGATAAACAATTGACAAATCTTCAGTTAGACTGACAAAGGAAAAAAGGGAAAGGCGCGAATAAAATCAGAAATGAAAGAGAAGTTTCAACTGACACCACAAGAATACAAAGAATCATAAGACAATACTAAAAACAATTATATGTCAACAAATTGGACAATCTAGAAGAAATGGACAAATTCCTAGAAACATACAATTTTCCAAGACTGAATCATGAAGAAATAGAAAACTTGAAAAGACCAATTACTAGTAAGGAAGTTGAATCAATAACCAAAAACCTCTCAATAAACAAAAATCAGAACCAGACTTCACTGGTGACTTTTACCAAACATTTAAAAAAATATTTAATACTTCTTCTTCTCAAACTCTTCCCAGAAAATGAAGAGAGAATGCTTCTAAACTCATTTTATGAAGCCAGCATTACCCTGATACCAAACCAGACAAGGACACCACAAAAACGAAAATTACAGGTCTATATCCTTGATGAACATAGATGCAAAAATCCTAAACAAATGTTAGTAAACCAAATCCAATGATACTTTAACAGGATCATACATCATGATCAAGTGAGATTTATCCCAGAGATGCAATGATGGTTCAAAATCTGCAAACTAATCAATGTGATATACCACATTAATAAATGAAGGATAAAAACCATATGATTATCTCAACAAATGCAGAAAAAGCATTTGATAAAATTCAACACATATTTATGATAAGAAAAAAACTCTCAACAAAGTGGGTATAGAGGAAATATACCTCAACCTTAACTCAGAATGGCTTAGGTACTTGAATGCAAGACCTGAAACTATAAAAATCCTAGAAGAAAGCATAGGCAGTACATAACCTCCTTGACATTGGTCTTGGTAACGTTTTTGTGGATCTGACTCCAAAGGCAAGGGAAACAAAAGCAAAAATAAACAAATGGGACGACATCAAACAAAAAAGTTTCTGCACAGTGAAGGAAACCATAATCAAAATAAAAAAGCAAGATACTAAATGAGAGAAGATATTTGCAAACCATATATATGATAAAGGGTTAACATCTAAAATATATAAAGAAGTCATACAACTCAACAACACAAAAACACAGAACGCAATTAAAAAATGGGCAGAGGATCTGAATAGACATTTTCCCAAGAAGGCAAACAAACGGCCAATAGGCACTTGAAGAGATGTTCAGCATCACTATTTATTAGGGAAATGAAAATCAAAACCACAATGAGATATCACCTCACAACTGTTAGAATGGCTGTTATCAAAAAGATGAGAAATAACAAGTGTTGTAAAGGATGTGAAGAAAAAAATGCTCATACATTGTTTGTGGGACTGTAAATTGGTGCAGTATGGAGATTCCTCAAAAAGTTAAGAGTAGGGGCTTCCCTGGTGGCACAGTGGTTAAGAATCCGCCTGCCAATGCAGGGGACACAGGTTCGAGCCCTGGTCCAGGAAGATCCCACATGCCGTGGAGCAACTAAGCCCATGCGTCCCAACTACTGAGCCTGCGCTCTACAGCCCATGAGCCACAACTACTGAAGCCCCTGCACCTAGAGCCCATGCTCCACAACAAGAGAAGCCACCGCAATGAGAATCCCGTACACTGCAACAAAGAGTAGCCCCTGCTCGCCGCAACTAGAGAAAGCCCACGTGCAGCAACGAAGACCCAAAACAGCCAATAAATAAATAAATAAATAACAAATTCTTTAAAAAAAAAATTAAGAGTAGAACTACCATATAACCCAGCTGTTCCACTTCTGGCTGTTTATCCAAAGAATACGAAAACACTCGTTTAAAAGATCTATGCACCCCTGTGTTCACTGCAGCATTATTCACAATAGCTAAGATACGGAAATAGCCTAAATGTCCATCAGTGGAAGAATGGATAAAGAAGATATGGTGTGTGTGTGTGTGTATATATATATATATATATATATATATATATGTAAATATTTTTAATTTTTAAAAATATGTATTTTGATTTTAAAAATTAAAACAAAGTTTTTCTTCAAAAAGAAATCTCCAGTCTCTTTCACTGAAGAATGTTATCAACTGTTTAAAGAAGAATCAACACCAACAATACACAATCTCTTCCTGAAAACCTAAGGAGGGAGAATATTTTCCCATCTCACTTTATGAGACCAGCATTACAGTGACACCAAAACCAGACAAAATACAAAAAAGGGAAACTAGAGACCAATAGCCCTCATGAACAGAGACATAAAAATCCTCTAACAATATTAGCAAATAGAATTCAGCAATATAGAAAAGGAATTACACACCATGACCAAATGGGGTTTATTCTAGGGACTAAAAGCTAGTACAATATGCAAAAATCCGTCAGTATCATCCACCATATTAACATAATGAAGAATAAATTTCACATGATTGTATCAATCGATGCAGAAAAACAGCATCCGTACATGATTTTTAAAATTCTCAGAAAACTAGGAATAGAGAGGAACTTCCTCAACTTGATAAAGAACACCTGACAAAAGCTTACAGCTAATATCTACATAATGGTGAAGACAGAATGTTTTTCCCCTACCATTGGGAGTAAGACAAGGGTGCCCACTCTCACCACTACTATCCCACATAGTGCCGGGAGTTCTAGCCAGAGCAAAAGGCAAGAAGAGGAAATAAATGGCATACAGTTACAGACGAGTCTCATTTTGCAGGAGTTATGTTCTATAAAGTTGCCATGAGCACTGAGTTAGCACATACTGATACATAGGTCCTCGGGGAGATACAGGGTTAGGTTCCTGTGAGCCTCTGGTCACTCCATTGTCATTAACCCAAACACCATTTGCATTATATAGGTTTGTTTGCCAGTGTCCTTGTAAATCAAGCCTGTCTCATCAACGTTGAAAACATGTTCTTCCACATAACCTTTTTCCGGTATAATTAACAGGTATTTAAAAAATTCTTTCCCAGAAGAATTTATCCTGAGAAGCTGCCTCACCTGCAAGTTTAACATTTTCACACTGTCTCACTTTTTCATATGTGTGAGCTGGCCAGTGCATCTGAGAAGGGTTTATGTTTTCCTGACATGGGGCAATGTGACCATCAATTGCTTTGGCTTTCCTCACAATTAGTCTGTCACTATGTATTCCTTTGTCAGTTGTCATCTCATGAATCCACAAATTTAAGTGCTTTTCCATAGTTTATTCATGCACTAGAGATGTTACTTTAGCACTTTCCACAGCAGCCTCACCTACAGTTTGGCAAATTTCTTCTTCCTTTTTCTGTATGTACCATCTTGTTCATTCATTGACATTGAACTCATGGCCAATAGCACCATAACTCTCACTTGGATGAAGCTTATCTTATGCACATGTTTTCTTCTAATGCACATCACAGCATTCTTGTGCTTAGGAACATTAGATAGCATTTCAGCACTACATTTGGGGCTATTTTAAACAGCGAAATAGCCAACAAAAAACGCAAAGATGTGAAAAATGTGGCACTACACAGACCATGAAAAGGACACTTATTGATAAGAAGGCAGAACATCGCTTTGTTCAGCCTCAGCTGGGAATGTGTGCACCACGGAGCTGACATTTTTCGCTGTCTTGTGAGTGTTCACAAATGACCACAAAAGCACCATGTGTATTGTTTTGGGGCTCAAAAATAAATTTTAGTGAGTAGGTAAATTGCAAATATAGAACACATGAATAGTGAAGATCAACTGTATTTGCAAAACACATATGTGACAAAGGATTCATATCTAGATTATATAAAGAACTCTCAAAACTCAACATTAAAAGTATAAATAATCCAACTAGAAAATGATCAAAAGACATGACTAAACAGTCACTGAAGAGGATATAGAGATGACAAATTAAGCACATGAAAAGATGTTCAACATCACTAGCCATCAGGGAAATTAAGACCACAAGGAGCTATCACAAGACACCTATCAGAACAGCTAACATAATAAGTAATGAAAGACCACAGGCTGGTGAGGATGAGGATGGATCTCTCACACACAGCTGGTGGAATGTACAAGGTTATCACCACTTTGGAAAATAGTACGGCAGTTTCCTAAAAAAGTAAACATACACTTATCATATGATCCAGCACTTGTAGTCCCAAGCATTTATCCTAGAGAAATGAAAACTTATGTCTATGCAAAACCTGTCCATGAATGCCATAGCAGCTTCACTTGTAATAGCTTAAAATTAGAAACAACCAAAATGTCCCTGAAAGGGTGAATAGTTAAACAAACTGTGGTCCATCTGTACCATGGACTACTACCCAGCAATAAAAAGGCAGGAACTATCGATGCACATATCCACTTGGATGGATCTCAAGGGCATTATGCTGAGTAAAAAAGCTAATCTCAAAAGGTCAGACACTGTATGACCCCACTACAGAACATTCTCAAAATGAGAAATTATAGAGCTAGAGAATACATTAGTGTGCCAGGGTCAGGGTTCACGGGGTAAAGGGTGTGGGTGGGACTACAAAAAGGCAGCAGGAGGGAGATCTTTGCTGTGATGCCGCAATTCTGTATCTTGGTTGTTATGGTGGTTATAGGAATCGGCGTGCATGATAGAGCAACACAGAACTCTAGCAATGTCAATTTCCTGATTTTGATAATTGTATTATAGTTTTGTAAAATGTCACCTTGGAGAAAACTGGGTAAGGGTATAATGGGGTCTCTCTGTACTATTTTTGCAACTTCCTGTGAATCTATAATTATTTCACAATAAAAAGTTAAAAAAAATTTAAAGACATGCAACATCTTGGAAAAAAGTGTTTTCAACAGCAATGAAAAACAAAGGGTTAATAACAGTGAGTATAAAAATAACTTCTACAAATCAAAAAGTAAAAGACAGACTAAGATAAATGGGCAAAACTTGGGAATAAGGAAATTCACAGTAGAGGATGTATGACGACTAATCAACTGAAGGCGCACCATGCTTTAGATGGAGAGTGTGTGGTGGCGATCAGAATGAAAGGGGAGCCTTCACTGGCCAGCCACCCACATCTTGCTATCTATCCTGGAGGGAAAAAGTCACATAGATGAACGAAGCAGTGAACACGGTTGTTCATGTGGGCTCTGAGTCAAGCTGCGTCTGCTGCGATCCACCTGGAAGTTTTGGCTCCATGAGCCAGTAAGTCCCCTTCTTTGGTGGTTAGGCCTTTCGTCCCTACCCATGAAGGGATTTAGTCTTTGTTGCTTGGTATATCTCTGCCACTGGACCGAGGCCCACTGAGGCCAGAGTGAGGTCCTGCTCATCTTCTCAATTCCACTCCTGGCAAAATAGGACATGTGGAGGCTCAGGAAATACCTGTTGGCTGACTCGATTCACTACTCCAAGATGGCATTGGTAAATACATAGCTGCTCTCAGCTATCAGGTAGTGAATTTGGCTTCTTTTCGGTTTCAAGGTAACTGCACCATGACCCACTGGATCACTGAAAGGTCGCTGTGTCTGATGAAATTCTTTTCTTGGCTTCTACAAAACATTAAAAAAATAAACAAACAGCACCAAATTTAAGGCACGTGGTTTCCTCTCGAATCACTGTGTATTTTCAGTGTGGGCAACAACCGCAGGATTAGTGTTTGCCTTTTCAAGCTGCAGGAGCGCCTGCAGGCTTCGCTAAACCCACTGGAATACATTATGACCTTGGGAGTCAGGGTGCGTTGGCGGGGTCAAGAACACAAAAGCAGAGCTGCGGATGGGGTCCGCCTGAAGATGGGGCCAGTTGCTGGCCCTGTGACCAGTGTAGGGCATGGGTCCACAGCCACCAGGGGAGGGCAGGGAGCTGGCCAGCACGGATGTCCATCTTACAGAGGTGCTCAGGTCACCTATTGCTGTGCAACAAACCACCCTAAAACTTAGAGGCTTAAAAAAAATCATCGGTTTATTAAAGTGTAATTTTGTGGGTCAGGCTTTGGGGTGCATCTCAGTGGAGCCATTTGCCTTGCAGCCTTGACAGGGCCTGTGCAGTGGAGTCCAATTGCTGGACGGCCTAGTCCAGAGGGTGTGAAATGGCCTCCCTCGCATGCCTCATGCTAGAAGGTGGGGTTCAGCGGATCCTTCTCCCTGAGGTCACGTGGTCCCCAGCAGGGTGTTGTAGCCCCCCACAGTGCAGTTCAGGACTCCTGGAGCCCGAGGTGGCCCTGCCAACCCTCTCACCTGCCACAGCGTTAATTCACTCACCCTTTATTGGCCAAAGCACTCAGGCCAGCCCAGGTTCCAGGAAACAAATCCACCTCTCCATGGGAGAGTGTTACAGTATCTACAGCCACCATGAGTTCGCCATATGGAGGATATCATTAAATAGTCAAGGTTGGGCAGACACCGATAGGAAGCCCCTAAATGGCTAAGTGAGTTTATTCTACTGGGTACTTCTTGAACATTCCTACCAAGATACTCCTACTGACAGCAAGCCCACCTGCAGATGGGAATAAACCAGAAGCCGTAAGTGAGAAAGGCACTTGAAAATGCACATGGTAATTGTTTCCCACAACAATAAAGATGTTTGGGGACTTCCCTGGTGCTCCAGTGAGTAAGACTCCACACTCCCAATGCAGGGGGCCCGGGTTCGATCCCTGGTCGGGGAACTAGATCCCCGCATGCCGCAACTAAAAAGATCCCGCATGCTGCAACGAAGATCCCACACGTGGCAATGAAGATCCTGTGTGCAGCAACTAAGACCCGGTGCAACCAAAATTAATTAATTAATATTTTCTTTTAAACCAATAAAGATGTTTGTTTTAGAAGAGAAGCAATGTTTTAAGAGCTTGCCACTGCGTAGATTCAGTGTCGCAGGGGTTCGCGCTCACCATGCCCCCAGTCAGCCCAGGGCTTTCATGCACTTCTGCCTCAGGTGGGAGCACAGCGGGAGATGCAAATGGAGTCCTCGCAGTGCTGGCTGCAAGATTTTAGGGATGTTACTCGGACAATGATGTGCCAAGTAGATGGATCAGACAGCCAGGAGGCCACTTGCAGACATGTTACAGTGTATTCATAAAGTGTCACATTTTTATCTTTATTTTTTTCTGATTATACAACTGATATATGTGCATTTAGCATTTCCAAACAACTTTTAAAAGCATAAGAGAAAACACTGAAACCCTACCAAACTGAAATAATCACATGACGTGTTGGTTCCCCTCTCTGTGTGTGGCTCTCTATACATGTGCACACACATATTTCATTTTTCAAAAATGGAATCATATCCTAGTTGCTGTTTCTATCATAGACAACTTTCCTTTTACTGGCCATTTTTGGGGTCCCCTGCAGGTCTCATGTACACACAGATGCAGAGCTGTGGGGTGACATGGGGGGGGCGTAGCTGCTGCAGCCACCTGCCAGATGTTAACTACCCTCCCTGCCTTTCCTGCCATCTCCCTCCACACTGCAGTCTCAGGGTTCTACCGGATGGATTCTCCCCATGCAGCCCCTAGACTTGCATTTCGGCCTATAGCTGTCAGCTGCTTCTCCTCCAACAAAACCTGTGATTTATACTCCAGCTTCAAAAAATAAATAGAAATTTCTGGATCTACTGTTAACGTTCCCTCCCATTCTCTTTTCTTTCAGTGATTTTTTTTCCTACAACATCATTTTTTCAAGCATTGCTGTGCCCTGAATCATTTCAGTGACAAGGTCTAGGTGTGGTGTGTAGGACAGTGGTTCCCAAACATCATGCCATGATGGGCCAAGAACCAAGGAGAGAGGCCTCAGAAGGAACCAACAAGACCGGCACCTTGATCTCTGACTTCCAGCTTCAGAACTGTAAGAAAATGAACCTCTGTTGTTTAAGCCACCCATAATGTGGGCAGCCCTAGCAAACTGCCACACCACTCTACTCAAGTGTACTTTACAGAGCCCTCAGAACTTCGGGGCTGGAGCCTCAACCCTGAGACATTTAAGCCTCTGATAGGGAGATCAGCCTTCCTGATGACAGTGACTTAATAGGTGGGCAAAACCCCAGCTAACCAGTGCTTGTCTTTGCTTGTATTGTAGGTATAAAGCTTTTGCATAAATGATACTTGAAAACACTTATTGCTGATAGGGCAAAGTAGATTGTATATAGATGGATACAGTTCATTATTTTAACCTTGAAATAAACCATATTCTGAATTAACAGCTTTGCAGGACTTCTGCTCTTTAGGGGATCTTGTTATGGGTTGTTTCTCAGATTCCCATTAACCTTAGCCACACAGATCCACAAGTGGATGTTGGGCTCTGCAAGTGTTTTTTCTTCTTTTTTAATTGGGGTATAGTTGCTTTACAATGTTGTGTTAGTTTCTGCTGTACAGAGAAGTAAATCAGCTGTATGTATACATATATCCCCTTTTCTTTGGATTTCCTTCCTATTTAGGTCACCACAGAGCACTGAGTAGAGTTCCCTGTGCTATACAGTAGGTTCTCATTAGTTATCTATTTTATACATAGTAGTGTATATATGTCAATCGCAATGAATAAAGAAGATGTGGTACATATATACAATGGACTATTTACTCAACCATAAAAAGAAATGAAATTGGGTCATTTGTAGAGACATGGATGGACCTAGAAACCATCATACAGAGTGAAGTAAGTCAGAAAGAGAAAAACAAATATCGTATATTAACGCATATATGTGGAATCTAGAAAAATGGTACAGATGAACCTATTTGCAAAGCAGAAATAGAGACAGATGTAGAGAACAAACATATGGACATCAAGGGGGGAAAGGGAGGGTGGGTTGGATTGGGAAATTGGGAGTGTTTTTTTAAGTCACTCAGCTTGGCATTGAAACAATTTAAGTGAATCTATGTCACCCCTCGCCAGTTGGCACATAATCAATGCCAAGAAGCTGGTGGAATGAGCCATAAGAATTGCAAGAGCTTCAGTTGGAGGAAGACCGTATAGAAGCCATGACAGAGACAGGAGGGCAGCACTGGTGGGACTGCTGAGTGTACAAGCATCTGGCATTGGTGAGCCCATGAGGTGTGGTCGAGGACTGCCCAGAGGCAGGTGAGTTGAAAGATGGCAGTAATCCTGATGACATGATGGAGTGAGGAAAGGATGGCACTGAGATGTACCCATAACTCCTTGAGGTCCCGAAGCACACTCCACCCAAAACCCCAGTGAAGGACAGCAGAGATGGAGTGCTTTACACAGTGTTGGTATCAACAAGCGCTCTGATAAAGAGAAGCTCTACCTGGCTGGAAGGCAGCCTGACTGCACTGCTGAGTCAAAGGCTCCCACAGTAGAAGCAAGAGGGTCTCACCACCTGTTACAGAGTACTGGGCTGGCTGAAAACACCTGAAGTTCACGTTGTTGAACCAGAGAGGCTGCTGCACTCCTGGAAACTGAAGCTGTGTGGCTGACAGGGTCTTGGTGCTCCAGCCAGGTATCAGGCTTGAGTCTCTGAGGTGGGAGAGCCGAGTTCAGGACATTGGACAACCAAAGACATCCAGGCCCGATGTAATAAAAAAGAGCTCTCCCAGAGATCTCCATCTCAACAGTAAGACCCAGATCCACTCAATGACCAGCAAGCTCCAGTGCTGGACACCCCATGCCAAACAACTAGTAAGACAGGAACACAACCCCACTCATTAGCAAAGAGGCTGCCTAAAATCATAATAAGTTCACAGACACCCCAAAACACACCACCAGATGTGGTCCTGCCAACCAGAAAGACAAGATCCACCCTTATCCACCAGAACACAGGCACGAGTCCGCTCCACCAGGAAGCCTACACAACCCACTGAACCAACCTTACCCACTGGGGGAAGACAGCAAAAACAATGGGAACTAAGAACTTGCAGCCTGTGAAAAGGAAACCCCAAACACAGTAAGTTAAGCAAAATATGAAGACAGAGAAATACACAGCAGATGAAGGAGCAAAGTAAAAGCCCAGCAGACCAAACAAATGAAGGGGAAATAAGCAGTCTACCTGAAAAAGAATTCAGAGTAATATAGTAGAGATGATCCAAAATCTTGGAAACAGAATGGAGAAAATACAAGAAATGTTTAACAAAGACCTAGAAGAACTAAATAGTAAATAAACAATGATGAACAACACAATAAATGAAATTTAAAATTCTCTAGAGAGAATCAATAGCAAAATAACTTAGGCAGAAGAACAGATAAGTGACCTGGATGATAAAAGACTGGAAATAACTACTGCAGAACAAAATAAAGAAAAAAGAATGAAAAGAATTGAGGACAGTCTCAGAGACCTCTGGGACAAAATTAAATGCACCAACATTCGAATTATAGGGGTCCCAGAAGAAGAAGAGAAAAAGAAAGGGACTGAAAAAATATTTGAAGAGATTATAGTTGAAAACTTCCCTAATATGCGAAAGGAAAGAGTCAATCAATTCCAGGAAGCACAGAGAGTCCCATACAGGATAAATCCAAGGAGAAACATGCCAAGACACATAGTAATCAAACTATTAAAAATTAAGTACAAAGAAAAAATATTAAAAGCAGCAAGGGAAAAACAACAAATAACATACAAGGGAATCCCCATAAGGTTAACAGCTAATTTTTCAGCAGAAACTCTGCAAGCTAGAAAGGAGTGGCAGGAAATATTTAAAGTGATGAAAGGGAAAAACCTACAACCAAGATTACACTACCCAGCAAGGGTCTCATTCAGATTCGATGGAGAAATTAAAACCTTTACAGACAAGCAAAAGCTAAGAGAATTCAGCAGCACCAAACCAGCTTTACAACAAATGCTAAAGGAACTTCTCTAGGCAGGAAACACAAGAGAAGGAAAAGACCTATAATAACAAACACAAAACAATTAAGAAAATGGTAATAGGAACATACATATTGATAACTACCTTAAATGTAAATAGATTAAATGCTGCAACCAAAAGACATAGACTGGCTGAATGAATACAAAAACAAGACCCATATATATGCTGTCTACAAGAGACCCACTTCAGACCTAGGGACACATACACACTGAGAATGAGGAGATGGAATAAGATATTCCATGTAAATGGAAATCAAAAGAAACCTGGAGTAGCAATTCTCATATCAGACAAAATAGACTTTAAAATAAAGACTATTACAAGAGACAAAGAAGGACACTACATAATGATCAAGGAATCGATCCAAGAGGAAGATATAACAATTATAAATATATATGTACCCAACATAGGAGCACCCCAATACATAAGGCAAATGCTAACAGCCATAAAAGGGGAAAGCAACAGTAACACAATCATAGTACGGACTTTAACACCCCACTTCCACCAATGGACAGATCAACCAAAATGAAAATAGATAAGGAAACACAAGCTTTAAATGACACATTAAGCGAGATGGACTTAATTGATGTTTATAGGACATTCTATCCAAAACCAACAGAATACACTTTCTTCTCAAGTGCCCATGGAACACTGTCCAGGATAGATCATATCTTGGGTCACAAATCAAGCCTTGGTAAATTTAAGAACATTGAAATCATATCAAGTATCTTTTCTGACCACAGCGCTATGAGACTAGATATCAATTACAGGAAAAAAACTAAAAAATACAGACACATGGAGAATAAACAATATACTACTAAATAATCAAGAGATTACTGAAGAAATCAAAGAGGGGAAAAAAAATACCTAGAAACAAATGACAATAAAAACACGATGACAGAAAACCTATGGGATGCAGCAAAAGTAGTTCTAAGAGGGAAGTTTATAGCTATACAATCCTACCTCAAGAAACAAGAAACATCTCAAATAAACAACCTAACCTTACACCTAAAGCAATTAGAGAAAGAAGAACAAAAAAACCCCAAAGTTGGCAGAGGAAAGAAATCATAAAGATCAGATTAGAAATAAATGAAAAAAAAAAAAGAAATAAATGAAAAAGAAATGAAGGACACAGTACCAAAGATCAATAACACTAAAAGCTGGTTCTTTGAGAAGATAAACAAAATTGATAAACCATTAGCCTGACTCATCAAGAAAAAAAGGGAAAAGACTCATATCAACAGAATTAGAAATGAAAAAGGAGAAGTAACAACTGACACTGCAGAAATACAAAGGAACATGAGAGATTAATACAAGCAACTATATGGCAATAAAATGGACAACCTGGAAGAAATAGACAAATTCTTAGAAAAGCACAACCTTCTGAGACTGAACCAGGAAGAAATAGAAAATATGAACAGATCAAGCACAAACACTGAAATTGAAACTGTGATTAAAAATCTTCCAACAAACAAAAGCCCAGGACCAGATGGCTTCACAGGTGAATTCTATCAAACATTTAGAGAAAAGCTAACACCTATCCTTCTCAAACTCTTCCAAAATATAGCAGAGGGAGGAACACTCCCAAACTCATTCTACGAGGCCACTATCACCCTGATACCAAAACCAGACAAAGATGTCACAAAAAAAGAAAACTACTGGCCACTATCACTGGTGAACATAGATGCAAAAATCCTCAACAAAATACTAGCAAACAGAATCCAACAGCACATTAAAAGGATCATACACCATGATCAAGTGGGGTTTATCCCAGGAATGAAAGGATTCTTCAATATATGCAAATCAATCAATGTGATACACCATAATAACAAATTGGAGGATAAAAACCATATGATAATCTCAATAGATGCAGAGAAAGCTTTCACAGAATACAACACCCATTTATGATAAAAACCCTCCAGAACGTAGGCATAGAGGGAACTTCCCTCAACATAATAAAGGCCATATATGACAAACCCACAGCAAACATCATTCTCAGTGGTGAAAACTGAAACAATTTCCACTAAAATCAGGAATAAGACAAGGTTGTCCAGTCTCACCACTATTATTCAACAGAGTTTTGGAAGTTTTAGCCACAGAAATCAGAGAAGAAAAAGAAATAAAAGAAATCCAAATCTGAAAAGAAGAAGTAAAGTTGTCCCTGTTTGCAGATGACATGATACTATACATAGAGAATCCTAAAGATGCCACCAGAAAACTCCTAGAGCTAATCAATGAATTTGGTAAAGTAGCAGGATACAAAATTAATGCACAGAAATCTCTGGCATTTCTATACACTAACGATGAAAAATATGAAAGAGAAATTAAGGAAACACTCCCATTTACCATTGCAACAAAAAGAATAAAATACCTAGGAATAAACCTACCTAGGGAGACAAAAGACCTGTATACAGGAAACTATAAGACACTGATGAAAGAAATTAAAGATGATAGAATCAGATGGAGAGATATACCAAGTTCTTGGAGTGGAAGAATCAACATTGTGAAAATGACTATATTACCCAAAGCAATCTACAGATTCAATGCAATCCCTAACAAACTACCAATGGCATTTTTCACAGAACTAGAACAAAAAATTTCACAATTTGTATGGAAACACAAAAGACCCCGAATAGCCAAAGCAATCTTGAGAAAGAAAAACGGAGATGGAGGAATCAGGTTCCTGGACTTCAGACTATACTATAAAGCTACAGTAATCAAGACAATATGGTACTGGCACAAAAACAGAAACATAGATCAATGGAACAGGATAGAAAGCCCAGAGATAAACCCACGCACATATGGCCACCTAATTTTTGATAAAGGAGGCAAGAATATACAATGGGGAGTAGACAGCCTCTTCAATAAGTGGTGCTGGGAAAACTAGAGAGCTACATGTAAAAGAATGATATTAGAATACTCTCTAACACCATACACAAAAATAAACTCAAACTGGATAAAAGACCTAAATGTAAGGCCAGACACTCTAAAACTCTTAGAGGAAAATATAGGCAGAACACTTTTTGACATAAATCACAGCAAGATCCTTTTTGACCCAGCTCCTAGAGAAATGGAAATAAAAACAAAAATAAACAAATGGGATCTAATGAAACTTAAAAGCTTTTGCACTGCAAAGGAAACCATAAACAAGACAAAAAGACAATACTCAGAATGGGAGAAAATATTTGCAAAAGAAGCAACTGACAAAGGATTAATTTCCAAAATATACAAGCAGCTCATGCAGCTCAATATCAAAAAAACAAGCAACCCAATCCAAAAATGGGCAGAAGATCTAAATAGACATTTCTCCAAAGAAGATATACAGATTGTCAACAAACACATGAAAGGATGCTCAACATCACTAATCATTAGAGAAAAACAAATCAAAACTACAATGAGGTATCATCTCACACCAGTCAGAATTGCCATCATCAAAAAATCTAGAAACAATAAATGCTGGAGAGGGTGTGGAGAAAAGGGAACCCTCTTGCCCTGTTGGTGGGAATGTAAATTGCTACAGCCACTATGGAGAACAATATGGAGTTTCCATAAAAAACTAAAAATAGAACTACCATACAACCCAGCAATCCCACTACTGGGCATATACCCTGAGTAAACCATAATTCAAAAAGTCATGTACCACAATGTTCATTTCAGCATTATTTACAATAAGCAGGATATGGAAACAACCTAAGTGTCCGTCGACAGATGATTAGATAAAGAAGATGTGGTACATATATACAATGGGCTATTACTCAGCCATAAAAAGAAATGAAATTGAGTTATTTGCAGTGAGGTGGATGGACCTAGAGTCTGTCATACAGAGTGAAGTAAGTCAGAAAGAGCAAAACAAATACCGTATGCTAACACGTATATATGGAATCTAAAAAAAAAAATGGTTCTGAAGAACCAAGGGCAGGACAGGGATAAAGACATAGACAATGGACTTGAGGACACAGGGAGGGGGAAGGGTAAGCTGGGACGAAGTGAAAGAGTGGCATGGACATATATACACTACCAAATGTAAAACAGATAGCTAGTGGGAAGCAACCTCATGGCACACAGAGACCAGCCCAGTGCTTTGTGATGACCTACAAGGGTGGGATAGCGCAAGTGGGAGGGTTACGCAAGAGGGAGGGGATATGGGGATATATGTATATGTATAGTTGATTCACTTTGTTATACAGCAGAAACTAACACACCATTTTAAAGCAATTATACTACAATAAAGATGTTTAAAAAAAAAAGAGAAGTTCTTCTTCTAACTGATAGCATATATGCATGATAAACACATGCTGACAAACTACATCAATAGGTTGAAATATCAAAGAAATGAGTATCAGTTATCTGTCTTTCTATGGGAACAGCTCCTCTCCACCATGCTGATGGGTGAGTTTAGATAATGGCCAATTACATGTCCTCAACCTCTGGCCATATGTTGTTACATAACCAGGCTGTATACCCCACTGCCCTGGCCATAGTGCCTGGTTCAGGAGCAGTATGTGACCCAAAGTACTGGGATTTTTCAATGTGGTGACCGACAAAAGGCCTTTGCCTTGCATCTCAGATCAAAGTTGGAAGGATGTGATGCTGGATCTGCTTGTAGCTTCATCCCTACCACTGTGTGAAGTCAGGAAATCAAACCAAGAAGATCCAAGCAGAGATGGGAGAGAGCATCCCAAGACCTCCTCTGTCCCTGGGCCTCCCCACCCACACTTGGATGTTCCCAGCTGTATGAGCAAATGAATCCCTTGTTTGTGTAAGCTGCTTTGAGCTGGGGATACTCACAAGTAAGTGTTATAACTCACACAGTGTTTGGTACCTGGAGTGGGCTGAGGCTCAAGACCGACCCTAAGATAAAGAAGGCCCGGATCCAGGTGGGAAAGGGCAGGGGCTCCCCATAAGTCAGCAGTCCTCTATGGGGCAAGATGCTGCAGAGCCTTATACTGCTCTGGTATTGAACCACTTATCTCCTGAGGCTTTATCCACAGGGCTAGATGGAACATGCCAGAATATCAGGAGGGCATTGACCCTGTCAGCCTTAGCAGATGCCCTGCCCTGCCACTGGACCTTGGTCAGGAGCAAACTAGTATAGCACCTACTAGATTTCCCAGCTCAGAATCTTTGGAAAAGGGGGTAGGCAGTGCTGTCTTTGGGGTAGCCAGGTCCCCTGAGGTGCTGTACTAGGTGTTCTCCAGGTGTCTCCCTTCCTTTCCCCATCTTGCTCTGTTCAGCAGGAGTTCATCTACAATCTCCTTGCATTTTGGCCCGGTTGGTATATTAGTTTTCTGTTGCTGTGTAACAAATCACCATAAACTTAGCAGCTTAAAACAACATACATTCGTTACCTCACAGCTTCCCTGGGTCAGGAGTCTGGTCACAGTGTGGCCCGGCCCTCTTACTCTTAGGTCTGCAATCTAGGCATTACCAGGCTGTATGCCTTTCTGAAGTTTGGTGTCCTTTTCCAAGCTCACTGGTTGTTGCCAGAATTCAGCTCCTTGGAGTTGTAGGACCAAGGTCCCCATTTCCTTGCTGGCTGTTGACTGGGGACCATCCTCAGCATCCTCAACTCCAGCTCTGGCCCTATGGACCCTTCAAGAGGCTTCCTCACAGCATGGCAGCAAGAGAAACTCTCTGATGTCAGGGAGGGCTCAATTCTTTTAAAGGGCTTACCTGATTAGGTCAGTCCCACCCATAAGAAACTCCTTTGATTAGTTCAAAGTCAACTGATTAGAGCCCTTAATTATATATACAAAATCCCTTCACCTTTGCCATGTAATGTACCATGCTCATTGGAGTGAGATCCCAGTATGGGGGGGGGTCCTCAAAAGACTAAAAATAGAGTTGCCATATCATCCAGCAATTCCACTTCTGGTCATTTATCTGGACAAAACTATAATTCAAAAAGATACATACACCCCTATGTTCTATATAGCAGCACTATTTACAATAGCCAAGACATGGAAACAACCTAAATGCCCATCAACAGAGGAATGGAAAAAGAAGATATGGTACATATATACAATGGGACAGTACTCAGCCATAAAAAAGAATGAAATAATGCCATTTGCCGCAATATGGATGGACCTAGAGATTACCGTACTAAAATGAAGTACTTCAAAAAGAGGAAGACAAATACCATATGATATCGCTTATATGTGAAATCTAAAATATAACACCAATGAACTTACTACAAAACAGAAACAAACTCACAGACATAGAGAACAGACTTGTGGTTGCCAAGGGGGAGGAAGAGTGGGGGAGGGATGGATTGGGAGTTTGGGATTAGCAGAAACAGACTATTACATATAAAATGGATAAACAACAAGGTCCTACTCTATAGCACAGGGAACTATATTCAATATCCTGTAATAAACCATAATGGAAAAGAATATGAAAAAGAATACATACATACATATATATATATATGAATCACTTTTCTGTACACCAGAAACTAACAACTATAAACTGTAAATCAACTATACTTCAATAAAAAATAAATTAAAAACAATTTTTTTTACCCCTTCTAAAATTCCAGATTTCTGTGCCCAGGGATAAAATAACTTTGCTTAGGCACCTAGGGAAGCAAAAGTATATTTTTTACCATTTTCCCAGTGTTTGCCTGAAGGCCACAGGCATGATCAAGATTTGCTGAAAGATGGGCTATGCCAAGAAGGGGAAACATATAATTTCTGGTAAGGTAGAGAAAATTGTTTATCACATTACACTGTGATATAGGAAAGGAAGGAAGGCCACATCAACTGAGCACCTAAAGTCTGCTCAATCCTTAGCTATGCCCCTTGTCTACATTATCTCATTTAATCTTCTCAACAGCAGCTTCTGCTTTGTTTTTCTTCCTAGCACTTATCGATATCTGACAGTCTATACAGCAATTAAATAAAGTCCCCTCCTCATCACCTCAAAATGTGAGCTCAGTGATGATGTAGAATCTGTTCTGCTCATTGCTATATCTCAAGCACCTAGAACTTCCTGGAACACAAAAAATATGGGAAAGATATTTGTTTAAAAAATGTTATAACTTCGGTATTATCAACATCATTTGATGGTTGAGAAACTGAGGCTTGGAGAAGCTACAAAACTGTGATGATTAATTTTGTGTGTCAACTTGACAAGGCTACGGTGCCCAGTTTTTTGGTCAAACACCAGTCAAGATGTCACTGTGAAGGTATCTTAAAGGTGCGATTAACATTAAAATCAGTAGATGTTGAGTAAAGCAGATGACTTTCCACATTATGGGTGGGCCCCATCCAATCAGTAGAAAATCTTCAGAGCGAAGACTGACGTTTTCCCCCAAAAGAAGAAATTATGCCTCAGACTGTAACATAGAAACCCTGCTTGAGTTTCCAGCCTGCTGCCCTAATGAATTTGGACTGAAGACTGCAACCTCCACTCTTCCCTGAGTTTCCAGCCTGCCAGCCTGTCCTACAGATGTCAGACTTGCCAGCCCCCACAATTGCATGAACCAATTCCTTAAATAAATCTCTCTATGTCTCTCTTCCCCTTTTGATAGATAGATGATAGATTGATAGATGGATAGATAGATAGATAGATAGACATATAGATAGATAGGCAGATTAGGATAGGATAGGATATAGATAGGTATAGCTATATGGACAAAGGTATAGGTATCCTATTGGTTCTATTTCACTGCAGAGTCCTAACACACTGTCTTAGCTCATACACCTGTTCAGTATAAGGGTAGACTAACGGCTGATAGTTATTATGTGATTTGATCCTTACAACCGTCATTCGTTGTATTTTACAGGTGAGGAAACTAAGGCTCAAAGGATAAGGACTTGGCCCAGTTTGCACAGCTAGAAAGAGTCAGGCTTTGCACATATAAGGTGTATACAATACTTGAGCCTGACATTCTTCACTGCTTGATGGTTCAGTCCCCTGAGAACAGGTGTGAGCCAATGGACCCATCACTGTGACCCTCCCAACAACATCCTCATGAGTTTCTTGAGAAGGGAAATCCACAGTAACAATAACAATAACCATTAACAGTTAAAGCCAGCATTTGCCATGCTCTGTTACCTTCCAGGACTTTCCTTCCCACTCTGGCACCGTGAAGCAGGCACTGCTTTTATCAGAAGAGGAGACAGTGGATACACAGAGACTGTGTCACTTGCCCAGGTTCACAAAAGTCGAAGTTATATCCAGTGATATATTGGATTATCACTAAGTGCTTGCTATAACCACAATAGGCTGTTCTGTGGTGATGTTTTCACCAACCACTCAAACTTGGTGGGACGGACCCAGTAGGCAGGGACTTCAGCTGCCATCAGTTGTTTAGGGTCCAGGTCATCAGACTGTCCCTGAAGCCCTTGGCCCCTCACCCCCCTCCCTGACATCTGTTGAGTTGCCTGGAGTGGGCGGTGCTGAGGGAGTGATGCAGGGGGCCCCTGTTCATGGGAATCACTATCAGTGGCCGTGGTCCCTGGAGCATGGCTGTCACCTCACCCCTCTGTCAAGGCACTTTGGTTGGGCCAGCTTTGGTCCCAGAGCTCACCTCACTGCTTGTGCTCACGACATGAGCCCTGGAGCCCTCAGGGCTTTCTGGGGGACTTCCGAGAGATTTACAAAGGCGTGGACTTCATGCCTCCCTCCACAAACATCCACAGGGTGTCTACTAATTGTCCCACACAGCACCAGGAACATCATGGCAGGGCAAGTATGCTTTCTGCCGCTGAGGGCAGCCATCTGTCTGGGGAGGCCCAGATTCAATGATCAGCACACTCTGCACCGTGTGGAAGATGGGGCTCGCTGAGGATGTCTCCTGGGACAGCCAAGTGGGCACAAAATATGCGTGGTGACAAGATCAGCTTCAGGCGGGGGATGGTGGATGGTGAGGAACTTTTGTTTTCTTAGAGTTTTCAATATTTTCTCAAGTATTTCATAGTGAGTGAATCACTTTCAAAAAAAAACATTTAAGGATCTTTTCCCACTTGTCCTCCAAAAACTCATTATTAGTGTTCTTTTTAAGTTTTGTTCATCCAATAGGCCAAGAGAGACAGAGATAGAGGAACAGAGAGAGAGAGACAGAGAACAAGGAAGAAAAAGACAGAGAGGTAGAGAGAGACAAAGACAGAGAGAGAGAGAAGAGAGAGAGAGACCGAGGGAGAATTCCTCTGAACTTGCATATCTCTGATTACTAGTGAGGCTGATCTTTTTTGCAGATGTTATCACTTTGCATTTCTTCTTTTGTGACTTCAGTATTCCTGGGTTACATCATCTTCTTCCTAGGGTTGTTTCTCTTTTCAAGACCTACTTATATTAAAGTTTTTAATCCTTTGTTTATCACATATGTTGCAAATGTGTCTTTGTCTTTAACCTTTGTTTACTATTTTATCACAGGCAGACATCTTTATGGGGACAAATCTAATGATTCTGTTTGTGCGTTTTGCCTTTGTTGTCAGGCCCAGCAAGTTTGTCGACATCCTGAAAGATCACATGGATGTTGACTTGTATGCTATTCTCATAGTTTTATTTTTGCCATTTAATTATTTAAACCATTTGGGATTCATTTTGATGTAAAACATGAGAGGGGGTATCTAACTTTTTTCCACCTAAAGTTTGGCTGATTGTGACAATCACAATTTGGTAACTCCTTTCCCACTGATGTGAAATTCTCCTTGATTGTTTAAGAAGGTTTAGCAAAGTTATGTATGTTTCTGTGTGATTCTGGACTTCCTTATTTTTTCCACTAATTAATTGGCCCTAATAGCAGTACCATACTAATCATTATAATTTTTACAATATCTACTAAAAATTTGTTAGGAAAAGTTACCTTCATTGTTTTCTCTTTTAGAATTTCCAAGCTATTTTTTTTTCTGAATAAACTTTAGAACATTTTGTCAAGTTTCCCCTAAGGAAATTTTGATTTGAATTTTTTTTTTTTAATTTACAAAACAATAGTTAGGCTTCGCATCCAAAAAGAAGGCATGAATTTCCATTTCAGTGAAAAAAATAATGGCTAAGAGTATGAATTTTTCACCTACATGGCCTGGGTTCAAATTCCAGCTCAGAAAGTTTCTTACTGTGTGACCCTCAGTGAGATATTAAACCTCTCTGTGCCTCAGATTTTATGTATATAAAATGTGGATAATAAGAGTAGCACTTCATAAGATGGTTGTGAAAATTAAACAAATAAATGTTTGTCAGTGGTTAGAATAATGCCTGGCACATTCTTAATAGATGTTAACTTTTCTCACGAATATTTTGTTACTTTCCTCGCTAATATCTTGTAGTGTGTTCCACATGGGTTCCAAACAAGAGCACAGGAAAGAATAAATGAGTTGATATTCAGAAAATACAGAACAGTGCATTCCACACAATAAGCACTTCAATTACACTGTCTTTGTAATGTCAGATGGCAGAGTCACCTCTTTCTACCCTCACCCTTCAGGGTCATTCCATCTTCAATATCCTGGGAACAAAATGAAGGAGAAACCCTCATTTGGGGCAATAGTCCATATTTTCTGTACACTAAAATTCTTCCTTTTTTGTACTTTCACGTAATTCAAGCCAGAGATCAGGTCTCTCTGAGAATATATAGCCCTGGTGGGTGAGGAAGGGAGACAAGGCCTTTAGCTATTGTTTTGTTTTAAATTTCATTTCCAAGCTAAGACTGTGTTTTAAGAGTTTCAGCTGGAATGGGGTTTCCCATCTCACTATAAACCCGTATGAACATTATAACAGAAATGACGAGACCTTCATGTACAATTGTAGCTATAGCTCTTACCACTGCATGAAAAATGCGGCATTAATGTGAATTCCTTGTAGTTCACCTTGTCAGTCCCCCGTAATCGCAGGAGCCAGAGCACTCCCTGGTCTCCACACCACAGATATTTCCTGCTCCATAGTTGCTCTCCACTCATCCCCATTCATGGCTTTTAAGACTGTGTTGGAATATAGTTTAATGAGCAATATCAGCCAGGCACACACACCTGGACTGCCATGAGACTTTAAGAAAGACATTTTCTTCTCATTTACTTCAAACAAAAATGAACAGAAATTCACAAAAGAGGTTCCACTGGTGCTAAAACTTGAAGTTTTAATTTCTAATGGCAGCTGGCTCACAGATCAATGGGATCTTAGTTAAGTCAATCTCCTTGAACCTAATTTTCACTCTCTGAAAAGCGTCATAATAATCTCACAGTATTTTGATACTTCATGAATGTAAATAATTTTTTGAAGTTCTGAAAATTTTCATAAGAACTGTTTTAGTTAACTATGGCTACATAACAAATTACTCCAAGACTCACACAGTCTCTGAGGTTGGGAAATCAGGAGTGGCTTATTTGGGTGTTTCTGGCTCAGGCCCTCCTACAGGCTGCAGCCCAGCTGTCTGCCAGGCCTCAGTCTCATCTGAGGGTGTGACTGCGGCTGGAGAGTTGGAGTCTAAACTGCTGTCCCCATGCCTCAGCTCTTCACTATTTGACCGAAGCTTCACTTCCTCCCCACGCAGGTCAGTCTATAGAGCTGCTCATAAAATGATCGCTGGCTTCCCCCAGTGCAAGTGATGAGAGAAGATGGCTAGCCCCAAGACCGAAGCCATGGCTTCTCCTCTGACCTCATCATGTCAGTGACATGCCATTACTTACACTGTATGCAACGGTCACACAGACCTACCTGGCACCCTGTTGGAGGAGACTCCACAAGGGCATTTAAACCAGGAAGTGGGGTTCCCTGGGGGCCATCGTAGTAGCTGGCTACCACAAGTACCATAGAAATGCTCAGCTGGGAGAGATAGGTAGAGTATACCGGCTAGTGGTAAAAGAAAATCAGAATTTGTTCCCTTTTGCAAATCAGACATCAGTCACAATTCACCCTGGAGGCTCCTTCATCAGCAGCCCAAATTCTCTGGTGGTGGCCTGCAACCTGCCCAGCCTGGAGAATTTGCCAGTTATTTCCAGAGCTGTGCTCCCAACAGTGTAGAAATGATGGAAGTATACCCACATTCCCCGACCCAGAGAATCCCTCAGGGTTCCCAGAGCCTTCTGGTCAGCCCACCCGAAGCTTTGGCTGCCCCACACCAACCCCAGTGAGTGCTGATGAGCGGTCACCTCCAGGAAAGGGCATCTGGTCCCTCAAGTGTGGCAACCAGGGTTCTGACCACAGGAGCGAGCCTTCAGACTAGCTTGGCGATGACTGTTGAGAGCAAAGCCTGGTGTCGTCTGGCTTGAATCTCACCTTTTTCTGTCTTGCTCTGCAGGCATGCTAAGAGGGGTGGAGGGAAAGGTCTTGGGCTAATTAATACAGGAGACCTAAAAGCAGTTTTAAGGTCTTATGCCTCCAGGATTTCTGGTCCTTTTTCAAAGAAGGAATGTCCAGTGGCCATGTCTGTTGGGGGGACAATTAGTAAAGTGATAGTTGTACAGCACAGAAGGTTGTCTCTGAACCTAAAATTTGCCTTTCCCCTGTCACTGGTTTTTCTGTTGATCCTTTTTAAAATGAAGATTTAAAACAAGGATTTCCTGCAACAGGATGGGCACTTATATTCAACTTTTTGAGGTTTCAGAAAATCCTTGATTCTGAAACAGCTGAAGGCCGAGAGACAATGTTATAACAAATACTTTAGCAGAAAACAAATGATGTACTAGTCTCATGTTTTCTTAACAAATTCTGATGTGAGCAAGTTAAGGCAATTGAAAGTCAAGCCAGGTAGGCTGCACATCTCCAGCACCATAATGAACTGTTGTGCAGGGATGCATGAGAAATCCCGTTCAGAACCGGTCCTGATCCTGCATTGAACAGACCGGCTGCATCAGATCCCATGTAGGGCCCTGTACAGATTACAAAGCTGGACCACAGGTACTGTCTGCCCTCAAATAACCTCCACTCTGCAGAGGCAGGTAAAAATTGCATGCAAATAGCTATCACACAGGCCTGATGAAATCAAGATAAAGTAATCTGGGAATTCCAGAGGGAAAAGTATTAACATTTATTGGGAAGATTCATTTCTCCTACATGTGTTTATTGAGACCTGCTGTGTGGCCAGCAGTGTGTTGGGACGCAAAGAGAAAAAATACAGTCCTAGTGGAAAGGATCAGGATTGCAGTGCCGTGACCTGCACAATAACAGATCTGTGTTGATGATGCTGAAGCCGTATCAGGGAGAAGCTGGTTCTCTCCAGGCGGTTGATCAAAGCTGTGCAGAGCTGTGCAGAGGGGACATTGAAGGATGAAGGAGAGGGTGCCAGCTGGCAAGGGCAAGCAGGTTGTATGGGGAGAACATTCCAGAAGGTGCCGCAGGTACAGTAATATGAAACCATTAAATACCCCAGCACATTCGAAGAATTACAAGTGCTTCACGGTTGTTGGATTTATAGAATACAAGGGAGAAACTCAGGCAGCAGAAGGTCCAAATTGTGGATGGGCTAATGTACATGTGAAGGAATGTGGATGCTTTTCTGTAGGCAGTGCACCTCATTTGGAGGTCTGGGAACAAACCTCTTTGAGAATCCAAACAAAGCTATGGCCACATTCCTTGAAATGCTGCCCACAAATACAATTGTGTCTATAATTTCAGAGGGTCTACAGGACACTGGGGTGTGAAGAAAAGAGCCCCTGACATGGAACCCTGCAGACGCATTGCTGGAATTCACTCCAGAGTGAGAGGATCAGATGCTCACTTCAGAGCCACGTTCCAGGTGGCGGAGTGGAGGACGTATCTCTGGGAGAGAAAGCAGAGCAGGAACCATCAGGAAGCTGTGGAATGCATCTCAAAATATGTAGTCCAGAACTGTGACATTTCCTTGCTTCTAACAAGTCATCAACTTGTTAGAACATCATCAACTTAATAACAGCTATTTGGGAAAAAGAAAACTCCACAGTAAATGTACATTATTTTGTAATCTAGTATTTTTCATTGAGGATTTTTTTGGTGGGGGCCGTGAAAACCAACTCTGATTAGTTGAGTCCAAAGTCTTGCTATCTTTTTATCTGAATTACCTATTTCTGGAAATCACCTGGAGGTTTCTTTTTTTAAATTCTATTTATTTGTTTGTTTTTTGACTGCGTTAGGTCTTTGTTGCTGCGCGCGGGCTTCCTCTAGTTGCAGTGAGCAGGGGCTACTCTTCGTTGCCATGCGAGGGCTTCTCATTGTGGTGGCTTCTCTTGTTGCAGAGCACGGGCTCTAGGCACGTGGGCTTCAGTAGTTGTGGCATGCAGGCTCAGTAGTTGTGGCTTGCGGGCTCTAGAGCACAGACTCAGTAGTTGTGGCACACAGGCTTAGTTGCTCCGCGACATGTGAGATCCACCCGGACCAGGGCTCGAACTCATGTCCCCTGCATTGGCAGGTAGATTCTTAACCACTGCGTCACCAGGAAAGTCCCTGGAGGTTTCTTAGAGGGAGTTTCCACCCTTAGGTGTAGCATAAGAGTCAGGCATAAGAGGTGAGCCTCTGTCCTATATCTTCAATTGCATTATTGGGTGGTGTACATCTTAGGCAAACTTATATGCTAAAAACAACCTTTCCTTTCAATGTTCATGGTGATGTGACTTTTCAGTAAAAACCAGAGACACCCAAGTTTAATTTAAACTTTAGCTGTTAGTGTCATCACCAACACCAGTGACAGAGCTACTGCTCCTGCAGTGATGCCGCAATTCACCTCCTGGCTGGTGGCAGCGTTTGGGTTTCAGAAATGTCAGACTGTGAAAAATTATGTGTCTTAGAGTGGACAGTATGGTCCAGTCGGTAGTTAGCCAGGAGAATGTATCACGAACAGGCTGACTGAACAGGGCAGTCTTTCCCGGGTCTTTATTAAGCAGCTATGTGAACGAAGTCATAGACAGATATGTCACATTAGGCTTCTGCCCTTCTGGCCAAAGTCAGGCCCGTGGAATTCCACGTTCCCAGGTTTACAGAGCTGCAGACATCGCAGGGCAGGGATGTGAGCCGTCTGCCCAGCTGTGACAACTCTCTCAGGCTCACCCGCACCCTGTGACAGTCAGATGCACCACGGACAAATGTGTGCTCATCCTCCGTCCTCCTCCTGAGCCCACTGAGCCCTTAGCTGAGTGTCCAGACCCCATGTCCCCTCCCCCAAAGCCTAGTGACCCCCCAGCTCTGAGCGCAGACTGGGGCTCAGAGGTGGTGGGAGGTGTGAGCAGCCTAACCCGGGGAAGCAGACAGTCTGGGTTCCACTGCAGCTTCCTTTGGGAAATTCGGGGTTCCTGAGAGCTAGGGTGAACTGCAGGGCAATCTGGGGCCGGCAGGGAGACTGGTATGCTGGAACATTCCTCCTCGGGCTCCCATGACGGGCTCTACAGCGCTGGAGGAGATCCACAAATATTTGTCTGGTTGCGTAGTTCAGGCATGTGAAAATTAGAACCAAGAAACACGCTCTTTATTCTCTTTCCAGAAACGCTGCCTGAACTCTGACCCCTGGCGCTCCCACTCGTCTTGGGCCGGTTTTCAATCTGTTCCCCATTATTTCACTTCACATGCTTTTGCAGACTTTGCTAGAAATATGAGTCCTGCCTTGAGCCCTAGTCAAGCAGGGGTCAGTGTGTTCTTCTGAACTTCACTGAGTAATTTCCCATCATTTTGCAGGATTGATCCTGGGTACTGCTTCTCCCCACACTCCTCCTCCACCCCACAGGCCCTGCCTGCACAACTGTGCTGTGTGCAGGTAAGGCCCCTCAGCCGGCCCTCTGCCCCCAGGCCATGTGGGCTTCTGCTGCTTCCTGAAGACGGAGTGTTTCCCACAGTTCTGAAATTCTTGATTATGCATGCATCTGTGCGTGTGAGGCCAACCACGGCACCCTGGTACTTGTCACACTGTTCCAACCAGCTGTTTTCAATCTGTCCGCGTTTCAGCCAGGTGATTTGTTCCTTCCGTCCTGCAGTATGTAACGCAGCCTGGACCCTGCAGACCCAGGCATCTGTGTGTTTGATCAAAGCTGGAGACCTGCAGGAAATGCAGGGATGACCCCGGTCCAAGGGGTTAGATGGCGAGGGCTCCAGGAGGGCCTCAGGAAGAAACTGTGTCTTTTGGGGAAACATCAAGGGTGTACCTGCCCTGGGGGAGGCCCTCCCCGGCCAGGGAAGTGTGTTGGGAAGCTGTCACTTGTAAGCTGTGTCTTGCATTGTATGGTCACTTCTGCGTGGGCAGAAGCTCTACCATGGGGCCCATGGACAAAATTCAGGGGACCAAGAATGTGGATGGAAAAAAATTACTAGCTAACGAACCAGCTAACTAACTAACTTACTCGTTTTCACTAGCTTCTAACTACAACTTAGCATTTCCTTCTACTATGAATGCAGGTAGCAAACCACAGCAGCATCAGCACAACTTGGTGCCTTTGTCAGTAAGCGAAATCTCAGTCGTCTCATCTCACCCTGAATTACTGTTTGTGCTCATTGCTATTCAAAATTACAGTGACCATTAGACCCGCTTCTAGGGCTTATTACATTGTTAATAAAGAAGCATCCATATTAAAGAAGCATCCATTTAAGCATATTACTATATCACAAATGTATTTCTTACATTCCACCCAGGATTTTCAATAAAATGGATTTTTTTCGTAATCCTAAGTGTTTGTTTTAAGCATTATTCTGAGATAGGTCCTGAACTGGCCACCATCAGTGTGCCTCCACCCTCTATTCCTGGACCTCACCGTCCCGGCTTCACTCTCCAAGCATGCCTTGGAACCAAGAAAGGCCACTTGCCTGTGAGGACAGAAGGACATAGGGCTTTAAAGGCCTTACCTCCAAATACAGTAATTTTCTGGGGCACTGGGGTTGGGGCTTTGGACTTCAACATATGGATTTGGGCAGACATAATTCAGCCCCTAACAGAAGGTTCCCAGAGAAGGTGATATTAAAATGAAGTATTGACAGTATTGGTGATTGCATGTACCCAGAATGAGAGAGGACGCCAAGTCTAGGGTGGGACCCTCAGCTTTGCAGACTCAGAAATTCAGTTCTGTAAATGCCCAGTCTCCTGGCGGAGCCTTGTACAACTAAACTGACAGAGGCCATGAGCTTACAGCCAGGCAGAAGCCCAGTTTGATCTTCTATGGTGGGAAATAGATCCCAAACAAGCAGAAATACTCACACTGATTGTTGGTTCATTTTCTCCCTAGCTATGTAAGAAAATCTTATGAGACACAATATTTTACTCAGGGGATTGGACAGTAAGCAGAGACGAGATGATCAAAGCAGTATTTTCCAATCTATAGGGCACAACCATTCATAGATCCTAAAATTAATTTAGTAGGTTAACAACCACCTTTTCTAATAGAATCTAATAGAGAGTAAATTGAAGAGAAGGGAAGGGAGATGAGATGTATCACATACAGTAAAGATAAATATTGTCTTATCAAACTTTCATTACAGTGTTTCATATGTCCACAAGGCACGGGTGTGTACAAAATGGGCCCCGGTGTAAATGTATTTTTTTCTTTTCTGTGGCTTGTGTTAAAAGATAAAAATGTGAAACACCCTACATTAGATGAACTTGAAAGCCAGTCCTTCCACCCTGATACTACAGGGTTAGGTGTATCCAATGAACGGGGTATTTTGCCTTATTAAAATATGGCATGCTTAGAACTCTTGGTCATGAGGGAAAAAGTGGAAATAGCAAAGGGAAAGGGCCAAGTCACTGTAAAGATGCAGAAGAGGTGGACTACCCATTGGAGCGCAGGGCAGAAACCTCATCTAGGAGCCCCGAAGCCTCTGCTTGTCTCTGCAGGGCTGCTTCATTTGTCTTCGGAAGCTGGATGTCTTGCTTTCCCAAACCTCGAGACAGGACACAGCCAGTGCCAATTTCTTAGCTTCCCTTTAACAGAAAAGTCCTGACCCCTGCATCCAGGGTTGGGGCAGCAGTGGGCTCAGCATGGCCAGCTGTTCTGATGACTCCAAGCGGTTGGTCCACCCTTGGGATGTCCCTATAACTTGGATTTAAGTATCTGCATCTCTCTTGGCTGCTTCAATTCCAGCTCTTTCTTTCCTTGAGCCATGCCTAAAACTTCTCCAGGGCAGATCCACCTCCTAGCTGTGCCCGTGGCTCAGTAAATTCTCTGTGAATGAACGAGATGGTACGTATTCCTAGGGATGGGGTGTTTGTTAGAGTGTGGGTCGTTTGGACCTATTGGGTTTAAGATAGCATATTAGTTAGAGAGCTGTGAAATCATCAGAAAAGTAGATCTCAGTAACTATTTGTATTTATCAAAAAGAAAATTAAAATAAATCATAAAGGTGGGCAAAGAAATGGTTTTTAATACATGTAGGGCAACATCTTAATTTTTATCAAATTACAAATTTAAGTTTATGAATAAGACATGAAAGGCAAGGAAGGAAGAAGGGAAGGAGGGAGGAAGAAGGAGAAAGGAAGAAAGGGAGGGAGGGAGGAAGGGAAGGAAGGGGAGAGGGAGGGAGCCTATGCATTTTATTGGTGTTGTTATAGGTGGTTCCTTTTTATTGCTAAGTAGTATTCCATTGCATGAAAATATCACCATTCATGTATCCATCCTACTGTTGATGGGCATTTGGGTAGTTTCCAGTGTGAGGCTATGTTTATTCTAATACCTTCTGATTGTTTCTGTTCCTGAAACAGTAGATGAAACAGCCTTCGATTTGGTAGGTAAAATCTTTGAAACAAGTGTGTAATGGTGCAACAAAATTAAGTGATTGTCATAGGAGCTATGTCCTTCCTTAGATGCTCATCAAACCCCAATACTTTTTTCTACTATAGCAAAGGCAGCACCGGTGCTAACTGACTCACAGTTATCAGAGATCATCTCTGGATCTCTGTTTGGGTGACAGCAGAGATTGCCAACAAGATCCACCCTACTTTGTCCACACACAGATCCAACTGATGGTCCTGCATGGCAGTTACCCTGTTAGCTGCACACCCCTGAAAGCCAGGTTTTACTATATTACAGGGCCTTCTGCTACACAGTTCATCTTATCTCTACATTCTAGGAAGCAACACCTCACCTGGTAAGGGAGCCTGCGCAAACTGGTACTCACAAAACTGTTGCCTTTTCCAACCCCAGGGCCCAGGTGTCTTTCAGCTCTTCCTCAGTGTACAAACCTGGAGCCTTTGTAGTAAGGGCTTCTCATCAAGGGACACACAAAAACCTTCTCAAGTTTCCATTGTGACAAAACTATATTCTTACAGATTTCAAAATGCCAAGGTCAAGTGTGAGTGCCCTAATATACTGCTTCCTACAAGGTGCACATGGCATTTGTGGGCTCCCACCTCTCTCTGTTGGAGGGCTGACCCGAGGAGCACAGCCTTCACCTTACAGTGTTTCTTTGGTGGGTGGGGGCTGGGGTGTCTGTAGATAAAAGGAAGAGGCCCTCCACTGCCCTGGGGAAAGGCGGGCACCTGGTGGAAGGAACTGCAGCAGCCCTGCTGGATAGGGTGACTCTGGCCTTGTTGAAAGTCTTCGGCCAAGTCCTGGGTATCACCCCTTCCCACGGTACCTGAGGACAGGCCATCAGGGTGTGAATGGGTTTCGGTGCTCCGCACAAACCAGAACATTGCAGGTCCTTAGAAGTTTTGCTTTCCCTCTGCCAAAAATGTCACCTTCTCCTTTCCCACCTCTACCTGGTCAACTCACCTCCCCAGCTCTGTCTTCGTGGTCCTCTGCTCTCCTCCATCATGGTGCTTATCACTGCTGGCTCCCTGCCTGCGCCCTCTAGACTGGGGGCTCCTTGAGACAAGCACCAGGTGTCCTCAAGGAGTCCAGAGATATTTGATGAATGCGTGAATCAAAGCGGGGATGCAAGAAAAAGCATGGACAACAGGCATTGATGAAGTGCGGTCTGGGGATGCTTGCAGGTTTCTGAGCCCCTTTCAGGAATCCAGGAAGTCAAAACTCTTTTCATAATAATCTAAAACAGGGACCAGCGACTTTTTCTGAAAAAGGCCAGATAAATATTTTAGTCTTGGCAGGTCTCTGGTCTCTGTCCTAACCATTCAACTTTGCTTTTACAGGGTGAGAGCAACCATAGACAACAGGTAAATAATGATGGGCTCCTCTGTGTTCCAATACAACTTTATTTACAAAGCAGGCAGTGGGCCACATTTGGCTCCAGGGCCATATTTTGCCAACACCTGCTCTAACAGATTATTGCCTTTTTCACACTCATTTTCTCACATATATATGGGGGAGTTTTCCAGAAGCTACGTGACATGTGATACCACAACAGGCTGAATGTGGAAACATACGTAACAACCCAGTTGTCTTCTATTAAGCCAGACATTAAAGACAACTGCAAAAATTCAAAATAGCACTTCTCAACTAAATTCTTTTCTCTTTTACAAAATATATTATTTTAAATAAATATGTGTTTCATATTAGCATTGAATGAAAAAACAGTAAATGAGCCTGTTATTGCTATTTTTCAATGAATTAATATTAGATAGTTTAACATTACTTGGTCTTAATTCTAGTATGGTAAACATCTATAATGTAACCCACATAAACAAAAGCTCTTTGGGATCTTAAATGATTTTCAGAATTAAACTATAAATTAATATAATAGAGGCTGTAGAAATACACAGGAACCTGCCTCTCCTTGGCTTTCTCTTTATTCCATTTTAATCTTCACCTTCCTCTTGGATATCTTTCCCTGCTGGCCCTGGAATGCCTGCTACACACCAGAATAAACCAGCTACTAGTAATTAGTGTCCGATGTGGACAATTCAGGGTGACGTCTTAGCAGGGATTTTTAAAATTGCCTTTGCTGGTGCACTTCCTGCAAGTCTGACCCTGACCTGGGTGCTGTTTTGGTCTCAGCTGCGTGAGCCTGCACAGCAGACTTCTGAGGCGGATGGCTCCTGATTCACAAGGGAGCTTACGTACTTGCAGCTGAGAGGGTAAGTCTTGGGCCGTAATGAATCCCCATTCGTTCTGTGCAGTGCTCGCCATGCGTCCTGAGCTCTAGGTATCTTCACCCTCAGCATCATTGCTATAGCATCTTCAGCGCAGGCATTTTTGCCACAAACATTTTCAGTGCCTAATTGGCTGTAGGCAATTTTGCCATAAAAGATAAAATAACAGAAAATAAAATAGGGACATTAAAAAGGAAATAATGCGGGCTTCCCTGGTGGCGCAGTGGTTGAGAATCTGCCTGCCAATGCAGGGGACACGGGTTCGAGCCCTGGTCTGGGAAGATCCCACATGCCGCGGAGCAACTGGGCCCGTGCGCCACAATTACTGAGCCTGCGCGTCTGGAGCCTGTGCTCCGCAACAAGAGAGGCCGCGATAGTGAGGGGCCCGCGCACCGCGATGAAGAGTGGCCCCCGCTTGCCGCAACTGGAGAAAGCCCTCGCACAGAAACGAAGACCCAACACAGCCATAAATAAATAAATAAATAAATAAATAAATGTAAAATAAAAAAAAAAAGGAAATAATGCAACATGAGAAATGAATAACAAAATTAAAAAGACTTTATCACATACAAAATATGTGATTCATTTAAAATGTGTGTAGATTCATGGCAATACTGCACAAAGAACTGGTTTTATTTTGTGAGTTGCACCTAAGCATTTGTCTTCCAAGACTTTCATTCATAATATTACATATATTTTTGCTTATTGATTCATCTCCTCATTTGACATCGCATTTTTTTTCTTCCGTGCTAAAATTTCTTCCTTCATTAAAAGAGGTATCAATTTCCAATCACTAGGATGCATATTTATATCTGAGCTTCATACTGTGCAGTGAAAGCCTCTACACTGTCATTGATTCTTGGCATCTTGTCACATGTTCGTTGATGTGAACTTTGAACTTGTTCAAAGTTCTATGGGAAATGTGGGTTCAACTCTGTGCCTTCGAGGCCCTCAGCTTTTTTCTCCACCAATGTAGTGCATTTCAAAATAAGAAACCACTCTTGGGACAAATCATCGTCATCTGTCAGCTCAATAAAGCCATCAATAACATCACTAGCTGGATGAAATGTTCATTCATTTCAACCAGTTGAAACCAAACTGTCTAACTCAAACCCATCAAACAGTTATTTTATCTTTTACGGCAAAATTACCTTACAGCCAATTAGTTATGCAGTGTATATGTTTGCAACAAAAATGCTTGTGGCAGAGATGCTTACAGTGAAAATACTGGACACACTTCCCGGTCAGGGACCTCACACCTTCCCCTCTGCCTCCTAAGAACCCCTGCATCTGAACTTATTTGGGGACAGTCAGGAGTCCCTGATGGCTTCATGGGCAGCAAGGGGGGTTTTCCTGAGAGCAGACTGCAGGAAATCAAATACTATTCAGACAAGGATACTTTTCCATGAAAAGCAAGCAAGCAAACAAATAGTAAAACACAACTCTTATTGAAAACCTGGATAGGGTTTCACTTCCACAGGTCAGACTGGGTGTCATCCTTTGTCTTTTCTGCCCCCAGGACTACAGCATTGAAGGAATCAGCTCATTCAAGTGAAAGGAATGAGAAGGTGATCTTAGTGAACATAAATGTCAGGACAATTCTGGGAGACACAAGCCAGCTGTCAGCAGATAAGGCACTTCCCAGAATATGTAGAGGGGCCTGGAAGGAAGGGGCAGTGGCTAAGAGGAAGCTGCAGGCAGAGCCCAGGTCAGGAATGAGCAGGGAGCAAGGGGCGCCTTTGGAGGTGTGTCTTATGAATAAGTCTGCCAACGGCTGCCTGCTTCCACTGCTGCTGCCCACCATGGCCCAGCATTTCACCTGCAGGAAGCAATAGGAATTCTCCCTTTAGAAAGTGGATAAAACAGCCTGTGGAAAGTGGAGGAAAAAGTCAGAATGGGACAGCTGAGGCTGGTGCACCCCAATTCTGAATTTGACCTCAGTTACCACCCTTCATCACAAAGAGGACAGATCAATAGGCAAGCTGTACCCCAAACACAGAACTCCTCCTGGTTCCGCATGGTGGGCTGGGAGAGCTGGAAGGAAAACCAGTGGTAGGGGAAACATACCTCAAAAAATCATCCCAGAAAATAAATAAAGTAATAGTGGCTTCCTGGAGAGAGGAGGGGATTGACTGGGTAAGGCACGTCTTCGGGGGTGAAAGGGTACCAGAACATGCCACCCCAAAATATGCCATTTTGGCATAAGGATTATTTTGAACTGAAGGCAGTTGAGAAACAGCAGATGCAGGAAGAGCTCTCTACCTTCCACATCTGCTTAAAAGCAGGGCATAAATTCCCCTTTAAGAAGCTGCTCCCCCCACCCCACCCCCACCATGCTTCTGCACCAGGAGGAAAAAAACAGTCATCATTGGAGTCAGGAAGTCAGCACTGACATGGGTCTGCACAACAAACCTTACTAAATAACCCTCATCTTCCATTAGTTTCCCCATATGTTTACCTTCCCACAACTTATCACTCCAAGAGCCCACACCCCTTTTCCTTTGTCTTGTCACTGCTCTATGATTTCTCATCCAGCCCCAAATTCTAACCAACTCTTCGAGTTCTCCCACATGTATGCACGCTGCACAAATAAATAAATTCTGTTTTTTTCCCCTCCTGTTAATCTGTTTTTGTCAATTTAATTTGCATGCCTTATTCCCTGAACATAAGAGGGTAGAAGAAGAAGTGACTTTTTCCTCCTCTGCAGGGATGAAGGGATGAAGATCCTAGATCTTGATCTGGGTGGTGGTTAAGCCAGCATATACATATGTAGACATTCACCAAGCTCTACATTTAAGATTCGTGCACTTTACTGTGTGTACATTATACAGTTTAAAAAAGAGCAAAGACAGGTTGACAGGCCATCCCTTTCTCCCTGACCATGCCATGATCTCCTGTAGGCTTGCACTCTGTGAGGGGACTTTCTCCTACCCACTGCTGTGGGTATGTCAGAAGTCCTGGCTGTGACACCTCACAATAGGCCTATGCAGGGTTCCTATTTTACAGGAAAGGAAAATGAGGCACAAAGAAAGGATACCTCCTAGCGGTTATGAAGATAAATTTCTCTTGACTCCTCATCTGAATTCTCTGCTTCGCATTCCTTCTGTTAAATGAGAATCTGTGCACTTGCCAGTCTCAAACCGCTGTCACTTGAGTACAGTGATTGATCTGGAAATGCCATTCCTGACTTAAAGTACTGAACAAGCATCCAATTTATATTTGCTCAGAGCAGCGTGGGCTGCTAAGGTGAGAAAACACAGAAACAAGAGGAAATTCTGCTGTCCACGGGGTGCACGGAGGCCGCTGGAGCTGCCCTGGATGACCGGTTCCCACCAGAGCGCCTCACTCAGCTCCTCCAATACGGCGGGGTTCTTGGGGTGCCTGTGGGTTCTCCAGGAACCACTGTGATTCTAACCCAAAGGCTCCCAAGCATCTTAATGTCTTAGAATTAGGAAGACCCTCCTCACTGGGCAGGCGGGAAAGTGAGTCCAGAGGGCGGGTGCTTTCTCCCGGTCAGTCGGCAGTAGTAGAACCCTCCAGCATTTCCCATCATGATACTGCCTGGGACCCGCCAGGGGAGGAAGCGGAGCTAGTGGGTGACAGGGACCCAGAGAGAGGATATGGGTGGGGGTGGAGGGGACAGCCTATCACCTGCAGCCAGGTCTCCCCCGGGGGACTCCAGCCGAGCAAGAAGAGGACCATGGACAGCGAGGGGCGGGCCCACATCCCTGACACTGTGGGTGACTGCTGTACAGGCTTTGGTGCCCCCAAATGTTTCTGGGTGCCTGTGTTCTCCCTTCAGTGTGTAAAAGATTACAGTTCAAGATCGTGAGACGTCAAGGTTGGATGTTTTTAACCGAGGTGTCCACATAACACAATCGAGGAGTGATTGGTTGTAAGGATCACACTTGAAAGGAGCTCTGTCCACGTTACCCTCGGCACGCACAACCGGACATCTCAGGTCATTCACTTTTGTTTCTTAAGTGACCAGAATCACTTTGTACCTGCTCAGCTTTTGGCAACACAAACCACACCGACTGGAGAACGGGCTTTTCTGCTGCCTAACTGCCTGCTTGCTTTCTATCCAAAGGCTACTGCACTACTGTACACTTTTGAAACTCACTCCTAGGTTGGGATTCGGGAAACACTTGCTTTCTTAATGCTGATTCTTCATTTCCTGCCAAAATTGAGCTCTCAGCTTTGAGCAGTCCGACTGAAATCAGAGTCAGCCAGTGGATTCCTGCGACAGGAAACGAGCGTCAGATGAGGCTGCGTTAAGCTGTAGACGCTGGTGTCGGCTTCCTTTCCCAGGCAGATGAAAGAGTGAAGTCATCGCACACGGGTCAGTGGTGCAGAACTCAGCCTTCCAGAAACTAAGACCAAGCATGTGTCTCACAAGGAAACATTTTGGAAGCCAGGTTTTAATCAACAACATTAAATACATCATGGATTTTTAGAAACTGGTGAATTCCAACGGCAGCCTGTCTAAATTTGTTTTAAAGCTTAAAACACGTTTTGCTTGTGAAATGAGAATGCCCTACAATGCCAGCATGAAAGAGGAAGAAACCCCAATCTCAGAAATAGTTACCACAAAAAGTTTTTAAAAGTTAAGTAAATAAAATATTTTATGTTTATCTTTGGCAAAAATGCATTAAAAAACAAAAACAGAAAACCTCTACAACTCTACAACTGTTCAGCATTCTGCACAAGGAAGGCATGTCTTCAGCCTCCCAGACCATCGCTGGTACATTGTGTGTTTTTTAATAGATCTTATTTTTTAGAGCAGTTTTAGGTTCACAGCAAAACTGAGAGGAAGGTACAGAGATTTCCAATACATGTCCAGCCTCCCCCATTATCAACACCCCTACCAGCACGGTACATTTGTTACAATCAATGAAACTACATTGACACATCCGCAGCAGCCAGAGTGCATAGCTTACATTAGGGTCACTCTGGGTGTTGTACATTCTATAGGTTTAGATGTATGCATCATTACTATATCATACATAGTAGTTTCACTGCCCTAAAAATCCTGTGTGCTCCACCTGTTCATCCCTCTCTCCCCACTGATCTATGGCAACCACTGATATTTTTACTGTCTCCATAATTTTGCCTTTTCCAGAATGTCGTTTAGTTGAAATCATACAGTATGTAGTCTTTTCACACCAGCTACTTTCACCTAGTAATAGGTTCATTGCTTTTTTGAGGACATTTTTCTAGCTCGTGGTTAAAGAGCAGGACCAGCTATATAATTTGTGTGGCCCAGTGCCAAGTGAAAATGCAGGACTGATTGCTCAAAATTATTAAAGATTCCAAGATGGCCATGGAGAAGCATAGGGCCCTGTGAACGTGTGCCCGTGCAGTCGGTTCTGGTGAAGAAAGCCCATAAAGCATGTGCCCAGTGCCTGAGTGGGTCCTTGGTCTTATTCAGATTCCAAAAGCAGGGACATGTAAACAAAAGAATTTATTATTTTGGGTTTTCACAATGTTCCATAGTCACCAGCATCCTCCATACTCAAGTGCTTTCTCCAGCTACGCAGCTCAAAGGATGAGAGGGACAGAAGCAGTGTCTGCTGTTTCTCTTCTCAACCTCTTCAAATGACTCAGCCATCAACAACCGGCTCATCAGAATGGACTCCACATGGTGGTGCTGGGTCCTGCAGTGTGAAGCCCTGCAATGTCCATTAACTGGCAATGGACTATTTTTACTGGTAAGAAGAAAACAGACACCCCATTTGATGACAGCATCTTGAATTATCTGATTGATGACTGGGCAGGCTTATGTACTTCCAAGCAGAATGATATGAATTTAGAGATGCTGCAGCTGAGTGGGTGACAGGTATGATAGCCAGTTTCCTGCCTCTACACATGAAGCATGCCAGAAAATAGGAAAACAAAGGCTGAGGTGAGGCATGCTGCAGCATGCGTATTAATCACTCCATCTAGGAGCACACAAACAATGAGCATCACAGCTGTCACTCCTCCTTGCTGCCCCTGAAATGCTGGGACTTCAGAATTTGTGCAGCAGTACAGAAAACTGAGGCAGAAGGTTCCATCTCAACAGTGCTGGCCAGAACTGGTAGGTGGGACAAAGGCAGGTTAGGGCTGTAAAGAGGATGAGGAGACTAAACAAACTACCCTCAGGTGGCTCTGCACATCACCAAGGTACATGGATGCAAAGTGTATCAGTCAGCTCGAACTACATAACAAACACCACTGACTGGGTGACTTAAACAGTAGGAATTTATTTCTCACAGTTCCAGAGTCTGGAAGTCCAAGGTCAAGGTATAGGCAGGGCTGGTTTCTCTTGAGGTCTCTCTCCTTGGAGTGTAGATGGCCATCTTCTCCCTGTGTCCTCACATGGTCTTACCTGGGTGCATGTCTGTGTCCTAATATCCTCTTTTTATGAGAACACAGTCAGATTGGATTAGGGCCCACTCTAACGACCTCATTTTACATTAATCACCTTTTAAAGGGCCTTATCTCCAAAGACAGTCACATTCTGAGGTACTGTGGGTTAGGACTTCAACATATGAATTTTGGTGGGGGGAACACAATTCAGCCCATTACACAAGGTAATTTAAATTTTTCCCAGAGAGTGCGAACAACAGTGCCCAGTGGAGGCATTACTGATTATATTTAGTGTTTCTGTAATTGTGAGATTCATAAAATGTGTCCTTTATTTATTCTGTATTATTGTCTTCCTGTCCCGTTTATACCTCCAAGTGGAACTAAACTGTTTTAAACTACCCCTAGGAAATCCTCTCTTCTTTTTCATCACTTTATGTTTTATTTCTCTCTTATACCAATATTTGCTGGTTCTCTAAACTGGTTCTGTAAATGGTCAAACCACTATAATTTTTTTCTTTTGTCTGTTGTACTATTTAGTGGTTCAGAATACAGATTAAATATACTTAGTTGAGTAAAAGGATGACAGTCTCCAAATTCTTCCTGCCTGGATTCAATCCTTGCTCCACCCTCTCTTGCTGTGTGGTCTTGGGCTTATAACTTAACCTCTCTGAGTTTTGTCTGTAAAATGAGAGCTAAGGGTACTCATCTCATAGTATCATTGTGAAAATTAGGTAAAAACATACATGTAAAAACGCTTATCTTAGAGAAGGACGCAATGATTATTATGTGCTATTATACCCAGATGTTATATTACAGAGAATACATAAAAGCTTGTCAAAAGCTGTTATACAATAGCAGTATGTATTTTTATCAAATGTACCATGTCAACATATCAACATAGGATATTATTTTTTGCAAATAATAAGCGAATTGAAACAATATGGAATAGTATCTTTATGTACTTGCTAAATTTCAAAGTTAATTTTATTTTTCTTTATGTAGTTTTAAATTTATATTATTTTGTTTTCAAGTGAAGTTACAAGTTTTTTCCATATTTTCTGGGAAACTTTACTAATTTTAGTTCTATTCCTGTCCATTGTTTTTTCCTACTTATTCCTTCCTTCCTCACAAAAGGAAACATTTTAAAACCTTTTTACTCTATCAAAAGCAGTATTTAAATCCTGTGATGTCACTCCTTTATAAAACAGAATAACTGCTTCTGTGATTGATCAATCGATCATGTGGTAAAGGACACCGAGATTTGGGAGTTGACGGCTCTAACTAGAACACGGGAGGTCTGGAAATTGCCCTTTGGAATTACAGAATGTTGGAGTTAGAAGTGTGGTGTAGCCCCATTCTTGGGGGGGACCACTGAGGCTGGAGCCATGTACCCTTGGCTGTGTGGCCAGGGCTGGGCTGAGGCTTGCCCAGTCGGTGCATGTCCCCATGCTGCCTCTTGGTCCAACTTCCCTGACTACAGAGGAATTGCATCATGTACACACTTTACTTACAAAAATCTGATGACATGAGCTGAGAATAAAAATCAAGTCAATGGTAGGGGAACACCTTGCCTTATTATTCCTAGCTTCTATGCTGCAAGGATCATGGCCTTGGTGATTTGAGCCTTCTACCAGGGGTTTTTGGTAGTAATTTTATTCTACATATGTTCTAATTACAATACATACTCACTTTAGACACAGCTCTGAGAAGATGCAACCCTGCTGGATTCTCAATTGTTCATTCTTCAAGAAAAAATTGGAATTATTTTGTCAATTTCTAAAAAACAAAAATCTCCCAATGACTGCTACAGAAACTGCAGTAACTAAACCTGTGGCTCTAGTGCTGGGCTCTCTGACCTTGGGCAAGTGTCTAAGGCCCTGTTTTTCCTCTGTAGCGTGAAGACAACAAAGGTGAGGTCAAGACCTGCAATTACTTAGGTACCAAGTTCCAGCAGGGGTCATCTGGCTCTTCCTCCCCAGGGATTCCAGCTCTGTGTGTCAAGAAGCGCCACAATGTGGAACTTTACTTCAGTTGGAACTGTGGGACAACCTGGAATTCTCTCCATCAACACCAACTGGGGCACTCCCACTGCCTGCTGCAGCCCAAGCTCCACGCACGCCCAGACCTGCAGCTGCACCTCGGTCTCGCAGGAGCCAGGGGTGGCAAGGTCAAGACGGCAGCACTGGCATCTCCAGACCCAGCCAAGAAATACTGTAGTTAAGAACTGCTCTTGCCTTGGACCACTTTGATGAAGCCCATGGGCCCTGTTTCAGGTGTCCCCGCTGCATCACAGAAAGGGTGGTGGACACCAACCATTGTTTAGTTATGCTCACAGGGCGTGGGTCAGCAGTTGGGACAGGACACTCGGCTGGGAGGACTCAGAAAACCAGAGCCTGGACCGGAGTCTTCTCCACTCATGCCTGGTGCTCAAGGTGTGCTTGTTTGGGACTGTCAACCAAAGGGCTGGCATGTAGCCTATGTGGCTTGGGCTTCTCAGAGCTCACCGCTGGGTCCCAAGAAAGACTGAGCATTCTAAGAGAACCAGGAGAATACTGAATGGGTTTTTCTGGCCTCCTCTCCCACGTCAGGCACCATTGCCGCTCCCACATTCCACTGGTGATGAGGGGTCACTAGAGCTGTCCCAGACTCACACGGGGAAGTTAAATGCCATCCTGAAGGGTGATAAAAGAAATTTTCACATACTGAGATACAGAGAAGCCATTCTGGCTTATGCATGAGTTAACTTGAATTTTATGCTAACTAAAATAGCCTGTTTATGGCCTATCAAACATACATTGTACATCTGCTTTAATTATTAAAGAAAAGGGCACATTGACCAAAAGTAAAGAATGTCCATGTTAAAACTAAAGTTTAAATTCCTCTCTTCCCAGGACGCCAGTGTTAGTACTCCTCCTTTGATGATAAGACTCCCTTCCCAGGTGCCAAGGCCATGCTGACTTGCTATATAAATGCTTACCTGTGTGATTTTTGTTGTTGGTGGTGTTTTTTTTTGGGGGGGGGGGGTTGTTTGTTTGTTTTCTTGAAACCTTGAAGAAATGTATCCCTGACTTGTTTAATGTTCTTTGTTCTGACAAGATATAAAACTGTGCTGGAAACCATGGTTCTCTGGAGCAGCTTCTCAGAGTAATACGGGAAGCTGGCTTCTGGGCTAGTCCTTAGTTTGGCTCAAATAAAACTCTTTTCTTATTATAGACTGTTTATTGATTATTTTTGTTGACAGGGGTCTTGACACCATCGCTTGCAGAAGAGCTGGTGGGTGGAAGATATTGCTGTGGCCGACTTTGGAAAATACAATCTGCCACAGTCCCATCTCAAAACGATGTTTTTAATGAATAAATAAAATATTTATAATTATAAAGGAAACCAATTATATTGGAATACAACTTAAAAACATAATTTGTGGAATAGTAATATATGTGCCTCTTTATTAACACATTGGAAACAAGATCTAGTGGTGGGTCTAATTGCCACTAATTACCAGTTTTAAGGTTGTGATGAGCTTGAATGATATTTTGAGAAATCTACCACAATTGTAATGTGCACAGATCTGTGACTTTCTATTGATGATGAAGTCACAGGTCCAGCAAAGCCCAGTGACTTACGGCTTTATATTCACATTTGAATTTTCTTTTCTCTGTAAAATTTTTATTGGGATTATATTATAAGTATAGATTAATTTAAGGAGAATTACATTTTTCATTTTCTATATTTTGACTCCAGGACAAAATATATCATCCCATGTATTCAAATTCAAACCTTGTTTTATCATCATGTGTTTCTTCATATATATTTTTATATACTTCTTGTTAATAGTATTTCTAAATATTGTTTGTATGGCTATTATACATGAGATTTTTTTCTTCCAATGTATTTTCTAACTAGGTATTATTTCTATGTAGAATAACTATATAATGATTTTCTTATATAAACTTGTTTGCAGTTTGTTTTCTTGCATCTACCATGTGTACTGTCATGTTATCTGCTAACAGTGGTAACTTAGCCTGTTCCTAACCAAGTTTCATACCTTCGATTTCATCCTGGTTAACTGGATGAGCCTCCAGGACAATATTAAATAAAGAGGTCACATTGAGTACACTTTCTTGTTCAGTGTCAGAAGCCAGCCTGCCATCAAACAACAACCCCCTAACAATCAGCTCCAAATGGCCAGAACTTGATCAATAACTGGCAGCTTCCCTAATTTTTGTTCCCACTTCCAACTCAGGACCAACCACAGAAAGCCAAATATGCTCCCCTAACCAATCACAAAAGATGCCCCATTCTAGCTAGGCCCCTACAGCCTACACAAGTGCTCACCTGAACCTGCTCTTTTCCCACTGATATTCCACCCTTTTCCTTCCCTTTGAGGATCTTCCAAATGCAATAATGGTAGCTGACTTCCTTGTAAGCTCTGAATAAATAGCCTTTGCTTCTTCCCATTTGGATGGCCTTGGTTCATTTCCACAATGGATAAACATTTTATGTTAAGGAAGTATCCTCTATTTGGATTTTATTGGTCTAAAAGTAGGCCTTACCAGGGGCTGCCCTCCCATGCTGCTAGGGGTTGAATTGTATCCCCCCCAGGGAAACACACAAATTCATATGTTTGAGTCCTAACCCCCAGTACCTCAGAATGTGAGTATATTAGGACATAAGTTCTTTACAGAAGTAGTTAAGGTTAAATGTAGTCACTAGGGTGAGCCCTAATCCAGTATGACTGGTGTCCTTATAAGAAGAGAAGATTGGGACACAGACATGCACAGAGGGAAGACCATGAAGGACACAGGAAGAAGACACAGCCATCTACAAGCCAAGCAGAGGTCTCAGAAGAAACCAACCCTGCCGACAACTGGATCTCAGATTTCTAGTCTACAGAATTGTGGGACAGTACATTTCTGTTGTTTAAGCTGCCCAGTCTGTGGTATTTGTTAATGGCATCCCAAGCTGACTAATACACACGTACTGGTGAATCCTCAGCGCTTTAACCTACGTGTTTCTTGGTTATTCCCTGACAGATCATCTGAAGCCCATCCTGCAGTGTCTAATCCCTCAATTAGTCTGTTTCCTGCCCAACCAGGAATTCACCTTGAGTCAGAGTGTATATTTTTCTCTTATCATCATTGACCCCAAGATCTCCAAGCAACTCCTGTAAACATCTGTCACTCCATTTGCACTTACCCTATAAGAAGGAAACCCCACAGGGGGAAGCTATGCTCTAGAACAACCATCTACATTCAGCAGATGCCTGGGTGACCTCTCGGTGAGATGGTGGAGACCAGGGGACTCTGTGCCTCACCAGCCTGTGTTTCCCTTCCAACAGGAAGCCTCGGCCCTACACAGCCCCATGATGATGCAGGATTTATCAAACTCCCTTGTCAGACAGGCATCGACCCTGAAGGGGCACCTGGCACAGTAGATGGCCCTTAGCTACTTAGGGGAGATTTTTGACAGTTATGATGAGTGTTGAATCTCATCACATGTATTTGGTTTGACTTAATGAAGTAGTGTGCCATGTGAAGAGATTTCTTCAGTTTACGCCACTCCCGGCACAAATTCTGTTTGGTTATGTCAGACTATTTTTTTTACTGTAACATAAATTTGATTTACTGGTCTTGTAGTCAGAATTTAGCCAGTTTGTGGACAGCAGCCTTCAGGATGCCCCGATGATCACACTCTGTATTCACACCCTTGTGTAATTCTTCCCACACCATGGGGACTGAATCTGGGGCTCATGCTCTTAAGGAACAAATAGGCAGAAGCGATGGCATCCTCTCTGTTGGTTGCATATAAAAAGACTCTGGCTTCCCTCTTGGGTGTCCTCCCGACTTTCTCCCTCCCTCTCTGCAGGAAGCCCACAGCCATGTTTGAGCTGCCCTTGGGAGAGGCCAATGGCTGCTGTCTCTTTTGTCTGCCAGAGAGGACCTGAGGCTGACAGCCACGTGAGCGAGCACGAAGCAGGCCGAACCCCTGTCAAGCCTTGAGATGAGCCCAGCCCCAGCCAGCAAGGTGAGTGCAGCCCCGCAGAGGACCCAGCTGAGCCGAGCCAGACTCCTGACTCACAGAGACAGTGGGATAAAAAATATGGGCTGTTTTAAGCCACCAAGTTTTGGGATAATTTTTTAGGCAGCAATAGATAATTAATACGATAATCTTACCTAAAATTATCTTTAGGTTTTGGAGTTGGGAAACTATCTTATGATACTTAATGAATTAGGGTAAGTTTTAAAAATCTTTTTCTATGATGAAATTATTTATTCCTTTTAATTTTCAAATGAGCACTTGTAAAATCATTTAGGAATCAAAACTTTTGTTTTTAGAAGAACTCTTTATTTATTCCTTCAATCTTTTCCACTGTTCTTAATATACTCAGATATTTCCTTTCTTGAGTCAGTTTGGGTCATTTTTTTTTCCAGAAAATCATTTGTTTTATTAAGATTTTTCAAATTTATTCATGGACATGTATATGATATTCTCTTATTAATCTGGCCTCTTATTAATCTGGTTATAACCCCTTTTACATTTCTAACTTTGATGATTTCATGTTCTTTTTCATTACATTTTTTCTAGGCTATCCGTGTATTATTTTTATATGGTTGGGAGACCCTAAAAGTAGCAGCTCTTGGATTTATGTATCAATTTAGTATTTACTAATATCTTCTAGTAGTTGCTATTCTGTTTTCTTCTATTCGTAAGGGTGCTTTGCTTCTTGTTGATAGTGTTTTTTAAAGTAAACTTTGCTTAGATTATTCTTGTTTACTATTATTGTTTATAATATGATAATTGAAGGTTATTAGTACTGTTCTGCAGGTTCTCATTGTGAGGTTTTCTAAAGTGATTCGCTTTCCTCTTTGACACATTTTTTCCCACTGGGGTGTTTTATAAATTCCCATATCTTCAGATATGGGGATATATGTATACGTATAGCTGATTCACTTTGTCATAAAGCAAAAACTAACACACCATTGTAAAGCAATTATACTCCAATAAAAATGTTTAAAAAAAAATTCCCATATCTTCAGTGTGTGTGTGTGTGTGTGTATGCATGTGCACACATATGTGTAGTTAATTTCTAGCTTTATTACTTTGCACCCTGTGACAGATAGGATGGCCATGTGTCCCAGTTTTCCCAGGACGCTCTCAGCTTACACTATGTGGGGAAATAAAACTTCCTCGGTTTTCTCAGTGCTCCTGTAAAAGACCTGCTTTCTGATATTCCTCACATGCCATGAGAATTCCATCTGGAGGATAGAATAGTAGTTACTATTTCTACTAATAGTAGTCACTAATTAATACTAACTACTAACTAATAGTAGTTACTAATTCTCATTCTTTTGTCTAGTTAATTTCTTAGATCCAGAAGAATAATAAAACTTGTCTCCCCAAGAAGGCCAAACAATACAGCACAACCTCCCCAAGGTGGCAAAAAGGGAAGCAGCTCTCTCCCTAGTTATGGACGTTTCAAGGAAGAGTGGGCCTCAGAACTTGGAGAACTCTCTAAGTCTAAAAAGCCAAGACACACACACACACACACACACACACACACACACACACAAACACAGGACCGTCTGGCCCCTGGAGACTTTATTTTATATCAAATGGTTGAATTAAGGACTCAGGCCCATTATATTTCCAAAGAGACCCTTTCAGAAGGAGCAAGAACAGCTGTCTCCTTCCCTTAATGTGCAGAAAAGAATCCTTTTCCTTCCCTCACTTCATCCTGCCACCCGTGTCGGAAACACTCCCCCCAGCTTGCCTCCTGTCTCCCCAGGGTTAAAGACCTGGACAAAAGGGGTGCCAACACACTTGAACATCTTGTATGGTCTGTGAGGTTTCATTAAGAACTAGGTCTCTGTTGCTGTGTTTGTTTCCCATAACTGCCATAAGAAGGTTGAACAAACTGGGTGATTTAAATAACAGAAATGTATTCTTTCACAGTTCTGAAGGCCAGAAGTCTGAAATCGAGGGGTTATTGAAGCCAAGCTACCTCCAAGGGCTCTAGGGGGAAATCCTTCCTCCGCTTCCAGCTTTTGGTGGTGGCCGGAAATTCATGGTGATCCTTGGTTTATGGCAGAATAATTTCATTTTCTACCTCCATCTTCACGGGACAGTCTTTCTGCTGTGTGTGTCTGAGTCCAAATTTCCCTCTTCTTACAAGGATGCCAGTCATTGGATTAGTGCCCACCCTACTCCAGTATGACCTTGTCTTAACGTGATTACATCGGCAAACACTCTATTTCCAAATAAGGTCATATTCACACGTCCCAGGTGGACATGAATTTGGGGGGAAACTATTCATCTCAGTACATACACATTCAGGAGAAAATTAACAAAGATGAATATTAAAAACCCAACATACTTTTCACCTCAGCATAATTATTAATAGCTCCCCCTTTCACTCTCAAAAGTGTTCCAGGGACTTCCCTGGTGGTCCAGTGGTAAAGAATCCGCCTTTCAATGCAGGGGACGCAGGTTCAATCCCTGGTCAGAAAACTAAGATCCCACATACCACGGGGCAACTAAGCCCAAGTGCCACAACTGCTGAGACTGCGTGCCTCAATTAGAGAGCCCACGCACTCTGGAGCCTGTGCGCCACAACTGGAGAGAAGCCCTCACGCCACAACAAAGAGCCCGCATGGTACAAGGTAAGATCCTGCATGCTGCAACTAAGACCTGACGCAGCAAAAAAAAAAAAAGTGTTCCAGTTTGGATGATAAATGGTAAGGTCCCCAATGGCAGACTTTCATACTGTTCAATAATAACAAGCTCTCTATTTCTGCTCTCTTGACATTAGGTGTGGCCGTGAGACTAGTTCTGGTCAATAAAATGTGAGAAGTGACATTTGTGAAGCCTTTAACTGTCAGTGCTCAACTCTGCAGCCCTCACAGTATTATCAAATCAAATCCAGCCTGTACTAAAATAATATATCACCAACAAGTAGAGTGTATCCTAAGAATGCAAAGTTATTTAACATTAGGAAATCTATTAAGGTAATAAACCAAAGGACTAAAGGTGGGGGAAGGGTGACCCTCTTAGTGATAATAAAATAAAATTCAACACAGATCTGAGATTTGGGGGGAAAAAAGACTCAATAAACTTGGATTAGATAAAACCTTATTTACTGATAAAAATGTATCTGGCAAATTACACCCTTAAGTTGAAATATCAGAATTCCTATTAAATTCTGGAAGACAGGAACACTTACTGTCATTATTTCCATTCCACAAGATATTTCAGGTCCTGGCCAGTGGAAGACGAAAATCAGAGGATCTGAGTTAGGAAAAAAGAGGGAAAGAATCACCTATTTACTGATGTGTGATCATTTAACTAGAAAGTCCAAGAGAATCCATTGAAAAAGTGTTAGAAAAGTGAGAGAGTGGCATGGACATATATACACTACCAAACGTAAAATAGATAGCTAGTGGGAAGCAACCGCATAGCACAGGGAGATCAGCTCTGTGCTTTGTGACCACCTAGAGGGGTGGGATAGGGAGGGTGGGAGGGAGGGAGATGCAAGAGGGAAGAGATATGGGAACATATGTATATGTATAACTGATTCACTTTGTTATAAAGCAGAAACTAACACACCATTGTAAAGCAATTATACTCCAATAAAGATGTCTAAAAAAATTTTTTTAAAAATAAAGAGAAAAAAAAAGAAAAAGTGTTAGAAATAGCAACAGAACTCAGCAAGATGATGAAAATAATATTATGTATAAAATTTAATATCCATACATACATTTTTAAATGTACTGAATTTAAAAAGTGATCCATTAACAATAATGACAAAAATTATACAATCCTAGCAGCCTAACAAGAAATGTGCAAGATCCTTATGAAAAAATTTACATTTTACTGAAAATACAAAAGGCCTATATAAATGAATAAATAATCCCACATAGTAAGACTCAATGTTGTAGAAATAGAATTCCCCAAATTTAGACTCATTTTTGTTTAAAATTATTGAAACCATTAAGTCATAAGTAATAAGGGTATTTAGTGAGAAACCTTGAGAGAAAGATTGTTGTCATTCTTGTGAGTCTAGCTAAAGGGCAATATTTATCGAGTAACTGAGATAAGGAAGATTAAGGAATGCTTTTATTTGGTGATCTCAAAAAACTGACAAATAATTATGGACCAATGAGACAAGATTCTTCATTTTAAACTTATACATAGCTATGTTTCTTCTTAAATGTTTAGTAAGTAAGAGTAGGATGCCCCTGTGATAGTCAATTTATAACTATGAAGGTTGCTAATCAATAAACTCAAGGATGATCTATAAACTGCATTTGTTGGAATGTTAGAATGTTTGTTACAGAAAATTGTATTTATTCGTTGAAATTTAGAAAGAATGTTTGTCATAAAATTTCGAATTTGTTCACCTACATTATCATAACCTACCCACCAACTCTTACCTCTCTGATCTTATAAACATTAACTCTGTCAATACACAAACACTATGTACTATCTTAATAATTAGGAAGAGTACATCTAGATATTTCTCCCTCCTGATTTTTAAAACTACAATAAAAAATCCTGTTCTTGAACAACTTCAAATCTCTGTAACTTAATCTATAAATTTAATACAACCTTACAGAATATTTTATGAAACTCAACAAGATAATTCTAAATTTCTTTAGGAAAAGAAAACGCATGAAAGAAGCCAAGAAATTTTTCAAAAGAAGAAATGAAAGAGAAAAAGTTCCTGCCAGATATAAAAGCATGAATAACCATACATATATCACATGATACATTACACACATTCTAGCAATTCAAATGTTGGCAAGGAGTTGGACACATGAAACAGTGGGATGAAATAGAGATTCCTGGAACAGTTACAATAGAAAGTTAGATCCTTTTCTCATGTTGTACAAAAATAAATTCCTAATTAAGGCATAAACATACAGAAAATACTTTAAAAGTATAGAGGGACTTCCCTGGTGGCACAGTGGTTAAGACTCCACACTCCCAATACAGAGAGCCTGGGTTCAATCCCTGGTCAGGGAAGTAGATCCCACATGCATGCCGCAACTAAGAGTTAGAATGCCACAACTAAGGATCCCGTGTGCCACAACTAAGGAACCCATGTACCTCAACTAAGGAGCCTGCATGCTGCAACTAAGGAGCCCACGTGCCACAGCTAAGGACCTGGTGAGCCACAACTAAGGATCCCGCCTGCTGCAACTAAGACCAGGTGCAACCAAATAAATAAATAATAAAAATATTTTAAAAATAAAAGTATAGAAGCATAATTTACAAAACTGTGGTAGAAAAGACCTTCTTAAGAAAGACACACAGCACGGAAATGATAAGCGTGTGATAACTTGACTGCATAAAAATTTAAAACTTCTATACAACAAAAGATTATAAACAAAGTAAAAAGATGAGAGAACAGGGCTTCCTTGGTGGTGCAGTGGTTAAGAATCCGCCTGCCAATGCAGGGGACACAGGTTCGAGCCCTCATCCAGGAAGATCCTACATGCCATGGAGCAACTAAGTCCGTTCACCACAACTACTGAGCTTGCTCTCTAGAGCCCACGAGCCACAACTAGTGAAGCCCACGCGCCTAGAGCCCGTGCTCTGCAACAAGAGAAGCCACCACAATAAGAAGCCCGCGCACTGCAATGAAGAGTAGCCCCTGCTCGCCACAATTAGAGAAAGCCCGTGCACAGCAACAAAGACCCAACGCAGCCAAAAATAAAAATAAAATTAATTAATTTTTTTAAAATAGATGAGAGAACAAATATATGCAGTATGTCTATAAAGGGTTTATATTTAGAGTACACATTTATTTTGAGTCTTATAAATCAATTTTTAAAAATAGACAAACAACCCAATAGGTAGTTAGACAAAGGATATAGACAGTCATACAAATGGCCTATAAACATATAGAAATATTTTCACCTTTATAATGATTGTGGAAATTAGTTTAAAAATCTATGATGTATCATGTTATCTTCCTCAGAATGACATTCTCTCTTTGGTAATACACTATAGAAAAGAGAATAAATTGGTACAGCCTTTTTTGGAGGGCATTTTGGCAAGAATGTATTGCTATTTTTAACATGCATGCTTGGAGTAGAATGAGTGTCACTTGTCAGCATTCACCCCCACTTTGCTGTAAGAGGAGTTTGCATGTCTGTCCACTGCCATGAGACCCCCAGGACCCTCCCCTAGGCCAAGAGTACATCCTGTATTGTAAGACCTAAACTTTCAAGAGCTGCCTTGACATCTTTGAGTCTCACAGGGCTCCAAAGTTCTAAATGAGTTCCCCTGCTCTCAACAGGTGTGACCCCCAAACAGCAGGAAATGCTCCCCATCAGCCAGACCAGCTGCCTTCCACCCAGTCCTCAACTTAATGGGTTTCACCTCCCTGTCAGCCCCTGGAAGTATTTAAACAAGCCAATCACATCCTCCTGTGGGAATGAGGGGGACCCCTTGTTATGCCAAAGCCTGCCTCCCACAGGCCTGCTGTTTCACTCTACTCCCAAGTGCACCCCTGTGTGACCCTGCACAGCGTGTGGAGTCCTCCTTCCTGAGGCTGGAAGAACTTGTGACTAATAAACTGCTGTCCATCTCATCTGTCCAGCATCAGCACTGTGTGTTTGGCCACTCCCTACTCCTTAGGGTAGGGATCCCACCTTCAGCAACAGGCACCTGGGATGAGAAGGATATAGACCTGAGCCTCATCCAGGAGCAGAGGAGCTGGTGCTGTGCAGCCCTTATGTGAGAAAAAATGTGCATCACTGGCAGTGTGGGCTTGTTTGTTACTGTAGCAAACCTGACTGCTACAAATACCCTCTTACCCAGCAGTTCCTCCTACATGTGTGTGTGCTGGAAAACCCTTATAGTCTGGAGGGACACAGAGAAGCACATAGCAGAATTTCCAGTGCAGCATTGTGTGTATTCCTGAAAAATTGGAAGCAATTTAACTTCCCATCAACAAGGAACATTCAAAACAATGTCAACCTACACTATGTAAAACCACACAGCAATGACAAAGAATGGGTTAGGACTGCTGCCTTAACAAGCTTTACTCCTCAATAACAACACACATTGTGATTCCACTTATAAAATAAGTAAATAAAACACTATTTACAATTGGAAATGTTTATAGGTCCATATAGAGCTATGCATATGCATAGAACAGAGGTTTGGAAGTTTATTCACTGAAAAATGAAAAACTTACTTTTTTTTTTTAACATTACTAATAGCCTTTTTTTCAGATTTTTTTTTAATGTGGACCATTTTTAAAGTCTTTATTGAATTTGTTACAATATTGCTTCTGTTTATGTTTTGGGTTTTTGGCCATGAGGCATGTGGGATCTCAGCTCCCTGACCAGGGATCGAACCCGCACCCCCGGCATTGGAAAGCGAAGTCTTAACCACTGGACCACCAGGGAAACCCCTGAAAGACTGACTTCTGACAAGGGAAAGTGGTGGTCAAAAGAAACCTTTACCTAACATCTGAATAATTAAAATAAATGAGATGAGAAGCACTTCTGGACTAACTGTGTGGCGCTCCATGGACCCTCTCCCCAGCAAATGAGTCAAAACTAGTAAAAATTATATATTTTTTAAAAACCCAATTATTTAAAGTCTCAATAAGTTGTCCTATGAGCATAGAGCAAATGGAGAAATATTTATTCAAGAAATCTACTGTCTCAGTAATAACAGAAAGTCTATGCCTTTTGAGCATTGACACACTCCTATCCTTACCTCAGGGTGACTGAAGCTGTACTCTGCCCAGGTGTGGCCAAGAAGATGGGACTCCCTCTTCCCTACCTCCCAGTCAAGAGCTACAATACCTTCCTGGAAGGAGAGACCACCAGCACTTGCATCCCTCAGCTCTGTGTTGCAGAAACTCATTCCAGGCAAACATGGCCAAGAATCTGAGTCTTCCTTCCTCTACTCAGTCCCTACTCTAGGGCAGAAGCTTCACTGCAAGTAGAGCAGGCTGAGAATTCTAGACCCCCATCACTTCCACCCAGTACCCTGATAAAGCAGAGGTTCTATACTAGGAGGAAAAAACCAAGAAATCCAGAGGCTACTGCTCGAACCCTATGCCTGATCCAGAGCAGGGTGTTGGTCTGAGAGAAGCGGGCTACTGTTCCAGCTACAAGTTCCAGAACAAAGACACAGAGGGTCTTTCTGGAGCAAAGCCATGCCAGGGGAATGAAGGACTCTGTAACTGTCCCTAATGGGACAGATTTTATTTAGAAAAGTACATGGGGAATTTCAAGCATAAGAGTACTCCAGGGATATTTTGGTGGTGAGCAATCTTGGAGACTTCTATGATAGCAATGAGTGAAATGATACACAAACTGAAGTTTAACAAAGAGAACCAAGCAAAGAACTGTCCAGGTTCTGAACAAGCTTTAAAGATTGGCCCCAAAGTCTATGCCCATTAAGAAACTCAGCTTTAATTGGATCAGACTGGGGAGAAATTTATGCCCCAGGGTGTCATTCAAAATAATACAGCAGGGGCTTCCCTTGTGGCACAGTGGTTGGGAGTCTGCCTCCCAATGCAGGGGACACGGGTTCGAGCCCTGGTCTGGGAAGATCCCACATGCCGTGGAGCAACTGGGCCCATGAGCCACAACTACTGAGCCTGCGCGTCTGGAGCCTGTGCCCCGCAACAAGAGAGGCCGCGATAGTGAGAGACCTGCGCACCGCGATGAAGAGTGGCCCCCACTTGCCGCAACTAGAGAAAGCCCTCACACAGAAACGAAGACCCAACACAGCCATAAATAAATAAATAAATAAAATTAAAAAAAAAAAAAAAATACAGCAGTCAGCTAATTAACAAAGGCAAATAGCTGGTATCTATTGATACCAATAGAGGCAGACAAGCCAGAAGCTTAAAAGTGATATCACAGGAAGAGACAGAGAAAGCCTAGCTATAAAACCACTGGCACCTGGGGGCGGGAGGTTGACTGTGAGCATGTATCTTTTCGATGTCCCTAAATAAAATTTTTAAGTGTATAAAATTGCAAAGGAAACCAATTATACTGAAATATAATTATCTGAATATTTTACATTGTGAGAGAACAATGTGAGTCTTGTCCTTAAGGGATTTATAGTCTACTTGGCTATGTATTAACATTATCTGGCTTAACATACCACAGAGCAACTAAGCCCATGCACCACAACTACTGAGCCCATGCACAACAACTACTGAAGCCTGCGCACCTACAGCCCGTGCTCTGCAACAAGAGAAGCCACTGCAATGAGAAGCTCATGCATCACAATGAAGAGTAGCCCCCGCTCGCTGCAGTTAGAGAAAGCCCGCACGTAGCAACAAAGACCCAACACAGCCGAAAATAAATAAATAAATAAATAAATAAATAAATAATTTTAAAAAGCCGTTATCTGAACTTCATGTAGCAGCAACACCAGCTACGTCAGGAGTCATGTTCCAAGCTCTGCTCTAGTGCTGGTCAGCTGCAGAGCCCTGAATAATTTACTTAAACTGTTAGAGTCTGGTTTTCTTATTTGTCATAAAGGATCATAGCACATTCAGAGCAATTGTGAGGAAATAGAGCACAGAGAACTTTTTATAAACTGTAAAGCAAGATACAAATGCTAATTATTTTAAACATTGTCAAAGGAAAAAAAAGTGTCCCACACTGAGAACAGACAAACCGTGTTCTGGGTCTTCCTCACTGGCCTGAGATATTCACGAGTGGCACCTATTTAAGAGCAGACTGTGTGGTGGGTTCCTGGCCTCTGTCTGACATCCCTGAGGCTTCTGTGTGAATCCATCCTATGGCCTTAGGCCCCCTATCAGTCCCTTGCTTCTGAGATTCGGTGATTTCTGATCAATAGTTGCCTTGCTTGGTGCCTCCCATCATCCAGTTGATAGGGATAGAATGAGATAGTTACACAGCTAGAAATCCCACTAGGGGAAGCTAGATAGAGAGAGACTTTAGGAGATCACCATAAGCTAGACGCCAACCAGAAAATGCCCAGAACATCTGGCAGCTAAGCAATAATCAGAACGTTTTGAAACTAAACAGACTTAGGCCACTACCATAGAAAAATGGATACAAGACCTGAATTTGGCCTTGGGAGGTCAATAAGATAATGGAACCTGAAAAAACTGCATTCCTGCTTGTAGCCAAGGCAGAAACATAGGTGAAAGGGGAAAGAAACTAGGTGAAAGGGGACATTACAGCAAAAGCTGAGACGAATTACTATATTTTAGTATATGTTACCACCCTTTTGCTAATATACATATGATTTTTTTTTTTTTTTTTTTTTTGTTTCCATTTTCTTTTTTTTTTTTTTTTTTTTTTTCACACACACACACACTGTATTTTATTTTTACAAGAGATAAATCGACTGACACCAAGCATTGTACATGGATGACCACAACAAAAGCAACAATGATTGCAGTTACCAAACATATACATATGATTTTAAAAGCGCCATGACAGTCCCAGTTAGACCGTATAGGGTCAAAGGAGGAAATGATGATGTAAGCTTTGATGTCTACCCAAGAATAAGGAAGAAGGTAGTCTTCTTCCCGCTCTAATTTTTTCTCTGATTGTAAAAACGTAGCCCTCTTTATTCTCAGGGCTGTACTCCCTTGCCTGCCAGCTTGTATCTCTCACAAGCATCCTATGCTAATAAACTCACTCTTTGCCTGTCACTTTGCCTCTCACTGAATTCTTTCTTCAGTAAGTCCTGAGGTCAGGTGTGCAATTTCAATCAAATGACTGTGGGTTCGAGTCCCCTCCTGAGTCAGAGACTGTGGGTTCAAGTCCCATCTGAGGAGTACAGTTTCACAGTGTGGGGCTTCCTCTGTAAAGAGTGATGGAAACACCTGTTCACAACTTCATGAAACAAAACTGAAATCGTTACCTAGTTAGCTGCTCACAGATCAAAATCTGCAAACTTGATTTCCCGAGCACAAACCCCCAAGATTTGCAAACGCACTCTGCTGCAGGTCACCTCTTCATCACCTTGCTGGTTCCCTGATGATAATCTGGTTGATAAACCATGACATATGATCAATTTGTCTAAGATGTTTTGTCTTTATCACCACTGTTGTTAATATTAAAAGTACTGAGGGTCGATTTGCCCCCAAACTGCCTTTCATGGTCTCTAGCAGACATAATTCCTTTCTCATCCTCTAGGTTTCTGAATGTTTGAATTCAGTGTGAATTCAGTCACCATGAAACTGCAACTAAACCATCAAACACAATGGACAGGCTAAGCTCAGTATACACTGAGGGTTCTGAGTGCTGCCCCCAGACAAGCCCCTGCAGCCTTGTGAACCAGTTAGAGATGCAAAATTCTCAGACGCACCCCCAGACCTGTGAAATCACAGGCCTGTCTCCCCAAGCCTGAGGGTAGCTCTGATGCTCACTCGAGTTTGAGAAGCCCCAGGTTAGAATAGCAGGAATGGTTTCTTTCCTTGCCCATCTGTAGCTGTGATAAACAAGTGTTTGGGGTTCTCTCTCTACACTCAGTTTATTTGAAAAGCAGATTTCCAACCAGGGTTCATCCCACCATTAGGTAAGAAACTACTGTTTTTAAATACAGGAAAAAGATAGACCTGGGTCAACTGGGGACAGATAGAACTTAGGAATCCACCCCCACTGGCTGGGAATGTGGTTGAAAAAATGTGCTTAGAATTGAACCAAAGATGAGAAACCAGGAGAATAACGTTGTTCTCACCTTCACAGCAAAGGAAGACCTGGCAGGCCCTAATTGTCCTGCTTCACACTGTGGAGAAGAGGAAAATCTTTTTGACATTACTTTTTTTTTCGTTTTTAAAAATTGAGGTATAGTTGATTTACAATATTATATAAGTTTCAGATGTACAGCATAGGGATTCACAATTTTTAAAGGTTATACTCCAGGGACTTCCCTGGTGGTCCAGTGGTTAAGACTTCACCTTCCAATGCAGGGGGTGCAGGTTCAATCTCTGGTCGGGGAGCTAAGATCCCACATGCCTCGTGGCCAAAAACACCAAAACATTGACCAGAAGCAATGTTGTAACAAATTCAATAAAGACTTTAAAAATGGTCCATATCAAAAAAATCTTTAAAAAATGGTTATACTCCACTTATATTTATTATAAAATATTGACTGTATTCCCTGTGCTGTATAATATATCCCTGTAGCTTATTTATTTTTTACACAGTGGTTGGTACCTCTTAATCTCCTACCCCTATTTTGTCCCTCCCCCTTACTTTTTATACTTATTAAAAGCCACTGTCTTTTTGATGTTAGGTTCATTTTATTCATAGCAGTTATGTCTGTTTTAAGTTATCATTTTAAAATGTATTTACTGATCTCTTTCTGTCCCCTCCCTACAATGGAGGCAACCTTTTTATCTGGAGCTTCTGGGTCTCCTCAACTCCTGGGACAGAGCCTGAGGCATCCCAGCCCTCTAAACATATTTCCTAAGTAAGTCAAATGAAGGCTTTACACCCTTTGGAAATGAATTACATTCTTGCTCACAAAAAGGATCACTAAGGAAAAAACGTGGTATCTTTGTCAGCTCCAGCTACCATACAAAATACCACAGACCAGGTGGCTTGAACTACAGATACTTTCTCACATTTCTGGAACCTGGGAGTCTGCGATCAGGGTGCCAGCATGGCTTGGTTCTGGTGAGGGCTCTCTTCCTGGTTTGCAGACAGCCGGCTGCCTTCTCACTGTCCTCACATGGCAGAGAGAGGGCTCTGGTGTCTCTTCCTCTTCTTTTAAAGGCACTAACCCCATCTTGGGACTCCACCCTCATGAACTCATCTAAGCCTAATCACCTCCCAAAGACCCCACCTCCAAATACCATCCCACTGGGGCTGGGGGCTTCAACATGTGAAACTTGGGGGGACACAATTCCGTTAGTAGCAAGTGGGTTGTTCTGAGAATTTGAATTTCATCCAGGGTTTAGTCAGTGATGAGTAAGAGAGCCAGTGTTTGTATTAGGAGATTGTAAATTGTATTCGTTGTGGGGGTGGGAAGGGACTGAGGGTAGGAATCCAGGATCTCACAAAGCCACAGACAAGTCTCCCATGTGAACCAGACGCTTAGGGACGGGGCAGGGTTGAGTTCTATGGACGTGACAACATCTTCCACTCTTCCAAGAAGAGGTCAGGGCTGCATTGACAACATGCTCCTTCCACCCCTCAGTGTATCTTCCAACCTCAGGTTCAGGAGATCTAGAGCTTTAAGGGGTTCTTTTGAATTTCCCCAAAATGATGTGCAAATTTTTCTGGGGAGTGAGTCTGTAGCTTTCATCAGAATCTCAAAGGAATCTAAGACCAACAGAAGGCTAGGACTCCTGGGTCTGACTGCGTCCTGCTGAGGCGGAATAATTTCGTAAGGTAGGTGTGCCCTCAACTTGGTTGATTTTTCTTTCTGTAGTTTCCCTGGAGGGAGTCCATAGAATGCCCAACTCAGCATGAGGTCGGGGGTCTCTCTGTAGCCAAGAGGGGTGGGGTGGAAAAGGGATTACACAGACGCACACACGAGATGCAAACTTCCTCCTTTCTGCTCACAGCTAATGAGCCACCTCACACTCACTGGGAAAACAGAATCCACTAGAGGAAACGCCTCCTCCCTCCTTCCAGTCCACACTGGCATGGCACAGGCACAATCTGACTACGGCCAAGCACATGCAGCCGTTCCCTTTGGCATCCTAACCTGTTCTGGCCTCTCCTGTCACTTAACAGCTTTCCCTGACCCCACCCTACTTCCAGCACACCTTGCTTGTGTCTTCACTCCTTCCATGAACTCCAGCCTCTTCAATTAGACTTCCAGCTCAACCACTCCACTGAGATTACTTTTCTCCTGGGCACCAATGGTCTGCCTCTTGGCAAATCCAGTGAATGCCCAGTGTGTTCATCTCATTCAACCCAGAAGGCCAGTCCCCCATTTTGAAATCTCCTCCTAATTGAACTTCCCTCTCATTCCCTCTCCTGGCTTTGCCACAGCCCTGGAGATCCCAGCTTCACCATTTTACTGGCTTATACTTCTCTCTTCAAGCACTCTGGGGTTGGCATGTGGAATGAAGATCTGACTCTACTTTTTGATGTTTGATGACTGCCTTTAAGCCCCCTCGCCTCCCTTCCCTGCTGGTCCACATCTGGACACACTGGTAAGAAATTTGGTGCTCCATCCTTTGGCACCATCAGGAGACTCAAACCGAATGAGCCCCTGCCACTGTGGGAACCTACAGCTTGACCCACCCCCTAACCACGATAAAACCCCGAGCTAGTCTCCCTTCATTGTGCTCTCAAGCCTTTTGCACCTGCTTGGGAAGGCTGCCCTGCTCTCCCAGAGACCTCATTTATGTAAGTGAAGGGGATCAAGATATGTCACCCCAATTATGCTCCTTTGGCATAGAGATTATTTTGAGCTAAAGGCAATTGAGATATAACAGATGCCCTTCCCTTCTCTACCTGAAAGCAGGGCACCAATTTCACTTGAGAAAGGTGATCCCTCCCTCATATCAGGGAGGGAAGAGCACTCTTATCACTTGGGACAAGGAGTCAACACAGACTTGCACTTACATAAACAGACCTTACTAAAATGACCCTTATCTCCCATTAGTTCTACTATGTATTTCCTCATCACTTACCCACAATTTATTGTCCCTTGAAGCCCAATTCCCCTTCCCTTTGTTAAAGTGGTATATAAGCCTCTGAGTCTAACCACTTCTTTGAGTTTTCTTTTCCGTGAACTCTCATGCACATAAATATTAATAAAAATTGTGTGCCTTTTCTCTTGTTAATCTGTCTTTTGTTAGCTTAATTCACAGCCCCTCTTTACAGAATATAAGAGGGTAGAGGAGAAGTTTTTCCTCCCTGACATTAAGTAATAAACCTCTTCATATCATTTTGCTGTGTGTGTGGCTTTATCGGTCTTGACATCAGAACCTAAATTTAAGTGGGGTGGTGGGTTCTCTCCAGTTTTGCAGGAACAACTCACTGACTCCTGTTTTCTAGTTATACTCATACTTTTGCTAAAGTTATCTAGTCCCATGGCTTTAAATAACATCTAGATGCTCCCCAAATAATAGTCAGACCAGAATCCTCCCCTGAACTCCAGACTCAAATTTCTACTCCTTAGTTACTACTTCAATATCTCAAAGTTTAAATTTAAACAGAATTCTTCAACAACAACACATTAAAAGCATCATACATCATGATCAAGTGGGAATTATCCCAGGGATGCAAGGATTCTTCAATATCCGCAAATCAATCAATGTGATATACCACATTTACGAACTGAAGAATAAAACCCATTTCAATAAATGCAGAAAAAGCTTTTGACAAAATTCAACACCCATTTATGATAAAAACTCTCCAGAAAGTGGGCATAGAGGGAACCTACCTCAACATAATAAGGACCATATATGTCAAACCCATAGCAAACATCCTTCTCAATGGTGAAAAACTGAAACAATTTCCTCTAAGATCAGGAACAAGACAAGGATGTCCACTCTCACCACTATTATTCAACATAGCCATGGCAATCAGAGAAGAAAAAGAAATACAAATTGGAAAAGAAGAAGTAAAACTCTTAACTGTTTGCAGAAGTCAGGATACTATACATAGAAAACCCTAAAGATGCCACCAGAAAACTACTAGAGCTAATCAATGAATTTGGTAAAGTTGCAGGATACAGAATTAATACACAGAAATCTCTTGCATTCCTATACACTAACAACGAAAGATCAGAAAGAGAAATTAAGGAAACAATTCCATTCACCATCACCTTAAAAAGAATAAAATACTTAGGAATAAATCTACTAAAGAGGGCAAAAGACCTGTACTCAGAAAACTATAAGGTACTGATGAAAGAAATCAAAGATGACACAGATGGAGAGATATACCACGTTCTTGGATTAGAAGAATCAATACTGTCAAAATGACTGTACTATCCAAAGCAATCTACAGATTCAGTGCAATCCCTATCAAATTACCAATGGCATTTTTCACAGAATTAGAACAAAAAATCTTATAATTTGTATGGAAACACAAAAACCCCCGAAGAGCCAAAGCAATCCTGAGAAAGAAAAACAGAGCTGGAGGAATCAGGCTCCCTGACTTCAGACTATGGCACAAAAACAGAACTATAGATCAGAGGAACAGGACAGAAAGTTCAGAGATAAACCCATGCACCTATGGTCACCTAATCTATGACAAAGGAAGCAAGAATATACAATGGAGAAAAAACAGTCTCTTCAATAAGTGGTGTTGGGAAAACTGGACAGCTACATGTAAAAGAATGAAATTAGAACAACTCCCTAACACCATACACAAAAATAAACTCAAAATGGATTAAAGACCTAAATATAAGGCCAGACACTATAAAACTCTTAGAAGAAAACATAGGCAGAACACTCTCTGACATAAATCACAGCAAGATATTTTTTGATCCACCTCCTAAAGTAATGAAAATAAAAACAAAAATAAACAAATCGGACCTAATTAAACTTAAAAGCTTTTGCACAGCAAAGGAAACCATAAACAAAATGAAAAGACAACCCTCAGAATGGGAGAAAATATTTGCAAATGAAGCAACCAACAAGGGATTAATCTCCAAAATATACAAATAGCTCATGCAGCTCAATATCAGAAAAACAAACAACCCAATCCAAAAATGGGCAGAAGACCTAAATAGACATTTCTCTAAAGAAGACGTACAGATAGCCAAAAAGCACATGAAAAGATGCTCAACATTGCTAATTATTAGAGAAATGCAAATCAAAACTACAATGAGGTATCACCTCACACCAGTCTACAAACAATAAACGCTGGAGAGGATGTGGAGAAAAGGGAACCCTCCTACACTGTCGGTGGGAATGTAAATTGGTACAGCCACTATGGAGAACAGTATGGAGTTTCCTTAAAAAACTAAAAATAGAGCTACCATATGATCCAGCAATCCCACTCCTGGGCATATATCTGGAGAAAACTTTAATTCGAAAAGATACATGCACCCCAATGTTCATTGCAGCACTATTTACAATAACCAGGACATGGAAGGAACCTAAATGTTCATCGACAGATGAATGGTTAAAGAAGATGTGGTACATATATACAATGGAATACCACTCAGACATAAAAAGGAATGAAATAATGCCACTTGCAGCAACATGGATGGACCTAAAGATTTTGAGTGAAGTAAGTCAGACAGAGAAAGACAAATATCATATATTACTTATATGTGGAATCTAAAAAAATGGTACAAATGAACTTATTTACAAAACAGAAATAGAGTCACAGATATAGAAAATAAACTTATGGTTACCAGTGTGGAAAGTGGGGAGAGGGATAAATTAGGAGATTGGGATCAACATATACACACTACTATATATAAAATAGATAACTAATAAGGACCTACTGTATAGCACAGGGAACTCTACTCAATATTCTGTAATGGTCTATATGGGAAAAGAATCTAAAAAAGAGTGGATATATGTATATGTATAACTGAATCACTTTGCTGTACACTTGAAACTAACACAACATTGTAAATCAAATATATTCCAGTAAAAAATTTTTTTAAAAACCAGAATTCTTCACTTGTCCTTTCCCTCCATCCCAATAAACAGCACATTTACCCAATTTCAAGCCAAAGCCCTAGAATTTATCCTTAACTCCTCCTTCCATTCACGTGCCACATCCAATTTGTATATGCCTTTCAAGGTATCTCCAAGTAGCCACTGAATCCTCCTTTCCATATGCCTACTGCCTGTCCAGCCACCATCAATTCTCATCTGATGGCCACATGTCTCCTTGTCTCCACTTTTGCCCCTTGGCAGTGTTCAGACCAGGAGACTGAAGAAGCGTTTGTAATACGAAGACTCATCTCTCTCCCCTGCTTACAGCTCTGCCCACTGGAATAAAATCCATCCTTGCTTTCAGGAGTCTGCTTGCCTCTTCCACTTTTCTCTCTCTCTGAGTTCCAGTCAGACTGTGGACCATCTGTCACTTCATCACATTCGGCCATCCTACCTGGAGGCATTTGCCTGGGCTGCTTCCTTCTCCTCTGATCTTAGCACCCTTAAAACCCAGCTTCCGTGCCCCTTCCTCCACGAGGCCTTCCCAACCATCCCTAAAACTAAAAGCAGGTATGAAAACTTGAATTATCCTGTTTACCTGAGTGCTAATTGTTTTATTTCTTCCTGCAAGTATCTCCTTCAACTTGACAACTTTCCTCTCTCTGCCATGGCAGAACTTCTTGAACCTGGCATCTTGCTTCTCAACCCCGTATGCTTTCATGAGAGTAAATGCTATTTTTCCAATCCCAAGCACAGAGCCTTACAATAATACACACACAATAATCATTTCTGTATAATAATAGATGACTGAATGTACAATAAATGAGTAAATCACATGTCCTGGAACAGGGCTCTGTTAACCATCAACTCAGGATATGTGAATTAAAAAATAAAATATTTGAATATAAATTTACAAAGAGCAGAAGAAAGTAAAGGTAAACATTTATACATTTTCTGTATGGGAAGATATGTGTACACTTAATATAAATGGAAGAAATTACAAAGTAAAAAATTGATGTCATGGATTGCATTGAAAATGTAAAAAATATAAAATGTAAAACAATTTTTACATTTAAAATTACATACCACAGGGCTTCCCTGGTGGCGCAGTGGTTGAGAATCTGCCTGCCGATGGAGGGGACACGGGTTCGAGCCCTGGTCTGGGAAGATCCCACATGCCGTGGAGCAACTAGGCCCGTGAGCCACAACTACTGAGCCTGCGTGTCTGGAGCTTGTGCTCCGCAACAAGAGAGGCCGCGACAGTGAGAGGCCTGCACACCGCGATGAAGAGTAGCCCCCGCTCGCCGCAACTAGAGAAAGCCCTCGCACAGAAACGAAGATCCAACACAGCCAAAACTAATTAATTAATTAATTTAAAAAAAAATTACATACCACAAAGAGAGAAGGAGTGTGTAACAAACATGATGAGGTTAGTACTCTTTAATATTCCTGATTTGTACATAGTGATTAGAGAAAACATGACCCCTAGAGTTTAGTGAGGGCAAAGAACATAAGTAAACTATTTATTAAAGAGGATTAATAGAAGAGAAAGTATATTCCACCTTACTAGAAATCAAAATGCAAATTAAAACAATAAGATATCCATTTTTGCCTCTCAAATTAGCAAAAGGTTTCAATGGCAAAACTGTAATGAAACAGCTGATGGGAAAATAATTTGGTATAATTTTGTGATTTTTAAAAAATGCCTTAAAATGATTTTATGACCACTAACCCAGTAATCCCACTTCTCTGAATTTATCCTTAAAGAAATAACCAGAAAAGGCAGAAAAGATTTATGCACAAAATTTTATGATACTTAATTAAAAATTTATCTTTGAAACAATTTAGGATATTATTATTTGAGTAAAAGTTAAGTAAAATGTAGCTCATTTATGTGAAAGACTATAATATGGCTGCTAAAATGTTTACAAAACCTGTGTAATGGCTTGAGAAAATTCCTGTGACATAATGTAAAGGAAAAAAGGAATGATATGAGAGGATACATTCATGTAGACATACATAGAAAGGTACTAAAAAGAAACAGAAAGATGTATAAACAACCAGAAAGAAACACAGAGTTTCTTCCTTCTCTAAGTATCAAATATTTATAATTCCTGGTAACTCTACAGGTCACAAATGAGGTTTTAATATTTTAGCATCATAAATATTTGTTATTGGCCACATTCAAACCCAGTCCATTCAGCATCCTTCCGTCTGAAACCTGTTGTTTTACCCCAGGCCACACCCATCTAGTCAACCCATCTCTCACTGGTCCACAGGGTGTTAGGCATCCAAGGACACAAGGCAAATATAATGTGCATTACCTAAGTTAAAATTTGAAATCTTGAAAATAATGCAGAGCTTCATGTGGTTGATGAAAATCACAGGGAAATTCTGCTCAGATCAGGCTAAATCTGCTGTGAAAGTTTTGTCCCCCTAAAAAGGATTATGTAACAGTTAAAGAGAAGAAAATAAAGATCAATGTTGTCAATGAGAATGATTTGAGTATCAATTTGAGAAGCCCTAAGAAAAGTTCTTTTTTCTTTTTTGTCAATTAAACCCTTGATGGTTAGGCTGTCAAATTCAAAAGTAAAGTGAAGAGAACATTCCAGGCCAAGTTGGTGGTGTGCGCATGGGCAGGGAACCAGAGAAGTCTGGAAGGGTGGTGGGACCACACTCTAGGGATCCTGGAGCTCAAATTGCCTTAGGTTTTCAGTCCCACAAGTCTCTGCCCAATTTTCAAATCCCATCTGGGGCTGATGTGAGAAAGGGTTAGGTCATGGACAAGGCCAGAGTGCCCTCCCTGAAATGATCCAGCCTGGGCACTAACCTAAGTATTTATTATAGGAAGAAGGTGCTGTACAGATGGAAAAGGAAATGTGCAATTTTAAGGAAGAGAAATCAGTGGGTATCTAGAAGACCTAAACTACATTTCAGCATTTCCAGATCCTGGGCTAATTAATTCCAACCTCATAGAGCCTAGCATTGGAGAGTCTTAGTAAGTGTCAGCCTCCTTCCTGCCTTCATTCAAGTTCTGAAAAATTCTCGTCCACCTGCACACCTTCCAGACTTCATGGTTATGACATATTTTCATAATTAGTTTGAAGACAGATTCACTGCTTTATTCGAAAGTCTTGTCACTTAAAATATTAATTGTCGTTAGATTTTGCAGTAGGTGTATCCAGAGGTTATCGCCATAGCAGTAATTTATAAGCTAAGACTACAAAAGTGGCCTAGAAACTCAGATTTGCCCTTTGTTTCTCCCTGACATTTCTCAGTTTGTTTCTCATGTACTTATGTGATTAATAGAATATCACTTGGTAAACTAAATTCCCAAAACATGAATAGTTACAGTAATATAGCAGCTGTGACAAATTACTCAGTCCTGTCTTGCCAGGCAAATAATTTTTTTTCAGACTTCACGTTCATAAAATAAAACTGTGTAAACATTCTAGCCAGGAGTATAGAATTTTAGCTTTTCCTAACCAAAGTGGATCACATCACTCTAATACAGTGTATTCTGATTATACAAATCTACACTTTCTGACTTGTGCTGTACATCAGGGGTCTCCAACCCCCAGGCCGTGGACCGGTACTGGTCCTCGGCGTGTTAGGAACTGCGTTGCACAGCAGGAGGTGAGCAGCAAGCAAGCAAAACTTCATCTACCATTCCCCATCGCTTGCATCACCGCCTAAACCATCCCCCCCTCCGCCCGCACCCCGGCCACCGGTCCATAGAAAAATTGCCTTCCACAAAACCGGTTGCTGGTGCCAAAAAGCTTGTGGATCGCTGCTCTACATTATGAATATCTGCAGTGGTAAATAAAATGCCTGAAGAACAGTGACCGTCATGAACAAGGAAAAGTGTCGCTAATAAATGCTCTGAAATATTATACAACAGAGAAACTTTTCCCTGAAGATCTGTGGGTCAAGCATGATTTCTCTTTGGTTTCGAAGCATGTTTATTTTGTGGAGAGATGTAAGAATAAAACAAAATGAACCAAAAAAAAAATTTCAATGATGGGAAGTAGAATTGCTTGATGACGCTGTCTATGCAATTCACAAAAATATACAGGTCGTTAACGTATTTAGCTGTTCAGCCTCTTCTGGGCATGCCCTTCTTCATCAAGCGTTCCACTTTGCTCCCCAGGCAACGTCTCCATCCCACCTCAGCTCATCACCCTTGTCCTGAGCAAGATTCAAGCCTCCACCTCCCTAGGAGGGGCTTTCTCAGCTGACAAAGGTCCACAGTCCTCACCAGCAATTCCAAAATCCATTTTCAAAGCCAAATCTTTGTCTGAGTTCAAGGCACCAAAGCCCAACCTGAGGTTTCTTATATTCTTCATTTATTTCACTTAGTATGAATAATCATACGATTCATTGCACAAAATATTAATATGTTTGATTTGGGGCTGCTGCCCAGTCCCTGACAGAGGTGTTTTATAATACAGAATGTGCTCCCTATCACTTTTCTAAAATCTGAAAACTCTCAGTCAGTGAGATGTTTCTAACCCCTACAGGTCTCAGTGAAGGGATCTTGCACCTGTGTATGTTGGGCAAGAGGATCCTACACCTTCGTTTACTCTTGAATTATCCCCTGGCAGATGCCTTCATGGTGCTGACCCCTTCCCACCCCTGGGTATGGCCCTCTGATTCTCCAACACCAGCTGGTGTCCAACAATTCAATTCAATTCCACCATCTATTCAGAGATGGAGTTAAATCCCACAAGTTGAAAGGCTCAGTCCCAGGACACCACCCCCCACTTTATGTGCCAGCCACAAGTCCCAACGGCCATTCATACCAGCCCCATCCTGAGGTTACTGAGGGACCCCACCCTGAGTCACTTCATTAACACGAACTCAGATCTGGTGGAAAGGGGCTCCTTATGAAGAGCAAGACACTTCTATCATCAGGAAACCCCAAGGATTTTAGGAGCTCTGTGCCAGGAACCGGGGACAAAGACCAGATATATTTTTTGTTGCACCACAGCCCCAAGCACAGTACTGTTGGCCATCCATGCGGTGGAGACCCAGAGCAGGGCTGGCCACCCTTCCCTCCTCTGCTCCTGACCCTGTGTCCCCAGGGCCTCAGCTAGTTCACACAGGACCTTTGTGTGAACTAGGAAGGCAAACTGGAAGAAGACTTTGCTTGCCCTGGCTCCCATCCCAGGGCCCACAGCATGGCAAGCCAAACAGGCTGCATTTCAGCCCACCCACCCGCATCAGCCCCGCAACAGCCTGTGCCTGCATTCATTCTGCACATCCCGTAGACCCCGAGGCTGCACAGCCTGAACACACTGACAGGCTGCATGGGTTTTAGAAAGTGATTCTCTGTTCTGCTGACAACCAGCCTGAAATTTTCCCAGCACAAGAAACACCATGTTTACAGCGGGATATAGATAATACCAACAGAATGTAGACAATTTTTCTAATAGAGCACAAACAAGGTAGCTGCCAAAATGACCAGCAGCCCACTACCCAGTGACAACTCTGTGCTTATCAATGACCTCCCAAGGCCGTTCACTTCACTCCTCCACAATGCGTTTGAGAGCCCCATTGGAGGATCCTGCTTCCTGGTGGGCAACGTCCAGCCCAGAGCTGGTGGTAACCTCCCTTGTCACCCAGCGCAGGCTCAGCCCCATAAAAGCCCATCCAAGGGACTTCCCTGGCAGTCCAGTGGTTAGGACTCTGCGCTTCCAAGTCTTCCCCTTGCTGAGCCTCTCTCGGGCTCCTCTGGGGCGTTTCCTCCCCTTGCAGTAACAAGCTAATAAATCTAGAGGGTGCTCTTGGCAAGTTCTCTAAAAGAAAGTTTAACATGGAAGAGGGAAATGTTTAAACGATGGGCCAAACGTGATCTCCCCCTTAGTTTAGTGAAAAATACCCAAGGAATTACACACATGCCCTCAGTCTGTGCATATCCACGAAAGAACTTCCTGCTTCCACCCCTCCACTCACATTTCAAAAAAACCCACCTCCACCCATAGGAGTTTCTACTCCCTGGACCCCCTCCCTCCCCCAGGTGGAGGTGCAGGAAGGAGCTGGCCTGGGACACTCCACCTCACAGAACCCTCCCAGGAGGCATGGTCCCTTTAGAATCTCCAAACTCGGTTCAGTTGCCACATACTCGCTTTATCCACTTGATTGTGCAGTGGGCCACGTTTAAGTAGTGCACACACACATTTACACAGCCACATACATACTAAAGACAAATGTTAATTCTTAAGAGAAAAAAATATAGAGATTGGGATTGACATATACGCACTACTCTATATAAAATAGATAAGTAATAAGGACCTACTGTATAGCACAGGGAACTCTACTCAATACTCTGTAATGGCCTATATGGGAAAAGAATCTAAAAAAAGAGTGGCTATATGTATAACTGATTCACTTTGCGGTACACCTGAAACTAATACAATGTTGTAAATCAACTATACTCCAACAAAAATTTTAAAAAAAGAAGAAAATATATAGTAAACATTATTTGGCCAGGGCCACCTCTGACGGTGACACAAACTCTAGTGAAAGCTTTGAAATGATTGTGTGTTAGGAGTTGATTAATTCTCAGCCAAGGATTGCCTCATCCCCAGCTGTGTTTTGGATGTACAGGGAAGGATGAAGATTGTGTTTCATTTTCCAGATATGCGAGCAGTCAGGTGAGCTGCGTGCCTCTGTCCTCTGCAGACCGGTCGTCATTCTAATTGGAGCTACTCACGGGATTTCAGATCGCTGGAGGCTCCAGTCCTTGGCATGGGCAGCATTCTGAGCCCCAGTGCCAATGACAAGTAAGACAGATTAGCCAGTTCACAGGAAGGAATTTTCCCTTGTGACACCTGCCCTGTATTCTAACTCCTACAGAACAGCACACAGGAGGGGCCTAAGGCTGAGCATGTGTTTCATCTTGTTCTTTTCATGCTTTCAGGAATAAGGCACAGGGATCTGAGCTGAGCACCAGAAGAGCCGTTTGCTAAGCATGGGGGTGAGATCAGGAAATATTGTAATCAAAAGAAAAACAAAATTTGTAACATGAAGGACTACTGTTAATTTGAATTTTTATAAAAAAATAGGTATTATTTTTGAAATCTGAAAAATAGTTCTAAGATAGCAACAATCTACACAGATGTAAAAGGGGAATAATATTTGTAAATATTTTATTTATATACTTATAAAAATAAAATAACAGTTTACTCTGAAAACAACAGGGTCTTAAAAAACATAGAAGTTCATTTCTCTCATGTGATGATACAAGTGCAACCAACTCAGGACTGTTGAAAAAAGTAGGTTTTATTATTATCCAGGTATGGTGAGGACAACAGATCAGATGGTTGTCATTGAAAAGATAGTTTGTTACCCACAGTTTCCAAGAGGAGGGAGCATGCCATGCAGGGCCACTCAGGGAAGCACCAGGGTCATCCAGGAGGCAGAAGGAAAGGAGGAAATGTGGACAAAACCCTTTTTTTGTGGTTTCTGCAGGAAGGAACAAGCAATACAGGATAAGTAGGTTTAGAATTACCTAGTTTGAATAATTCCAGCAGGCTCTGGGGCACAGGGGCTGTCCTTGGTTGTCTGGTATCTGGCCCTGGGCTGATCAGGCCAGGGGGATAGTGACCCAGAGTGTGAAAGCCCAGTAGAGGAGGTGGTTGAGGTGTGAGCTCTGCTGGGTTGGTTTGCATATGAAAAGCGTGCTCCTTGTGACTTGTTAGCTATTTAGGAATTGGCTATTCCTGGGAGGAGCAGTGTCTCCAGGATCGGCGAGATCTCAGATGTCAAAACATCAGAAATACAGAAAATAAAAGGGTCTGATTAATACAATGACAGATAAGGTGCTTTCCTCAAACAGAAAATGTGAAGGATGTGATCATCCCTTCCTTCTTCCCTCCCTCCCCCTCTAAAACCTGCAGATCATGAGACTGCCATCCTCAGGGTCTTGCCCCATCTGCATGGTCAAAGGTGGTTCACCACCTCACCTATGTTCCAGGTAACAGGAGGATGAAGAGGAAATGAAGGGCACACGCTGCCCTTGGGGAGGAACTAATTGTTCATACACATAGCCTATTGTGTAGAATGAGATCACGTGACCCCCATGCAGCTGCAAGGGCATCTGGAAAATGTAGTCTTCCTTCAGGGCTGGTTGTGTCCGCCTGGATCAGGGGTTCTATATCACTAATGGAGAAAGGAATGATGGAGGACAGCTAGAACCTCTCCCACAAATTATGAGATGAGGAAAGAATGGGAGAATGAAGCTTATAAAAGCAACTTGAAATAAACATAGACTATGCAAGAAGAAGAACATTTCAAAAAACAAAAATGGTAACTAATATCCTCAGAAAGATAAGGAAATCAATAATAAGATGCTATTAAAAATAAATGTTCAGAGCTTTTTTAATAATTGTAGAAATAAACTCAGCATGTTGCTTAGATGAAATATTTAAGGAAATCGCCTAGAAAGTAAAACAAAAAGATAGAAGGAAAAAAGGAATGAAAAGAAGAGAAAGTCACAGGGTGAGGCCTAGATCTGAATAACAAGTTTCTGAACAAGAAGAGAAAAATCAAAGAAATAATTTAAAAAAATTTATCCCACTGAAGGACCTGAGTTTTCAGATTGAAAGCATACCTGGCACAATGGATGGAAATAGTCCCACATCAAGGCATTGCATTTTGAAATTTCACAACCCAGGAACAAGGATTCTACAAAGATTTCAGGGAAAATATGTCACTTACACAAGACATGAATCAGAATAGCACCAGACTTGTCAGCAGTTAGAAGACAGTAAGGCCATGCCTTCAAAACTGTATGAAAGGGGGTCTCAGGGAAGATGGCGGAAGAGTAAGACACGGAGATCACCTTCCCCCCACAGATACATCAGAAATACATCTACACGTGGAACTGCTCCTATAGAACATCCACTGAACGCTGGCAGAAGACCTCAAACCTCCCAAAAGGCAAGAAACTCCCCCACATACCTGGGTAGGGCAAAAGAAAAAAGAAAAAACAGAGACAAAAGAATAGGGATGGGACCTGCACCAGTGGGAGGGAGCCGTGAAGGAGGAAAGGTTTCCACACACTAGGAAGCCCCTTCACTGGTGGAGATGGGGGTTGGCGGAGGGGGGAAGCTTTGGAGCCACGGAGGAGAGCGCAGCCACAGGGGTGCGGAGGTCAGAGTGGAGAGATTCCCGCACAGAGGATCGTTGCCGACCTGCACTCACCAGCCCGAGAGGCTTGTCTGCTCACCCGCTGGGACGGGCGGGGCCTGGGACCTGAGGCTTGGGCTTCGGTTCGATCCCAGGGAGAGGACTGGGGTTGGTGGCGTGAACACAGCCTGAAGGGGTTAGCGCACCACAGCTAGCCGGGAGGGAGTCCGGGAAAAAGTCTGCAGCTGCCAAAGAGGCAAGAGACTTTTTCTTCCCTCTTTGTTTCCTGGTGCGCGAGGAGAGGGGATTAAGAGCGCTGCTTAAACGAGCTCCAGAGACGGGCGCGAGCTGCGGCTATCAGCGCAGACCCCAGAGACGGGCAGGAGACGCTAAGGCTGCTGCTGCCGCCACCAAGAAGCCTGTGTGCGAGCACAGGTCACTATCCACACCTCCCCTCCTGGGAGCCCATGCAGGCAGCCACTGCCAGGCTCCCGTGATCCAGGTACAACTTCCCCAGGAGAACGCACGGCACGCCTCAGGCTGCTGCAACATCACGCCGGCCTCTGCCGCCGCAGGCTCGCCCCGCACTCCGTACCCCTCCCTCCCCCTGGCCTGAGTGAGCCAGAGCCCCCGAAGCAGCTGCTCCTTTAACCCCGTCCTGTGTGATCGAAGAACAGACGCCCTCAGGCGACCTACACACAGAGGCGGGGCCGAATCCAAAGCTGAATCCCAGGAGCTGTGCGAACAAAGAAGAGAAAGGGAAATCTCTCCCAGCAGAATCTGGAGCAGCGGATTAAACCTCCACAATCAACTTGATGTACCTGCATCTGTGGAATAACTGAATAGACAATGAATCATCCCAAATTGAGGAGGTGGACTTTGGGAGCAAGATATATGATTTTTTCCCCTTTTCCTCTTTTTGTGAGAGTGTATGTGTATGCTTTTGTGTGAGATTTTGTCTGTATAGCTTTGCTTTCACCATTTGTCCTAGGGTTCTGTCCGTCCGTTTTTTGTTTTTTACTTAAAAAAAATTTTTTTTCTTAATAATTATTTTTTTATTTTAATAACTTTATTTTATTTTATCTTACTTTATTTTATTTTATTTTATTTTATTTTATCCTCTTTCTTTCTTTCTTTCTATTTTTTCTCCCTTTTATTCTGAGCCGTGTGGATGAAAGACTCTTGGTGCTCCAGCCAAACATCAGGGCTGTGACTCTGAGGTGGGAGACCCAACTTCATGACACTGGTCCAAAATAGACCTCCCAGCTCCACGTAATGCCAAACAGCGAAAATCTCCCAAATATTTCCATCTCAACACCAAGACCCAGCTTCACTTAACGACCAGCAAGCTACAATGCTGGACACCCTATGCCAAACAACTAGCAAGACAGGAACACAGCCCCATCCATTAGCAGAGAGGCTGCCTAAAATCATAATAAGGCCACAGACACCCCAAAACACACCACCAGATGTGGACCTGCCACCAGAAAGACAAGATCCAGCCTCATCCACCAGAACACAGGCACTAGTCCCCTCCACCAGGAAGTCTACACAACCCACTGAACCAACCTTAGCCACTGGGGACAGACACCAAAAACGATGGGAAGTACGAACCTGCAGCCTGTGAAAGGAGACCCCAAACACAGTAAGATAAGCAAAATGAGAAGACAGAAAAACACACAGCAGATGAAGGAGCAAGGTAAAAACACACCAGACCTAACAAATGAAGAGGAAATAGGCAGTCTACCTGAAAAAGAATTCAGAATAATGATTGTAAAGATGATCCAAAATCTTGGAAATAGAATAGACAAAATACAAGAAACATTTAACAAGGACCTAGAAGAACAAAAGAGTAAATAAGCAACGATGAACAACACAATAAATGAAATTAAAAATACTCTAGAAGGGATCAATAGTAGAATAACTGAGGCAGAAGAACGGATAAGTGACCTGGAAGATAAAATAGTGGAAATAACTACTGCAGAGCAGAATAAAGAAAAAAGAATGAAAAGAACTGAGAACAGTCTCAGAGACCTCTGGGACAACATTAAACGTACCAACATTCGAATTATAGCAGTCCCAGAAGAAGAAGAGAAAAAGAAAGGGACTGAGAAAATATTTGAAGAGATTATAGTTGAAAACTTCCCTAATATGGGAAAAGAAATAGTTAATCAAGTCCTGGAAACACAGAGAGTCCCATACAGGATAAATCCAAGGAGAAACACGCCAAGACACATATTAATCAAACTATCAAAAATTAAATATAAAGAAAACACATTAAAAGCAGCAAGGGAAAAACAACAAATAACACACAAGGGAATCCCCATAAGGTTAACAGCTGATCTTTCAGCAGAAACTCTGCAAGCCAGAAGGGAGTGGAAGGACATATTTAAAGTGATGAAGGAGAAAAACCTACAATCAAGATTACTCTACCCAGCAAGGATCTCATTCAGATTTGACGGAGAAATTAAAACCTTTACAGACAAGCAGAAGCTGAGAGAGTTCAGCACCACCAAACAAGCTTTACAACAAATGCTAAAGGAACTTCTCTAGGAAAGAAAGAAAAGAGAAGGAAAACACCTACAATAACAAACCCAAAACATTTAAGAAAATGGGAATAGGATCATACATATCGATAATTACCTTAAATGTAAATGGTTTAAATGCTCCCACCAAAACACACAGACTGGCTGAATGGATAAAAAAACAAGACCCATATATATGCTGTCTACAAGAGACCCATTTCAGACCTAGGGACACATACACACTGAAAGTGAGGAGATGGAATAAGATATTCCATGCAAATGGAAATCAAAAGAAAGCTGGAGTAGCAGTTCTCATATCAGACAAAATAGACTTTAAAATAAAGACTATTACAAGAGACAAAGGACACTACATAATGATCAAGGGATCGATCCAAGAAGAAGATATAACAATTGTAAATATTTATGCACCCAACATAGGAGCACCTCAATACATAAGGCAAATACTAACAGCCATAAAAGGGGAAATCAACAGTAACACAATCGTAGTAGGGGACTTTAACACCCCACTTTCACCAATGGAAAGATCATCCAAAATGAAAATAAATAAGGAAACACAAGCTTTAAATCATACATTAAACAAGATGGACCTAATTGATATTTATAGGACATTCCACCCAAAAACAACAGAATACACATTTTTCTCAAGTGCTCATGGAACATTCTCCAGGATAGATCATATCTTGGGTCACAAATCAAGCCTTGGTAAATTTAAGAAAATTGAAATTGTATCAAGTATCTTTTCCAACCACAATGCTATGAGACTAGATATCAATTACAGGAAAACATCTGTAAAAAATACAAACACATGGTGGGTAAACACTACACTACTTAATAACGAAGTGATCACTGAAGAAATCAAAGGGGAAATCAAAAAATACCTAGAAACAAATGACAATGGAGACACGATGACCCAAAACCTATGGGATGCAGCAAAAGCAGTTCTAAGAGGGAAGTCTATAGCAATACAATCCTACCTTAAGAAACAGGAAACATCTCAAATAAACAACCTAACCTTACACCTAAAGCAATTAGAGAAAGAAGAACAAAAAAACCCCAAAGTTAGCAGAAGGAAAGAAATCATAAAGATCAGACCAGAAATAAATGAAAAAGAAATGAAGGAAACAATAGCAAAGATCAATAAAACTAAAAGCTGGTTCTTTGAGAAGATAAACAAAATTGATAAACCATTAGCCAGACTCATCAAGAAAAAAAGGGAGAAAACTCAAGTCAATAGAATTAGAAATGAAAAAGGAGAAGTAACAACTGACACTGCAGAAATACAAACGATCATGAGAGATTACTACAAGCAACTCTATGCCAATAAAATGGACAACCTGGAAGAAACAGACAAATTCTTAGAAATGCACAACCTGCCGAGACTGAACCAGGAAGAAATAGAAAGTATGAACAGACCAATCACAAGCACTGAAATTGAAACTGTGATTAAAAATCTTCCAACAAACAAAAGCTCAGGACCAGATGGCTTCACAGGTGAATTCTATCAAACATTTAGAGAAGAGCTAACACCTATCCTTCTCAAACTCTTCCAAAATATTGCAGAGGGAGGAACACTCCCCAACTCATTCTACGAGGCCACTATCACCCTGATACCAAAACCAGACAAAGATGTCACAAAGAAAGAAAACTACAGGCCAATATCACTGATAAACAGAGATGCAAAAATCCTCAACAAAATACTAGCAAACAGAATCCAACAGCACATTAAAAGGATCATACGCCATGATCAAGTGGGGTTTATTCCAGGAATGCAGGGATTCTTCAATATATGCAAATCAATCAACGTGATACACCATATTAACAAACTGAAGGAGAAAAACCATATGATCATCTCAATAGATGCAGAGAAAGTTTTTGAAAAAATTCAACACCGATTTATGATAAAAGCCCTGCAGAAAGTAAGTATAGAGGGTACTTTCCCCAACATAATAAAGGCCATATATAACAAACCCACAGCCAACATCTTCCTCAATGGTGAAAAACTGGAACCATTTCCACTAAGATCAGGAATAAGACAAGTTTGCCCACTCTCATCACTATTATTCAACATAGTTTTGGAAGTTTTAGCCACAGCAATCAGAGAAGAAAAAGGAATAAAAGGAATCCAAATCAGAAAAGAAGAAGTAAAGCTGTCACTGATTGCAAATGACATGATACTATACCTAGAGAATCCTAAAGTTGCTACCAGAAAACTACTAGAGCTAATCAATGAATTTGGTAAAGTAGCAGGACACAAAATTAATGCACAGAAATCTCTGGCATTCTTATACACTAGTGATGAAAAATCTGAAAGTGAAATTAAGAAAACACTCCCATTTACCATTGCAACAAAAAGAATAAAGTATCTAGGAATAAACGTACCTAAGGAGACAAAAGACCTGTATGCAGAAAATTGTAAGACACTGATGAAAGAAATTAAAGATGATACAAATAGATGGAGAGATATACCATGTTCTTGGATTGGAAGAATCAACATTGTGAAAATGACTCTACTACCCAAAGCAATCTACAGGTTCAATGCAATCCCTATCAAACTACCACTGGCATTTTTCACAGAACTAGAACAAAAAATTTCACAATTTGTATGGAAACACAAAAGTCCCCAAATAGCCAAAACAATCTTGAGAACGAAAAACGGAGCTGGAGGAATCAGGTTCCCTGATTTCAGACTATACTACAAAGCTACAGTAATCAAGACAGTATGGTACTGGCACAAAAACAGAAATATAGATCAATGGAACAGAATAGAAAGCCCAGAGATAAACCCACACACATATGGTCACCTTATCTTTGATAAAGGAGGCAAGCATATACAGTGGAGGAAAGACAACCTCTTCAATAAGTGGTGCTGGGAAAACTGGACAGGTACATGTGAAAGTATGAAATTAGAACACTCCCTAACACCATACACAAAAATAAATCAAAATGGATTAAAGACCTAAATGTAAGGCCAGACACTATCAAACTCTTAGAGGAAAACATAGGCAGAAGACTCTAAGACATAAATCACAGCAAGATCCTTTTTGACCCAGCTCCTAGAGAAATGGAAATAAAAACAAAAATAAACAAATGGGACCTAATGAAACTTAAAAGCTTTTGCACAGCAAAGGAAAACATAAACAAGATGAAAAGACAACCCTCAGAATGGGAGAAAATGTTTGCAAATGAAGCAACTGACAAAGGATTAATCTCCAAAATTTACAAGCAGCTCATGCAGCTCAATAACAAAAAAACAAACAGCCCAATCCAAAAATGGGCACAAGACCTAAATAGACATTTCTCCAAAGAAGATATACAGATTGCCAGCAAACACATGAAAGAATGCTCAACATCATTAACCATTAGAGAAATGCAAATCAAAACTACAATGAGATATCATCTCACACCTGTCAGAATGGCCATCATCAAAAAATCTAGAAACAATAAATACTGGAGAGGGTGTGGAGAAAAGGGAACCCTCTTGCACTGTTGGTGGGAATGTAAATTGATACAGCCACTATGGAGAACAGTATAGAGGTTCCTTTAAAAACTAAAAATAGAACTACCATACGACCCAGCAATCCCACTACTGGGCATATACCCTGAGAAAACCATAATTCAAAAAGAGTCATGTACCAAAATGTTCATTGCAGCTCTATATACAATAGCCAGGACATGGAAGCAACCTAAGCGTCCATCATCGGATGAATGGATAAAGAAGATGTGGCACATATATACAACAGAGTGAAGTAAGTCAGAAAGAGAAAAACAAATATAGTATGCTAACACATATATATGGAATCTAAGGGAGGAAAAAAAAAGGGTCATGAAGAACCTAGTGGTAAGACGGGAATAAAGACACAGACCTACTAGAGAATGGACTTGAGGATATGGGGAGGGGGAAGGGTAAGCTGTGACAAAGTGAGAGAGTGGCATGGACATATATACACTACCAAACGTAAAATAGATAGCTACTGGGAAGCAACCACATAGCACAGGGAGATCAGCTCGGTGCTTTGTGATCACCTAGAGGGGTGGAATAGGAAGGGTGGGAGGGCAGGAGATGCAAGAGGGAAGAGATATGGGGACATATGTATATGTATAACTGATTCACTTTGTTATAAAGTGGAAACTAACACACCATTGTAAAGCAATTATACTCCAATAAAGATGTTAAAAAAAAAGAAAAAAAAACTGTATGAAAATGACATCCTGGATTTCTATATCCAGCCAAACTATCAACCAAATATAAGGACAGAATAATGATATTTTCAGATACCCAAGGTGCCATGCACACTTCCTCCATAACCTGCTGAAGAATATGCTCAATGAAAACGAGAATATCAACCAGGAAAAAAAGACATGGAATGCAGGAAACAAGAGATGCCACAATGGACAAGGGGACTCCCAAGGTGATGGAAAGGGATGCCCAAGGACAGCAGCAGAGCACCAAACAGAAAGCAACCAGTCCACATTGGACCAGCATGATCCAGAGGAAAGAGAGTTATCATCACCAAAATCCCTGCTGCTATTTTATTATCTTCTTAACCTGAAAACTCCCTCAGGTGAACTTGGTGCAGATTCTTATGTACATTTGATTTGCTGGAACCAGAGATATGATACTTCTGACATTCCCACCATGTCTGTCTAGGTACTTTCATTTCACCCCACAAAGTGTTTTGTTTGATATGTGCCTAAGAGTTGGACATCAGCCATGGTAAGCTTAGAAAAACAAAATTCAGAGCAGCCCACTTCCTCTGCCCATATTCTTGCCAGGTATCCAGGTCCTGACCCACATCTTAACCCTGCAGATGCCCCAGATGTGGTAAGGTCCCTATTTCCCAAGGTGCTCTCATGACCTTACCCAAAAGCAAAGCCAGGTTACTTCCCAGAAATTCTCTATGGCTTGTCTTCTCCTGAAAACTCTTATCCACACTGGCAATACTGACCTTCCTTTATTCAAGTTAGTTTTGTGCTTGCTGTTTAGATTTCAAACCACAGCATTTTTTTTTTCACACTACATATGCTGATGACAGAAGAAAGTTGGTATAGTTGTTATTTCTGGAGGGGTTCCATTAAGGGTGAGCCAATAGGGTTTCTAGATGATTGGTAATGTTTTAATTCTTTTTTTTTAAACATCTTTATTGGAGTATAATTGCCTTACAATGATGCGTTAGTTTCTGCTTTATAACAAAGTGAATCAGCTATACATATACATATATCCCCATACATCCTCCCTCTTGCATCTCCCTCCCACCTTCCCTATCCCACCCCCTCTAGGTGGTCACAAAGCACTGAGCTGATCTCCCTGTGCAATGTGGCTGCTTCCCACTAGCTATCTATTTTACATTTGATAGTGTATATATGTCCATGCCACTCTCTCACTTCATCCCAGCTTACCCTTCCTGCTCCCAATGTCCTCAAGTCCCTTCTCTATGTCTGCGTCTTTATTCCTGTCCTGCCCCTAGGTTCTGAAGAATCATTTATTACTATTATTATTTTTTAGATTCCATATATATGTGTTTGCATACGGTATTTGTTTTTCTCTTTCTGACTTACTTCACTCTGTATGACAGTCTCTAAGTCCATCCACCTCACTACAAACAACTCAGTTTCGTTCCTTTTTATGGCTAAGTAATATTCCACTGTACATATATATGTGCCACATCTTCTTTATCCATTCATCTGTTGATGGACATTTAGGTTGCTTCCATGTCCTGGCTATTGTAAACAGAGCTGCAATGAACATTTTGGTACATGACTCTTTTTGAATTATAGTTTTCTCAGGGTATATGCCCAGTAGTGGGATTGCTGGGTCGTATGGTAGTTCTATTTTTAGTTTTTTAAGGAAGCTCCTTACTGTTCTCCATAATGGCTGTATCAATTTAAATTCCCACCAACAGTGTATGAGGGTTCCCTTTTCTCCACACCTTCTCCAGCATTTATTGTTTCTAGATTTTTTTGATGATGGCCATTCTGACTGGTGTGAGGTGATACCTCAACGTACTTTTGATGTGCATTTCTCTAATAATTAGTGATGTTGAGAATCCTTTCATGTTTTTGTTGGCAATCTGTATATCTTCTTTGGAGAAATGTCTATTTAGGTCTTCTGCTCATTTCTGGATTGGGTTGTTTGTTTTTTATGATATTGAGCTGCATGAGCTGCTTGTAAATTTTGGAGATTAATCCTTTGTCAGTTGCTTCATTTGCAAATATTTTCTCCCATTCTGAGGGTTGTCTTTTCATCTTGTTTATGTTTTCCTTTGCTGTGCAAAAGCTTTTAAGTTTCATTAGGTCCCATTTGTTTATTTTTGTTTTTATTTCCATTTCTCTGGGAGGTGGGTCAAAAAGGATCTTGCTGTGATTTATGTCAAAGAGTGTTCTGCCTATGTTTTCCTTTAAGAGTTTTAGAGTGTCTGGCCTTACATTTAGGTCTTTAATCCATTTTGAGTTTATTTTTGTGTTTGGTGTTAGGGAGTGTTCTAATTTCATTCTTTTACATGTAGCTGTCCTGTTTTCCCAGAACCACTTATTGAAGATGCAGTCTTTGCTCCATTGTATATTCTTGCCTCCTTTATCAAAAATAAGGTGACCATATGTGTATGGGTTTATCTCTGGGCTTTCTATCCTGTTCCATTGATCTGTATTTCTATTTTTGTGCCAACACCATAGTATCTTGATTACTGTATCTTTGTTGTATAGTCTGAAGTCCGGGAGCCTGATTCCTCCAGCTCCGTTTTTTTCCCCTCAAGATAGCTTTGGCTATTCGGTGTCCTTTATATTTCCATACAAATTGTGAAATTTTTGTTCTAGTTCTGTGAAAAATGCCATTGGTAGTTTGATAGAGATTGCACTGAATCTGTAGATTGCTTTGGGTAGTATAGTCATTTTCACAATGTTGATTCTTCCACTCCAAGAACGTGGTATATCTCTCCATCTGTCTGTATCATCTTTAATTTCTTTCATCAGTGTCTTATAGTTTTCTGCATATAGATCTTTTGCCTCCCTAGGTAGGTTTATTCCGAAGAATTTTGTTCTTCTTGTTGCAGTGGTAAATGGGAGTGTTTCCTTAATTTCTCTTTCAGATATTTCATCATTAGTGTATAGGAATACAAGAGATTTCTGTGCATTAATTTTGTATCCTGCCACTTTACCAGATTCATTGATTAGCTCTAGTAGTTTTCTGGTGGCATCTTTAGGATTCTCTATGTATAGTATCATGTCCTCTGCAAACAGTAACAGTTTTACTTCTTCTTTTCTGATTTGGATTCCTTTTATTTCTTTTTCTTCTCTGATTGCTATGGCTAAAATTTCCAAAACTGTGTTGAATAATAGTGGTGAGAGTGGACAACCTTACCTTGTTCCTGATTTTTGAGGAAATGGTTTCAGTTTTTCACCATTCAGAGCAATGTTGGCTGTGGGTTTGTCATGTATGGCCTTTATTATGTTGAGGTAAGTTCCCTCCAAGCCTACTTTCTGGAGGGTTTTTATCATGAATGGGTGTTGTATTTTGTGAAAGCTTTTTCTGCAGCTATTCAGATGATCATATGGTTTTTCTCCTTCAGTTTGTTAATACAGTGTATCACATTGATTGATTTGCCTATATTGAAGACTCCTTGCATTCCTGTGATAAACCCCACTTGATCATGGTGTATTCTGTGCTGTTGGATTCTGTTTACTAGTATTTTGCTGAGGATGTTTGCATCTCTGTTTATCAGTGATATTGGCCTGTAGTTTTCTTTCTTTGTGACATCTTTGTCTGGTTTTGGTATCAGGGTGATGGTGGCCTTGTAAAATGAGTTTGGGAGTGTTCCTCCCTCTGATATATTTTGGAAGATTTTGAGAAGGATAGGTGTTAGCTTTTCTCTAAATGTTTGATATAATTTGCCTGTGAAGTGGTCTGGTCCTGGGCTTTTGTTTGTTGGAAGATTTTTAATCACAGTCTCAATTTCAGTGCTTGTGATTGGTCTGTTCATATTTTCTATTTCTTCCTGGTTCAGTTTCAGAAGGTTGTGCTTTTCTAAGAATTTGTCCATTTCTTCCAGGTTGTCCATTTTATTGCCATATAGTTGCTTGTATTAATCTCTCATGTTCCTTTGTATTTCTGCAGTGTCAGTTGTTACTTCTCCTTTTTCATTTCTAGTTCTATTGATTTGAGTCTTCTCCCTTTTTTTCATGATGAGTCTGGCTAATGGTTTATCAATTTTGTTTATCTTCTCAAAGAACCAGCTTTTAGTTTTATTGATCTTTGTTATTGTTTCCTCCATTTCTTTTTCATTTATTTCTGATTTGATCTCTATGATTTCTTTCCTTCCACTAACTTTGGGTTTCTTTGTTCTTCTTTCTCTAATTGCTTTAGGTGTAAGGTTAGGTTGTTTATCTGAGATGTTTCTTGTTTCTTATGGTTGGCTTGTATTGCTTCCCTCTTAGAACTGCTTTTGCTGTGTCCCATAGGTTTTCTGTCATCGTGTTTTCATTGTCATTTGTTTCTAGGTATTTTTGATTTCCTCTTTGATTTCTTCAGTGATCTCTTGGTCATTTAGTAGTGTATTGTTTAGCCTCCATGTGTTTGTATATTTTACAGATGTTTTCCTGTAATTGATATCTAGTCTAATAGCTTGTGGTCAGAAAAGATACTTGATACGATTTCAATTTTCTTAAATTTACCAGGGCTTGATTAGTGACCCAAGATATGATCTATCCTGGATAATGGTCCATGAGCACTTGAGAAGTGTATTCTGTTGTTTTTGGATGGAATGTCCTATAAATATCAATTAAGTCCATTTTGTTTAATGTATTATTTAAAGCTTGTGTTTCCTTATTTATTTTCATTTTGGATGATCTGTCCATTGGTGAAAGTGGTGTGTTAAAGTCCCCTACTATGATTGTGTTACTGTGAGTTTCCCCTTTTATGGCTGTTAGCCTTTGCCTTATGTATTGAGGTGCTCCTATGTTGTGTGTATAAATACTTACAATTGTTATATCTTCTTCATGGTTTGATCCCTTGATCTTTATGTAGTGTCCTTCTTCGTCTCTTGTAATAGACTTTATTTTAAAGTCTATTTTGTCTGATATGAGAATTGCTACTCCAGCTTTGTTTCAATTTCCATTTGCATGGAATATCTTATTCCATCCCCTCACTTTCAGTCTGTATGTGTCCGTAGGTCTGAAGTGGGTCTCTTGTAGACAGCATATATACGGGTCTTGTTTTTGTATCCATTCAGCCAGTCGATGTCTTTTGGTTGGAGCATTTAATCCATTTATATTTATGGTAATTATCAATATGTATGTTCCTATTACCATTTTCTTAATTGTTTTGGGTTTGTTTTTGTAGGTCTTTTCCTTCTCTCAAGTTTCCTGCCTAGAGAAATTCCTTTAGCATTTGTTGTAAAGCTGGTTTGTGGTGCTGAATTCTCTTAGCTTTTGCTTGTCTGTAAAGGTTTTAATTTCTCTGTCGAATCTGAATGAAATCCTTGCTGGGTAGAGTAATCTTGGCTGTAGGTTTTTCCCTTTCATCACTTTAAATATGTCCTGCCACTCCCTTCTACCTTGCAGAGTTTCTGCTGTAAGATCAGCTGTTAACCTTATGGGGATTCCCGTGTATGTTATTTGTTGTTTTTCCCTAGTTGCTTTTAATATTTTTTCTTTGCATTTAATTTTTGATAGTTTGATTACTATGTGTCTTGGTATGTTTCTCCTTGGATTTATCCGGTATGGGACTCTCTGTGCTTCCTGGACTTGATTGACTATTTCCTTTCCCATATTAGGGAAGTTTTCAACTATAATCTCTTCAAATATTTTCTCAGTCCATTTCTTTTTCTCTTCTTCTTCTGGGACCCCTATAAATCAAATTGTTGGTTCATTTAATGTTGTCCCAGAGGTCTCTGAGACTGTTCTCAATTCTTTTCATTCTTTTTTCTTTATTCTGCCCTGTGGTAGTTTTTTCCACTATTTTATCTTCCAGGTAACTTATTCGTTCTTCTGCCTCAGTATTTCTGCTATTGATTTCTTCTAGTGAATTTTCAATTTCATTTATTGTGTTGTTCATCACTGTTTGTTTGCTCTTTACTTCTTCTAGGTCTTTGTTAAACGTTTCTTGTATTTTCTCCATTCTATTTCCAAGATTTTGGATCATCTTTACTATCATTACTCTGAATTCTTTTTCAGGTAGACTGCCTATTTCCTCTTCATTTGTTTTGTCTGGTGGGTTTTTACCTTGCTCCTTCATCTGCTGTGTGTTTCTCTGTCTTCTCATTTTGCTTAACTTACTGTGTTTGGGGTCTCCTTTTCACAGGCTGCAGGTTTGTAGTTCCCCTTGTTTTTGGTGTCTGCCCCCTGTGGCTAAGGTTGGTTCAGTGGGTTGTGTAGGCTTCCTGATGGAGGGGACTGGTGCCTGTGTTCTGGGAGATGAGGATGGATCTTGTCTTTCTTGTGAGCAGAACTGCTTCTGGTGGTTTGTTTTGGGGTGTCTGTGAACTTATTATGATTTTAGGCAGCCTCTCTGCTAATGTGTGGGGTTGTGTTCCTGTCTTGCTAGTTGTTTGGCATAGGGTGTCCAGCACTGTAGCTTGCTGGTTGTTGAGTGGAGCTGGGTCTTAGCATTGAGATGGAGATCTTTGGGAGAGCTTTCACCATTTGATATTACATGGAGCCGGGAGGTCTCTGGTGGACCAATGTCCTGAACTCGGCTCTCCCACCTCCGAGGCACGGGCCTGACAGCTGGCCAGAGCACCAAGACCCTGTCAGCCACACAGCTCAGGAGGAAAGGGAGAATAAAAGAAAGAAAGAAAGAAAGAAAATAATAAAGTTATTAAAAAATAAAAAATAAAAAATTATTAAGAATAAAGAAAATTAAAAATTAATAAAAGAAAGAAAGAAAGAAAGAAGAGAGCAACCAAGCCAAAAAACAAATCCACAAATGATAACAAGTGCTAAAAAGTATCCAAATAAACAAACAAAAAAAGACAGACAGAACCCTAGGACAAATGGTAAAAGCAAAACTATACAGACAAAATCACACAAAGTCCACCACCTCCATTTTGGGAGGATTTGTTGTCTATTCAGGTATTCCACGGATGCAGGGTAAATCAAGTTGATTGTGGAGATTTAATCCGCTGCTCCTGAGGCTGCTGGGAGTAATTTCCCTTTCCCTTCTTTGTTCACTCAGCTCCTGGGGTTCAGCTTTGGATTTGGCCACGCTTCTACGTGTAGGTCACCTGAGGGCATCTGTTCTTCACTCAGACAGGACGGGGTAAAGTAGCAGTTGATTAGGGGGCTCTGGCTCACTCAGGCCGGGGGCAGGGAGGGGTACGGAGTGCAGGGCGAGCCTGTGAAGACAGAGGCCAGTGTGACGTTGCACCAGCCTGAGGCGCGCCGTGCGTTCTCCCGGGGAAGTTGTCCCTGGATCATGGGACCCTAGCAGTGGCAGGCTGCACAGGCTCCCAGGAGGGGCGGTGTGGATAGTGACCTGTGCTTGCACACAGGCTTCTTGGTGGCGGCAGCAGCAGCCTTAGTGTCTCATGCCCGTCTCTGGTGTCCATGACGATATCCGCGGCTTGCGCCCATCTCTGGAGCTTGTTTAGGCGGTGTTCTGAATCTCCTCTCCTGGCACACCCTAATACAATGGTCTCTTGCCTCTTCAGTAGGTCCAGACTTTTTCCCAGACTCCCTCCTGGCTAGCTGTGGTGCACTAGTCCCCTTCAGGCTGTGTTCACGCACCAACCCCAGTCCTCTCCCTGGGATCTGACCTCGGAAGCCCGAGCCTCAGCTCCCAGCCCCCGCCCACCCCAGCAGGTGAGCAGACAAGCCTTTTGGGCTGGTGAATGCTGGTCGGCACCGATCTTCTGTGCAGGAATCTCTCCACTTTGCCCTCCGCACCCCTATTTCTACACTCTCCTCTGTGGCTCTGAAGCTTCCCCCCTGCCACCCGTCATCTCTGCCAGTAAGGGCCTTCCTAGTGTGTGGAAAGTTTTCCTCTTTCACAGCTGCCTCCCAGAGGTGCAGGTCCCGTCCCTATTCTTTTGTCTCTGTTTTTTCTTTTTCTTTTGCCCTACCCAGGTACATGGGTAGTTTCTTGCCTTTTGGGAAGTCTGAGGTCTTCTCCCAGTGTTCAGTAGGTGTTCTGTAAGAGTTGTTCCACATGTAGATGTATTTCTGATGTATTTGTGGGGAGGAAGTTGATCTCCACATCTTACTCCTCCACCATCTTGAAGTTTCCCTTGGTAATGTTTTAATTCTTAGTTTGAGTGGCAAACAGAGGAACTTGGTTGTTTATTATTATTATCATCATCATCATCATTAGTATTATTATTACTTAAACTCTATGACTTCCATAAATTCTACTGTATAAATCTGTATTAGTTAGCTAAGACGGCTGTAACAAAGTTCCACACACTGGACAGCTTAAGCAACAGAAATTTATTTCTCCCAGTCCTAGAGGTTGGAAGTCTGAGATCAAATTGTGGGCAGGGTTTGTTTCTCCTGAGGCCTCTCTCCTTAGCTTATAGACAACAGTCTTTTCCCTGTATCTTCACATGGTGTTCCCACTCTGCTTGTCTGCACATCTTTTCCCTAGGGACACCAATCATATTGGATTAGAGCCCACCCTAATGACCTCAGTTTAACTTAATTACCTCCTTAAAGACCCTACCTCCAAATATAGCCTCACTGTGAGGTACTGAAGGTTAGGACTCCAAGGTATAAATTTTGGAGGGACACAGTTCAGCCCATAACATTATCATACTTTTCAATGTTTATAATAAAATATTAAAGGAAAAAATAAAAAGCCGTAAAAAATTTAAAAGGCCAAAAAAAAGAAAATATATATTACAATTAAAGTTTTAAAGTGGTAAGAATTTCCTAAGAACAAGAACATTCTCTTTCATAACCACAACACAATCATCAAAACCAAGAAATTTAACTTTGGCACAATGCTATTATCTAATCCACAGAACACTGTCTACTCTTGTCAGTTGTCCCAATAATGTTCTTTTTGTGGCTCTTTTTTTTTCTGGTCTTTGATCAAATCCATAATTATACAATACATTTTGTTTCATATCTCTTTAATCTCTATTAATCTGGAACAGTTCCTCAGCCTTTGTCTTTTATGACCTTGTAATATTTAAATTACAATTCATTTTCATTACACTAGTTTTGTAGAATGTCCCTCAATTCTGGTTTGTCTGATGTTGCCCCATAGTTAGGTTTTAGAAGGAATACTATCAAAGTATACTTTCACAACGCCTTATATCAAGAGGCACATGGTATCAGATTGTCCCAATTCTGGCAATGTTAACTTTGGTTGTTTGGTTAAGGTGGATTCTGGTATTTTCTCTAAAATACCATTTTATTTCTTAATAGGCATTCCACTGCATCAGTAAGTTGTAATCTGTTTTTGTTGTTAATTATTCTGATGCTCAATCATTCCAGATTTGGTGTGGGTGCCATTTTTGGTATGTCTCCGTCACTCTTTAAAAACACAGAAGTATTCAGGAGTGAAGTAACATGCTGTCTTCAACTTACTCTGAAATGGCTCTGATGGAATAAAAGTTATGTTTTATGGCAGGGCAAGAAAATTTAAGCATAACATATTCCCTGCGCATATTGGGCCCTCCCTAATGTGCAGTGTGCATCTGTGTTACATGGTAACCAGACCTTCTCAAAGGTGGGAATGCCTGCTCAACCATAAAGATGAATGTTGGGTTTATTTTTCTCATTCTTCTAATGCCAGCAATGTAACCCTTTAAAAGATTAATTTTTCTTTTCCTAATTCTGTAAGGGGTCACGGCATCTTGCTGCTCACTTCGTATGTGCAGATCTGGACTAAGTACCTTTGGTGAACTTTATGTGAAATGTCAGTGTGTCAGTGTGTCATTTTGATTTACGATCCTTTGTCTTGAAAATGTATATGACTGTGCTTTCAACTTCTAACAAGTGGAACAGTCCTCAGAGATTTCTGAAAAACTGTCACCCGGGTTATAATTCTCAGATTGGCTTGAATGACATTCTCTACTTCTCTTCTTGATTGACTATTGATTAATTTTTCATTGACATCTCCAAATATATACATTGAAAGTATACACACACAAACACAAATGCGCACACATATATAGATAGAGATAAAGAAGGACAGAGAGAGAGAGAGATTACAAACCAGGTGGTTAAAACAACAGAAATTAATTCTCTCACAGTTCTGGAGGCCAGAAGTCTGAAACATGCTATCAGAAGGGCAATGCTCTCTCAAAAACTCCATGGAAGGATCCTTTCTTGCCTCTTCCAGCTTCTCATGGCTCCAGAAGTTCCTTGGATTGTGGCTGAATCACTTCCAATAGCTGTCTCCATCCTGACATGGCCATTTCTTCTGTGTCTCTCTGTGTCCTCTTCTTATAAGGACACCACTCATTGGATTTAGGGCCCACCCTAAATTCAGGATGATTTCATCCTAAGATCCTTAACTAATTATATCTGCAAAAATTCTATTTCCAAATAATATCACATTCGTAGATTCTGAGTGGACATGAATTTTGAGGAGTCACTACAGAGGCCTTCACAGATAAGAAAGCTGAACCACAAATTTAGCTCCCGGCAGTAAAAGTGAAAACAGGAGTACAGTTGCATAGTTCCCATTATTAATAAGGAGGAAGCAAGACAGACCTGTGAGGGCAGCAAAGTTTTTTCAACTCTAAGTTCTGAAACATCTTGCATGAGATCCCCTGACCAACAGCATCAGCATCATATGGGAACTTCTTGGAAAGGCAAACTCACCTCACATCTGAATCAGAAATTCTTGTGGGGACCAGCAGTCTGTGTTTAAAAACCCTCCAAGTGATTCTTAACCTCTCTCAAGTTTTAGAAACCCTGTCATAGATAACATCCTCACAATGTGAAAGTACCTGGGGTTCCACACAACTCTTTCTCATAGCATCCTTTAATAGAAGTAAAATTGTGACAACAGCACACACAACTCTCTAGGTGGGGGCCGGGGAAGCAAAATTCAGATGGTCAAATTCAATTTGGAGCAAAATTCAAATTCAATTATGCCCCTTTTACAATAATGCCACTTATTCCCACCATAAAACCTAAGATTTCTATCAAATCACATATTTGATACACATTTTTCCACACATTCTGCATCTCTTATGCAAACTTTCAACAAGAACTGGACAGGTACAAGAAGTAGAGATTGGTTATTGACCAATCATCCATTTATTGAAGTGGACCCAAGAGTGTCATTATCAAAACTATCCCACCTTCCTGTAGTAATTTCCTTAGCTCTAGGTCATCTCCCCAGACCCTGGTCTCCATCAGGCATTTCCATGTTCATCTTTTGATCTCTGAAGAACATAGATCCAACGTCCAAATTAGCGAGGTTATACTATAGAGTAGATTGATTTTATATTGTAGCCCACAGATTCTCCAAATAAGAATCAGCTTATTCAAAAAGTAGGCTATTGAGAATCACCACAAACCTGCTGTGTCCAAATGAGTTCTGAGAATCAGGCTTTTATACACACCATGATGACCACCACACATTACAGTTTGCATGTTGGCCACCGTATTGAATATGTGGCTGAAATATTCTTGACTCACAAGACTTGGATGTGCTGAGTGCTGGTGGAGCCGCACAGGCTGGTTTTGGATGCCCTGCTAACTGTGTTATCTTGTTACTTAACATTTCAGTACTTCAGTTTCTTCATCTGTAACCTGGGAATGTCAACAGTACCACTTCAGGGGGTTGCTATGACATTCAATAAGCTAAGGTAGGAAAAAGTACTTAGAAAAGTGCCCCAAATCTAGTAAGTGCCATATTAATTGTCAGCCATTGTAATCGGTATCATTTTCAAGGCAGCTGTTATCACACATCTTTCAAGTCACACACACACACAAAAACAGCATTTGGGCTTCCCTGGTGGTGCAGTTGTTACGAATCAGCCTGCCAATGCAGGGGACACGGGTTCGAGCCCAGGTCCGGAAAGATCCCACATGCCGCGGAGCAACTAAGCCCATGCGCCACAACTACTGAGTCCGCATGCCGCAACTACTGAAGCCCACGTGCCTAGAGCCTGTGCTCCGCAACAAAGAGAAGCCACCGCAATGAGAAGCCCGTGCACTGCAACGAAGAGTAGCCCCCGCTCGCTGAAACTAGAGAAAACCCACGCGCAGCAATGAAGACCCAACGCAGCCAAAAATAAATAAATAAAATTTTAAAACTCAGCATTTATTTTTGAGAAATATAGCTTCTTGTTGAAAAGATCAGGATCATTTTGTTGAAAGTATAGATTCTAAATCAGTAAATTAATTTATCTACTCTATGGAAGTGTTAGATATAAACAAATTCTTGCACCAAACAGAATTATTTTAATTATACAATAGTTGAGATTATGCGTTTTTTTAATTATTAATTTATTTTTGATAGGCAACACCTATACAAAGTACAAAATTTAAATGGAACCAAGAATAAAAATACCTCATAGTCCCCTCTGGCCAAGCACCCACTTCCTTTCCAGGTAAGAAATCACTATTACCATTTTCTCTTTTCTCTTTAGTCACTAATAGTAATGACATTTAATAATAGAACTAACTGGTCATTCCTCCTTCATCAGAGCAAAAACACAAAAGCGTATAAACCACTAAATGATATTGAATTCTAACTCTCGGTCGAAGTGGGTCAAACCATACCTTGAGAAGTGAAAAAGGCGGAATGACTAAACCTCAGTCATGTGGGTGTGAGTTCACATGGTCCGCACCTGTTGTCCCAGACAGAGATTGCTTTCCTCAGATGCTCACTGCAGTGTCAAAATGCAAGTTTGCATAGATACCTCAACTGAAAGTCTCTGTCTGGCTCAAGTAGCTTAATCTACAGCCAGTTCTGACTACAGAGTCTAAAACAGTAAGATCAATAAAAGCAATAAACAATTTTACATTTTTTCTAGACAGTTTTCTTCCAAGATACCTGAGAGTGACAACAGTCAGAAGTTCCACACGTGTGGCATTCATTTGTTGCTTGGGCAAAATTTTGACTGGAAATCCTGACCCGGAGACTGTCAGGGAGATAACTTCGGATTGAGATGAACATTTAATACAGCATCCCAGCTTGGTACCCTGGGAGGGAAAGGGCACCAAGCAGGCAAGATGCTGGGACAAGATGTGAGCTGTTCATCTTGGGTCTAGTGCACCTGTATGTGGGGGAACAGAGAGGAAACATTGGGAAGATGGGATAATATCTATGAGGGGGGTTCACATTCATGGAGTTTGTATTAGTTGTCTAGTGCCATGTAACAAATTACCATAAATTTGTGACTTAGAACAACACCCATTTATCAGTTCACAGTTCTGTAGGTCATGGTCCAGCACAGCATGACTGGGTTATCTGCTCAGGGTCCCACAAGACTAACATCAATGTGTCGGCTAGCTGCAGCACTCTCATCTGGAGCTCAGAGTCCCCTTCCAAGTTCACGTAGTCGTGGCAGATTTCAGTTCCTTGTGGTTGTAGAACTGAGGTCACCATTTCCTCACTGTTGTCAGCCAGAGCCACTCAGCCAGCAATGGAGAATCTGTCTTTCTTTATTTTTTTAATTTGCAAAGACCTTTTATTATGTGATTGGTTGTTTCAAATGCTTGCAACATGTTATTTAGATAAATTACAATGTCTGTGAAATTTAATGATGGTTCAAAATTTGTATCAGTTCAGATAAATGGGGCACCTGTGAGCTTACTAAGCTTTTCCCAAAGGTGCATTTTATTGAGAATCCACCTCACATTGAATCCTTTTTCAATCTAGTCCTTTTCAAGGGCTTGCCTGACTAGGTCAGGCCCACCAAGGATGATCTTTTTAAGATCAACTGATGGGGACCTTAATTACAATGGCAAAATTCCTTCTTACAAAGACTTAGGTTAGTGTTTGACTGAATAACTGAGAGGAGGTGGTGTCCACCAGGGGCCAGGAATCTTGAAGCCCATCTCAATTCTCCCTACAACAAAGTTAAATAGGGTAAAAATTGATTTTTAAGAATTTGGTAAAAATTAGAGCTCATTAGAAGATCAGGCTTTGAAGAATTTTACTACAAGAAATTCTTTTCTGGTATTCATTTGAAGTAAACTTTTCATTGGAACTAGATGTTATTCATTACTTAGGGACGTTATTATTATGAGGCTCTCATGGTTGTTATCTCAAAAACTCCCTTTTGTTCAAAACCTAAGCAAATGTAAACCCTGACCTTGGGAACATCTCCCTGACTATTTGAGCCCTGAACCAGCAGTGCAGTGGAGGCAGGAAGGCTGCATTCTTGGTTAGCTCCCAGACTCACTCTCAGCTTTGTTCATCCAGGGAAGTTGACCCCAAATACGACATCACCTGGGCTCCTTCACCTCCTGGTTTCCAGCTGGGCTCAGCCAGTGAGAGGCTGGGGACGGGAAGAGAGAGAAATCAGGTTCTTGTTCTCGCCTTTTTCTGCCTCCCTCCAGTCAGAAACCGGATATGCTCTGTGTGGCCCCTTGACACAATTCCAAGTCCTCGCCAGGCTCTGACATCAGCAGCGCATTCTTTCTGCCCTTCAGGCCTGGGGGCTAACTCTCACTAGTCCCCTGTGCCTCACACCCCTTGTTGGATTTTTACCCAACTCTGCAAAGAGTCTCTTCATCTTAGAGATATGTATCTCCTCTTTTCAGACAAATGATCTCGAGTGTGTCCTGCCAAGACCCTGACGGATACAGATGGATGAGGATACTTGACTGGTCTCCCTCTCTTTCGATTTCTGGATGTCATTTATATTTTCATGCATTAGGGAACAAGCAAACAAACATATATACAAAGAGCCTTAAAAATATAAAAACAAAATGACCGAAGCCCTAGGGACCTGCTAAGGAATTCTAGGGGGTTGTGGAAACCAGACACACTGAGGTCAATGATGGGGACGAATGGGGGGGAGTACCTCCTCTTTCTCTCCCACTCCTGGCCTATAAGATATCCTGAAATGAGAACGTCTGAGAAGATCCATAGAGATGCTTCCGGTTCCCTGTAGCTGTATATCAAACCTCCTCAAAACTCAGAGACTTAAAAGAACACCAGCATTTATTTAGCTCATAAACCTGCGGTGTGGGCAGGCTCGCTGGGGACTGTGTATCTCTGCTCCACAGCCACTCTAGTGGAACCAGATCCCCAACAACAGTGGCCCAAGGCAGGGATCCTGAGAGAGGCTCAGGAAGAAGCCATGTCATCTCTTCTAACACAGCCTCATCAACCACACAGGCCATTCCCGCAGCAATTGCAGAGCTCCCCAGGTCCAAGGGGAGAGGACAGAGATGCAGCCTCTTTGTGTGCAGTGACAAATATTCCAAAGAGCCCATGGGGCCAGAATGCAGTTGTGGGCAAACAGAACCTGTCACTGAGACATGAAGGAAATCAACAGAGAAGTGTGAACATCAACATTCCCCCCTCTGGATTGCCTTGTTATGATCCTGATAGACCACCCCTCCATCCCAACCCCACACAAGCAGCTTGAACTTGACCTCACACCCAGGCTGCCTTTGAGGCCTAATCACCTTTGGACTGTTACATGAGGGCACTTCTGCATTAACCTGCGGTAAACCAGGTGTCACCTAAATCAGTGATGAAAATCAGTTAAATTGCTTCTCAGAGAATGCTACTTGGAGCTTCATTGTTTTTCTTTGTTGGCTGCAAATAATTTTTCTTTGAATCATGATCTGAAATATGGCAGAGTGGGAGCTCTTCATTTTCAGAAGCTTGCAAGAGTAATAAAACAATAAATGAACAAAGCTGGGATTCCCAGCATTCACATACTGAAAGCTGAGATCTGCAACCAATTTAATAGTTTCCAGAATTCAAATGTGCTTATGAATACATATGAGATTCCATCCAAATGTCACTCTAAGGGCAAATCTTTCTCCCCCTGCTTCAGTGAGTCTTCACAAAACAGGCATTTCTGGAGTAACTCACTCTTCTTTTGTTCAAGACTAACCCTGGAGTGTGCACCGGTCCTGCAGATGCAGCAGTGAGCAAGGTAGAGAGGATGCCAGCAGCACCCTGCCTGGAGCTGAGAGACACCACCTGAGCCAAATCTAACCTCAGCTGGACTTGAAGGCTTTCTATTCTACAGCCCCCTTTATTCACACCCAAACTCCCCTCCAGAATTGCTACCCTCCCTTCAAGGCCTCCTCTGTGATTCCAGGTTCCTCGACTCATGATGGACACATGGCTGTAGGTAATCTGTCCTCTGCATGGATCCTATTCCTTCCTGTGCCCTCCACTGCCATCTCCCCACTGCTCTATTAATGAATAACTAAATCACCTTTGTTCGCATGGGGAAAGAAAAACGCTTCCCAAGTCCTTCCATAGGGAAGGAAAACATTTTTTCCTCTACTCATCTTAGGTTCCCTGGCTGGAGCCCTACAAATTAGACTGGCAAAAAACAAATCAACAAGAAGAAAACAAGCAGAGTTTATAATTTCATGCAGCCTGCCTTCATGCGGGACGAACTCAGAGATGAGTTACTCAAAGAGGTAGTTACAACTTGGGGGCTTATATAGCATCTTAACAGAAGAACAATAGATTTGTAGAGACGTGACAAGACAAAGGAAAAGAGGTTGAACTGTGGGAAGGTCAATATAAGGGGGGCATTTGTGTAGTAAGATTTGTCTGTGAAGGCCCATCTTGGTGCCAGCTTCCCATCTTCTTCACGGTCATAAAACTTTCCCAGGAGAGGGGATTTATGTCACTCCCATTTCTGCTTTTAGTCAGATAAGGGAAGCTCTGGGAAGGCATCTTTCTGTACCTGTTGATTCTTATTTGCCTCAAACTCAAAACAATCCTTATGCCAAATGACACATTTGGGCTGGCATGTTCCCATCCCCTAAACTTCCATGATGTAGCTCGGTTTTACTCGACAATGTCCCAAACCTGGAGGCCATCTCCAGGAGATGGCTGCTTCCGCTATCCTTCATTCATTCATGGGCCAGGAAGGGTGATCCCATCCTTCTGTGCACTATCACCTCTGCTCAGACACTCTTGTCTCCTCTTGGTAGTCCTGTGTCGCTACTGATGCCACCTCCTCGCCACGTCCCTTCTGCTGCTTCCAAGGTCTCCACCTCCCTTTGGACTCACCCCTGATATTGGTACTTTCAGCATTTTCAATGATAATCCTTTAAAAACTTTCATCACAAAAGCCCTTTCCTTCATTTGGATGCCCTTCCAAGCCTGCTGGGCAGAGATCAGCAGCCACCCTTGACCAGTGAAAAATCGAGGCTTGCAGAGGTTCCAGACAACTTCTCCAGCCTCACAGCCCAGGTGACAGAGCAGCCTCTGAGCCAACGCTGCACCCCTATTCTCTATGAAGCTTTTTATGGCTGGCCCAGAGCAAGGAGGCTGTGACTGACTCTAGTTTGGGGGACACGTCTGAAGTTTGGGGGAATCCCTCCTGCCCTGCTCCCAAGCCACCACATTTGCAATGCCTCCATCTCTGCTCCACGATGCTGCAGAAATCCTGTCCATGCTCAGCACTGCTGTGCACAAAACCTGCACTGTCCCCACACTTTTATTCGTACATATACTGAAGTGTGTTCTCACTGATGAAAATAAATTCTGGTGCATGGCTTTTACACCCAACATCGTTTTGCCTCTGTGAGATGGTAGCAGAGAAGGGCAGGAGCTGAAAGTGTTCTGTGTAAATTGGGGACTGGGAAGGAAGCAAGAGGCTTCAGCAGCTGAGATTCGACATCAGAAACATCTGTGAGGACAGAAGGGCCAGGGCCTTAACACCTGAGGTGACGTCTCCTGGGAACTGGCTAGCAAGGCAGAGTTTCAGGCCTGAGCCCTGACCTGCGGTCAAAACCTCCATTTTAACAAGATCCCCAGGTGATCTGTGCACACATGATAGTTTGAGGGACCCTGGGCTGGGTAATAGAGAAGGTGAATGGGGGGCCCACAGAGGAGGGGACGGTCTGACAGCAGAGGTCATGCGTCCACTCAAATTCTTTGAGGAGCCCTGCCTGTCCACTCACTCACCTCCAGGCTGAGGAAGGCTGTGGGACTCAAACGAGCACTTCCCTCACAATGATTCTGGCACCAAATGCATAGGGTCTTTTCCAACACTGATTCTCCCATTCTCTGACACCAGCCAGGTGTCCTGGAGATAGCACGGACCCCGTAGGTTAAGGGCTCAATCTAGCAAGACTGCCCTCACTTCCGACACCAGGTTGTCTCCTGTACTTCTGATCACCCTGCTGTAAATTCATGGGGTTCCCATGACCCCCTCCTCTGGTTTGATACTTTGCCAGAATGACCCACAGAACTCAGGAAACTGTTTAGTTACCTATTACTAGTTTATTATAAAGGATATAATTCAGGAAGAGCCAGATGGAAGAGATGCACAGGGCAGTGAGAGAGAATAGGAAGTGGGAGCTTCCATGTCCTCTCTGGGTGCACCACCCTCCCAGCACCTCCCTTCACCACCCCAGAAGCTCCCCGAACCCCATCAGTGAGAGGTTTCTATGGACGTTCCACTATGTAAGCATCGTTGATTAAATCATAGGTTTTGGTGCTTGAGCTCAATCTATAGCCCCTCTCCCCTCCCTGGAAGTTGAGGGATGGGGCTGAATGTTCCACCTGGGTCTTTCTGGAGACCAGCCCCTACCCTGAGGCCACCCAGGAAGGACCCCCAGCCCCCAAAGTTATCTCATTAGCAATAAGAGACACTCATCACTCCAGAGATTCCAAAGATTTCAGGAGCTGTATGCTAGGCACCAGGGACAGAGACCAAATATGTACCTTTTATTACATCACAGGACCTGTCTCTACCCTGTTTTCACTGGGTATGTTTCAGCTGTGTATGAAGCCTGAAGCATGTAGATTGAATTAGGGAGAAGGATGTGACATCCTGGGATACGAGCCCCCAGAAGGGCGCCCTCATATAAGATGTCCAAGTGTGCGAGAATGCGGTGCTGGAGAGACCATGTGCACAGCGGTGACAACGCTGCCAGATCCCAGCCTCCGCCATCCCCATTGAGGCACAGACATGTGAGGGAAGGGATTTTGGATCCTCCAGACCAGCCAACCTACCAGCCAAGGTACCACTGAATAACCCTGTTGACACCACGCAAAGCACAGGAAGTGCTAGGCTAGCCCAGAGTGAATCCTGCCCCGTAGGACCTGTGAACGGCATCATGGCCCTGCATGATGCATGCACTTTGGGGCGGCTTGCCACAAGCGATAGAGATTGGAGCAACGTGCAGTGTGGGGATTTGGAGAAGCAAAGCTGTGCTTTCTTAGGGACTGGCTGTTCTTCTTGCACTGGGGGCACAGGGATGGGAAGTGGGAGGGGAAAGCGCCTGCCCCACCACCCAGCAGCCAGAACGGCTGTGACTTTCAGCCTTTTAGTGATTTGTCTTCCAAGAACAATTCTCCTATGAACAAAGAGATTTTCTGGGTTCTGAGTGTTCTTAGGCTTAGCAAAGCTGGGACACCCCTCAACTTACAGATGAGTAAACTGAGGCCCAGAGAGGGGAGGTCCCAAGATAACAAAGTAGTTGGAGACCAGAACACCCTGCTAACTAACCTTCATTTGCAATTCTGGTTGTTTCATATCCAGGTGGCCTGTTCTATCCCACGGATCAAGAGAAGGAACAAGCTTCCTTTAACATGTGTGCTTTGTTCCCACATCTAAATTTAGCCCCTTAGGTTGGCAACTAGATGTGTTAGGCGGTCTCTAAGCAATACACCTGTGTTTCTCATTACATCTTTCATCTCCATGGTTTCGACACTTCCCAACTTCTAGAACCAGTTTCATTATCACCTCTCAATGACTTAGTGGTGAGCTAAACATCAAGCAGGATATTCATACTTAAATGTGTAGCATTCAGAATCTTATTTACTTATTCCTACTGTATGTACTCTTCCCTAGATGAGAGAGGGCCTAATTAAAATGGACTCATACAGATCGATTAATCTGTAGTAACAGGCAGTGACTGAGATAAGACATCACATTCAAAGCATGTCGTAGAATTGCTAACATAGCTGTCGATGTAGGGGATACTCAAAAAATATTCAAAAATGTAAAATTGCTCAGATAACTGAAGCACACCCATTCAGAAACTTTAACAACAACTCTTATTGAAAGTGTGTATGTTCTAAGCAAAGAATGTAAGAAGATGAAAACACCTAGTGAGTTTGGCACAGAAATATTCATGAAATAAGTGAATATGAAATCTAACCTAAACTTTTTGCTATGTCTCTGGGTCACCCTTTTGAACAGTTGTGTTGTCACACAGTAATGTTCTCAGAAACCATGGAGGTGTGTTTGCCACCTCAGCTCATGGTGGGAGATTTGAGGTTAGCTGGGAAGAGTATACTTGGCAATTAGAAAACAGAGATGGTCCCTAGACCAAAACAAAAAGAGACAGTGCCTGGATAGTGTGGAACAGTCACGTGCCCTGAAGGGGATAAGCAAATCAAAGGTGCCACTTCCCTGCCCATCACTCTGGAGCCTCCATAAAGCACTTGACCTCATATGAGGCTAGGAGTCTCTTTTTTTTTTTAATTTATTTATTTTATTTATTTATTATTATTTTTGGCTGCATTGGGTCTTCATTGCTGCACGCGGGCTTTCTCTAGTTGCGGCAAGCGGGGGCTACTCTTCGTTGTGGTGTGCGGGCTTCTCATTGCAGTGGTGTCTCTTGTTGCGGAAGACAGGCTCTAGACACGCGGGCTTCCGTAGTTGCGGCTCGCGGGCTTCAGTAGTTGTGGCACACAGGCTTAGTTGCTCCGCGGCATGTGGGAACTTCCCCGACCAGGGCTCGAACCCGTGTCCTCTGCATTGGCAGGCAGATTCTTAACCACGTGCCACCAGGGAAGCCTTAGAAGTCTTAAAATAAATTTAGTAACTAGAATTTGTACGGGGACAGGGTCCTGCACCCCTGAAGCAGCCCTGGTTACTGGTCAGGCAGCCACCAGGAGGAGGAAGCAGGCTCGAGGCACTGGGTGTAGGAGGGCATCTCTGGGCACCTACAGTCCCTGCACCAGTCTCCTCACAGCCTCCACCTGAGCCATGGCCCACAAAGCACCCTTAAATATCTCATCCTTCTTTTAAGAATTGTGCAGTTTCACATCTCTGTAGAGTGGCCATTTGAACTGCAACCTGGAAATGATTTTAGTTTTACATTTTAGCTTGTTCTTTTTGAGTCTTTGGATTTCATGGGAAAAGTCAGAATTTGGTCTTACTAACTCTGCCTCTAGAAGTTGAAATTTCTTATGACTCTGCAGGCTTACTTAGTAGACCGAGATCCTTTTTCTTTTTCTTTTTTTCCTTTTTCAGGGTATCTCTCAGCACTAGCATTTCAAAGATTCAAGGAACACGTTTTGGGAAACATTGGTTTAGATTAAAGGCCTCCAATCACATCTGAGTCCTCTACGGCATCTCAGAATCTTCCCAGTTCTCTTCTTTCTCTCAGCTTTAACCCCTGCTTTCCCTACCTCCCCAGACCCGACTCTTCCAAATGGGCATACTTATACTTAATTAAATCCTTCCTGAGAAGTCCTCCAGCTCTAGTGGGTGCGGGACTTATCAGCTCAGCAATACCCTTACTTCGATTAAAGCAGGCATCCCTTTGTCCTGCATTCCGATCCTCAATAAATATCAGCTGATTGATCCTATGAGGTCTGTGCTCATAGAAAATGTAAAATGAACAAAACTTGGTTAACATATCCACAAAATCATCATCCCTTACTTCTTTAGTTGTTTCTAAGTTTTTTTACTGGGCTGAGTCCAATTTCATCATCGTCTGACTGAAGCAATGAACATGGCCTCTGATCTGGTTTCTGGAGGCAATTTTAATGTTGCAACCAGAGGTCAGCTAGCCCTTGGATGCTTGCTTGAAACCATCACAGCGCCATCATTGCACAATGGAAAGTATGATGCCTTTGTTCACCACTCTCTTGGGGATTTCGCCTTACGTTGCCCTACCTTACCCTGACATGTGATTTATCTTCCTTATGTCGTTGCCACATCTTCCATTGTCTGTCTCCTCTCCTTAATTAAATGGTAGATGTCTCAAGGCAGCATCATACACCTAGCACAATGCCTGGCGCAAAGTAGGTCTTCACTAAAGAGTGGTGGATAGAGAGACAGCGGCTCACAAGTATTAGATTTTAAAACATGGAGCTGAACCAAAATTTTTTCATCCAAGCAGCAGGCATGCAGAGTCAGTGAGGTTTATTTCTGTCGAAAACCTCAGATTTTAAAAGGAAAAACTAAACCAAAATTTCCCCAGGCGTCCACAACAGTGAAGTTTATTTCTGTGTTAAAAGCCTCCAGCTTATGCCTGGCACCCCACACACCCCAAGCTGCGATTGGAGAGATGTAGGTCACTGCTCACAACAGAGGTAAAAAATGAGTTGGCTTAATCAAGAAATAAGACCTTAACCAGCCACTAATAAGATGCGTTCTGAGAATCACTATCTGGAAAAACAATAAACAAAACATTTTATGCTGCAGTTACTCAGGAAAAGGACCGTCATCTCCAAGGGAACATTGGCCTTGATTTCTGAAAAGATCACGTTCCCCAAATCTGCTCCTGTCAGGTTGCACCTCAGTGCAGCATGGGTGTCAGTCGGCATGGGTAAGGCTGGTGGTGGAGTTCTGGAGGGTTAAGTGCAGATGATTTATAACACAGTGGGGATTGATGGTTGGCCCATCAGAGAACAGCAACCTGACTTGGCATATCAAGTGAAAAGGGGTGAAAAGGGGATTGATTTGCAAGGCAGGGTTTTGCAGACTTTCCAGGAGATGTCCCGACAAGAGGAATGGGGACACCCATTCTGACTTGGACACTCACCCCAGCCCAGCCCCCTGGACTCCTCGGTCTGACTGGAAAGTGTGACTGTAGTCTTAAACCCTTGTTTAAACCAAACAGACCAGGAAATAAAAGTTTAAGATCAAAATCTCAGCCAAATAGTAGCGCTTGGAAATTACTCTTAAAATATATTTCTCTGTATTTTAAGAGTTTGACAAAAATCCACTCTGTATTTCATCTGACCAAGTTTTAGAGTATATTTCATATATCTAAGTAGTGGGTTGAACGATGTTTCCCCCAAAACATATGCGCAGATCCTACCCCCCAGAAAGTGTGAATGTGAGTTATTTGGGAAAAGGATCTTTTCAGGTGTGATTAAGTTAAAGATCTTAAGATGGGATCATCCTGGATTCGGGAGGGATGAAATCCAATGACTGGTATCCTTGTAAGGGACGGAAGAGAGTCACAGACACAGAGAAGGCTATGAGAGAACAGAGGCCGAGATTGGAGTGATGCAGCCACAAACTAAGGGACACCTGGGAACACCAGAAGCTGGAAGAGGCAGGAAGGATGTTCCCCTAGAGCCTCTGGAGAGAGTGTGGCACTGCCCATACCTTGATTTCAGACTTCCGGACTCCAGAATTGAGAGCGTAAATTTCTATTTTTTACGTCACCTGCTTTGCGAGTTTTTCTGAAGGCAGCTCCAAGAAACTAAAACAACCTGTAAGAAATTTTATTTGTTGGAAAGGAAAGGAAGAGGTTGAAAATTAAAAGTTAGCTCCAGAGTTTTATGGCTTTGGGTTTTGTTTTTGTTTTCCAAGTCTGTATTTTAAAGACCTCCATGGACATTTGAAGAGAGAATTTGAAGCGTTTTTTCTCCAGGTGTCCACACCCGCTGCTGGGAGCAGGGGAGGAAGGGAGTCGGCAGTGCACTTTTTCTTGAAATCCCCTGTGGGTTGTTTTGGGGTCTTCTTATTTTATTTTTTTGACCTTGTGGCTTGCAGGATCCTAGTTCCCCGACAAGGGATCGAACCCATGCCCCCTGCAGTGGAAGCTTGGAGTCTTTACCACTGGACGGCCAGGGAAGTCCCTGTTTCGGGGTCTTGATGCATCTTGATATTCCCACTAGGGACTGTGTCCTCTCCCTTATACAGTACTCATCTTCACTTCTCTTTTCTTTCTTTCTTTTTTTTTTTTTTTCTTGCTTGCCTTTTTTTGTTTTCCTCTGTGGGTGACTCTCCATTTATTATTGAAGAGAGTTGACTCTGAGTCACCATTCGGTGCCTAGCCAGGGCAAATCAGGCCTATGAGTCCAGCAATTTTCCTCCTTTGGAGGGAAGGAGGGATTTCTACTCCAGAGGATGCTCTGCACCAAGGTATAAATGGGGTGGGAGGTGGGAGCGGGCATGAGTGAGGGTTTTCAGAGTTTATCCAAGGTTCTTCTTTTCCCTAATTGCCCTTAGCGGGGTAAGAACTATGTTTGTCTGTCTCTCTCTGGGCAGGACTTCTCTAATTTCAGATGAATAAACGATGTGCTCTACAATGTGGTGGAGGGAGAGCAGACAGGGGCAAGGGGAGAAAACCAGGTCCCTGGGCCCAAAACTTAGCTCCAGCACTACCTGAGCCACATGTGAACAGGTGAGTGGACAAGCTCAAGTTTGGGGCTCACTGTCTGTGCACTGGACCCTGGGGGCCGTGCGTTTGGACTTTATCTGCATGTTCACATCCCCCTCATCTGTGAGTGTGGAGCCCTCAGAGCTCGGCTCTGAGGAGTGACCCCCAAAAAGGCTCTTCCCCTCTGCTTCCGCTCTGCCTCTCCTTTCCCATTAACATGCTTCTGTGGCCCATTTTCACCAGAGACAACAGAGAAAGAAGGATCGAGAGAGGGAGGGAGACCAAAAATAACCACATTGACACTCAAATTGCAAATTCTTTTTAATAATTTTTTTAAAATATATTTATTTATTTGGCTGCGCCAGGTCTTAGTTGCAGCACACACGGGATCTTTGATTTTCGTTATGTCACACGGGATCTTTAGTTGCAGCATGTGGGATCTAGTTCCCTGACCAGGGATAGAACCCAGGCCCCCTGCATTGAGAGCATGAAGTCTTAGCCTGTGGACCACAAGGGAAGTCCCTCAAATTGAAAATTTTTATGCAGAAGAAAGTTATTGCTTCACTAGAAGGTAGAACTCTTATAGATATGGAAATTTAACCTAATTAAAACTTTTTTTCAATTTTTATTTAAGGATTTTTTTTTTTTTATGATGGCTGAGGTTTGACAAGAATGTGCTTGGATATTTATAATGCAGTCACATGTGTTTGCTGGAAGAGAGGCCACTGACCCACAGAATCCCACTTAAACCCTCTCACAGTATAATCCACACCCTCTCCAGGAAAAACAACCAGCAGCCTCTGGGTGTGTCTATATTAATCTAAGAGGCCTGACTCATGGCTGGTGCCCAACTCTCCTTGAATTATGGTGGATTTGGGTTTGTATCCAAGTCTCTGGATGAGCCGCTTGGCCTATCCCCAACCTACCAGTCAGTACCCATCCAGCTGCATTTGTAAACCTAATATGTAAAGCCCTTTCTGCTGTCTCTAGGTCTGGCCACGGAGAATTCAATGCCTACAGCACTTTCAGTTTGTTATTCCTTAAGCTTAATTCATTGGCACAAGAAGAAATATATCAGATCATAAGTTATCTGTAGACTTTATGCCTTTTCTGTAAGGCTAAAATGTTCCCAGGTGCCAACAATTCTTTAGATGGTTTACTCAGATTGACACGTAAGAGAATTATCCTTCTTTGTAGAAAACCCATCTAAACCATTTACCAAAGGATTTGCTATCTGTTGTTACCTCTTTGGTAAAGAAAGCTGTATTCTGTCAATAACTAAAGTAGTGGAGCAGGGATGTGGGTGTGTTTGCCTAGCACCCCATCCAAGGGGACAGACCCCCTCTCCAAGGCCTTGCCACCTCACTGATGGGGAATCTTTCCTCGATCCTGCTGGCTTGCAGAGCTATCATCCTTGCCTCTCGTCACTGTATATGGAAAATAAAAGGATTTATTCCTGTATATCTTTGAGCTTTCTTGAGGGGAGAGGGGGGGGTGGTTGTTAGAAGTTACTAGTTGTAATAAGTCGTTTTATTTCTTGTGTGCCCATCTCTATCTTTAAGTCCCCTGAAACCTTCAGTCTGGGAGAATCAATGTCTAATTGCATAATTTTTATTTCACATAACATGTGAACGTGTTCCGTGGAGATTTCACCAAACTCCTATTAGGGAGGAGTAAGCAACAGTAAAATTGCCAGTAAATTTTGGAGCACAATCCTAGGTAAAAATGCTTACCAAGACAAAAATCATTGCAAAAATCATTTTTCTTTATGAGGAAAAAAAGTTAGACAAGCACAACATGGTCCAAACATTTATTCGATGATTCCAAAGGCATTTCTACTCTGCTCAGGACTTGGTGAGATGCTGCCACATTCCTTATCCTGGATGTTTATTAGTTAGAGGCCACCCCCAGGGAGAGTCAATGTGGGGTCCTGGTTGTAGATTGTGTTTCCAAAGAAGGCTGCAGCAATGTCTCGCATCCCCTTTGCCCTTTCGCAGTGTGACTGTGCCACCCTTCCCTCAAGGGGTAGAGTCCAGTCCTTCCCTTTGTATCTCAGCAGGCTCTGGACAGACTCTGACCTCGATGATGCAGAAGTGTAACTGCCAAGACTGATCTCAGAAAGACAGCAGTGAGTGGTGGCATGAAGCAAGATCTTAATCCCCTGCCCAGGAATGGAACCTGGGTAGCCTGGATGAAAACCAGGAATCCTAGCCACCACACTCCCTTGGCTCTTGCCCCCAGTGGAAAATGCATTTCTCACGGAGGCAAAACTGTAGAAACAGGTACAAAGTTTATTATTAGAGACACAGCACAACAACAAGTGGGAGAGCACACAGAGAAACAGTTAAGATAGAAGCAAGGCAGAGATGCACACCCAGAGAGGAAGAGTGTGGGAGTCCTCCCTAATGAGGAGGAGCACAGTAAAAATGGATTATAGAGGCCTTAGCATCACATATTACGGGGTGGTGCCCCCTCCTCTTTGACCCCCAAGGAGCCTTCCTGCACATGTACGACGTCTCCCTTGCCCCAAGGATGGGAAATGTATGACCTCTTGATCTTTTAACAGGGTTTAGCCCCTCTCTGTCCCTGCCATCAAAGTGTCCAATGTCCTATTATCTACCCTATTCCTGTTGTTGTTTCTTATATCAAAGTGCCGATCTCGAAATATAGACAGGAGTCGGGTCATAAATAAGTAGTCTGGAGCCTGTTTGTCTCTTGCCTCAGGAAATGTAAACAGGGTGCTGGTAATGAATATCCGGCCTGGAGCCCATCTTCTTCTCACCCCAGGAACAGGAGGCTGGTTCTAAATGCCTAGCCTGGAGCCCATCTATCTGCTGCCTCAAGGTGGGACCATGGGAAAGCTGGGCTCCTCTGCCTCCCTCCCTGAGCACCATATAAAGAGCAACGTGGAGAGAGCGATCCAGCCAGCCCCCAGGCTTCAGCCACCACAGGGCCAGGTTCTCAAGTGCCAGCTGCAGGGGTCCCAGCCCCTCACCGATTTGCTCACCAACACAGCGTGGAGCAGGACTACCCACCTGAACACCGCCCTGGCTCCTGACCCTGCAGAATTTTGCACAAATAAAATGATGGTTGTGATTTGAAGCCACCAAGTCTCTGGGTGTTTTGTCACCCAGTGAAACAGCCAGCAACCAGGAGATGAACAGTGTCAGGGGAATGCAGGCACAGCAGGTGGTGAAGCATGAACAGTTGGGTCAAGGGCATCTTTTGCTATCACAGGCCCACACCCCAGAGGGGCCTGGAAGCAGTTACTGCACAGAAGGCAGCCGGGAGTTCATATCCTAAGACCCCAGCCATAGAAGCTGGCTTCTAAAATAGGCAGAGACACTGTGAACAGAACTGAGGCCTAAGGTCAGAGATGCCAGGAGACACAGATTCAACCCCACGGTGCTGGAAGAAAGGGACTTGTAAGACCCTACATAGGATCAGAATATGTCTTAGCAACTGAGTCATGGATCTGTCTGCAGATGGGAGAGAAAAGGCCCACCTCCTATCCATCAATGAAATACATTGAGGGGCTGGAAATAAACCCTCACATTATGGTCAAATGATTCTGGTAAAAGTTCCAAGAGCATTCAATGGGGAAAGAATAGCCTCTTTGACAAACAGTACTGGGACAACTGGACATTCACATGCAATAAAATAAGTTGGACCCAAACACTGCATGCAAAAATTAACTCAAAATGATTCATAGACCTAAATATAAGAGCTGAAACTATTACACTCTTAGAAGAAAATATAGGAAGAATTCTTCATGACTTTGTTTTAGGCAATAGTTTCTTAGATATGACACCACAAAAGAAACAAGAGAAAAAATAGATGAATTAGACCACATCAAAATTAAAAACTTTTGTGCTATACATAATATCATCAAATAAGGGAAAAGACAACTCAGAAAATGGGAGAAAATTTAATCAAATTATATATCTGATAACAGACTTGTATCTAGAACAGACAATGAACTCCTACAACTCAATAAGAAAAAGACAAATAACCTAATTTAAAACTAGCCACAGGATTTGACTAGGCATTTCTCCAAGGACATAGTCAACAAGCTCATGCAAAGATGTTCAACATCATTAGTCATTAGGGAACTGCCAATCAAAACCACAGTGAGAACACTTCACTCACACTCACCAGAGTGGATACAATCAGAAGGACAGAACAAATGCTAGCAAGAATGTAGAGAAATTGGTAATCTCGTATGGTGCTTGTGGAAATGTAAAATAGTGCCTAAGGCTGGGTTGGGGGGATTAGGTGGGAGAATGGGGATTGAATGCTGATAGGTATGAAGTTTCTTTTGGGGGTGTGGGGGAACTAAAAATGTTCTAAAATTAGATTGCAGTCATGGTTGAACAACTCTACGACTATACTAGAAACATTGAATTATATACTTTAAATGGATGAATTGTATGGTAAAGGGTAGGAGAACATGCCACCCAAAATATGCCACTTTGACATAGGGATTCTTTTAAGCTGAAGGCAATTGAGAAGCAGCAGATGCAAGAAAAGTTCTCTGCCCTCCCATTTGCCTAAAAAGACATCAATCTGTAAAGGCGCCCCCATCCTCCTTTCTCTAGCAGGAAGGACGGAAGTTAATCACCTGACCACACTAGACCCAGATCAGCCCTGAGACACAGCAGAGGAATCTGCTTTGCAAGTAGCTCTTATCTTCCATCAATTTCCCCATGTATTTACCTTCCCACAATTTGTGGTCCCTAGAAACTCAAAGTCCTTTCCTTCATCTTGTCACCTCTCTAAAAATTTATTATTGTTCTGTAGAGATGCAACATAAGCCCAGGTTACACCTTGGAGTTACTCATTTCTGAGTGTTCCTGCCTGTATGAACTTCTCTCTTTCTCTTGTTAATCTATCTTTTGTTAGTCTAATTTACAGAGTCCCAGTCAATCAACCTAAAATTAGTTTTTCCTCTCCTAAAGGTATGTGAAGTTTATTGTCAGGGACTGGAAAACTTCCCTCTCTACCCCTCTTGAGTTCTTGTGCCTGGATTCATAATGAAATTGACACAAGACAGAATAACAGGAGAAAAACAAACAAATTTTAATTTGTGCACACAGAGTCTCATAGAAATGGAATCTAAGAAGTGACCAAAGCAGGCAGCTTATATACTTTTTAGACAAAGAAACAATAAATTTGCGAGGAATTGTCAGGACAAAGAAATTTAGGCTTTGGGTGCTTAATTAGTGAAGAATCTGGAGTTTGGGCTTGGGGTAGTAAAGTAAATAAGGTTTGTTTATACAGGCTTCTTGGCCTGAATTTCACATCTCTAGTGATAAGGGTGTCCTTCTACCTCCAGATGCAGGGAGTGTATCTTTCATATGAGAGATTAATTTCCTGCTTTCAGGGAGACAGAAAGGAGAGTCAGTGTGTCCCTCTTGCATAGGCTGTTTCTTAAGTAACTTTAATTCAAAATAATCAATTTGCCATTGACACATATCTTGGGACAGCCTAAATATCTCAGTAAAGCAGCTACAAAACCAAATAACCAGGCCCCTCTATGAGAGAGGAGATGAAAGAAGCTGGCAACTGGAATCAATTCAGATCTCCCCCTGCCTCCTAGTTAACAAGGGCCAGAATCCTACGGCAAAGGTAAGACATGTCAGTTACCTGGTATAGTTAGTAGATAAAATGCAGGACCTAAGAAAATGGTTTTAATATAGTAAAGGAAATGAAGGATTTACATTAAATTGTTTAATAACATGCTTTTTTTGTTAAGTATTTTATCTATTAAATGCTTCAATAAATTGACCACACAATAATGAGAGGGAAGACATGTAGGTATAATCATAGGTTGCCTGAGGGTCTAGGAATTTAGTAATTGTGTGGCGGAGAAAAACATATCTAAATTCAAATTAGAAAAGTCAGTGTGAACTCCCAGAAACATTTCCCCTGTTAAGAAAAATTGTCTCAACATCCACCACAGTGTCTCTGCCCACCATCATTTCTCATGTGCACCCCAAACATCCACCCTTTGGTTACCAATTCTATTCTCCCCTAAAAGGCATCTTGGAGAATAGCTGAGAACTGTCTCAAGGCTGAGAAAACTCACAGTGGGCCTGGTATACCTGTCGTTGCCAGGAAGCTAAGAAGCTTTCAAGGATGTCAATAGGATGCTAAAGGGACAAAGGACTAGCTTTTAGGGACTCCCAGTGACTACCCTGTGATGCCTTGAATATCAAAAATCTTTTCCCTTTAACTGAGAGAAGTTAAATTATAAAAGGCTGTATATAAGCAAACCAGAAGCTTGTAAGCATACTGTACTATCAAACTTTTTGGTTTTTCCAATCAGCTAGGTCTAGAAATGTAAGCTGGCCAACTTTCCTCCCCTGCTTATGACTTAAAGAAGAAAAAGTTCAAAGAAATCTATTTTAACTCCTCTGCTACCTCTGTGAATGTAGCTGCAGCGTCAGAGGGCTGGCCCACCTTGGCAAGTACAGACAGGCTGTTCCCTTCACATAAACAAACATGTGGTCTAGACCTACTTACACTGTTTGTGTAAGCCCTTGCTGAAGCTAAATTTGGTCAGTGGTGTTATCTTTGTAGAACAAAGGACAGTCTCTGGTGGTCACTCATTAGATGCCTCTGTGACCTTCAGAAAACTCAGAATGGTCATCATTATAAAAAGGACCGTTGGGACTTCCCTGGTGGCGCAGTGGTTAAGAACCCGCCTGCCAATGCAGGGGACACGGGTTCGAGGGCTGGTCCGGGAAGATCCCACATGCCGCGGAGAAACTAAGCCCGTGCGCCACAACTACTGAGCCCGTGTGCCGCAACTACTGAATCCCATGTGCTCTAGAGCCTGTGCTCCGCAACAGGAGAAGCCACCGCAATGAGAAGCCCGCGCAACACAATGAAGAGTAGCCCCTGCTCGCCGCAACTAGAGAAAGCCGCACACAGCAACCAAAAATAAATTAAAACTTAAAAAAAAAAAAAAGGACTGTTGGCCAATATTAGTATTGGCTCAACCTGGATTGGATTCAATTCCTGTGGCCAGGAGACAGCCCTTGCTTTTGTTCCTCCACAGCCAGCAGCATCTGGGACTCCCCTTGCTTCCAGGAACAAATGAAAGAGGCAGAGTGTGCAGTGAAGGGCTGTGTCTTGCCCACTTCTCCCCCTGAGCCACTATTTCTCCTCCCAGGAAACTGTCCTGCAGTCGCACAGTGTAGAATATGGGTGTGTGTGCCTAAACTTTTTTCCGGCTGGATGAGACCACGTCCCTAGAGCGCAGGCTTTCTTTACAACTCTGGTGAAAGGAAAAACATTTCTGAAGTCAGTCACTCATCTCATCCTTCCCTTCTCTACCTCTTGCCATGAATGTCATCCCTCCTGGCCCCTGATACTCTATTCCAATGTTAGATAGTATGATTGTAAATTATTGTAGTATCACGTTGCATTATTTAATTAGTTCATTTTTGTTGTACGTATTTTGCAGGGTAATGTCATGGGTCTACTGTTTCAAAATACGCTCAAATGACCAGACTGTAGAAAGAAAAAAGGAAAAGCACCAGCTTCTGCTTACTCATCTAGGTTCCCAGTGATTGCCAGGACAGTGTTACCAGCTCACAGAAGCAACATAAGCAGGTGAGACGGTTGGGTGTGGGGAAGGATCTCTCTGATGTAACCACCCCAGTCCCAGACATCCTGTGTGTACCCACCTTCTAATACAAGCCAACGATGCACCTGCCTGTGCCTAATTGTGGTGGAGATTGACCAGGGGCATTTGTTAGCATGTGAGGTGAAATAAAAATGGAAATTTCTCATATTAGTTCACCTTGAAAACAATTGATTGAAGGAAAACTGTGAAAACAAGGAAGCTTTATTAGAGAGCTTGGGGAATTCTGTACATAAGGAATACCCTTTTTTAAAAAAAACATTTATTTATTTTATTTATTTATTTTTGGCCGCATCGTGTCTTTGTTGCTGCGCGTGGGCTCTCCCTAGTTGCGGCCAGCGGGGGCCACTCTTCGCTGCGGTGCGTGGGCTTCTCATTGCGGTGGATGGGCTTCTCATTGCGGTGGCCTCTCTTGTTGCGGAGCACGGGCTCTAGGCATGCAGGCTTCAGCAGCTGTGGCTCGCGGGCTCTAGAGCACAGGCTCAGTAGTTGTGGCGCACGGACCCAGTTGCTCTGCGGCATGTGGGATCCTCCCGGACAGGGCTCGAACCCGTATCCCCTGCATTGGCAGGCGGATTCTTAACCACTGCGCCCCCAGGGAAGTCCAAGGAATACCCTTTTAAAGTGTCCTTTGGGGTATGGTTTTCACGCTTTCTCGATACATTTTCCTGTGGCCTATTATAATTCATCCACATTGAGGTAAGGGGTGGGGGGCTGTGGAAAGCTGTGCTCAAAAAGCCCTTGCTAGTCCTTGCTTTTCCAATTCTGGGGGCTGCCTGAGATGTGTTGGGCGGAACCTGCCTCCCTCTGCTCAGTGGGGCTCCCTGCCAGCCTTGCAGTCATGTCACAGGGAGGCGGAAGCCCACCCCCAGACCCCTTAGCATCCAACACTTGATAAGAGGTGATGCACCTCCCGCTTCCAAGAACGGCTCACAGAGCCAGGCTGGAGACGGCGTGGCTGTGACAGTCAGCAGTGTAACGCTGGCCTCAGGGAAGAGTCGCCAGCGTGTCCTAAGGCAAGACCATCAAGCATGTTTTGGTGCCCCCAAACTATGTCCTGTATGGACTTCAGAATTTGACCCTCAGATCAATCAAGGAGTTGATTACCAGTTGAGTATTGGTTGAGTAGTCAACGTTCCTTGAGTACTAATTAATTGTTTACCCTGCTTTAGGCTTCTCCAGAGCTCTTTTCTCCACCCATGGTGCAGTCACTTGATTATTTGTTTATTGGTAAATTGTCCCCCCTGCAACTTGTTTTCCCCCACTTCTAAGCACTATGTTTCCCAGCAACTAGAATAGTACCTGGTGCATAGTAGGGCCCCAGTTAATTTTTTTTTGAATGAATGAATGAGGCACACTGCAATGCCCCTGTTCTCACAGGAGGTGAGGAGATAAAATCCATATCCACAAATACGGAGTTGGACATACAGCATGCATATAACATCTTTAGGCCACATGTGAACAGGTCAAGGGGGAATTATAAGGATAAGCGCTGTAAGGACTTGTAAAGATGGCGGTTTCGTTGTGGGCTTCAGTAGAGAGGGAGGGGTAACTACTCTCAAAATGTAAACTCTCGGACAAAATAATTTTACTGCCAGAGAAAGCAAAAGAATAATTGTTTCTAGAGCAGAGGTCTGTCTTGGCTCTTCCATGAATTACCTATGGGCCTTAGCATGTCCCTAAAACTTCTGGGACTTCGAACATAGAGCGGAGTCTAGATGGTCCAGCAGCTCTTTCAATGCCAACTTTTCCTGATCACTATCGATGCCCAATTTTTATGGCTTGAGCATGTGTTATAAAAATGAAGGGAAGGCAACTTCCCTGAGCCTGTCTTACTTGCTTCAAAGGCCGTCTGAATCAAATTTCTAGTGTCGATGCAGAGCTGATTCCCCCCCCGGTCCTGTCTCCCCTCACTGCAGCTTGTCTTCCCACTGCTAACCTTTCACTTAAAACTTTGCCTCCTGGAAGCCCCCCTCCAGTGTGAGCAGGCCATGCTCCCCCACCTCTGATTCTTCCTGAGGCCTTGCCTCCTTGCAGGATCTTCGTGTCCTGGCTGCCATTCTCCCACACACTCCTGGGGAGGCAGGCGATCTCCTTTCCTCTCCGCCATTGTGGAAAGAGCATCCTCCTTTGCCAGCTCTGTCCCCCGGCAATAGCAGCTTCTCCTGTCCCTGACTGCACTCTTCTACGTGATGATGATAGTAGCTCGTGGACAGTGTGGCAGGCACTGTTCCAAGGGCATTTCATGTACTAAGTCATTCACTCTCCAACACAACTACGTACAAGGTAAGGATTATTACCATGATCCCCATTTTACAAATGAGGACACTGAGGCCCAGAACAGTCAAGTAACTTGTCTAAGGGGACCCTATTAATAACTGATAGAGCCAGGATTAAAATTTAAGCCATCTGGATCTAGAGTCCATGGATGCTGTGAAATCCAGCAGTTGGGTGATGAAATTAGTGTAGGGAGTTGTGACCAGCATTTATTTTTAGATGAAATAGAACAGAACAGAAAGAATAGAATAGAATAGAATAGAATAGAATAGAATAGAATAGAATAGAACAGAGATTAGTAAATAGCAGAATTATTTTTGCAAAACTCTTGTTTTATTTCAGTCATGCACGTGTATTTGAGTGCACACTGTATTTCATTTTTTTTTTTTTTTTAAGTTCGAAAATCATTGCAATGTCCTGTGGCTTCTTCCTGACCTCATTAAAACTGTGACATGTGACTCTAAGTACCTCTCTCCACTTTGACTTCTGCCAACATCTGGATGATTTCATGGTTCACGGGTCCATCCAGTAGCTAGTCCTTATAGTTCCTTAACTCCAGATATATTCATCTCCATTTCAATTCATTTAGCTGGTTCCATAGCTAAATCCTGGGGCTGATCAGTTCTTAGGAATTGCTGCACTCATGAAACTGTAAACTCTCAAGTTTACTCTTCAGATAGACTCCTAGCCTTTCATATTCTTTGCACTGTGTCTTAGTTCATGCAGGCTGCTATAATGGAATACCATAGACTGGGCAGCTTATTAAAAACAGGAATTTCTCACAGTTCTGGAAACTGGAAGTCCAAGATCAAGGTGCTGGCAGATTTGGTGTCTGGTGAGGGCCCACTTCCTGGTTCCTAGACAGACGTCTTCACACAGAATCCTCACATGGTGGAAGGGGAGAGGGAGCTCTCTGAGGTCTCTTTTATAAGAGCACCAATCCCATTCGTGAGGGCTCCATCCTCATGACCTAATCACCTCCCAAAGGTCCTACTTCCTAATATCATCATGTTGGGATTAGGATTTCAACATACGAATTTTGGGGGGAGGACACAGACACTCAGTCCATAATACCCTGCCATGTCCCCAGCCCTGATTTGGAGCTCACATGTCCCTTGACTCTTCCTCTTTGTCCTTCCATGCTGTGTCCTCTTGTCCCTGTCTTTTGTTCCTTTCCTTACCTCACTGATCACCCAAGATCCTATGATTGATGACATCAACTTCTTTTCCATCTGTATCCACCACGCCCTCACCTCCTTATCCTTCTATGTTCTCCTAACACTGAATCAGTCTGCAGCTGACCCTTCACTCAGATGCATACACCGAGGAGTATAACCAAGCAAATAGTGGCACTCAAATGAGGGTCACCATTTTTACTGGTCTATTAGTGCCCCTCAGCATCTTGCATTTGACCTGGGTCCTACCTGACAGAGAAAATAAGCCCCATCAGCTCTCCATCCCACACTTGCTGACACATTGCAATTCTCTTTCGTTTTAAAATGACCTCAGATCCAAGATTCATCCTCCATCTGTGCTCTCAGCCCCACAGCTTCATCCTTGCTCCGTCTTCCTTTCCTTATATTTTTAACCTCCTGCTCTCTACTAGTTATTTCCTCTCAGCCTATGAACATTTTCACATCTTTTTCATTAAAAAGGCCCCCACCCAATTTTGCAGCTGCCGTCCAATGCCCAACCCCTCTCCATCACATTGCAATGAACACACAAACACACACACACACAATTCATTCAGTCTCCATTTCCTTTTCTCCCATTCATTCCTCAGCCCCCTGATACTGGGCCTTTGCCCCTACAACTCCATGGAAACTGTTCTTGTCAAGGTTACCAATGATTTCTGTCAGGGAGAAATAAATTTTTGCCTACCCTTCTAGTTTCTTCTGGCTGGTCTAAGAATTAAATTGACATGAGACAGATTAACAGGAGAAAATCAAACAAAAGTTTAATAACATGTATCCATAGGAGAGACCCAGGAAAATTGAGTAACTTGCCAAAGTGGCTGAAGCCCTCACCTAATTACCGTCTTCAGCTAGAGACAAAAGAGGATGTTGGGGTAGTAGTTTGGGACTTCAAAGGGGAGGAAGGCAATTCAGAAATAGAAAAGCAAATGTTTGGTAAACAAATGTTTGCTGGGCCCTGAGGAGACAGTGGAACACAGAGTGAATTCTGACCTCCAGGCCCTGCCTAGAGTTCCTCTCACTACACCTGGCCCAAATTCTGTGCAGATATCTCTGGTGACAGCTCTATTCTGGGGACTGGCTCTCTATCTAAATTCTTTAAGGCAGTTAGGGGGAAGGTCAAAGTTTCTTCCTGAGTATTTTGGGCCTTGCTTGTTTTTAGCTCAAAATAATCAGCATGCTAAAGAGACATTTTGGGGTGGCAAGTTTTGCTCCCCTACACTTCCTTGTAGTCAAGTCCATAAAAACTTTTCTGTCCATATATCTTTCATTCTATCTGAGCATTTGGATTTGTCTATCACTGCCATTGTCTTGGATCTTTCTTCCTCTCTGACTTCTGTCAGTCTACTCTTCCTGTTTTCTTCCTCACATTTCGATCAACTTTCTTCATCATTAGTTTCCTGCTGTTGAGAGTTAGTTTTAGAATATAGGGAAGAGCCCATGTGAATTGAATTGACCAAAAGTTAACTCTTCTCCATAAAAATATCATCCAAAAAATTTTTTTGGACTAGACAAGCTGATTCTAAAATTTATATGAAAACTGAACAAACAAGAATAGCCAATGGAAGAAAATCTTAAAAAGAGGGAGGACAATTAGGTGAAAATAATGGTGCAACCAGATATTAAAACATATTATAAAGCCTCAGTAATGACAACAGCATGGTAGCAGAACATGAATAGACAGATCAGTGGATCAGAATAGGAAATCTGGAACCAAATAGAAATATACATGGGAATTCTATTTATGATAAGGAGAGAGCCTAACCAATGGGGTAAGGACAGACTACTCCCAAATTTTTAACATCCCTTTTTCTGTATTTTCTGTCTCATCCTGTATTTTTGTCTCCTTTCTTTGGTCTATAAATACACTTGTGTCTCTCATTAAATATCAGAAAACAAACCACCCTCCCTCCCTTCCTGTATCATCTTAGTTAACCACTATTTCTCTTATACTTTGCAGCCAAGTTCTCTTTAAAGAATAGTTTTTTACACACTGTCTCTGCTTCTTCCCTTTGAAAAAATATTTTAAAATCTTACATTGGTTTATTTTTAGTTATGAAGTAAGATAATACATAAGACTATGTATCTTAATAACTTGAAATATGAAAAGAAAATGGTTGTAATTAATATTTATTATCTCAAGAGTGGAATTACAAGGATATTTTATGGTCTAAATCTGCACTATCCAGTACAATAGTCACTAGCCACATGTGGCAATTGAGCCTTTGAATGTGGCTACTCTGAGCTGAGATGTGCTATAAGATACACATTGGATTTTGAAGTTTTAGTGAAAAAAGAGAATGTAAAATAACTCTTTACTAATCTTTTCTATTGATTACATATTGAATCAATAACATTTCAATATATTATTTTTTTTGAATTTTATTTATTTTTTCATACAGCAGGGTCTTATTAGTTATCCATTTTATACATATTAGTGTATATATGTCAATCCCAATCTCGCAATTCATACCACCACCACCACCACCACCCCCGCCACTTTCCCCCCTTGGTGTCCATATGTTTGTTCTCTACATCTGTGTCTCTATTTCTGCCCTGCAAACTGGTTCATCTGTACCATTTTTCTAGGTTCCACATATATGTGTTAATATATGGTATTTGTTTTTCTCTTTCTGACTTACTTCACTCTGTATGACAGTCTCTAGATCCATCCACGTCTCTACAAATGACCGAATTTCGTTCCTTTTAATGGCTGAGTAATATTCCATTGTATATATGTACCACATCTTCTCTATCCATTCATCTGTTGATGGGCATTTAGGTTGCTTCCATGACCTGGCTATTGTAAATAGTGCTGCAATGAACATTGGGGTGCATGCGTCTTTTTGAGTTATGATTTTCTCTGGGTATATGCCCAGTAGTGGGATTGCTGGGTCGTATGGTAATTCTATTTTTAGTATTTTAAGGAACCTCCATACTGTTCTCCATAGTGGCTGTATCAATTTACATTCCCACCAACAGTGCAAGAGGGTTCCCTTTTCTCCACACCCTCTCCAGCATTTGTTGTTTGTAGATTTTCTGATGATGCCCATTCTAACTGGTGTGACGTGATACCTCATTGTAGTTTTGATTTGCGTTTCTCTAATAATTAGTGAAGTTGAGCAGCTTTTCATGTGCTTCTTGGCCATCTGTATGTCTTCTTTGGAGAAATGTCTATTTAGGTCTTCTGCCCACTTTTTGATTGGGTTCTTTGTTTTTTTTAATATTGAGCTGCATGAGCTGTTTATATATTTTGGAGATTAATCCTTTGTCCATTGATTCATTTGCAAATATTTTCTCCCATTCTGAGGGTTGTCTTTTCGTCTTGTTTGTAGTTTCCTTTGTTTTGCAAAAGCTTTTAAGTTTCATTAGGTCCCATTTGTTTATTTTTGTTTTTATTTCCATTACTCTAGGAGGTGGATCAAAAAAGGTCTTGCTGTGATTTATGTCAAAGAGTGTTCTTCCTATGTTTTTCCTCTAAGAGTTTTATAGTTTACAGTCTTACATTTAGGTCTCTAATCCATTTTGAGTTTATTTTTGTGTATGGTGTTAGGGAGTGTTCTAATTTCATTCTTTTACATGTAGCTGTCCAGTTTTCCAAGCACCACTTATTGAAGAGACTGTCTTTTTCTCCATTGTGTATGCTTGCCTCCTTTGTCACAGATTAGTTGACTATAAGTGTGTGGTTTTATCTCTGGGCTTTTTATCCTGTTCCACTGATCTGTATTTCTGTTTTTGTGCCAGTACCATACTGTCTTGATTACTGTAGCTTCGTAGTACAGTCTGAAGTCAGGGAGTCTGATTCCTCCAGCTCTGTCTTTTTCCTTCAAGACTGCTTTGGCTATTCGGGGTCTTTTGTGTCTCCATACAAATTTTAAGGTTTTTTGTTCTAGTTCTGTAGAAAATACCACTGGTAATTTGATAGGGATTGCATTGAATCTGTAGATTGCTTTGGGTAGTATAGTCATTTTCACAATATTGATTCTTCCAATCCAAGAATACAGTATATCTCTTCATCTGTTTGTATCATCTTTAATTTCTTTCATCAGTGTCTTATAGTTTTCTGCATAGAGGTCTTTTGTCTCCCTACGTAGGTTTACTCCTAAGTATTTTATTCTTTTTGTTGCAATGGTAAATGGGAGTGTTTCCATAATTTCTCTTTCAGATTTTTCATCATTTGTGTATAGGAATGCAAGAGATTTCTGTGCATTAATTTTGTATCCTTCAAATTTACCAAATTCATTGATTAGCTCTAGTAGTTTTCTGGTGGCATCTTTAGGATTCTCTATGTAGAATATCATGTCATCTGCAAACAATGACAGTTTTACTTCTTCTTTTCCAATTTGTATTCCTTTTGTTTCTTTTTATTCTCTGATTGCCGTGGCTAGAACTTCCAAAACTATGTTGAATAATAGTGGTGAGAGTGGACATCCTTGTCTTGTTCCTGATCTTAGAGGAAATGCTTTCAGTTTTTCACCATTCAGAATGATGTTTGCTGTGCGTTTGTCATATATGACCTTCATTATGTTGAGGTAGGTTCCCTCTATGCTCACTTTCTGGAGAGTTTTTTTCATAAATTGGTGTTGAATTTTGTCAAAAGCTTTTTCTGCATCTATTGAGTTGATCATATGGTTTTTATTCTTCAATTTGTTAATATGGTGTATCACATTGATTGATTTGCGTATATTGAAGAATCCTTGAATCCTTTGGATAAATCCCACTTGATCATGGTGTATGATCCTTTTAATGTGTTGTTGGATTCTGTTTGCTAGTATTTTGTTGAGGATTTTTGCATGTATATTCATCAGTGATATTGGTCTGTAATTTTCTTTTTTTGCAGTATCTTTGTCTGGTTTTGGTATCAGGGTGATGGTGGCCTCATAGAATGAGTTTGGGAGTGTTCCCTCCTCTGCAATTTTTTGGAAGATTTGAGAAGGATGGGTGTTAGCTCTTCTCTAAATGTTTTATAGACTTCACCTGTGAAGCCATCTGGTCCTGGACTTTTGTTTGTTGGAAGATTTTTAATCACAGTTTCAATCTCATTACTCGTGATTGGTCTGTTCATATTTTCTATTTCTTCCTGTTTCAGTCTTGGAAGGTTATAGCTTTCTAAGAATTTGTCCATTTCTTCCAGGCTGTCCATTTTATTGGTATAGAGTTGCTTGTAGTAGTCTCTTAGGATGTTTTGTATTTCTGCGGTATCTGTTGTAACTTCTCCTTTTTCATATCTAATTTGTTGATTTGAGTCCTCTCCCTCTTTTTCTTGATGAGTCTGGCTAATGGCTTATCAATTTTGTTTATCTTCTCAAAGAACCAGCTTTTAGTTTTATTGATCTTTGCTACTGTTTTCTTTGTTTCTATTTCATTTATTTCTGCTCTGATCTTTATAGTTTCTTTCCTTCTACTAACTCTGGGTTTTGTTTGTTCTTCTTTCTCTAGTTCCTTTAGGTGTAAGGTTAGATTGTTTATTTGAGATTTTTCTTGTTTTTTGAGGTAGGCTTGTATTGCTATAAACTTCCCTCTTAGAACTGCTTTTGCTGCATCCCATAGGTTTTGGATCGTCATGTTTTCGTTGTCATTTGTCTCTAGGCATTTTTTGATTTCCGCTTTGATTTCTTCAGTGATCTCTTGGTTACTTAGTAACGTATTGTTTAGCCTCCATGTGTTTGTGTTTTTTACTATTTTTTCCCCTGTAATTGATTTCTAATCTCATAGCATTGTGGTCAGAAAAGATGCTTCATATGATTTCAATTTTCTTAAATTTACTGAGGCTTGATTTGTGACCCAAGATGTGATCTATCCTGGAGAATGTTCTGTGTTCACTTGAGAAGAAAGTGTAATCTGCAGTTTTCGGATGGAATGTCCTATAAATATCAATTAAATCTATCTGGTCTATTGTGTCATTTAAAGCTTGTGTTTCCTTATTAATTTTCTGTTTGGATGATGTGTCCATTGGTGTAAGTGAGGTGTTAAAGTCCCCCACTATTACTGTGTTACAGTTGATTTCCTGTTTTATAGCTGTTAGCAGTTACCTTATATATTGAGGTGTTCCTATGTTGGGTGCATACATATTTATAATTGTCATACCTTCTTCTTGGATTGATCCCTTGATCATTATGTAGTGTCCTTCCTTGTCTCTTGTAACATTCTTTATTTTAAAGTCTATTTGATCTGATATGAGTATTGCTTCTCCAGCTTTCTTTTGATTTCCATTTGCATGGAATATCTTTTTCCATCCCCTCACTTTCAGTCTGTATGTGTCCCCAGGTCTGAAATGCATCTCTTGTAGACAGCATATATATGGATTTTGTTTTTGTATCCATTCAGCGAGCCTGTGTCCTTTGGTTAGAGCATTTAATCCATTCATGTTTAAGGTAATTATTGATATGTATGTTCCTATGACCATTTTCTTAATTGTTTTGGGTTTGTTTTTGTAGGTCCTTTTCTTGTCTTGTGTTTCCCACTTAAAGAAGTTCCTTTAACATTTGTTGTAAAGCTGGTTTGGTGGTGCTGAATTCTCTTAACTTTTGCTTGTCTGTAAAGCTTTTGATTTCTCCTTCGAATCTGAATGAGATCCTTGCTGAGTAGAGTAATCTTGGTTGTAGGTTCTTCCCTTTCATCACTTTAAATATGTTATGCCACTCCTTTCTGGCTTGTAGAGTTTCTGCTGAGGAATCAGCTGTTAACTTTATGGGAGTTCCCTTGTATGTTATTTGTCGCTTTCCCCTTGTTGCTTTTAATAATTTTTCTTTATGTTTAATTTTTGCCAATTTGATTACTATGTGTCTCAGTGTGTTTCTCCTTGTGTTTATCCTGCCTGGGACTCTCTGTGCTTCCTGGACTTGAGTGGCTCTTTCCTTTCTCATGTTATGGAAGTTTTCGACTATAATCTCTTCAAATATCTTCTCGGTTCCTTTCTCTCTCTCTTCTCCTTCTGGGACCCCTATAATGCAATGGTTGTTGTGTTTAATGTTGTCCCGGAGGTCTCTTAGGCTGTCTTCATTTCTTTTCATTCTTTTTTCTTTATTCTGTTCCATGGCAGTGAATTCCACCATTCTGTCTTCCAGGTCACTTATCCGTTCTTATGCCACCATTATTCTGCTATTGATTCCTTCTAGTGTATTTTTCATTTCAGTTATTGTATTGTTCATCTCTGTTTGTTTGTTCTTTAGTTCTTCTAGTGTTTTTTCTTTAATTCTTCTAGGTCTTTGTTAAACATTTCTTGCATCTTCTTGATCTTTGCCTCCATTCTTTTTCAGAGGTCCTGGATCATCTTCACTATCATTATTCTGAATTCTTTTTCTGGAAGGTTTCCTATCTCCACTTCATTTAGTTGTTTTTCTGGGGTTTTATCTTGTTCCTTCGTCTGACATATAGCCCTCTGACTTTTCGTCTTGTCTATCTTTCTGTGAATGTGGTTTTTGTTCGACAGGCTGCAGGATTGTACTTCTTCTTGCTTCTGCTCTCTGCTCTCTGGTGCTGATATATTCTTTTAAATGAAAATTTATTAAAATAATTTCATATGTTTCTTTTTCTCTTTTTAAAGTGGCTGAAGGACTTCTCTGGTGGTCCAGTGGGTAAGACTCCATGCTCCCAATGCAGGGGGTCCGTGTTTGATCCCTGGTTGGGGAATTAGATCCCGCATGCATGCTGAAACTAAAGATCCCACATGCCACAAGTAAGACCCAGAGCAGCCAAAATAAATGATAAATAAATAATTAATAAAGTGGCTGCAAGAAAATTTTAAATTACATCTGTGGCTTGCATTTTACTTCCTTACAGTGCACTATTTATGGTTTAAATAGTTTGTGTGTGGTTTGAATTTTCCAACAGTAAGAGTATATTATTTTCACATTCAAACTAAATGTTTTCATTTCTTACTGTTTTAGTGTGTTAAAAAAATATATATATAACATAAAATTTACCATCTTAGCCATTTTTTTTTTTTTTTTTTTGGCTGCACCACCTGGCATGTAGGATCATAGTTTGCCGACTAGGGATCAAACTTGTGTCCCCTTCATTGAAATTGCGGAGTCTTAACCACTGGACTGCTAGGAAAGTCCCTCATCTTAGCCATTTTTAAGTGTACAGTACAGTAGTAACTATATGCACCTTGTTGTGCAACAGATCTCTAGAACTTTTCATCTTGCAAAACTGGAACTCTATACCCATTAAGAAACAACTCCCCACTCCTCCCTGTCCCCATTTGCTAGTAAGCACATTCTACTTTGTGTTTCTGTGTGTTTGACTATTTTAGATACCTCATATAAGTGGAATCACACAGTATTTGTCTTTTTGTGACTGGCTCATTTCATTCAGTATAATGTCCTCAAGATCCATCCATGTTCTAGCATGTGTCAGAATTTCCCTCTTTTTAAGGCTGAATAGTATTCCATTGTATGTATACACCACATTTGCTTTATCCATTCACCTGTCAATAGACATTTAGGTTGCTTCCACTTCTTGGCTATTGTGAATAATGCTGCAGTGAACATTCATGTGCAGATATCTCTTTGAGATTCTGTTTCCCATTCTTTTGGATATATACCCAGAAGTGGGAGGGGTGTTTCCATTTCGTAAACGTTTTTCTTCCCTTTCATTTCCTCTGTGACCCTCCATGCTCAGTGTCTGCCCTTTTTAATCATCTGAAATTGTCCTGGCAACGACCTCCCAAATCTTTGGAAATGTTGCCAATTCCAGTGGTCATGTTTCCACCTTATGTTACCTGACCTCTCTGTGGCATTTAGCACTGTTTACTTCTTCCTTCAGGAAACTCCATGTTTCTTGGCCTTGCATCTACTTCCCCACCCACCATCTTCCTAGCCTCTTTTACTGGCTCCCACACCTCTGCCTGCCCTTAAAACTGATACAGCACAGAACTTTTCTCAAGCAAGCTTTTCAGCTCACACTTGGTGTCCCCCATTCCCCCACCACCACCTCATCCAGTCTTTTCTCAGAGGCTTCAAATCTATTTGCTCCTCAGACACCTAGAACTCCACATGTTCAACTCTGCCTGTCCTATCCCCCACCCCCTGCTAAGTCCACCGCCCTCACCTGCTCATTTCTGTGTGCTTTCTTTTCCTGACAAATACTGCCTCTACCGTGGTACTGATAATACCCAACAAGTTTCTGGGAGTGAACCAAGAAACCTCTTTCTCACGTCCACTTCTATTTGTTCCCTAGATGTTAACTCTACTTCTTAAATATCTCTCAAGTTAGTCCATTTTCTTTACCTCTACAGCCAGTGGTCTAATTCAGACCTCCATTCTCTTACCTATTGAGAATTCTCTTAACTGGCATCTGAGGGTGTTTTTTACACCTAATATCATTATGTGAATAAAATACAGGAGTCATACAAAATCTCCCATGTAATTTTTAAGGTAACAACCTGAGCAAGGCTTTCTAGAATTCTCATGTAAACGCAATTCAGTAAGAATTTTCCCAGCACCTACTTTATGCCTTGCATCAGGCTAGACCCAGGGAATGCCAAGATTAAAAAGACAGTTTCTTTCCTCAAGGACATCACAAGTTGATGGAACTGATGTCACAAACTGGCATATGAACACTTATAAAAACAAATGCATTTTATTGCCTTTCATACCAAGTGTAGTGGGACAATGCAAGAAGTAGTAAATACCCAATTCTCTCAAATTCATCCTCCATACTGGTGCCAGAGGATCTTTCTAGATCCCATCTCCTATAGGATAAAGGCTAAAATCCCTAACCTCACTAGCCAAGTCCCCCATGACCTGGATTTTCATCCCCTACTTTGTTCCTCTTGCCCCTGTTCACAAGGGCAAGAACATTCCAGGCTTTGTCATGTTTCCAGGCCTTTGTATTTGCTTTTCTGCCAAAAAAAGCCTTTCTCTTGTTTGTGGGTGTGTCTGGTGAATCACCTCCTCTATGAAATCTCCCCTGCCCTCTAAGTTTGGATGGTCACACTCCTTCTTTTGTTGTCACATAATACTGGAACCAGCTTCTATTAGAGCACCTGCCACAACCAAATGTGTTGATTCATTTATTTTATAACAGCTTTATTGAGAGTATTCACATACTATACAATTCACCCATTTAAAGTGTACAACTGAATTGACTTTTATTATATTCACAGAATTGTGCATCTATCACCACAATCAATTTTAAAACACTTTTATTACCTCAAAGAGAAATCACACATTTCTCAGCCATCACCCTTCAACCTCCCCTTTCCTCAATCTCCCTCACCCCAGGCAACCTCCAATCTCTGCTCTGTCTCTATAGATTTGCCTCTTCTAGACATTTTGTATAGGTGAAACCATATAATACATGGTCTTTTGTGACTGAATTATTTCTCTTAGCATAATGTCTCCAAGGTTCATCCATGTTGTAACATGTGTCAGAACTTCATTCCTCTTTATGGCTGAATACTATTCTATTGTAAGAATATCCCACATTTTGTTTATCCATTCATCAGGTGATGGACATTTGGGTTGTTTCCACTCTTTGGCTGCTGCTAGGAACATTTGTGTACAAGTTTTTGTGTAGACATATATTTTCATTTCTCGTGGGTATATACACCTAAGAGTGGAGTGCTGGATCATATGGTAACTCTATGTTTAGCTGTTTGAGGAACTTCAAGACTGTTTTCCACAGTAGCTGCATCATTTTGTAATTCTACCAGCAGTTTATGAGGGTTCAAATTTCTCCACATCCTTGACAACACTTATTATTATCTGTCTTTTTACTATAGTTATCCTAATAGGTGTAAAGTGATAGCTCATTGTGGTTTTGATTACATTTCCCTGATAGCTAATGATATTGAACATCTTGTCATGTGTTATTGGTCATCTATATAACTTCTCTGGAGAAACGTCTATTCAAATTCTTTCTCCTTTTCCTAATTAGGTTGCTTGTTTTATTGTCATTGAGTCATAGGAGTTCTTTACATATTCTGGGTATTAATCTCTTATCAGATATGTGATTTGCAAATATCTTCCCACATTCTGTGGGTTGTCTTTGTACTCTGTTGATAGTGTTCTTTGATGGGCAAAATTCTTAATTTTGACAGAGTCAATTTATCTATTTTTTCTTTTGTTGGCTCCACTTGTGATGTCACATCAAAAAACCAAAATCATGAAGATGTTCTGCTATGTTTTCTTCTAAGAGTTTTATAGTTTCAGCTCTTATGTTTAGATCTTCAATCCACTTTGAGTTAATTTTTTATGTGGTAAGCCCTTTGCCTATTTCTAATTGAGTTATTTTTCTTTTTTATCATAAAGTTGTAAATCCATTTATTTTTATGCATTTATATATGCTAGTCTCCTCCTTTAGTTTGTGATTTCCTTGAGGCAGAGATGGTCTTCCCAATTTTGGCATCCTCAGGGCCCAACTTAATGTTAGGCATAAAATAGATGTTGAAAAATTATTTATTGAACTGAGCTTATACAATATTTCTGAATAGAACTACTCATGTTTTTACCTAGGAAAGTATATATGGCGGATTTTGCATTCCAAGTACTATTCATGGTTTGAAATCACGTACCATGAATGCTTTTATTGCATTTTCTTGATGTTGTGCAGTTTCTTTTGCTGAGTGAGTTTCTGTTGCTGGTTCAGTTCAAGCCTAAATTCTGCTGGTTTCTTCCTTTTTCCTTAGAAGCCATTGATAGTCAATCCCCTTTTCTTTGCAATCTTCCTAAACCAGAATAAAGTGAGTAAGAGAGAATCCAATGCAGGTGAGGCCAACCCCAAGTGTACAGACAGGGTGACAGGCCCCATGACAACCTGGAATACATCTTATCTAATGGATAGCCTCTCCTGTGCCCACACATACCCAATGTTGCCTGGTCTTTTAAATTTGGATGTTTATGAGAAGTTGCCCAACTTTTAAGTGTTGGTAACTAATTTTTTTTAAAAAACATGATTTTTAAACATGTTTTAAACAGGAGGACAGCAGTTTGTATCTTTGATCTATATATATTTACTCAACTCGTGTTAAATTACTCACTGTAGCTTGGGTTCCAGTCTTTAAAGTCTATTAAATTTCTTCTGCCAAACAAAGTACTAATTCTGAAGCTTGCCTTAGCTTGTCATTACTTATTATTTATACCATGCTGAGTTAATCCCTGAATTTGACCAAACATAAATCATTGGATGCTTACCCTGAGGAATTTCTGTCTTCCCCTGCACTTCAGAGAATTACTAGATTAGACAAAGAAATCTCAGATGGGTTATTGAATGCAGAAAAATCAAACCTGCCCAAAGAAGCACTTCAAACAGATAGTCATGCCTTATACCATATGCCCTACTCTGAGGAAAATCATAACCTTTGACCTACTTCTCTCTGAACAAATATTCAATTACATGATTAATGAAATCAATGTTACAATTAAGTTGCTACATTTCTTTGAATGATTTCTAAAGCTGTTTAAAATTTTGCTGGTGGATAAATACCACTTGCAGTAAGTGCAAAAGTTGTCCTTGTTCAAGGAGTTCTGGTTCTCAGCTGAAAGTGCTCTGAACCATGGTAAGCCAGGAAGGAACTTAAAGCAACTGCCAAACAATTGTTTGTATTGTAGGGAAGGAAAGCTCTTCCCCTTTTCCCTTCCAGTGGCTAGTCTAGTAATTAAATTGACATAAGACAGATTAACAGGAGAAAAACAAATTTAATTTTGTATGTTCGGGAGTCCATAAAAATATGGGACTCAAAGAAGTGACCAAAGCAGACTGCTTTTATACCTTTTAGACAAGGAAACAATAAATGTGTGAAGAATTGACAAAATGAAGAAGTTTGGGTTTGGAATAGTAAATTAGTAAGGAAGTAACAGGTTTGTTTATACAGGTTTCTCGGCCCTAAGTTCCCTATCTTTGGTGATATGGGTGCCTTCTACCCTCCTAGTACAGGGAGGGGACTTTTCACAGGGGAGATTTATCTCCTGCTTTCATGGGGAAAAAGGAAGTTCGGAGTGTCCTTCTTGCAACAGCTGTTTCTCAAGTTCTTTCAATTCAAAATCATCAATATTCCAAAGTGGCATATCTTGGAATGACATATTCTGAACCCCTGCAATGATTAGAGGCTTCTCAAATATAATATACTGAGAAGCATACCCCTGAGTTTGCCCTTATTCTTGCCTTTCTCCTCTCCTCCATCTTAGTAAATGGCCATGCCATTCACCAGGTAATCAAACCAAAACATTTCTCTCCTTGCCCCAAACTTATACCTATCCATCAATATTCAAATGTCCCAAACATTTTGATGTGATAAATGTGTGCATTTGGAGCTAGCACTTGCCTCAGAGCCTTCAGGCTTCACCTGGGCTCATTGATCATCCTTGGGGCTTGGCTTTGGTGTGGGCTGGGAGCCACTTCTAGGCACTAGTAAGTTTATAAGTGAAGGCAAAAGGATAGGTGTAAATAAACACCAGACAGCAAACCCTGATAGAATGAACGATGCTGACGGATGGGTGCGCACAGAGGAGAGCTCACAGCCCATTTCTGGAACACTGAACGAAGACTGAAGAGCGTTGATGGAGGAAATAGCAAAGGAAACCACAGCCCAGAGGAAACCACAGCTAGACTAGGAGATGCATCTGGAGGGGGGAGCAACAGACTGCTCTGCCTGTAGAATTTGGGACAGGCCCAGGGCTTGACACTTAGTGGCAGGAGAGAAGAATGGGGCTGAAAACCAAGCACTGTCTGAAGATCTGTGTACAGGAGGGTTAACATCCCCCTACCCCACCCCAGTCTGTGCACAGAGCTGCCGGGAACATCAGCCAGGCACTTACCCTGAGCCCAGAGAAAAGTGCCCAGTCAGGGAAGGACTTGGGCAGCTGGTGTGCAGACCCAGAGTGAAGACCACCTCCTGCTGGAATGCAGCTGTTGAGGGGAGGGGGGCAGAGTCTTATCTTAGCCTCAGGTGCTTCTCTGCCCACTCCTGCTGAGGAGTCCAAGGCAGCAGTCCCTGCTCCAGTCCCAGAGTTTTCGTCCACCTTTAGGGGCTCACTAGAGATTAGACAAAACTTGTAGCATGAAAGAAAGCAACCAGGATTCTAAAGAGAGAGAGAAAGGCAGAGACAGAAACTTATCTCGGAGGAAGCAGAGGGAATTCAGAGAACAAGAGAGTATAAAACAAAGAACATAACAGAATAAAACCTCTTTGATCAGCATCCTCAGAGAGATTTTAGAAAACATTGCATCCATAGAACAAGAGCATGGCACTATGAAAAATGAGCCATGTGAAAATACCCACAACAAAAGCCTCTGGAAATTAAAATTGTTTCACAAAACATAAAATAACAAATATGGATGGACAATAACATTTAGGACATTTCAGAGACTACAGTACAGAGAGAAAGAGGAGACAGAAAATATGACAGAAATAATAAGAGATATAGATGATTAAACCAGGATTAATCCAGATACAATGCCTAACTAGTAGGAAATTGAGAGAGAGAGAGAGACAGAGAGGGAGAGAAACAGAGGGGAAGAGAAGAAGGAGGAGGAAGAGGAGGAGAAGGAGGAAGAGGAGGAAAAGAAGAGGGGGAGGGAGAGAGAGAGAGAAGGAAAGAAAGAGAACATAAAATGTAGAGTAGAAAATTATCAAATAAATAGAGAAACTTTTCCAAGAGCTGAGGAAAGACACAATCTTGAGATTGAAAGAGGCTTTGAGAGTATACATTAATATACCATTTTGAAGAGTGACTTGACAGTAATTCCTGGGGTTGACTGTTCACACACCCAGTAATTTCCCTTTTGAGTCTGTCTTCTGGAGCAGAGCTTCCCGACCAGGTGCCCCAAGTTGAATGCAGATGTGTGGAGTTTGTATGTGTCCTCAGGTGTCCCCTGGTGGCTGAGCAGGGCCAGGGGCATTTAGGGCTGCTGGGATCAGCACCTCCTGCAGGAGCAGTGCCATCCTGTGCTGACTCCAATCTGCCACACCAGTAGTGCTGTGTCTGGTGAGTGATGTGACATGGGAATGTTGGGAAGCATTTGTCTCAACACAGGACATATAAGCAGCTTATGCGGTGATGTTCGTGGAAGCAAAATAAATGGGAATAGACTAAATATCTATCAATGGATTAAAAAGTAGTGCATTTGCTGTGCAAACTATTATATATAGGATGGATAAACAACAAGGTCCTACTGTATAGCACAGGGAACTATATTCAATATCCTGTGATAAACCATAATGGAACAGAATATATATGTGTGTGTGTGTGTGTGTGTGTGTGTGTGTGTGTGTGTGTGTGTATGAATGATATCTGAATCACTTTGCTATACACCAGAAACTAACACATTGTAAATCAACTATACTTCAATAAAATAAATTTTTTTTATAAAAAGTAATGCATTGATCATACAATGAACATCACACAAAATAAAAACATGAACTGGACTACACATATCATCATGGATAAAGTCTGAAAACAAAATGTTGAATGAGAAAACAAGTTGCAAATCATTTATATAATGTCTACAATACCATTTATGTAAAATTTAAAAAAACACAACAGTGGACTGTATGTTAAAAACAAGCTTTCTGAAACTGGAATCTATGAAAAGAATTTACAATATCAAAATTTAGAAGATCACCTGAGATAAAAGGAAAAAAATACATTTAAAGATTTATGATTTGGAAGCAAACATTTGATGTGTCCCTTCAAGAAAAAAAGAAAAGCAATGACTATAAAATACTAGATAAAATACACAATGGTAAGATAATAGCAAAGGGGAGGGGGGAAATGGTTGTGAAACAGGTAGAAATGAAAAAGAAGCAGGATGAAACAAGGAAAGAATGTGATGTGAAGGACAAGCTTGAGTCACAAGGCTAGAATGCAGCAAAAAACATTGAACTCTATGACTGAATCAATATCACACTTTTTAGAACTACCGTATGACCCAGCAATCCCACTTCTAGGCGTATACCCGGAGAAAACGATAATTCGGAAAGATACATCACTCCAATGTTCATTGCAGCACTATTTACACTAGCCAGGACATGGAAGCAACCTAAATGTCCATCAACAGAGGAATGGATAAAGAAGATGTGGTACATATATACAATGGAATATTATTCAGCCATAAAAGAGAACAAAATAATGCCATTTGCAGTGACATGGGTGGACATAGAGATTGTCATACTGAGTGAAGTAAGTCAGAGAGAGAAAGACAAATATATGATACTGCTTATATGTGGAATCTAAAAAAAGGGTACAAATGAACTGATTTATAAAACAGAAGTAGAATCACAGATGTAGAAAACAAACTTACGGTTACCAGGGGATAAGTGGGGGGAGGAGGGGTAAATTGGGAGGTTGGGATTGACATATACACACTACTATATATAAATAGATAACTAATAAGAAACTACTGTATAGCACAGGGAACTCTACTCAGTACTCTGTATATGCCTATATGGGAAAAGAATCTAAAAATAAAAGTGGGTATATGTATATGTATAACTGATTCACTTTGCTGTACACCTCAAACTAACACAACATTGTAAATCAACTATACTCCAATAAAATTTTTTTAAATCACACTTTTAATTAATATAACTTTAAAAAAATATTTTTATTTATTTATTTAGGCTGCACTGGATCTTAGTTGCGGCACACGGGATCTTTAGTTGTGGCATGTGGGATCTTTTAGTTGTGGCATGCATACTTCTTAGTTGCGGCATGCATGTGGGATCTAGTTTCCCGATAGGGATAGAACCCAGTCCTCCTGCACTGGGAGTGCGGAGTCTTACCCACTGGACCACCAGGGAAATCCCTAATTTATTATAACTTTAGAATAAGCTTTAATATCTGATTACATTACTCAACTTTCAATATCTTTCTTTTAACACTTAAAAATATATTCATATTTTCTTCCTTTTGAAGAAAAACTTTTTAAGATATGACAAATAAAGACACTACCATAATTTTATACAAACAAAATATTAATTATTAAATTTGAAGAGAATTATTTTTAAGTTTTCTGGACTTTAGTTAATGATTATTTTTTAAAAACTACCAATAAGACTTGAGAAAGTATATTTGCTGTGATGTTTGGTGATGCTCTACTCCACGACCAGGGGATGTGAGTCTCCATTATTTTATGTTTTCGAGGCCTGACTTTATTGACAAAATTATAAGCACCTTAGAGGTAGGAAAGAAAATGCATTTACTACAGAAAGTAAATAAGGTAATTGACATATTACATATTAATAAAAAAGTAGAACAGGATGCTGTCCAAACAAAAATTCTGGGACTTCACTGGTGGTGCAGTGGTTAGGAATCTGCCTGCCAATGCAGGAGACACGGGTTCGATTCATGTTCCGGGAAGATCCCACATGCCGTGGAGCAACTAAACCCACGTGCCACAACTACTGAGCCTATACTCTAGAGCCCACGAGCCACACTTCTGAGCCCACACGTCACAACTATTGAAGGCCAGATGCCCTAGAGCCCACATGCTGCAACTACTGACCCCACACTCTGCAACTACTGAGCCCACGTGCCACAACTACTTAGCCCACGTGCTGCAACTACTAAGCCCACGCGCCTATAGCCCATTCTCCGCAACAAGAGAAGCCACCACAATGAGAAGCCCGTGCACCACAGCAAAGAGTAGCCCCTACTCACTGCAAGTAGAGAAAGCCCATGTGCAACAATGCAGCCAAAACAATAATAGTAATTAATTAATTAATTAGTTTTAAAAAAATGCTTAAGAAACTCAAGAATGAAATTATCCATTTATTCACTCCACAATCTGGATAAGTGTGGACTAAGGAGCTGGGGACACACGTGGTCCATGCCTAATGGAGCTTCTATTCTGGTAGAAGGGCCAGGTAGAGTTGGGACCAACATCAAATAATAATCAGTATCATGACTGAAAAGAACAGAGTTTTGTCTGAAGCCTTAGGAATTGCAATTCAGGAGACACGCAGGTAAAACCAAGAGTGTTCTGGGGAAGAGAAACAGGAGGTTATAAAGGCAAAAGCTACAAGGTAATTACAGTTGTCTTGCAAGACTTATAATTGGCTCTGATGCAAAAGAGAAATATTTGTTCCTTTATTTTTTTCTTTTCCATTATGCTTTAGTACAGGATATTGAATATAGTTCCCTGTGCTATGCAGTAGGACCTTTTTGTTTATCTATTTTTTATATAGTAGTTTGTATCTGCTAATCCCAAACTTCTAATTTATCCCTCTCCCCCACCGTTCCCCTTTGGTAACCATAAGTTTGTTTTCTATGTCTGTGAGTCTATTTCTGTTTTGTAAATAAGTTCATTTGTATCATTTTTTTTAATTTAGATTTCACATATAAGTGATATCGTATGGTTTTTGTGTTTCTCTTTCTGACTTTATTTAGTATGATAATCTCTAGGTCTATTCATGTTACTGCAAATGGCATTATTTCATTCTTTTTTATGGCTGAGTAGTATCCCATTGTGTATATATATCACATCTTCTTTATCCATTCATCTGTTGAGGGACATTTAGGTTGCTTCCATGTCTTGGCTATTATGGGAAATATTTGTTCTTAAGAGAGAGATAGGCTGAAAGGGCTTCCCTGGTGGCGCAGTGGATAAGAATCTGCCTGCCAATGCAGGGAACACAGGTTCGATCCCTGATCCAGGAAGATACCACATGCCGCGGAACAACTAAGCCCGTGAGCCACAACTACTGAGCCTGTGCTCTAGAGCCCGCGAGCCACAACTACTGAAGCCCACATGCCTAGAGCCCATGCTCCACAACAAGAGAAGCCACCGCAATGAGAAGCCCGTGCACCACAATGAAGAGTAGCACCCGCTTGCCACAACTAGAGAAAGCCTGCACGCAGCAACAAAGACCCAATGCAGCCAAAAATTAATTAATTTAATTTAAAAAATTTTTTAAAAAGAGAGAGATAGGCTGTCACAAGTTATTTAGGGTAAGGGTCCCATAAGTATCTTGGGTTTCTGGAACACTGTGCAGATGATCTGGATGCCTGTGTTAAGGCAATAAGCGGTCAAAAGTTCAGATTCCATCCAAGCTGAGACATGCATAAGTCCCACCTCATCAGTGGCCTCCTGGCTCCATTTTAGAGAGCTCTCTTAGCAATACTGACTCCATTCTGATTTTTCTTTTACACCAGAAACTGGAATGTAAAGTAGAGAAAGCTGCAGGTGCCCCAGGGGAGATGTGACCCAGCCTAGGCATCAGGAAGAGTTGCCTTGAAAATGTGATGAGTAAGCTAAGAGCTGAAGGACCAAAGGAGCTAGCAAGGCAAAGAACAAAAGAACATTCCAGGTGAAGGGAGCTCAGGTATGGAGCCAGGTGAGAAATTATTGACTAAAATGAGAAATCTGTGATTACGGACTTCCCTGGTGGTCCAGTGGTTAAGGTTCCACTGCAGAGGAGTATGGGTTTGATCCTTGGTCAGGGAAGTTCCACATGCCATGCAGTGTGGCCAAAAAAACCAAAATCTGTGATTACAAATAGTGACATTGTCACTCAAGAATTACTAATGCCATTTCTATTCATAAAATGGATTTGCTCACAGGGTCCTCGGAACAAGATGTGGACTGAGTTTCATCTTCACAGTAAGCAATCTGGTAGATTACACAGCTCTACTATTCTGAAGTAGAAACATATTCTTCTATGTTCCATCTAAGATTGGTATTCTTTCTGCAGTTGCAAAAACACAGTATTCAACTGCTTTTGTATAGCTTTGTCAACTGCTTTTGTATAGCTTTGTAGCTTCATACAAGATAAATGTCCTATATCCCAATATATTGACTGGTTTTTGTATCTTATAAAAATATTTTGCCCAGAGGATGCTTTGGATTATTATTTTTCAGAATTTAGAATGTTGCACATGGTGGGGGGAGGGGTACAGTTGGAAGCCTTTAACTACTAAGTAGAAATTTGATGATGTTCTATATTTGAATGTGTAATTTCATTAGTGATGTATTCTTTTTCTTTCTTTTTTTGCTGTTTGCAGTGACTATTTCAGAGTTCAAATTACAAGTTTTACTTTGAAGATTTTATAAAAATACAATTGCCTACTTTAATTTACAATATTGAATTTTCAAATAAAACAAGGATGCACAGTGATTGAGGTCCTAGCCAATGTAATAAAGAGACAAAAACTAGGAAGTTGAATAATGGAATGATGCTTGTCTTACAAAATTCAAAGTGATCAACATAAAATCTAGTGGAAGTAGTAAGAGAGTTCCATTAGGTGGGCAGGTATGGTTCCAACAAACAGTAACCATTCACCCGGAAACCAAGCCAGACCCTGAGGGGCCCTCCTGGGTACAAGTCTCTTCATGTCCTGGTTTCTGATTTGTAAAAAAAAGCTTTAGTCTCCTAGGCCTTCCCCAAGTTCCAAAGATCAGACTCAAGCAGTTAAGTATTATAGAAGTGAGAAAATGCAGAAACAAAGGAAAAGCAGTCAAACAAGATAAGTTCTAAGCCTGAACAATAGAGTCACAGGACTCCTAGTTCCTCCTGAAAGGATATAGATAACAATCTGATGCATATCCTTGAGATTTTTACAGAAACTAGGACCCCCCACCCCCGCCCCGGGTTGGAAACTGCTAACCACAAGCACACAGACACCAGACTGGTTGGAACCAGAAGGTTGAGGATTGAGATTCCTGAAATATCACCTTGTTACTGCACCACCAACCAATCAGAAGAATGTCCACAAGCTGATCACGCACCCTATGACCCTCACCCCTAGTGTTGCCTTTAAAATCCCTGAAAGCCATGAGGAAGTTTGGATCTTTTAAGCATTGTCTACCCATTCTCCTTGCTTAGTGCCCTGCAAATAAACACTGTACTTTCCTTCACGACAACCTGGTGTCAGTAGTTTGGCTTTACTACATGGCAGGTGAGCAAATGTAAGTTTGGTTTGGTAATAGTTTTTCACATAGGAGAACATCCTTACAAGGAACATCCAGTTAGAAATGTAATGCAAAATAATCCCAACAAAAACTATAAAAAAATTTACCAAACTTACTCAGTAAATTCAACCAATCTTAAGCCTAATGGAACTCGAAATGTGAATTCTAAAATTTTTCTAAAAGATAAATAATATCTGCCAAAATTTTTTGAAGAAGAGGAATGATGAGAGCACACTGTCCTATCACAGGTAAAATACTGCTGGCTGTGAAATGAAAATAGTGTGGCTTTGCACTGCTGCAGGCAACTTGACCAATGGGAATTTAGCACATGACAAAGTCGAAGTTCAAAAATGTAAAGAAAGAATGGATTATTTTTTAAATGGTATTGAGACAACTGTCTGTCCATACAGGAAAATCTGAGAAGTCTTTCTGGTGTATGGGAGCAAAATTTGCCACCCCAAATTGTGTCTCTTTGGCATGAGGATTAATACAGGCTGATTATTTTTAAGAAACAAGAGACTCGGGAAGTCTTTCTTTCTCCCTTCCCTTTAGCTGCCTAAAGAAGTTAGATAAAGGGCTTATTTACAGAATAAAGCTGTCCAGAGTTATCTGCAAAGAATATGGGTTAGGTGTGGTGGGGGAAACTCAGCAGGACCCAGAGACCAGAGTTTGCTTTGTGTCCCCTCACCTCTGCCTGGTCCAGCAAACATTTGTTTACCAAACATTTGCTTTTTCAACTTCCTGTGAATTGCCTTTCTCCTCTTTGAAGTTCCAAACTACTATCCCCAACATCTCTTTTGTCTTTACCTGAAGATGGTATTTAAGGTCAGGGTTTCGGCCATTTGGGTGAGTTACTTAGTTTTCCTGGGTCTCTCCCATGTACAGGTTATTAAACTTTTGTTTGATTTTCCCCTGTTAATCTGTCTCATGTCAATTTAATTCTTAGACCAGCCAGAAGAACCTAGAAGGGTAGAGGAAAATTTCTTCTTCCCCAACATCAGTTTAAGAATCACACAGCCTTGGGACTTCCCTGGTGGTCCAGTGGTTAAGACAATGCACTTCCAGTGCAGGGGGTGCAGGTTCAATCCCTGCTCAGGGAATTAAGATCACACATGCCACATGGTATGGCAAAAAAAACAAAACAAAACAAAAACACACAGCCTTAAAATGTTTTGTATTGATTAAGGATGTAAATGTTAAAAAGTGAAATTATAAAAGTACTAGAAGAAACCAAGGGGGAATTTTTTATTTATTTATTTATTTATTTATTTATTTATTTATTTATTTATTTATGGCTGTGTTGGGTCTTCGTTTCTGTGTGAGGGCTTTCTCTAGTTGCGGCAAGTGGGGGCCACTCTTCATCGCGGTGCGTGGGCCTCTCACTATCGCGGCCTCTCTTGTTGCAGAGCAGAGGCTCCAGACGCACAGGCTCAGTAGTTGTGGCTCACGGGCCCAGTTGCTCCATGGCATGTGGGATCTTCCCAGACCAGGGCTCGAACCCATGTCCCCTGCATTGGCAGGCAGATTCTCAACCACTGCGCCACCAGGGAAGCCCTAAGGGGGAATATTTTTGATTGTTGGGTGGGAAAGTGAAACCAAACAGAACCCTGTGGGTCTCCCAGGTACAAATCCTTTCTGTGTCCCCCGTTTCTTGTTTGTAGAAAATAAGCTTCATTCAGCTTCCATGACCTTCCCTGAGTTCCAAAAGGTAGGTTCAAACAGTTGCTAATCAGGGAAGGGAGCGAATGCAGAAACAAGAGAGAAGTCAAGAAACAATAGTACAGACTTGGGGCTGGGTCCTTGTTCTTCCTGAAGGAATATATATAATAATACCTTTGAATTCTTCTGCAGGAACTAAGGTCCCCACCCAGGTGGAAGATGGTAACTTCAAGCTGAGCATAAGATTTCTGGAGCACCACCCTGTTACCTCACCACCAGGCAATCAGAAGAAAGTCACACACCCTGCAAGCCTTACCCTAAATTTGCCTTTAAAAACTTCTCACTGAAAACCATCAGGGAGTTCAGTTTTTTTAGCACAAGCCACCCATTTTCCTTGCTTGACCTGGCAATAAACCTTTCTCTGCTCCAGACTCCCACATTTCAGTTTGTTTGGCCTCACTGTGCGTCGGGCACACAAACTTGTGTTCAGTAACAAAAATACTGTTATGGACTGAATGTTTATGTCTCCCCCAAATTCATATGCTGAAATCCTAACCCCCAGGGTGATGGAGTCTGGAGGTGGGGCCTTTGAGAGGTAATTATGAATGGGATTTGTGCCCTTATAAAAGAGGCATCAGAGAGCTCCCTCACTCCTGCCAGGTGGAGACACAGTGAGAAGACAGCTGTCTAGAAACAGACAGTGGGTCCTCTCTAGACACTGTATCAGATGGTGACTTGGTCCTGGACTTTTAGCCCATAGAAGGTGAGAAATAAATTTCTGTTGTTTGTAAGCCATGTATGGTATTTTGTTATAGCAGTCCAAACAGACTAAGACAATGACTTACTAATGAGGATATGAAATGCAAAAGCCATAAAGAAAATAAATAGGTTGGACTTGGCTGCATTAAAATTTAAACTTCTATATGGCAAGACACCATAAAAAAGTTAAGCAAATAATGCACAAAATTTTTTAACATAAGAAGAAAATTACAACAACCCAGCAGGAGGGGAAATGCGTAAAGGATGTGACTAGACTGTTTAGATAAAGAAAACTACAAATGGTTAACAGAAACATTCTCTCTTAATAGTTATCAGAGAAATGAAAATTAAAATAGTGAGATATCATTTAAGCTAATTAGATGAGCATAAATAATAAAGATTAATAATATCCAGTGTAGGGACTTCGCTGGTGGAGCAGTGGTTAAGAATCTGCCAGCCAATGCAGGGGACACAGGTTCGAGCCCTGGTCCAGGAAGATCCCACATGCCGTGGAGCAACTAAGACCGTGAGCCTGCGCTATAGATCCCATGAGGCACAACTACTGAAGCCCACGTGCCTAGAGCCCGTGCTCCACAACAAGAGAAGCCACGGCAATGAGAAGCCCTTGCACCACAACAAAGAGCAGCCCCTGCTAGCCACAACTAGAAAAAAAAAAACCCCGCGTGCAGCAATGAAGACCCAACGCAACCAAAAATAAATAAATAAATTTATTTAAAAAAAAATAATAACATCCAGTGTAAGCAAATGAATCTGTATGTTTCTAGCGTGGGAAGGAAAACTTATTCTTATACATTTTCGGTAGGAAATTGGTATAGGACTTTATAAAGAACTATTTGTAAGCATCTATCAATCAGATTTTAAAGTGTACATATACTTTAGGATAGCAATAACATTTATAAAAAGCCCTTCTATAGAAATAATCATGCATGTTAAGTGGATGATTATAGAAGTACTGTTTATCGTAATGAAAAACAGAAACACCCTAGATGTTCATCAGAAGGGGAATTTCATTAAACTGTGTCACCTTAATATTATAGAAAAGTATGCAGTGGTTTAAAAGGATATAAGAAAGTCCAGTTCAGGACAGCAGACCAATGAGACATGCCACCTTCCACTTGTCTGAGACCTCCTGCTTCTAGCAGTGCCTTCTTCATCCCAAAGCTCCCTGATGACACACCCTGAGTGAAGTCTGCTGGTCAGTGAGTGGTCCCCTGAGTTCCCAGTCAAACTCACTAGAAAGATCCCTCGGGGGACATGACTTCCATCCAAAACAACAGCATAAATTTCCATTGGCCACTGAGCTCTCCTGTAACAAACATCCACCAATCACCATGCAGAAAAAAGAGAACCAATAGTTTACAAGAGAAATACTTACACAAACAAATGGCCAGGCATGGAACAATAATTTGTGAACAACATAAAAGATGAAAACTCTCTAACATACTGGGAGAAATGTAAGAAGATTTTCGCCAACATAAAACCCAGATAAATGTGGAGTTACTGTGTACCGGGTACAGAGTTCAAGTATGGGAAGTTGAAAAGAGTTCTGGAGGTGGAGGGTGGTGATTGTTGCACAACAGTGTGAATGCACTTGATGCCACTGAACTGCACACTTAAAAGTGGTTACAATTATGTTATCTCTATTAAACTACAATTAAGAAAAAAAAAAACAGAATATAATGAAAAATAAGACAGACGACCAGTTACTCGGCATTGTTCTCCTTGCAGCTGTGGTACCAAAGGAGATGTTAACGGAAGCTGTTCGATTTGACATCTGGGAAAGCGCCTGGAAAGCGGCACACATCCTGGGATGTGTCTGCCTCCGACCTACAGCTGTCTTGGGACAAGAGGGAAGGCAGCCTCACCAAAGGCATCACTACCCTGAAGACCTAACAAAGGAAAACAGACACCTTCCCCAGGGAAGAGGTGAGGACTAACCACCCTGCACCGCGAAGGCACCTTCCACCGGTCTCCTCTGTGGAGACGGTGTACGGATGACGCCCCAGCAGATGAGGTAATAAGACAAAACCCCCGTTGTGAATGTATGTGTTTCAGCCCCTTGGGAAGTCAGCTGTCTGAAGCCAATCAACTTGTGGGCATTAGTGCCAGGGAGCAGGTGACAAATCACATCCTGCTTGTTACAGCTAAAGCCAGAATGCCTCAGCTGTCGGGGAGAGACACGTTAACCCCTCAACATCCGTTCCCATGACGCGCCTGTCATGAAGACTAGTAGAGAAATGCTTCCCTTTACTCTTGGTAGCCAAAGGGGATCACTTATTCCATGGACACAGGGGATAAAAAAATTCTTAGTCGTCCTCATTAGAAAGACCGTTAAACCATAAATCGCACAGGTCATGGAGGCATAGGACAAATACTCCAACTGCTAGCCCTCCTCTTTCATTTTTGAGGTCAGAAACTTGGGCCTGGAAAAGCTAATATTTTTCACAAATTTAGCAACTAATTTAGGAACTTAAATTCATGCTTGGAAGTGTAAGAGAAGAAAATAATTTTCCCTCTACCCTCTGAGTTCTTGGCTGAGACCCTCCTAATAATAAAAGACAGATTGACAAGAGAAAAAAGAACAGAAGTTTATTAACATGTATACCTCATAGGTGCATGGAATATACTCAGGGAAACTGTAAATCCCCAGATTACCCAAGCCACCACCTTAAATACCATCTTCAGCTAAAGACAAAAGAAAGATGTTGGGGAAGGGAGGCCAGTCATGGTGATGGTGGGGGTTATTTCCAGGAAGAGTAAAGTAAACAAGGGTAAAGTTGTTATATAGATTCAAGTGTGTGCCTCCCTCACTTATTAGACTGTCTTGTAATTTAGAGTCATCTTCCTCTTCCTGGTACATAATAGGTGATACCGATACAAATGGAGATTTGTTTTGTAAATGTAAATGTCCCTTACAAAAAGGTAACTTCTACTCTGTTTTCAGAGCTTCTACGGCCTCAGCTGTTTCTCAAAATAATCCTTGTGCCAAAGAGGCATATTTTGGGGTGGCATATTCTGCTACCCTTCAGCAAGCTCTAATATCTGTAAGAAAAATGGATAGTTTTGATATTTTTCCCCAAAAAACTACACATTCACTATCACCTTGAAAAAAAAATCTAGACGCTTGACTGTATTTTATTCTGTTGAGTTGTTAACTGCTCTGGTATTTATAGTTCTGTTTCCCTAGTGAAGACTGTGGTTTCAAAAGCCACTGTCCCTCCCCCATACATCACCATCTCCCTTACTCTGCTTAATTTCTTGGCAGTTGGGACCTTGTCTCTAGTCTCCAGGTCAAGAAGAAATCACACTCTAGAAAGATGATCTAAAATATTAATTTAAAATGTCATACATTATCTATTCTGGGTTTTATATAAACCATAATGTAAACTATGTTGGATTATATTAACACTGATTCATTTTTTAAATAAATCTTATTTGGTGTCTAGAAATTTTTTTCCTTAGAACTCTAAATTTTTCAGCTATAGAGGCCACATATTCTCTCCATATAGGCCCTCAGAGCATAAATCTGTGTTTTCCTGAAGAAACAGTGTCAACAATATGTATCAAAGATCTTTATTTTTTAATGGCGACTAAACAGCTCTCAGAAGGTAGAAGTGATTTGACACGTTAAACACAGGGGCTAAAAACCTTGCAGAGGAGAAAGGTCCTCGCGTCTTTCACATTTTCATGTGCTTGTGCAGTGGGTCAGTTTTCCTTCATGGCCCCTTTTTGTCTCTGTACTTTGCAGAGGGTGAAAACAAAGTCTCGGTATTTACATCAGTAGCACTAATATAACCGGTTTTGCTTAACTGATTTATTTCCATTACTACACAACATTTCTGATGGTGGATTATACAAGTAACATGACATAGTCCTATCTGATCCACGTTTGTTCATGAATCAACCTAGCTCTTACATCCTCCTTCCCTTTCTCTTTACAAAAGATTTTGTTTTAAAAAAAAATTAAAGGGGGAGCAGATGGAGCACTCTTCAGCACATATTAAGCCTTAACTGTGAAAATAGGGAACTTCCCTGGTGACGCGGTGGTTAAGAATCCGCCTGCCAATGCAGGGGACACAGGTTCCAGCCCTGGTCCGGGAAGATCCTACATGCCGTGGAGCAACTAAGCCTGTGTGCCACAACTACTGAGCCTGCATGCCACAACTACTGAAGCCCACGCACCTAGAGCCTGTGCTCCACAACAAGAGAAGCCACCACAATGAGAAGCCCGTGCACCACAACAAAGAGTAGCCCCCGCTCGCTGCAACTGGAGAAAGCCCATGCGCAGCAACAAAGACCCAAAGCAGCCAAAAATAAATAAATAAATAATTTTTTCTTTTTTAAATGTGAAAAGAAGCTGAGGTAGATAGATAGAAGGATCTTGCAATGTCCACCTGTGAGCTACAGGGACATGGGGACACATGTAGACATCTCCCTGAGGCTGCAGCCCTGCTTTGTGTCTCCCCACCTTCTTCCCTCCAACGCAAGAGGCTAATGGACAGGCACGGCGTTTCTCCCTTAGTTCTGAGAATGCAGAAGTAAACACTTTCCTACCAACTCCCTGGTGGTCACTGCCTTGCCTCTCCTGGGCATCTCTTTGCCCATACCTCTTTTTCTGTATCCTTCTAAAGAAGGACAGAAATTTGGGGATTCAGTCCACTCTTCACTTCCCAAGTACAGAAACTGACAGCTCTCTCCCCAAAGTCACTCTGGCCGTAGTCCAGTCACCTGTAGGAACAGACCAAGAAGCAACAACTGGACCACTTCTCTTCTTCCTTCTCAAACAAGCTAAAAGAAATTACCCTGATATTTGTTCAAATGGTAAGGAAGACCTTTTTCAAGACTATTGCGATAGGGGCAAGAGATCAGGCCCAACTCTGAATGCAGCAAAGATGGCTAGGGGTTTACAGCCAATGAGCAGACTGTGAGGTTGGTGGATGGGAAATCACTAAGAGGAGATATCCAGGATGGGGAATTCTGGCTAAACCAGTCTAACTGGATTCTTGCTGAAGGCATCAAGGATGAGACACCAGTAGTGGGGGATGAGGAGTTTGATCAGATATCAAGAGTGGGTGAATCTGGCTAAACTGACTTAGCAGGATTTTTTGCTAAAAGATTGTCTTTAGCAGGCCGTGGATGAGGAGGCTGTGTAAAGTTTGGTCAAACAGAGAGTCTTTGTGAACCAGCTGACTTAAATTGGGGTAGCCAGGGAAACTGCAAGACTCCTTCCTTCCTCAGGAATGCCTGGGCCAAGGAGCTGGTGCTGGTGGTGTCCTTCACCATCGGGGGCCACATTATAATTCTGCCCACAATCAGCCCCTACACCAAGTATGCCATCATGATCAACCAGGCCTCACCTTACAACCACCCAGTGCTCCTCCTAGACAATGGGAACATACTCAATGGGTCCAGCCACCCACAGGACCCACAGGCCCCAAGCTTGGAGTGGCTGAAGAAACTGTGAGCATCTACATTGACAGGGAGGGGTCCTTTTCCCTGGATCCCCTAATGAAAATGTGAACACTGAAAAAAAAAAAAAAATGGGGGCAGCAAGCATATGTGCATGTACATGTACATGTGTTTAATTATGGGAATGGAAGAGGCAGAAACAAGTGTATTTTTAGATGAGACAAGTCACTTCCCTAGGCCCAATTATTCCACGCTGCTTGGGGATTGGTGCCCGCCTCCATCCAGAGATTTGAACCAGTGAAGGTTTGCTCCATCTGTTTTTTGAAATACAACTATAATCCCAGGGAAAAACAACTATTTGTCTCAGGGACAAACCAGCCAGGGAAATTTCAAAGAAACGAGACAAGAGTTGGGGGGACTGGCCCACAGCACTGTCGTACTCATCCTTCAGGATTCCGCCTGGCTGGCTTCATTCCCGCAATGTCTGGACAGTCTGCATACTAAGCCCTAAGGGTGAGGACTCTGCCTTTAGTCCTCAGACATTTGTTGAACACCTACCTGAGCTGGGCCCTGAGAACGTGCTGAGGATCTTGACCCCACTCTTGAGGAGCCTGCAGTCTGGAAGGGGAGGTGAAGATGCAAACACTCCCAGGACACCGGGGATGGGGTGGTGGGGGTGTCCAAGGCAGCTGGGGTGCAGCGTCAAAGGGAGGAAAGAAGGAAAGGGGAGGAGGACAAGTCAGAGAAGCTTCCCTGCCTCTCTCCCTCTCCCTGCCTCCCTCCTCTCTGACAATAGGAGAATTCATTTTGCTGTTTTATTTAATCCCAGTAATTCTGCAGAGTCTAGCTAACTGCTGGCACATAGATGCTCAAAAAAAGTTTAATTCACTGACTGAACAAATCCCATTTTTCCTCTCAGAATGTCTCCTTGGCATGAGGATTATCTCAAGCTGATAATTTTTAAGAAACAGAAGACTCAGGAAGTCTTTCTTTTTACCTCCCTCTTACTGCCGAAAGAATTTAGATAAAGGCCCTGACCCAGGAAGAGCTCCATCACCAGAGATATCTACAAAGAATACTGGCTGGGTGTGGCAGGGGTCACTCAGCAGGGCCTGGAGACCAAAGTCCTCTCTGCGTCCCACTGTCTCTGCATGGCATAGCAAACGTCTGTTCACCAAACATTTGTTTTTCCACTTCCAAGTGAATTGTCTTTCTCTCCTTTGAAGTCCCAAACCCCTACCCTTTCTCCTTCCCTCAGATGACATATAGGCCTCAATTGCCTAACTCGCATTCTTATGGAGACCCCGTAGGTATGTAGTATGTAATTAAACTTTATTTTCTCTTGTTAATCTGTCTCATGTCAGTGTGGTTCTTAGACCAGCTAGAGGAACCTAGAAAGAGTAGAGGGAAATTTTTTCCTTTCCCAACATGGCACCATGAGCTTCTGGCTGGCATGCCAAAGCCTCCTTCTCTTTCCTGCTGCTCTTCAGTATTCTGGATCCCCAAGGCATTGATAAGGGTATCCAACCCCACTATGAGGAAACGTATTAGCTCTGTAGGGGAGGAAAAAACTCTCCCTCTTCCCTCCTAGGTTCTCCAACTGGGGCCCTGCAAATTAGACTGATAAGAGACAGATTAAGCAGAGAACCTCGGAGTTTATTAATGCGTGCAGCACATATAGACATGGGGAAACTCAGGGATGAGTAACTCAAAGGGGTGGTTAGAACTTGGGCTCATATAGCATCTTAACAAAAAACAATAAATCTCTAGAGATGTGACAAGACTTAGGAAAAGATGTTGAGGATTTAAAGGCAGCAAACTTGGGAAGGTAAATATGTGGGGAGAACTCATGGAAGATAAGTGTTGTTTTAGTAGCCTTGTTATATAGATTCCTCTCCTGCTATTTTGGGGGCTGAGAAGAGACTCAGAGCCATCCTCCTCTTTCTGGTACAGTACAGGGAGAAACTTTTACAAATGGGGATTTATATCGTGCTTTTAGGCAGATGGGGAGGGTGGAGAGCTTTGTTTGGCATCTGCTGTTTCTCAGTTGTCTTCAGCTCAAAATAATCTTTATGCCCATGTGGCATGTTTTGGGGTGGTCTGTTCTGATCCCCTATAGCCCTTAATCTTGATTGGTGGCCAAATGCACTGCCCATGTTTAAGGACAACCATGATGATGCAGGATTTATATACCAGTAGTATAACAGAGTTAAGATGCCCTGGGAGGAGGTGGACCAGACTTGTCACCTTTTTCCAAATGGCAAATGCTACCTAATGTGATGGGTTGTATGCCCTTGGCTGTATCAAAGAGTGAGATTTCTTTCTATCTTTGCAATCATTTTAGTGAGTTACATTGAATGCCTGTGATGTGCATCGAATTCTGGTTTAATGCTTTATTTGATAATAATGTTGTTTTCTTTTTCTTCTACTTCTGTGGAGCAGTATTCTGGGGTGGGAAAGGATTTTGCAATTATATTTCCCCCGCACTGGCCGAAAACAAGCCCCAGCACACCTGGCCCAGAATACCTCCAGGTGGTTGCAGACTCAGCCCCCTACCCCAAGGAGTGCTCTTCTCCCAGCCACACCTAAAGCCCCAGGGTACTCTGGAAAAGACCAAGGCCCTGTAGCCCAGGCCAATTATCATTGATCAAAATTTCTGGGGTAGAGCTGGGAAATCAGCATGTTTTTTAAAACTTCCCAGGAGATTCTAGCGTGCAGGCACTAGAGAGATTTGCAGCTCTGGGAGACAAAAACCCAACTCTTGCTGGAATTGGAGCCTCAAGTAGAGCTATGTAGGGGTCGAAAATGGCCAAGCTCCCCATGAGGAGACACCACATCTCTTCCTGCTCCAGGTCTCTCAGGCTTCTCGGTCCCCCTGTCCTTTCTCAGCCTGGGCCTTTAGCCTTTCCTTCAATTTTGGGAACAATAGATTGTCATTCATTTCATTTCACTTAAGTTAGCTCACAATGAAAAAACCTCATACAGTTATTGGAAGGAAATGTAGGGGAAGAAGAGGGACGACCCTCTCAGGGTCCCTGGCTAGGTCTGAAAATTAAACTGATAAAGACAAATGAACAGGAGAAAAGCATACACATTTATTTAATATAAGTTTTATATGACATGGGAGCCTTCATAAGAAAATGAAGACCTAAAGAAACAGTTAAAACTGAGCGTTTTTATGCTAAGTTTGATGAAGAGTGCACGGTCATGAAGGAACAGGATAGGACAGGGTATGAAGTCAGTGTAGTAAACTGGGGGAAACAGCAAGGCCTGTGTGCTCAGAATCTTCTCAGTGTCCCTCCAACCTGGAGATAAGGAGGCTCCTTTACTCTGGGTATAAGGAGGGCACCTCTTATAAGAGGATCTCATGACCTGCTTCGGGGGAAGTGGGAGGTCAGAGAACCCTTCCAAGCACCTGTCATTTCTCAAATGCCTTCAGTTTAAAATACTCAATATGCCCAGGTGCCAAGATGGTGCCAAGGGGTGCCTTCTGAACCCCATCAGAAGGAACTCTTACTTTCAACTTTATACTGAGAAATCTAACCATGAGTTAGATTTTTTTATAACCTCTCAAAACTTAGAAACTCCAATCCAAACTTCCTAAGACCATGGCCCTGTTAAAGAAAATATCATTATGACACTTTTAAAACAGTAAAGAAGACTCTCTTCAGGACTATGGTGAAAGGTGTCAAGACTATTGCAATAGGGGCAAAAGATAGGTCCAACTCCAAATGCAGCAAAGATGGCTGGGGGTTTATAGCCAATAAGCAGAGTGAGGGGTCAGTGGATAGGAAATCACTAAGAGGAGACATCCAGGGTAGAGGATTCTTGCTAAACTAACTTAAGAGGATTCTTGCTGAAGGCAGGCTGGGGTTGTCAGATATCAAGGGTGCAGGGGTGAGGAATTTGATCAGATATCCAGGGTGAGCAGATACTGAAGGCATTCAGGACACTGTCAGGGAAGAAGAAAACTTTCCCCCACCCTTCTTAGGTTCCTCTGGTTGGTATAAGAATTAAATAGATATGAGACAGATTAACAGGAAAAAATCAAACTTAATTTTGTATGTATAGGAATCCCACATACATGAGCAGTTCAGAGACAGAAAGGTAAAATGAGGTATATATGTCATCCTGAGCTAAGGAATGGGATAGGGGCCTGGGGCTTCCAAGGACAGGAAGGTAATTCACAGGACAGTAAGAAGAAGAGCAGGTGTTTGGTAATTAGATGTTTGACCTGCTGTATATATTGGGCCACTTAGATAAAATTTATCTCTCAGTAATAAATTTTCTGGGAAAAATCCCCAATTTAAATTCTTCTAGGTACTTAAGGGAGGAGCAATAACTTCTCTTAAACCAGCGGGGTCTCAGTTGCCTTTAGCTTGAACTAATCCTCATGCACATTTTTGGGAGGCTTTTCCTGAATCCTGACAACATGCCATCCCAAAATATGCCATTTTTGTATACTGATTATTTTGAGCTGAAGGCACTTTAAAAGCAGCAAATCAGGGAGAGGCTTTCTCTGAACTCCCCTCATTCACCTAAAGACAGATCCTCCAAAAGGAATTCAGTTGTCATAAATCGTATCCCCGGGAGTTTCATCCACCAGGAGAGAAGACTAGTAATTGACATCACATCCAGAATTTGTCCCAGTCTATCATACCTCCCATCTATTCCTCTAAGGGCTCCGACATCTTTCCTGAATATCACTCACTCTCTCCTAAGGGGCCCATATTCCCTATCCCCTTCCCCTATTAAGATGGTATATAAGCTCTTACTTATATATGCTTTTTTTAGGTATTCACTTTTTTTCCTGTGATGCCTTTGTGTACGTAACATTCAAAATTAATTGGGAATTCCCTGGCAGTGCAGTGGTTAGGATTCCGCACTTCCAATACCGGGACTCAGGTTCAATCCCTGGTCAGGGAACTAAGAACATGCAAGCCACATGGTGAGGCCAAAAAACCAAAAAACAAAAGAAAAAAATTAATACATTTGTATACATTTTCTTCTGCTAATCTGCCTGTTGTCAGGGTACTGCATAGACCCAACCATCAAATCCAGGAGGGTAGAGGGAAAGTCTTTCCACCCCTACAATACCAAGGGTAGGGGATTCTCTCTAAACGGAGTTAGCAGGATTTTGGCTATAGCTTGACTTGTCAGGCCAAGGACAGGGCTCAAGGACAAGGCATAGTCAAAAAGGAAGCTGTCTAAAGTTTGGTCTCAATCTCTGTTTCCATCACTTCTCAGCCTTTACTTCATGTTCCAGCAACAACTGCTTGTACCCACACACATGCACACACTCCACTCCTTTGACCATGCAATCTTCTATGCTTGAAATATTCATTCACCTTTTGATCTATAACCCACATTCAAGAGTTAAATAAGCTTAGATAAATTCCTTGAAAAATATAATTAGCAAATATGACATAAGAACATCTAAAGAATCCCAAATCTATAAAGAATTCATAATAAAAAAAAAAAATCCTCCCTCTACAGAAAGGCCCAGACCTAGAGGTCTTTCCTGGTGAATTCTATCAAACATTTAAGATAGAAATAATACCAATACTATACAAGCTCTTTCAGAAAATGGAGGAAGAGGAACTACTTCACAACTTGTTTTGTAAGACCTATGTGACCCTGACACTAAAACCTGATTAAGACTTTGCAAGTAAAGAAAATTACAGACAGATGCAAATATCCTTAACAAATATTAGCAAATCTACTTTAGTAATATATCAAGAATTAAGCTTATCATGACCCACTGGGACTTATCCTAGAAATATAAGGATGGTTTAACATACAAAAATCAATTTATGTGGGCTTCCCTGGTGGCACAGTTGTTAAGAATCCGCCTGCTAATGCACGGGACACGGGTTCCAGCACTGGTCCGGGAAGATCCCACATGCCACAGAGCAATGAAGCCCGTGTGCCACAACTACTGAGCCTGCGCTCTAGAACTCGTGTGCCACAACTACTGAGCCCGTGTGCCACAACTACTGACCTTGCGCTCTAGAGCCAGTGAGCCACAACTACTGAGCCTGCATGCCACAACTGCTGAAGCCTGTGCGCCTAGAGCCTGTGCTCCACAAGAGAAGCCACCGCAATGACAAAAAGAAGCCCCCACTTGCCACAGCTAGAGGAAGCCCACGTGTAGCAACGAAGACCCAATGCAGCCAAAATTTTTTAAAAATTAAAAAACAGAAAAAAAATCAATTAATGTGATTCTCTACATTATATTGAAAAAGATAAACTTTGAAAACATTATGCTAAGTGAAAGAAGCCAGTCACAGAAAATCACAAATGGTATAATTACAATTATATGAAACATCCAGAATAGGTAAATCCATAGAAACAGAAAGTAAATTAGTAGTTGCCTAGGGAGGAGGGAATGGAGAGTGATTGCTTAAGGATATGGGTCTTTTGGTGTTATGAACATATTTTAAACCGATTGTAGTGATGGTTATACACTTTAAATGGGTAAACTGTATGCTATGTAAATTATATCTCAATACATGCTATAAAGATCTCTTAGGATGTCCCAAAATGCCCTGTAGGACATTTGTCATGTATCATTCCATGTTCAAAAGGCCAGACCTCCTAACTTAAAAATACAGTGAGTGAATTCCCTGGTAGTCCAGTGGTTAGGACTCAGCGCTTTCACTTCTGAGGCCTGGTGTCGATCCCTGGTGGGGGAACTAAGATCCTGCAAGCCACGCGGCATAGCCAAAAAAAGAGAAAAATACAATGAAATCTTTTTAGAAAGATAAATCAAGTTTATCTAAACCTAGACAAATACTTTAAAGACAAACAGGAAGAATGCCTCTTCTACTCCACACATGCTCTCAATTTCTGGGAACTTGTACTTGGAACAATGTGGTTTCCTACCACTGAGGCTCTGATGCCTGACCCCTGTGGCCTCATGTCTCTCAAGGACTGGGCAGAAGTTCTGGCACCAAAGTATACAACTTTTGCACAGGCTTCATTCATGGAAACTGGTTTTCCTTTTTTGTTGTTGTAGTTGCATTTCATTTTTTTCAGGCATTATTCACGTCTTATTAAGCATGATATCCCTTACACCTAACAGTGCCTAAAAACTCAGTAGGCATCCAATAAATATTTGTTAACTGAATAAGGGCAGGAGGGCAGGGAGGGAAGCCTGATATCTGTAACTATAAATTGCAGACTCTTGTTATTTCTATACTTTTGACATAAACAACTACAAAAAAATGGCAGCATCTTGTAGGGATCTCCATGTCAGGGAATTTTATTGTCAAATTTCAGCGGATTTTTTTTTTTTTTTTTACTTCTTTTTAAATCGTGTTAGTATTTTGCTGTTATTACATGCTGTGATGGTTTTAGAGTAGGATTTGCCAGAATCGTGTTTGCCCCATTAAAAACTCCTATTACCATTGTCATGATTGTTTCCTTCAGTTGAGCATAATCTTGTTCTCCATCTCCAGATACACTGACCATAGGTATATAAATTACACAGTATGGCTTACCAATAACATTACTAAAGTACTTAAAATGCTTTACAAGCAAACCTTTTACAGTTATCATTACAAAATTTGTGAAATAATGTTACTCACTATGATGTGGAACCTTGTGATACATTATTTAGTGTTTTATTAAACCTGGAAGCTCACTAGCTTTAAGGAGCTTTCTCTCATAGGTAAATGGACACCAACCTACTTGGTCATTGTTCACTAGTTCTATGCCTCTGACTCTCTGAATCTCTGGTGTGCAAGGTGTAAATTTATCGGAATAAAATATAATTAAACACAGCGTAGATGCTCAATGAATACATAAAAATCCCACCATTATGGTGTAAAAGTGGTCTAAAGAATCTGATCACCTAAAGTGTGGGGTCACATTTCTGAATGAGTCAAATTCTATCAGAAGTATTACTACATTTAGAAAATGAATGAATGAATCATTAAAATAGATACATAGTGACCTCCAAGTATTTATGCACTCATTTGTTTTGACATTATTTGAACTTATTAATAATATGCTTTGAAAGATGAGACCTTTGGCTACTTGCCTACATTAGAAAACACCTGCTGTTGGAATATGTCCAAATGAATCTTCTATCCTACTTTACGCCTTTGTTTGCTTGACAGCCAGGTATGAGAAACCAGGTAATTTAAATTTTTTTCTACAAAAATGAATTGTTCTTTGGTTCAGTTAAAATGCCAAATGAGTAACTTACAAATTTGTCATGTGTTTTCCTTGCCTGAGTGTGAAGCAGGTTCTCTGGCTACAGACACTGTCTGCTGTAGCTGAAATGAAAAGACCCAGCTCAGTGTTGGGTTCATTCTAGGATTAAAAAAGCTTTACAAGTAAGGATAGCTTTATATTAAAACCAAAATGAGACCAAAATAGAGGGGATCTTTTGCTAAATTGAATGAAAAGAATATGTGATCAAGGATCCCTGTGGTAATGATAATTTTGCAGCAATCGTTCTAGACCGAAGGCAAGCTAAACAATACAGCATTTTCCATGCCATGTATAGATGGGGTTCTTATTTAACTTGCATTCCACTGTTTTTAGTGTTTTATTTAAACTAGAGTGTGAATTTTATTGTTCTTGAGCTTGTTTCCCAAGGCAGCACATAACTTGTGTATGAAGAACCAGGAGAGATGGTTAAAAGGAAGAATGTGACTCAGTAGCAGGTGGGTCTCCCAGGGGCTGCTGCTGGTCCATGAGCCTCACATTCATTAAACACGAAGGTCCTAGAGGACTGACCATTCAAAGATCACAAAGAGAGTGATTCTCCTTCCAGTAAGAGTGGAATAAAGGGATCAGAATTTATATCTTGCCTTACCCAACTGAAAAACAGATCAAATATAGGAAACAACTATGGATTACTGCTTGGATGGTTTGCTGGCCACGGAGCATCATAAAGGGTGCCCAGATGTAGCCCAGCAGTGGCAGGATCCCTGGGTTAAGGAGACACAGCTCAGAGATGGGGGTGGCCACGGCAGCTATGCTTCACAGGAGAGAGTGCCCCAGAGGAGAGATCTCCACAGAGAACTCCAGAAATCTGTCTGCAGATATGTGAATGAGTTCTGAAAAGTGTGAGTACCTGAGGAGACAGGCCAGAGAAAGATCACCAGAAAGGATCAGGGGAGCAATCCCCAGGTTCACACAGTCCAGGAATAATTCATGTTCCACTAGCCAGACTGGAAAGACTCCTGAGAAACAGGGTGTTGAGAAAAGTAGTCAATAGTGTATTGTCTTAGGAGTAGGGACAAATTAGCCCTAGAGTAAAAATCAAGTCTTGGAAGGATCAAACTATTTACAAGTACCTTCAGTATGTACCAGGATAAAGGCTAGTAACATTTAAAGGAATACTAAAAAAAATTCCTACACCCAAGAATATATTTACCATATCTATCATGCAATAAAAAATATTACCAAATATGCAAAGATCTAGGAAACTATAACTCATGATTAGTAGAAAAATCAATCAGTAGAGACAGATCCAGAAATGATACAAATGATAGAATTAGTAGACAAGCATGTTCAAATAGCTACTATGGATGTTTTCCAAATGTTCAAGAAGGCAGAGGAACACATATGTATAAAAGAGTTATTGGAACATATGAAAAAAAAAATAGACAGGACCTCAAGAAATAAAAAATATAATGTCTGAGATGAAAAATACACTGGATGGAATTAACAGCATTTTAGACAATGCACAAGAAAAGATTAATGAACTTGAAGACCTAGTAATAGAAATCATCCAAAATGAAACAGAGTATCAGTGAACTGTGAGACAACATAAGTGGCCTAATATTTTTGTAACTTGAGTCCTAGAAGTATAGAGGGAGGTGATTTGATGAAAACTATAAACCCACAGCTCAAACAAACAAGAACAAAAACCAAAACTCAACAACCCCAAGCAGAAGGATCATGAAGAAAATTACTCCAAAGCATATCATAATAAAATTGCTTAAAGTGAGTGACAAAGGAAGGGCACATTCAGAACGGAGAGATGAGGATGGCAGGGGAGGAGTGGCCAGTGGGGCTAGGACCCTCTGCTTGAATGCTTGTATGTCCCTCATTTGTCCTCCTGGGGCCAGCTCACAGGCCAGCTCCTGTGAGGGACAGGAGGGGACACTGCTTACTCTTGATTGGCAAGATCTGTTTTACTGATGTAGCAGGTGAGGGAGGATATCACCCTCTCCCCTCACTCTGTGTACCTGTCTCTCCAGACTATCTTTGAAGAGGTTTGTGTTTGGAAAGGGTAGAGGAGGAAAGACTTGCCCTGGCTGGGTCTATGAAACACACTGACAACAGGCACAGTAAACAGAACAAAAGGTATGCAAATTTATTTTGAACATCACATGAATGGGGGTGTCTCAGGGAAAACAAGTGAATACCCAGAATGGTGATGAGATTTGAGAGCTTATATACTGTCTTAAGAGGGGAAGGGGAGAAGGGATGTGAGCATTTTAGGGGAGAGTAAATGATTTACAAAAAAAAAAACAACAAAAAACCAGATGGAAGCTGTGGTAGTTTGGGACAAAATTTGAGAGTGGTGGTGACTTCCTGTCTCTTCTCCTGTGATAAGAGTCAATCTTCCCTGGTGAGTGAAAAACTCCTGGGAGGGAATTGATGACAATTGAGTTCTTTTTTTTTTTTTTTTCTTTAATTAAAAAAAAATATTTATTTATTTATATTTAGGCTGCCCCCTGGTCTTAGTTGTGACATGTGGGAACTTTTTAGTTGCAGAATGCGGACTTGTTGCGGCATGCATGTGGGATCTAATTCCCCAGCCAGGGACTGAACCTGGGCCCCGTGCATTGGGGCCACAGAGTCTTACCCACTGGACCACCAGGGAAGTCCCTGGTTCTTTTTGGAGGATTTGTCTTTAGGCAGATAAGCATTTGCTTTTTTCCGAGTGCCTTCAGATCAAAACAATCAATATACCAAAGAGGCATAGTTTGGGGTGGTGTTCCTGAATTCCTTCAAAGGAGCTTAGAATTTGTTGGTGCAGAGTTAGAGCCTTGGGAAATACAGAATCCAATACAGACCTTAGAATTTGTGGGTGCAAAGTTAGACAGCGCCTTGGGAGATAATGTCACTTAAATATCTTAAGAGCCACAAAAAGACAAAAATCCCAAATGCAAGGAGGTTAGGTACCATCTTAAGGGGGAGGCTGCTGATCTTCGGATAGGAGAATTAGATAATGTACAACTTGAGTGATTGAAACATGGGCTGAGAGTCCCTTTGGTACAGAAATGTGTCCCTCATTTTGAGAAGGATCACCTGGATTTTCTGGAGCTGAGAGAATAACCTTGCTTGGGATGGTTACTTCACTCCACTCAGGTGGCACCACATGCTTGTGTCTTCATTGTGTCAATGTATCTAAAGTATGTGTAGACCTAATTCATAAGTCAAACATATAGAGTTAATATTTTTGTGCATACTTAGCATTTTAAGTATTTTTAAAGTTTCAGAGATTTGGGGCCCAACAATCTTGTAACTTCAGCTTAAAATGTGTAATTAGATAACTGACCAGACTTTTTTAATTTTAAAAGAAAATCTTGCTCTTTGTAAACATTATTACCATTTAAAATAACTTACAACTCATGAATTTATGAAGATTGGTGATTACTGGGATAATTTTGTTCACTAATCAAACAACCAAAGTACTTACAAAGGAAATCATATATATATATATATATATATATATATATATATATATACACACACACACACACACATATATACACACACACATATACGTATTTAGCTATTTTTTAATTTAAGTATAGTTGATGGAAATCAAATATATTGTTAAATGTTTAAGGAGACTTAAGTTGTATAAAAGCCTTAAAATTTATTTAAAGATTTGTTAGATATATAAATAGAATAATATGAATTATAGGTTTACTTAAAGAACTAGGTTTTTACAATTTTAGAATTCACTAATTTTAAATTTGTAACTTTGATATAGCAAATACTGATTTAAGAAACAAAGTTTGCCCCACAAAGTAGTTGAAATGTGTACAAAGAGCTACTCTCAAGGATATCCAAAATGTGCTTTGAAAAGAAGGAACTTTTTCAATAAAAGAAGGACTCTAGGTCAACAGGAGCCTTCCCTGAGCAATGAAGGTGCAGGTGGAGCTCATTTTATACATTTCTGTCATTCTTTGTATCTTTTGCAGCAAGTATGCATCAGTTTTCTAGTAAGAAAGTGTTTTAACAACAACAAAAAAATCCTTCATCTTCCTTTTCTTCCCAAGGGTGATCGATAACTCATGTTGACTTAAAAAACACACACACACTGTAAGAGCTGTGAGTTGAGTATATTCAGCGTCTTGCTGAGGAGTGTAGACCAGGAGACAGCCTCTCAGCCCTGAGAAACTGTTCCGAAGCAGTAAGGGAGAAGCCAGGATATATATGAGATTTTTGCTGGAAAAAACAAAAAAGACAAACAAACAAAAAAACCATGTAGTTGAACGTCAGATTACTGCTAATCACAAAAAACAGACATATAAAGTTAATGATTTTAGTGCTTTTCTGTATATGGAAAGATGCAAAAATCTGGGGTCATTGAAATTTTTCCTTAGATATGCATCTTAATTACTTAGGGGCTGGTATCCAAAGCCCAGAATGCTTCCTGTTTTTCTCCATCCTGAATTCCCCTCAGGGGCACAGGCAACTGCAGTGGCTAATGGCTTGATGGTTGTAGAACTGGAATAGCAGGCAACATTTTTTTTTCCTTTACCCTCAGAAGTCTAGCTCTTCATCTGCAATAATGGAGGAGGGGTACGGAACCCACTGAGGAGCCTGGAACATAAGGGGTGAACAAGGGTAATTAAGGAATGATTTGCCGGATACTACTCCAAGAAGAGCTTCGAAGGGCCAGTTGACATTTGTCCTTGAGAACCAAAAACCATCTCTCCTGGAATTAAAAATTCTTCCCCTTAGCCTCTACCACCTACCAGCACAACATTATCATTAGCAGAAAGTCACTGCAAGCACTCTAGCTGGGCGAACTTACATTGAATTTAATTGACATCCAAGGCAGAGAGAAAAAGCTATGCTTTGCCAATTTTTAATGTATAGATTAGCAGTAGTATATATGGACACACATTAGAAGCACACTCACACATGGGGGTGCTTGCTCAAAAGGTTTTCAACTTCGAGATCGAACATGTTTGGAACTCATCTATTTAGAACATTCCAAATATTCTGCCTCACAGGAGAGGTGATCAGAAAAAGACTGAAGATAACAAAATTCTTAGCTTTTGATTTACAAAGTAGGTTTCTGAAGTCTCAAGGCAGAGATTTTAGTTTGAGAAAAAAAACTTGAGAAGTATGCAAAGTGGGTTTGAGACTCAAATGCCAAATTGCTAAGGACTCACAGATTTGGGGGATATCGAAAGAATAGATGAAACTGGCCTCTTCCGCCCTCCTGAAATGAAGACTCCCTCCTCCTCCCAGGAAGCTGGCATTGCTATGAAAAGTAGAAGGCCTTGGGATCAGGGCTTGGGACAGAACATACCTGGTGGGAGCCTCTCTGTCCCTAGGCTGCTGATGCCCGGGCGCTAGCATCTTAGCTACGTTCTCCATAGGTTTTGGCTTTGTCCTGGCCACAGGTTGCACCTCTGTGGGTTATCCTGGATGTATGTTATCTGCTAGAATGCCAGTGCTCACTGTATGTGCCTCAGGCTTTGCTCAGCCCTCTGAATCATCCTCATACCCAGAGGAGGTGCGGTGAGGCCCAGACTGAAGTTGGTAGATGACCCAGTCTTGAAGGCAAATTGTGAAAATAATCACCACCCAGGGTCCTTGTTTGCAAGCATTGTGGCTTCACAGATTTAATAGCTCTGATAGCTCTGAGGGACTGCTCCAAAGAGGCAAGGGAGGATCCAGGATATACAGGAGTTTTTGCGACAAAAACCAGGTACTCAAAACATCAAAATTTACTGCTAATTAAAGAAAACCAGACATCTCAAGTTAGCACTTTTCTATCTATGGGAAGATGCAAGAGTCTGGGCTCACTGAAATTATCCCTTTGATATGCACCTTAACTATCTAGGACTGGTATCCTGCTTTTCTCCATCCTGAATCTCTTCATGGTGCACAGTCTGGGGCATCTGCAGTGGCCAATGGCTTGATGGCCCCAACATCCTTTATTGACCGATAAGCCTGGTGACATTCTTCATTCTCTTAATGAAGGGAAACCTCACTAAAATAGAGTTGGGAGGGCAGAAGGGGGAGCTCTCACACAGGTACCATTTGAAGTCTATAAGATCCCAACAGGAAGAGAAGTACCTTCCATCTCCTACAGAAATGACACTACTTTATTACCACCAGCAGGAGGAAGAGAGATTTTCTTCTTGCTTGGCATGGCTCAGACAATGAGAGACTGTCACAACTTAACCAATGAAAAGCCACTATACTTTGAACTCCCAGTTTCCTCTAGTGCAGCAGTCCCCAACCTTTCTGGCACCAGGGACCGGTTTCGTGGAAGACAATTTTTCCATGGACCGGGTGTGGGGCGGATGGTTTCGGAATGATTCAAGCACATTACATCTATTGTGCACTTTATTTCTATTATTATTACATTGTAATATATAATGAAGTAATTATACAACTCACCATAATGCAGAATCAGTTGGAGCCCTGAGCTTGTTTTCCTGCAACTATATGTTCCCATTTGGGGGTGATGGGAGACAGGGACACCCGAAGTGTGTTGTTTATGTCCAGTCTACTCCGTAATCTCATTTTGGTTGCTGTCACTGCAGGAAATCCTGCTTCACAAAGATAGGATGTTGGAAGTGGAAGCAAGCTTTTCAGTGCTTTTGCGGCAATCTCAGGATATTCCGCCGTGACTTTAATCCAGAAGGTATGGAGTATGGAGATTTGAAGTTGTCTCAAACATACTTTTAAGGCCACCATCATTTGCAATCTCAAGCAGTTGATCCTCTTCTAGCACGCACAAAGTCAATTCACTTGGCTTAGTCACAAATGGGTTGCAGATCTATTCCTTGCCAGTTTGGGGGTCTTTTGTGGTTGGGAAGTAATGCTCAAACTCTTGTGAAAGCTGAGATAGATGAGCAGTTTTGAAGGTTTCATGGTTTCGTTGGATAGCTGGTCGCCACATATTATACAAAGTGGGCTTGGAGAATGTGAATCACCTGCTGCAATTTAAGTAGGACTCTTGGTATTTTCTTTTAAATGCAGCTTTCCTTTTGTTGGCAGCCTGAGAGTCTTCTGCTGTCTCATCTTTGGGTCTTTCCTCCTTTTCAAAGAAGCTCTCCAGCGACATTTGTTTTTTACTCATTTTGGCTAGGGTGAGCTTGTGGGCTTACCAAAACTGTGACTGAGACAAGTGCACGGTGCGGGAAAGAGGCGTGGATGGAAGTGGTAAATAAAATAATGGGCAGGCCACGTGCAGACTAAAATAAGTGTCAAATTCTGACTTAAAGCCTGCCACCAGATGCAGCTTAATTGTCACTTGCCACTCACTGATAGGGTTTTGATATGAGTCTGCAAGCAATTGCTTTAGTATGGTCTCTGTGCAGTCAAACCTCTCTGCTAATGATAATCTGTATTTGTAGCCGCTCCCCAGTACTAACATCACCACCTCAGCTCCACCTCAGATCATCAGGCATTAGATTCTCATAAGACCTTTCGCATGCGCAGATCACAGTAGGGTTCATGCTCCTATGAGAATCTAATGCCAAGGCTGATCCGACAGGAGGCAGAGCTCAGGTGGTAATGTGAGTGATGGGGAGTGGCTGTAAATACAGATGAATGGCTCACTCACCCGCTGCTCACCTCCTGCTGTGAGGCCTTGTTCCTAACAGGACACGGACCGGTACCAGTCTGTGGTCCGGGAGTTGGGGACCCCTGCTCTAGTGGACTTTTTGTTTATAACAGCCCCTCCCAACTTTCCCTTCTCCTCAACAAAAAGTTTCCTCTCTTTACTTTGCTGCACTTCTTTGCTGGATTTTGATGTCAAAACTCCACAGGCAACTTCCTCACTTTGACCCAAGCGCTTGACAAATATTCAGCCGATGGAATGTGCTTGGCTCTAGCTGATGCTGGTGACACTGTTGAAGATGCTAACTTTATGGAAACCATGGCAGATGCAGTTATTCTCCGTCTGTACACCTGGGTGGAATGGGTGAAAGAAATGGTTGCCAACTGGGATAGCCTAAGAAGTGGTCCTGCCAACAGCTTCAATGATAGAGTTTTTGCCAGTGAAATGAATGCAGGCATTATAAAAACAGATCAAAACTATGGAAAGATGATGTTTAAAGAAGCTTTGAAAACAGGGTTTTTGAGTTTCAGGCTGCGAAAGATAAGTACCGTGAATTGGCCATAGAAGGGATGCACCAAGACCTTGTGTTCTGGTTTATTGAAGTTCAGACACTTCTCTTGGCTCCATTCTGTCCTCATTTGTGTGAGCACATCTGGACACTCCTGGGAAAGCCCAACTCAGTTATGAATGCTTCATGGCCTCTGGCAGGTCCTGTGGATGAAAGCTTGATATACTCCTCACAGTATCTCATGGAAGTAGCACATGACCTTAGACTGCGACTCAAGAACTATATGATACCAGCTAAAGGGAAGAAGACTGACAAGCAGCCGCCTCAGAAGCCTTCACATTGCACCATCTATGTGGCAAAGAACTATCCATCTTGGCAACATATCACCCTGTCAGTTCTACGTAATCACTTTGAGACCAACAGTGGAAAATTGCCTGATAACAAAGTCATGCTAATGAACTAGGCAATTTGCCAGACTTGAAGAAATACATGAAGAAAGTGATGTCATTTGTCACCATGATTAAGGAAAATCTGGAGAAGATGGGACCTCGTGTTCTGGATTTGCAATTAGAATTTGAAGAACAGGCAGTGCTCATGGAGAATATAGTCTATCTGACCAATTCCCTTGAGCTAGCACACACAGAAGTCAAGTGTGCCTCTGAAGCAGATAAAGTCAGGGAAGACTGCTGTTCTGGGAAACCACTTAATGTTTTTAGAACAGAACCTGGTGTATCAGTTTCCCTAGTGAATTCTCAGCCATTCAATGGCCACTTCTCAACCAAAATTGAAATCAGGCAAGGAGATAACCGTGATTCTATAATCCGGTGTTTAATGAAAGTGGACCGAGGAATCAAAGACCTTTCCAAAGTGAAACTGATGAGATTTGATGATCCACTGTTGGGGCCTTGGCAAGTTCCTGTCCTGGGAAAAGAGCATGCTGAGGAGACCCCCATTTCTGAGCATGTTGTTTTCCACGTGGACCCCACGAGCAAGAAAATTCATCTTACTGCAAATGGGCTACGGGCAGATATTGGTGATACAATGATCAATCTGGTTCATTAAATTCAGGCACATTGGAGATTTATCCTGGTTTCTGGGGATATTACTACTATGATTGTGCCTACAGATGGGCTATGAGAACCTCAGGCTGCACCTAAATGTGGTTTGCTATAGTTGCATGTCTCGAATTGCAGTTGTTTTCTGCTCCCAGATAAACTTGCTTTGCTGGTATAATAACTGGCTGTTTTATTGTCTGGGGTTAACAAAACCTTTGCAGGAAAAAAATACCACAAACAAAAGAAAAAACCAAAAAAAAATTGGGTAAATATTTTGCTACACATATGACAGAAGATTAGTATTCTTCAAGGTGCAAAGAGTTCCTACAAATTAAGGAGAAAAATAAAACAAAAATCCAAATAGAAGAATTGACCATGGACATAGACAATTCACAAGAAATAAATATCAAATGACTGTTTTCTGTTTCATTTTTGAACAGCTTTTTTTGAGATTTAATTCATTTATGGGTAATTCACCCCTTTAAAGTGTAAAATTCCATGGTGTTTAGTACATTCCCATAGTTATGGATCCATCACCATAATCAATTTTAGAACATTTTCATTACCCTCAGAAGAAACTCTGCACACCTTAGTCATTACCCTTCAGTCTCCCTATCCCCTCATCCCAGGCAACAACTAATCTAATTTCTGTCTCTACAGATTTGCCTACTTAGAACATTTCATATATATGGAATCATACAATATGCGGTCCTTCATTGGTTGATGATATTGAACACTTTTCCTGTGCTTATTGGCCATTTGCTTATCTTGTTGGGAGAACTATTCAGATCCTTGGTCCATTTTTAATTGGGCTGTTTGTTGTTTTATTATTGTGCTGCTAAGTTCTTTGTATGTTTTTATACAAGTGCCTTTTCAGATATGTGATTTGCAGATATTTTCTCCCATTCTGTGGGTTGTCTTTTCACTTTCTTGATGGTGTTCTTTGAAGCTCAAAAGTTTTAATTTTGGGGATCACTAGTTCACCTATTTTGCTGTTGCTGTTGCTTGTGCTTTTGGTGTTAGAATTAGAAACCATTGTCTAATTTAAGGTCACAAAGACTTATACCTATGTTTTCTTCTAAGCATTTTATAATTTTTACATTTAGGTCTTTGATACTTCTGAGTTAATATTTACATGTAGTGTGAGATGGGAGTCCAACTTCTTTTTTTAAAATGTGGATATACATTTGTCTGAGCACCACTTGTTGAAAACACTGGCACCCCTTTGAATTGTCTTGGTACCCTGTTGAAAATCAATTGATTTTAAATGTCAGGGCTTATTTCTGGACTCTAAATTCTATTCCATCTATCTATACATCTATTCTTTTTTTTTTTTTTTTTTTTTACCACACAGTGGCCTGTGGGATCTTAGTTCCCCAACCAGGGATGGAACCCGGGCCCTTGGCAGTGAAAGCTCGGATTCCCAACCACTCAACCACCACGGAATTCCCTATATATCTATGCTTATGTAAATACCATATTGTCTTAATTACTGTAGTTTTGTAGTAAGTTTTAAAATTGAGAAGTGTGATTCCTCAAACTTTATTCTTCTTTTTCGATATTGTTTTGGCTATTCTGGATTCCTTAAATTTGTACACAAATTTTAGGATCATCTTATCAAATTCTGCAAAAATGTCGTCGAGATTTTGATAAGGATTGTATTGAATCTGTAGATCAATTTGGAGAGTATTACCATCTATAAATATTGTCTTCCAGTTTGTGAACATGAGATACTTTCAAACTTATCTAGTTCTTTAATTTCTTTCAACACTGGTAACTTACAGAGTATAATTTTTGCATTTCTTTTGTTAAAATTATTCCTATTTTATTCTTTTGAAATCTATTATAAAAGGAATTGTTTTCTTAATTTCACTTTTGGTTTACCCATTGCTACTGTATAGGAAAAAATTGATTTTTGTATATTGATTTTATATCCTATAACCTTGCTGAACTCGTTTATTACTTCTAATAGTTTTTAGTGGATTTCTGAGGCTCAAATGACTTTTAAATATATGAAAAGAGACCAACCTCTCATAAAATGAGATAAATGTAAATAAAAACTATCATGGGATATGGTTTTGTTCACCTACTGAACTTGCAAAGATCTAAAATTTTCATATCATTGTATGGGTGTGGTATGTATTAATATTTCTATTAATATTCATACTCTTTATTCAGCAATCAGACTTCTAGGAATATATCCAAGAGCAGCTATCTTCCAGTTCATGTACAGTATCCCTAGGGATGCGTAAACAGTATTGAAGTGTTACGTTGTATGTAGGCATGTCACTGTTTGATTCCATTTACATAACCAGGCAAAACTACTCCGTTGAGAGAACTCAGCATAATTGTATCATCATATCATTTAATCAAAAATTTTCAGGGGACTTCCCAGGTGGTCCAGTGGCTAAGACTCAGTGGTCCTACTGCAGGAGGCCTGGGTTCAATCCCTAGTCAGGGAACTAGATCCCACATGTCATAACTAAAAGTTCACATGCCACAGCTAAAGATCCTGCATGCCACAACTAAGATCTGGCACAGCCAAATAAATAAATAAATACTTAAAAATATTTTTTTAAGGATGTTTCTTTAAATCATGAGGATTTCCTCCATCTCAACCTAACCATAATGCCACCATCCTCCTCCTCCTCAATAAAATAATAACTCTCCTCTATCATCGAGTATTTTGCTTGCTATTTATTTTATTTTTTTTTTAAATTGGGGTAGAGTTGCTTTACAATGTTGTGCTAGCTCCTGCTGCACAGCGAAGTGAACCAGCCATATGTATTGCTTGCTGTTTAAAAGTTATTGTTATATTACCCTTTCCATAAGCATTGCATCCAGTTCAAATCCTGCTCCCCAAAGTTATTTCAGTAGCCTTCTACATGGTCACCTATATTTCATAATTCCCACTCTAAATTTTTTTCTAGATAGCAACAGATTGATTTTAAAAAGTCACCCCACAAACCTGACTGAACATCTTCAATTGTCTCCCACTGGATGGTGAAACTCCCTTACATGTGCATAGAATTTAAATTCCCCAATATCCCGGCACTTGAGGCCCTTCACAAACCCTATGTTCTAACAAATGCGCATGATACAGTATTCAGACAAGTCATGTATTCATTTATAATAAATAGTTGCTGAACCCTTACTGTCCTCTAGGAGGTATATTGATAAGGAAAACAGATCTGGCCTCTGGCCTCTGGACTTTATAATGGGGTGGGTGGTGACTAAACAAGTCAGTGCTGTATGTAATTACAAAAGAGAATCAGTACTACAAAGAAAAATAAACAAGGATGTCAGTAAAAGAGAATAGAGGGCAGTCTACTTGTGCAGGTGGTCAGAAAAGGCTTCTCTGAGGAGGTGACATTTAAAAGCATATATTTGCCTGCTGGGTAGAGAATGACCTGGAGAAAGGTGGGAGTGAGCCAGGGGAGTAAGCTGCTTAGTTGACCAGATGGCTGAACTCTGCTCCTGCTGTTTCTTTCTTGGAGTCATTCATTCAGTAAATATTTCCTTAGCACCATGTGATGTCCCCTTCATGAAGTGTAAACATTCTTGTGTATGTAGACATAGGGTCTCCTCCAGAGGCTAATGCAGTACCTTGTGCTCAGTAGGGTCCATTTGATATCTGTTGAGCCAGGGAGTGGAAAGGCTCTTCTGGCTCTCTTTTTCATTCAGCAGTGCTGGGACAGTGATAGTTTCAATTATTTGAGAGAAGCCTGGAAGGGGAACGGCGCTCTAATTTATGATTTTCCTGAGGTTCCAAGGTAAGCCAAAAGCAAGTGTGGAGAAAGAGTACTTTCTGAGAGAATTCCTGAGAAGAAGTGGTCCTCTTTGGTTCTTCTGGTCCCACTGCTGCCAGACTTCCAAGGAAAGAGGCTTGCAAAATCCGGCTCCTTCCCCCTCTAATAGGAAGCTGCTGGGGTCTACCTGGTCTGAGGCTTCCTGGGAAGCAAGGTGGCCAGACCTTTCCATTCAGAATGGGGAAGGAAGGGACTCATACCCTCCTGGTTGAGGTTGTTGGAGCCGGGGCAGACTGCCTCCAAATATGCCACAATGGCACATTGATTATTTTGAATTAAAGTTCCTTAAGAAATGGCCAACGCAAGAGGGACACTCTGACCTTCCCCTCTGTCTCCCTGAAAACAGGAAATAAATCTCCCATGTGAAAGGTACCCTTTTTGTACCAGGAGGCAAAGAGAGATCCTTATCACCAGAGACAAGGAAATCAGGCTGAGAAGCCTGTATAAACAAACGCTGTTACTTTTTAAATTTACTACCCCAAGCCCAAATTCTGTTTAGATTTTTCACTAATTGAGCACCCAAAACCTAAGTTTGTATTGTCAATTCCTCACAAATGTATTTTTTCTTTGTCTAAAAAGTATAAAATCTGCCTGCTTTGGTCACCTCGTAGATCCCATTTCTATGAGGCCTACATGTGCATGAATTAAAATTTGTTTCTTTTTCTCCTGTTCATCTGTCTTGTGTTAATTTTGTTATTAGTCCACCCACAAGAACTCAAGAGGAGTAGAGGGGGAAATTTTCCCCTCTCCAACAAGGTGAGGACACTAGAGAGGGCACGGGGGGTGGGGGGTGGGGGGGGGGGGAGGGGGAAGGGGTCAGAAGCCAGGGTGTTGGATCTAGGTCTGTGTGTGGCTCTTGCAGAGCCTGCAGTAGCACCTCTGGCAAACCTGGGATTTTTCCCTAACTGGTTACTTCCTCTCGAAGAAAAACTTCTGCATTGAGGCTGTGAAGCAAACTTGGGGAAGCTGGCTACAAACCACAACTGGTCTTCTGTAGAGTCTTTAATGAACCACATCTCTCACCAGGCTCCAGTCCAGGCAGTAGAGATACAGCAGAAAATAGAAACAAAGGTGTGCCCTCCGGAAGTTCAGAAGAAGACACGATGTGACAGAGGGTGATAAGAGGCTTGGAGAATCCATCCTCACCCATTCCAGCCTCCTGTAGCCCAGAGTGGGGTAAATACCTGGAGAGGTGCCAGGCAGAGCTGACCCTGCCTTTTCCTGAGCATTCCTTACCTCTTCTTCTTTTTTGGCCCCACTGCTGGCCATCCAGGTAGGTTCTGGTCACCTCTGCCCTGAATGACAGTCCTAGACCTCATGCTTCTCCCTGTAGAATATGTGCATCAATGTGGCTCTAGTCAGAGATCTGGCCCCAGAGCCAGCGGAGAAGAGTGGCTTCTGTCCTAGTGAGGCCACCATCTTCTCAGGATTCACATATTAGGGCTGCCTAACCAGCATAGCCATAACCTATAGCCACAAGTGGGAGTAGGAGAACCAGCATAAGCCACAGTCATAATGAGGCCCATCATGTTAGACTTGTAAGCCCTGAGTGCTCCCAGTTCAATGACCTTTGTCTCCACTGCCCGGGGATAGCAGGCTGTAGCACCCAATTGGGAGTTGACCCAGGCAAACACTGGGGAGAGAGCATCCTTACTTACAAGGTGACTGGTGGCCTATAAGGCTCACTCACCTAGAGGTTAAGTTAATACAAAGAATCATCCCTATTGCGTGGGGTACATACTGAATACTTTTTGCTGTGTTGAATAACTGAATAATCCTGTAATAAATATAACTAATTTAAAAAGGCTCCTGAGGATCAGTTTCCTATGATCCATCAATGTCAGTGGGGTGAATATACCAAGTCACTGCGGGTTCATCTCTGGGGCAGAAATTCCCTTCTCCCCAAGTAGGATCCTTGGGACCCAGCAATAAAAGAGACATAGGCCTTGTATAAGTTGAAACTTTTAACACGCCTGTTTATATTTGTTTATATTTGCCAACAATATAGTTCCTGCAGGATGAAAAATACATGCAGGCCCTTCTGACCTAATCTCCAGAAGTCCAGTGTGGTTGAAAAACTGTAAAGAAATTAAGTTTCTGGAAATGCTTAGTTAGCAAGTTGGAAGAGAACAGAGGCTGCCTGGGAAGTTGAAGCAATTTGGCTTATTTAGCATTCCAGAAATTCACAAAATAACTTCGTATTCCACTTTTCTAACTTGTTATTTTGAAAAATTTCAGTTTTCCAGAAAAGTTGAAAAAATTGCAGAATTAAAACATATATACCCATCACTTAGATTTACCAATTGTTAACCTTCTGCTACGTTTGCTTTATCTGTATATAAAATACATGTGTTTCTGAGCTATTTGAAAGAACATTGTAGCCACCACAACTCTTAAAATAATTCATCACACAACTCCTAAGAACAAGGACGTTCTCAAACATAGCCATGATCACAATGAAACATTTAACAGACTAAATAATACTCTCTTTACTATATTTTCCATCAAGTTCTCCAATTATCTTCCAAATCTCTTTCATAGCTTCTTTCCTTCAACTTGGTGTAGGATCGATGGTCATGCAATGGATTTGGTTGTGGTCTCTTATGTTTGAACTTATTCCTAGCTTTTCTGTGTTTTTCTCGATGTTGATTTTTTGAGGTCTGGTGGAGCTGTTTTGCAAAATGTCTCTCACTCTGGATTTGTCTGATTTCTTCCCCTGTGACTAGCTTCATTTTAAACCTTTTTGGCAGATATACATGGGTGACGTAAAACCTCATTTTTGACATTCAGCATGCTAACAAGCAAGGCTTCTGAGGGCCGTTGAGATATTTTTAGCAGAAAGACTAGTAGTTGCCTTCTCTGGAGTGTGGCCCTTTCTGACATAGGGCTGGCTGACTTCCCTGGCCTGTGCATTCTTTTTTTTTTTTTAGAAAATATCTTTTTTTTTAATTAAAAAATTTTTAAAAAAATTTTTGGCTGCATCAGGTCTTCGTTGCTGCGCGGCTTTCTCTAGTTGCAGTGAGCAGGATCTGCTCTTCGTTGTGGTGCATGGGCTTCCCATTACGGTGGCTTCTCTTGTTGCAGAGCACTGGCTCTAGGCGTGTGGGCTTCAGTAGTTGTGGCTCGCGGGCTCTAGAGCGCAGGCTCATTCGTTGCGGCGCACGGGCTTTGTTGTTCCGCGGCATGTGGGATCTTCCCAGATCAGGGCTTGAACCCATGTCCCCTGCATTGGCAGGCGGATTCTTAACCACTGCGCCACCAGGGAAGCCCTGGCCTGTGCATTCTTGATAGCTCCCAGTGATCATCACTAGAGACCAACTTTAAAACAGGGGTTCTCCGGTGTTGGAGGGGGTAGGACAACATATTTGGCTTTGTCTGGAGACATTTTTGGTTTTCATGTTGGAGGAGGGAGTGTGCTGCACCTAGAGGGTAGAGGCCAGGGATGCTGCCAAACATCTCCCTTAAAAAAGAGTTACCTGACCCCAAATGTCAACAGTAGCGAGGTGGAGAAATCCAGGGGATGCCACTGAAATGTTCCAACTAGCTGACTCCTTGGCACCTGCCTCCTTCCATTTCTCCTTGTTTCTGAAATGCTCCACTACTGTCTGCATCATAAACATTAAACACAAAGGAAAGTAACAATTCCTCAACACTTCCTAACTGGTAAGTACGGCGACACACTTTTGTACATCTGTAACTGAATTGGCCCTCTACTTGGCCTGTGAACTTGTAGCTCTTGCCAAGTGTGTCATCTGAGATGAGCACTTTAATTGTTCCAACAGGCACGTATCAATCTTACTTGGAAGAAAAAGGTGCCAGTAAAATCCCAAAGAGCATTGCTAACTGACAATTGTCCTGCAGGTTAGAGTATACACAGTGCTTTCCAATAATACGCCTGTCATTTGACCTGACAACATTCGGGGAGGCGGTTTATTACGAAGTGACTGCGCTTTTGCACTCGAGGAACCACGTCCGCCCAGCGACTCGCTGGAGGACACGGGGCTGGTGGGGGGAGAGGGCTGGGCGGGAGCTGGGAGATGAGGACGTGGGGAGAGGAGAGTCCCACGCCAGGGCTTGGAGGGGGCAGAACTCCAGGCTGGGGTAGGGGTAGGGGTAGGGGTTCAGACCCGGGTTTCAGCCTTCAGGTACGGCACTCCGCAGGAGTCAAAACTGTTCTGGACGCTTCCTTCCTCTCCCCGTTCTCCTGCAAACAATTAACCTGACACTCAAAGGGCATCTTGGCTGAAACAGAACTCAAACAAGTTCACGAGTAACCGTGGAAATGCCTGGCTCCTGACTTCCGCGGAGAGCCGAGCGAGTTCTCCAGTTTGTGGTGGGGGCGGCGCACGGGGAGGGAGTGCAGGGTCAAGCGCTGCAGAGCTCACCCTCCCCCGCCAGGTAGGGCAGGTGAGTGGGCGAGGCCCGGGTCCGTGCCGCGGTGGCGCAGTGCGGCGGAGGTGTCCGCGCGGGAAGCCGGACGGCACTGGACGCTGTCTCTGCGGCCACGGCTCAGCCAGTGGATGGCCTTGTCACTGTATCCGGCTTTACCCAACGAGGCGGCGTGCGCGACGCAGGTCGACTTGCTGCTTAAATTCAAGGACAAGGAGGGACAGTCATTCGGTGAAAGCCCTCCCACCGCGCGAAAACGAAACTTCCAAGGATGCCAGACTTCCGGTGCGACCGCGCCGCCCCTCTCCCGGGGCTCCGGGCCCTGAACGCCGCCTTTTCCAGCGCGCAGCTGGGGCGCAGCCAGGCCCCGCCCCCAGGTGAGAGCCGCGCCCGGCTCCTCCCCGCAGCCAGGCCCCACCCGGCGCCAGGCCCTGCTCTGCTCTGTTCGGCGGCCAGCTGAGTGGTGCCAGGCCAAGGCCTGCTCTGCCACCAGGCCCCGCCCCACCTCCAGGCCCTCCCCCACTCAGTCCCGCCCCACCACCAGGTGAGCAGTCTCAAGCCAAGTCCGCCGGGCCCCGCCCTCCGCCCTCTAGGCCCCGCCCACCGACTGCAGCGCCTGCGTAGTACGGCCCGTCGGGCCGGGGCCGGGCGGTTCGGCCGGTGCAGTCGGCGGGCGCAGTGCGCGTGCGCCGTGCGGCCGGGGGCGGGCGGCGGCGGCCGCGGAGCGGGGGCGGGGCGGCGCCGTCTGGCTCGGTTGGGCCGGGGCGGGAGCGCGGCGCGGGACGGCAGGGCCTGCGGGCTGCCGACGGCGGCCTAGGTGGCCGGCAGGTGAGGTCCGTGCGCTGTGGGGAAGCAGGCGCCGCAACGGGGTCGCGGGCGGGGCGCGCTGAGGGACGGTGGCGCCCGGGGAGCAGCGGGCCGAGGCGCATTGTCCGGGCGGCGGGTGGTGCCTGCACAGCGCCCCCTGCCGGCCGGGCCGCGGGCGGGGGCCTCGGGCTCTGACCGCGCGCCTTTGTTCGCCGCCCCCGCCAACATGGCCGCCGCCCCCGGCCAGGCCGGTCGGCCCCGCGCGCTTTGTTCCGGAGGCCTCGGCACACAGTGGGCGGGGGGCGCGGGGCGGGGGTGGCGACGCGGCGGGCCCTGGCGGGGGGCGGGGCGGGGTGAGTGTTGCATAATCCGGGCTGGGCGGGGAAGAAGGAATGGGACCCTCGGGGCTTGAGGGGGAGGGGTTCGAGTCCCCTGGGGCGGGGGTGGGGACTGTATCCCCGGTTGGGTGGGAGGGGATGTAAAGGGGGGAGGGGAACGCGCCCTCGGGGCGTGGGGAGGGGCCGAGTTGGAGTGTGGGAAAGGAGGTGGGGGAGGGAATGGGGACTGCCCCCCGGAGCGAGAGGGGCTCTGGACCGAGACCTCAGAAAGAGGAGGGGGTTCTCCGGGTTCGGAACCCCCCTGAGGCCTGGTGCTGGTCTCCCACCCAGGGCTGTGTACCTACGACGGCGTAGCTTCCCTGGCGGTTGCCCTGGGTCCTGCAGCAGTAGGCTTCGTGGAGAAGGTGGTTTTTCGGGGCTCCCCGTAACACCCCCCGCCTCATTTCCACCGCCCCCTTCGTTGCCTGTCCGCGCGCCCTGGTCAGCTCTGCGCGGGACTGGCGGACGGCGGGGTTTCTGCACACGCACACTCACACACACACACACTTTTCTTTTTCATCACGAGTGACCTTGAACGCATTCCGCGAGCATTTGCTGAGATTAATTGCACGGCGTGGAAACTGCGCAGTGCCTTCGGTTTGGCTCTGTTCATCTTTCCAACTGCGGATGCGTCCTCGGCTTTACCGGACTCGATTTTAGTGATGGCCTCAGCAATAAATGCCACGAAATAGGCACCCCAAATCTGTTTACGCATTTGCTTTACGTTTATTTGCTATTTCTGATTTGTGGATTGGGATTCCTGGTTTTGGAGAGGGTTTTCCATGCATGTTGAAGTAGCAAATACGGATTTGCTGTACGTTAAAAAGCAACACCAAATACATTTAAGTGTTAACGGATTACATTGTATAACGTGACTTGTGCCAGAGACGACATACCTACCAAAATGCGAATTCCTATATAACTTCTGTTGGAATTTTCTGGAAGGGACTCTGCGGTCTGAAAGCATTCATGCAGAGTACAGTAATTGCTTTCTACACAGCTTTTGTTAGGAAGTGAAAACTAAACCTACACTTGAGGGTGTATACCTGGACAGATTGAGTTTGTGAACATTCTTAAAGGTTGTGAACGTTCAGAGGCTGTGAAATTTCAGATGGGGGTCAAGTGAAATGAGGAGGCTTCTCCCCCATCCCCCCAACTTTGGTTAATGTGCAAATACCAAAAAATTGTAGTAGGTACTGGTTTACAGAACCTTTATTATCAGACTTGATAATTAAATGTAAGAGTTACTAAATATGTTTGTCAAAATTATGGGTAGTAGATGTGTGTTTCTTGTGAGAAATAAAATTGAATTTCTTTATTTTGACTCTTTTGAGTAGCAAAATGGTTACTTTATTTTTTTAATATTTATTTGTTTATTTTGGCTGTGCCGGTTCTTAGTTGCCACACACAGGATCTTTACTTGTGGCATGCGGACTCTTGGTTCCGGCATGCGTGCAGGATCTAGTTCCGCACCCAGGGATCGAACCCGGGCCCCCTGCATTGGGAATGCGGAGTCTTACCCACTGGTCCACCAGAAGTCCCACAAAATGGTTACTTTAAAATGCCGTGAAATGGGTAAGGAAAAGAGGCCTTCAGTCATCTCTATGATTGACTTAGCGTTCTTTTTTTAAGATTTTCTGTGGGCCCCAGAATTTTGATAGTACTGTTTCTGACAGTACCTTTATTTGACCAATTCAGACCACAGTAACAATATTTACTTAGTTTTGGAATATATATCTGAAGCAGTGTCTAAGGTGGTATTCTTGGTGATACTAGTGCTAAGAAATGCTACAGGAAAAACAAAGGGGTTCTTGGTTACCTTAGTTTGGGAAACAATGCTTTGTCCTTTTCCTTCTCCCCAAGGGTCACAATTCACATTATCAGGTTAAGGGCTTTGAGAAATAGTACCAGCAATGTTTTCCGTATTTGGCCCCAGATCCCTTCTTGTTTTGTTTTTAGTGTAATAACTAGTAACACTCTTGAAATCTAGGTAATGGTGAAATGTTGGTCATTGGTGTCCTTACTGGTAATGGTACCACTCCCATAAATTGTGGACTGGGAGGTTGATGTAATTTGTGTGTGCCTGTGCATCCTGTGGGAAAGAGTACCTCGGATTTGGCTCTTATCACACTGACTGATAGTGTATAATTATGAGTTATTAATTTGAGGTCTTAACTAGAAGAAATTTAATTATGTAGTGTTCTCACTTCCCAATGACTTACCTGATTGCATACAGTTAAACTCCACTGGCTGCACTCCTTAATTGTTAGCATTTTTTCTGCCGGTATGTTAGAAACACATAAAAAGGATACCTGTTGTTCCTGAAGAATTACTGTGGATTATTTTAGAAATTAAAAATAATGCTGTTGGGTATTTCTTTTGAATTAGCTGTTAGCAGGATTCTAACTTGCTGAGAAAGAACAGTTAATATATATCATGTAAATACTTTCTTATATTTATTAGATGCTTAATTGTGTTTCCTCTTTTCCTTGAATGAAAAGAAGTTGGAAGCAGGGAATCAATTGTGAAAAAGATAAGAGCTCTGGAGTTGGACATGGAGATCGAATGGCATTCAGCTCAGAAGAGCCTGGGTTGAAATCCAACCACACTCCTTACTGGTCCAAAGCCACATACATGATTCATCACATAGCCTTTTTAAGCTTTCTATTCCTTAACTGTAAATTGGGATGAAACCTATCATATAAAGCTATTATGAGAGTTAAATGCAGTGGATTTGTAGAGTTCCCAGTACAGTTCCTGAAGTGCAGCAGCTGGTGCCAGTCATCGTTGATTTCCTTCTCCATCCTGCTTTTGAACTTTGCTATAGTTATTAGCATTTTTTTTTCAACAGCAGGTTGCTTAGTTGTGCTGGTCTTCAATTAAATTTTTTTTTATACATTTATTTATTTATTGGCTGCATTGGGTCTTCGTTGCTGCGTGTGGGCTTTCTTTAGTTGCGTCGAGCGGGGGCTACTCTTCGTTGCGGTGCGCGGGCTTTTCATTGCAGTGGCTTCTCTTGTTGCGGAGCACGGGCTCTAGGTGCGCAGGCTTCAGTAGTTGTGGCACGCGGGCTCAGTAGTTGTGGCACGCGGGCTCAGTGGTTGTGGCTCGCAGGCTCTAGAGCGCAGGTTCAGTAGATGTGGCACATGGGCTTAGTTGCTCCGCGACATGTGGGATCTTCCCAGACCAGGGCTCAAACCCGTGTCCCCTGCTTTGGCAGGCGGATTCTTAACCAGTGCGCCACCAGGCAAGTCCCAATTAAATTTTTAATTAAATCTACTGGGTGCTTATTATATGGCCTTAAAATTGCCATAAGTCGTGTATGGACATAATGCATAAAGATGTGCCCTCCGAGACCTTACAGCTGGGTAGGGAAGATACCCATACATATGATGAGGAAATTAGATGCTTTTGATATCTGGGAAGAGGGGATGTTCCAGCAGGGTTAAGAATATAGATTAGAAGAGGAAAAAAGTCTAGATGGAGGCACAACAGGAGCAGAGTCCTGAAGAGAGTGTTTGAGACCATTCTGGGTTTGAATTACAACCAAAAGTTTGCCCTGTATTATCGGTTACTCCTGTGTGACTGATTCCTAGGGTTCCTGGACATCATAAGTTCTCTGTGAGTATTGATCATACCACTGCTGACACCACTTATAGTTTGTCATGGCCAGTCTGTCTAGGGATGAATTTGGGGCCAGATTTTAAATAATTGTACATATCACATTAAGGTGGTTGGTGTTTATCCTAAAGGTGAGGGGAGCCATTGAAAGGCCTTAAACCGTATGAAAGGTGCATTGGAGGAATCTGTCAGTGTAGGAGCTCTAGTTTACAGAGTGTAGCCTGTTCAAGAAGGCAGATGAAGTCATATGAAGCAGGGGCAATTTGTCTGGAGTCCCTAGAATTTAAGTGTGTTGACATTTTTGGGGGTGGGGGGTGGGTGGTAGAGGGAGGAAGGATCCATTCATCATGGATATTGTTTTATCCAAATGTTGAGAGTAAATGAAGAGGTTAATAAAGCATTTTCATACCATTTTATATGTTTTTAGATTGTAGTAAGAAGGCATGACAACTTTTGAAACTTAGATTATATTTGTTTGTTTATATTTGTTGTTCAGCTTGCTTATAGTTATATCCTTATAACCTAGGTTTAATTTTTGGACCTGTCTGCAAATGATCCACGTATTTATCTATAGATGATCTATGTAGTTACAGACACGTATATATGACCTGTATATCTATCTGTATATTAACTAATCATGTATCTAAGTTAATATTCCTAGTGTGAGTTTTAGGTCCTGACAGAGGATAAGAATGTTCTTTTTCCTATGTACAGGGTTGATTTGTTGTTTCTTTTTGCTTTCTCTCTTTCAGGATCACTGTGGACCCAAGGAATTTTATGTATTTGGTGTGTTTTAATCAAGTAGTCATCATTCTTTTCCCTCAGCTTGTTCTAATTTGGGCATGGCTTGGTCCTTCCAAACTAGTTCTCTTCCCTTGGATGCGACCCCATTAATCTTTGAACTGTTTCTTGCTCATGTTACAAGATGTCTTAGACTCACTTTGTGCTTTTCCTGCCCAATATCTATCAGCCAGTTGTTTTAGCTCTTTTTATCAGGCAGTGGAATTTAGATAACAAAATCTGGTGCTGTGTGTCCTTACTGCTACTGAGATGCCCTTGCTTTCATTGGATAGGCTTGGGAAATAATAAATTTTGATTTTGTGTTGATATTTCCAATTCACATTTAACTTTATAGGGTTTTTACTTTTTTATCCTTTCTTCTCTAATGTTAAAAATTTGCATTCTTAGCAACAATAGTTACTTTCCTTTATCCTACAGTATAAATATAGTAGTTTGAAAACATTAGTAACAGTAGAGTGATTGTAGGTTTGTGTTTTATTCTCCTTGTTTTAAAAATGTATCCATGCAAGGATGTACAGTTGACATTCTGAATTATAAAATCATTTGAAAACATTTTCCCTCTGATTTTGTAACCAATTTGATCATTAGTTTGGTTTATTTGAATGAAATCTTTAACTTTTTAAGGATTTCTTTAATGTTTTAATGTATTTTTTCAGTGTGTAAAACATTTATATAGTTCCAGAATCAAAGCTGCATTACAAAGGTATGTTCACATTCTCCCTTTTCTTCCTATCCCTGCACTGTTCCTCTCCTGCCCCACTTTTATTAGTTCCTGGTTTATTTTTCCACTGTTTTATTTTTGCAAATATAAGCACAAGTATGTTTTGTATCTGCCTTTCTTAAAAATAAGTTTGTGTACACTGTTGTTTCTTCCTTTTTATTTAATATATTCTAGAGATCACTTCATATACACTCTTTTCCATTCTTTTGTGCTTGTAGTTCATTTCCTAATTATGAACACTTGGGTTGTTTATATTCCGTTGCTGTGAATAACCTTGTGGATATATTGTTTTGTATTTGTGCAGGTATAATTTCAAGATAGTGAGATTGTTGGGTAAAAGGTAAATATGTTTGTAATTTGTTAGTGTCAGAAATTACCTTTTAAAAAGGCAGATCTGATTATGTCACCTTTTACGTAAAACCCTCAGTGGCTTCCCGTTGCTTTAAGGACAGAACTTCAAAACGTGTCCTTAAGGATGTGCATATTTCTTATCCTTTGGGGCCTTGACCTCACCTGTACCACATCTCCCTTTGCTTTCCTTGCTCCAGCCATGCAGGTCCTTCTCACATCTCCCGTGCCCATCATCATCTCTGCCACCAGGGAGTGTGGCACTTGTTCTTTCCCTCTTCCTGAGATGCTTTTCTGTCCGTGTTTCAGTTATTTCTAATTTCATTTAGAGCTTGTCTCAGGCATCACTGTTTTATGAAATTCGTTTTGTGTGAGTTTGCACATTTTATAATAAAGGTAGACTAGGGAACTTCGATATATCCATCACTTGCTACAGTAACTAGCAGTTTTCTTGACTTTACTGAAGTCAAGTTCTTCTATTAGAGACATTGTTGTCCTTCCTGGTGCTTATCAAAATTACAGGGTTACATTTGTTCACATGACTTAATGGATTTTTGTTTTCTCAAAAAGGCTGAGCTTCATTAAAGCAGAGATTCTTCTTGTTTTTGTCCATAATTACTTTTCTTGTCCTTAGTTCAGTGCTTGGGTTGTGAGTGCTCAAATCCCCTGAGCAGTAGCTAGAATTGTCCAAGGGCAGGTTGAGGCTGTGTGGTTAAATGTGTGGTCTGCTGCACAGGGATCTGTCAGACAGTCTTATTCAGGGATCTCAGTTAACACAGTGTAGGAGCTGACGACGCAGCTCGTTGATAAGGCTGTTGTCTGTGTGCCTGATGCTGGAGTTTGCAGTCCATAGGACAGGCATTTGAGAAAGGAAGGTGGGTGTACAGTGGGGGAGAACCCAGACTGGAAGCCACAGCAAGGCAGACGGAAAGCTGTGTCAGTTCTGTTGCCTCTGACCTTGGCTGTGTGGGTATCCTGAAAGAGCTGGGCCCTTTGTCATGGAGGTAACCACACACACTTGGCCCAGGAGGCAGAGACTCTCAGGGAGCCTGGGGGAAGGTGGAGTAGTTGTTGCAGCCTCGCATCACTGAAGCAGGTGGGGAGTTCAGTGGGTGCAGGCTGCAGATGTCCTACCAGATGTGTGCCCCTTCACTTGCTCCCTCCGCCTGCTGCACAGTAGTCTCTCTTGTGGCCCGCCCAATCTAGAAACAAATGGGAGTGGAAATCTTGGGGCATGCGATTTAGCCTAGCCAAGTGAAAACGTTGCAAAGCAAAACGATGAGTTCAGGGTTTTAAATTACCAGGTCAGGTTCCACATAAGGGACCTGAAAGTTTCTACGACTGCCCTAAAACTGCAAATTGAATTCCCCGTTTGTAAGTGAAAACATTGGTTGGTAAGGAATGGGATCCTGAAAATTGGATTAGAGGCATATGGTCAGATTCTGATTTAGTTGGAGACCTTGAACACCTAAATTCTGCTGGGCTATCTTTCCCAGTAGAAGCAGCCTTTCCATTCCTTGCCTGAACTTCATCTCCCTTTGCCTGAAAAACCTGCGTTTGGCTTCCCCTAGGATCATCCCAGGAGGCCCCAAAGGGTGAGGTGCAAATTGTGACCCATGAAGAGGTAGGCCTACCCTCCAAAAGATTGTCTGGTTTGCCATGAGAGAAATAGGAACCTGGGGAATATTTATGGGAATGGATGTTAAGGGTGTGAGTTGAAGGTAAAGGGAATGTAAAGTTGGGTTAGGCCAAATTTATTGATGTGGACCCATAAGGAGAGATTCTGGATTCAGTGTTATAGCTTGAGGGCTTAGAAAGGGCTCTGCTTGGTTGATTGCCTGAAACAAACCAAAGGGTGGCCTGTACTAAGTGGAGTTGAGATGTCAGAACTACCTTGGTATACTGTAGAGGAAGGTATCCCAAGGCTTAGGGAGATTGGAGTGTTGGAGTGGATTTGTCATGAAAGACTTACCCTTCCTGGGAAGGTTCATGACTCAGGCCTTATCCCACAGCCATAAGACATCTGCAAGACATCTGAACGTTTGGTACGATAAGCCCCAGTACCCTTGAGAACTCTGGTCACTCTTCTCTGTAGATCAGAAATCACAGTGGGAACTGCTGACACTGAACTGGAATCTGTAAATGCTGTGGTGACAGTTGGATCCTGGGTTGTCAGGTCTGTTAAATGGTCTTTTTTATTTAGAATCAATCTCTGGGTTGTAACTACTGGTAATTTTTTGGTTACTCTGGTATTTTTGTGTAACCCTATGAAGTTTTTCCTTAAATTGACTCAGTAAAAGATAAAAGCAATTTTATGTACTTTCCGTTCATAATTACTCTTCACCACAAGTTTTAGTCCATAAAGTAGCGTTCATCTAAAATACATGAGCCTTTAAATATATAATTTATATGACTTGTGGGACTATAATTTGGTGCAATCTTTTTGGAAGGTGGCGTCATTGAAACAATATAAAATGCCTGTACTCTCTTTGGCCTAGCAATTCCACTGCTAGGAATTTATGGTATAGATGTATCTGCACAAATGTACAAACCTGTATGTGTAAGATTTTTCATTACAGCAGTGTTTGTGGTAGTGAAAAATTAGAAACATCTGTCTAATATTGAAGTTAACAGTAAAGTAAGTGATCTTTGTATCCATACACTGGAATGTTCTGTCACTATTAAAAATAAGAGGGAAATAAAAATAAGAGGAAAAAATTTCCTATATTGCATGGAAAATGTAATGTTTAGTAAGAGAAGCAAGTTGTAGAACTTAGTATGTGTGTGCATGTATGTGTTTTAAGATGTTTGTATATCTATTCTTACTATGCTTTAAGAATTTGCATATGTCATTAGATTCACAGCAATCTTTAAACAGTGGTTACCTCTGAGGGATGTGAGAATGATGAAGGAAGGGGGAGGAGGGCTCCACGTAAACAGTCCGGCTGCATACAGCTTCTTCTTTTTTTTTTAATTTATTTTTTTTGAATTTTTGAATTTTATTTTTTATACAGCAGGTTCTTATTAGTTATTTTATACATATTAGTGCATATGGGTAGCTTCTTAATCTGAGTTAATAGTAAGTAGCAAATTCCCCTTTGGTTTAAGGATAGTTGACTGTTCAGAGTCTTGCCTTTTTGATTTTTCTTTTTTTCTTTTCTTTTTTGGTGAAATGTTCTGAAAGTACAGAAGTAGTTACAGATCCATGGTTTGTGACATACCAACCGTGGAACTCTACTCATTTTGTCATTAATTTCATTCACTTGGTCATGTATAGTTGTAGTTTGTTTATTCATATAATGATTTATTCATGTATTATCCATGGTAGTAATTCATACTCCTGTTGATAAATATTGGGTTGTTCCCAGTTTGAGCCTGTTGAGGTCCCCCAAGGACAAGAAGACAAGTTGGGATTAGATTTTGCTGTATTGGGAGAAATACTTGTGAGAAAGCCAACAGCCCCTTGCAGGACTGATGGATGTAGAGGAGAAAGAGGTTGGAGGGAACGTTTGGTACGATAAGTCTTCGGACTTCAGTGCAGTTCTAAGAAAGTTTAAGCAAGGCCAGTGACATGTCCTCCAGCCAAAGTTGGGGTCAGAGGAGTTCCTTGTCCTGCAGGAATGGACATGCTTTAGCATCCTGCCTATGGCCAGTCATTGGCTAGAACAGCCTGTGGGAAGTGTTGGGCTGGGGGAATGGTGATGATGGATTCAGAACAGAGTAGCACCCCATGTTAGGTGATCCAACGGGCTCATTTCCATGACTGTCACGGGGCTTATGTGAGCAGACATGCTGTGAACATTCAGGTGCATGTTTCTTGTATGCTTTTTTGTTGGGTAGACTTAGGAGTAGAATTGTTGGGTCATATATTATGCCTATGTCCGGTATTAGTAGATAATGCCAAACTTCCAGTGTGGATATACCTATCAGTTTCTATTCCAGCTACAGCAGGGGTCCCCAACCCCCAGGCTGCGGACAGGTACCCGTCCGTGGCCTGTTAGGAACCAGGCCGCACAGCAGGAGGTGAGCGTCAGGCGAGCGAGCGAAGCTTCATCTGCCGCTCCGCATCGCTCACGTTACCGACTGAACCGCCCCCCTCCCCCCAATAAATTCTCTTCTGTGAAACTGGTCCCTGGTGCCAAAAAGGTTGGGGACTGCTGGGCTACAGTGAACGCATTCTTGTGACTCCACGTCCTCGCCAATGGTCTTTTAAAATTTAAATCATTTCATTGAGTGTGTGGCAGTATCTTGCTTTAGTTCTTGCCTCCTAAGTTAGGTGTGGTCATGAGATTTGTCTTGGCCAGTGAAGTGTGAACTGAAGAGACTTGTCACACAGACTTTAAGAGCAGTGGTGAGATATGCCACATTCCTTTCCTCCTGCCAGTGATCATGTTTCCAAATGGAGCTTCTGGCAGTGCAGGTCTTTCTGTGTCTAGAGCAGGGGTCCCCAACCCCCGGGCCATGGACTGCTGCCAGTCCCTGGCCTGTTAGGATCCGGGCTGCACAGCAGGAGGCGAGCGAGCATCTGCTGCTCCGCATCGCTTGCATTACCACCTGAGCCATCCCCCCCCCACCCCCGTCCACGGAAAGATTGTCTTCCGCGAAACTGGTCCCTGGTGCCGAAAAGATTGGGGACCGCTGGTGTAGAGCAAACAGAGAGCAGAGGGTGGGGGAGAGGGCAAGGGTGGAGAAAAGAGGGGGAGGGAATGGGTGGGGAGTGGGAATTTTTTTCGTCTTAAGCAGCTAAGATTTCTAGGGTGGTTTGTAACCATAGCATACTCATTAACCTATCTTGTCAGATAAACTTTTTTTTGTTGTTTTAAATACACTTTATTTTTAAGAGCAGCTTTAGGTTCACAGCAAAACTGAGTAGAAAGTACAGAGTTCCCCTGTACCCCCCGATCCCACACAAGCACAGCCTCCCCCGTCAGCAGCATCCTGCACCAGATTGTACATTTGTTAGAATGGGTGAACCTACATTGACACATCATTATCATCCAAAGTCCATAGTTCACATAGGGTTCACTCTTGGTGGTCTATATTCTGTGGGTTTTGACATTTATAATGTGTATCCGACATTATAGTGTCATACAGAATAGTTTCACTGCTCAAAGAATCTTCTGTGCTGTATTTGTTTTTTTCTGATTTCTGTCTTCATTTCATTGTGGTCATAATACTATATAAAAGCTTATGAAATTTTTTGAAGCTTGCTTTATGGTCCAACATACGATCACTTTTTGTAAATGTCCTGTGTGTGCTTGGAAAGAATGTGCTTCTGTCTTTGTTGGATGCAATGTTCTATATTTCTTAGTTCAACTTGGTTAATTGTGTTAAGTTCTTCTACATTCTTACTTTTTTCCTTTTCGTTTGCTGGTTGTATTGGTTACCAAGAGAAATGTACTAATACTCATATTTTGCATTTGTCTGTTTTTCCTTACTTGAGATAATTTTTCTTTATCTATTTTGTGGCTATGTTACTAGGTGCATACAAAGTTTAGCATTGTGTATTTTCTTTACCAGTTGAGTCTTTTAAAATAATTGTCTTTCCTTAAGGCAAAAGTATTATTAGAGGTAAAGGTTGATTAGCTTAATATTAATGTAGTTGCATTATCTTTTCTCTGATTAGTAGGTGCAGTGTATATCTTTTTTTTTAACCTTGTACTTTCAGTCTTTGTACTATGTTTTGGACGTTTCTGTTGTCAGCAGTATATAACCGGGATTTAACAAATCTAGTCTGACAATATTTCTTATAATTGGAGTGTTTAGTCTATTGATATTTAAATTCAACCCAACTGTTGACATAGTTGGGTTTAAGTATGTTGTCTTAATAAGTGCTTTCTGTTTATTGTACCTGTTTTTTGTGTCTTTTACTCCTTTCTTGGCTTTCCTTGGATGCCTTTTTTTTTTTTACCTCTGCTAACCTCGAGGTTACTTAAAACATGCATCTTTGACTTGTCAAAATCTAATATTTGGTTGTTTCTCCCTCTTCCTGGACACTTAAACTCCATTTATTTTAGTTTCACTTACGTAGCACAGTTTGTGCTATTTTAATTCTGTGTATATTTTGTCTTAGGACATTATTAATTTGTACAGTAGTAGCCATTTGGATTTACCCTTTTCATTGCTCTTCGTTCCTTGTTGTAATTCCAGTCCAATCCAATTCCATTTTTTCCTTCTGCCTGAAGAACACTCTTTATTTCTCCCCTGTTGTGTGACTCCTAATAGTGAATTCTTTGAGTGTGTGTTAGTCTAAAAATATCTCAAATTGATTTTCCCTTTTGAAGGATATTTTTGATATGTATAGAGTTCTAACTTGTCAGTTTTCTTCTAAGGTGTTGAAAGAAGTTATTAAATTAGATTTTCAGCTTTCATTTTTTTTCTTAAGTAAACTGTCAGTTTAATATTTGCTGTCATGGATGGGATCTATCTTTTTTACTTCAGGCTTTTATGGGGTTTTTTTTGTTTGTTTATTTTTTTGGTCTTTGGTTTTCAACAGTTCTTATGATGTGTCTAGGTATATATTTCTTTTAATTTATATTTTGTGTTTATAGGTCTTACTGAATCTGTGGTAATGTTTTTTATTCTTTTGAGAAGTTGGCAGGCATTATCTTTTAAAGTATTTCTGCTGCCCTGTCCCCCCTACCCTCCACTCCATTTAAATGCATGTGAGGCCTTCCCAGTCTCTTACCCTTTGCATGCTTCTTCCTGGGTATTTCTTCTGATCTCTCTTTGTTCACTAATTTTTAACAAGACCAGCCTATTGATAATCTATCCATTGAGTTTATTGTATTTTTTCACTTCTGGAAAATCTGGTTCTGTGATAGTTTTCTACCAAAGTTTTATATCTTATTTTTCTATCTCTGAACATAATAGTCACAGCTATTTTATTTTTCACTTAGTAATTTTATTTATTCCTGTAATCTTCTTCCCGTAGCTTACTTTAAATTATGATTTTGTAACTGCAACACCTGGTAGCCCAATGGATCTGCTTTTTTTTGTTGTTTATCTGTCGTTTCTGCTAGTTTTAATTTTGTCTCTTTCTGGGCTAACTTGCATGGTTGCACATATAGTAGATTACATTTTTTAAATCGTTTGAGATAATTTGGGGTCAGGATGATATTCCTGGAGAGGATTTATGCTTGCTCTGCCAGACGTCTGAGGGAGCTGGCAGCTTCGGATCACCTCTGCTAAGTTTTAGGGTAAAGAGGAGTTGCGGCTGGACTTCTTACCATTCCCCCAGCTCCAAAGAGCAATTCAGGATTCCATTTCATAGAGACGTGGGTTCACCAGCCCCCTCCTTCCTTTGGTAGTCCCTGGGTTCTGGTCTTTGGCCCCTCACCTTGCAAAGTTGTTAGCCTTTAGCTGCCCCTTAACACTTGGCAGTTACTCTCAGGGAGAAAAGTGGTTGCATATATGGGGTTTACCTACCACTCTAGGTCCTGCCTTTGGAAGCACTGCTGTCTTCAAGTTCTTTGATGCCTTCAAGCATATGGTTAGTGTATGTGTCACTGTGTGTGTTCAAGTTTTTGTTACGGAAGTTTTCAGTCATATACAGTCGTTCCTCGATATCTGCGGGGGGTTGGTTCTAGTATCCCCAGAGGATACCAAAATCCGTGGTTACCAAAATCAAGTCCTTTACATAAAACGACGTAGTTTTTTGCATGTAACCTATGCACATCCTCCCATATAATTTGTCATTTCTAAATTATTTATAATATCTAATACAACATGAATATTGCATAAATGGTTGTAAATGCAGTGTACAAGCTGTGTAAATAGTTGCCAGTGCTTTCAGGAACTTTCTGGAATTTTTTTTCCCCTGAATATTTTTGATCTGAGGTAGGTTGAATCTGTTGATGTGGAACCCACAGATATGGAGGGTGAACTGTACAATAGTCAAGAAAATAGTGTAAAAGATCCCCCTTTGTCTCCGTGACACCATTCCAGTGATCTTCCTGACCTTGAAAGCTTCCTGGCTTCTGGTATGGCAAGATGTTCCAGGCTCTTCATATATTTCCTCCCCCTCACCTGGAATTAACCTTTTCTATAAGAAACTCTGCTTCCCAATAGTTTTTGTTAAGGGTGTTCTTTTAGATTTTATTTTGATATTCTAGCTTTCAGGAGAGTGGTCTAAATTACCAGTCCATCACTACCAGGATTGTCCATTCTTTACATTGATTCCTGCAGGTGGCCTTTAAAGACACATCAGAGATTCAGGGTTGCTTTTTGCCAGTGGTTTTAGGCAGGGGGGGTTGTGCCACGGACGTTTTCTCAGTCTGGTGAAACCTATGGATACCTTCTCAGAATGTTTCTGAGTACAGTGAATAAAATACAAGGGAGCAAAGAAGAAATGTTATATTTAAATAGTTATTAAAATATGAAAACAATGTTAATTTAGTAGTATGGCTTTTTTTGTTACTATGTTAAGTGACAGATAAGACATACAGAAACAATTTCATATTTTAAGGTACTAAAGTGACAGCTCTTGATGTTTATCAAAAAGTAAATTGAGGTGGTCTTTTATCTCCTTTCACATATTGATCAACAAATAATTGATGATAGGGAATACAAGAGAGCATAGTAGATCCGTGTGTCACAGCAGTGTAATCCTGACACACTAGCTACCCAGAGTGAGGTCAGACTTTATAGGCCGAACCACTGTCCTCCATAAAACTGCCCTCACTACAGACACCAACAATAGACTTGGTGGTCCACAGGCCACCCACATTTCTGACCACCTGGCTACGAATTCGGGGGTCCTCATGACCTTCACATGTTTGATAATTTACTAGAACAACTCACAGAACTCAGGAAAATGCTATACTTATGATACAGTTTCATTATAGCAGAAAAGGATCCAAATCCATGACCATCCAAAAGAAGCAGCACGCAGGACAAGGTCTGGAAGGGTTTGAATGGGAATCTTTCTTCTGTTTTCTTCTGTGGAGTCAGGAGTATCACTGACCTGCACATGGATATGTAATGGTGCATGGAGTTAGAGTATTGTTGACCAGGGAAGCTCTCTCCAGCTTCTGTGTCCAGAGTGTTTATTGGGGTTTCGTTATGTGAGCATGGCTGATTGAATCATTGGCCATGAGGTTGAGCTCAGTCTTTAGCTTCCCTCCCTGAAAGTTGGGCTGCTATCAGGGGATTCAAAGCTCCAATCCTCTAATCCCGTGGTTGGTCTTTTTGGTGTGGCCAGCCCCATTCTGAGTCATCTTGTTAGCACAAACTATCTAGGGGCCCACTGTAAATCACAAACACTCCTGTCATTTAGGACATTCCAGTGATTTAGAAGGTACTTCCCAGGAACGGGGTGGGGGGGGTGCGGGGGGCAAGGTCCAACCAAACTCTTTGTTTTACAACAGTCACCAATTCTGTTGTCACAGTTTGATGACTAATGCCCTGATGGCTGATCCACTCCGGGCCGTGTCTTGTTCTGTGGCAGGCCTCATAACTTAATTTAGAAGTAGTTGATGAGGGCTTCCCTGGTGGCGCAGTGGTTAAGAATCCACCTGCCAATGCAGGGGACATGGGTTCAATCCCTGGTCTGGGAAGATCCCACATACCGTGGAGCAACTAAGCCTGTGCGCCACAACTACTGAGCCTGCGCTCTAGAGCCCACGAGCCACAACTACTGAAGCCCGCGCGCCTAGAGCCCGTGCTCCACAATAAGAGAAGCCACCGCAATGAGAAGCCCGCGCACCTCAAGGAAGAGTAACCCCCGCTTGCTGCAACCAGAGAAAAGCCCACATGCAGCCACAAAGACTCAATGCAGCCAAAAAAAAAAAAAAAAAACAACGAAGTAATTGATGAGCTTAAAAGCTGTTTTGAGATCTGTAATAAATGCAGTGGGGTGGAAAGATCTGTGATTTCTATTGTTGAGAAAGTCAGGGATACTGGTAAAATCATGTGGTTTCATATGCTCATGATGGAAGGAAGTGCTTGCTATATAATTCAGGTGAAAGTTAGGAAAATGAAGATAGAATTTTTCCCTCATCCAAATTCATGATACTTGTGAATTTTGTCCATCCTTAAGAACTCCTATATTAGAACTTGGTGGTTAGATGTCTCATGATTTAGGCTGTTTAATAATTTGTTTATATTGATATGAGAGTTTGGGGCCCTGAAGGCCTTCAGATATACACTTGGTATGTACTACAGCCAAACACTGGATAATTAACAATGCTGTGTTCAAACAGCCCTTCGTTTTAATCTTGAGGTTTTAGCCAAAGGGACAGCCTACGCTGGAAACCTCTGGAGCACTGTTTCTACATGCCATCCATTGAAACATTTGTGACTGGACTTTCTGGTGAATTCTTTTGGGTACTTAGGAAGGTTCTGAGTTGTAATACAATGTTTTTTCTTTCCAGATTTATATAATCTAAAACTATTGACCCTTTTTCCTCTCAACATTTTATTGTGAATATTTTCAAGCATATAAAAAAGTTGAAACACAGTCGAACGTTTGTATACTCACCATCCAGATTCAGGAATTGCAAATATTTTGCCACCTTTTTTTTAAATAATTTTTTTAAAAATTTATTTTATTTATTTATTTTTGGCTGCATTAGGTCTTCGTTGCTGCATGCGGGCTTTCTCTAGTTGTGGCGAGTGGGGGCTACTGTTGGTTGCGGTACGTGGGCTTCTCGTTGCACTGGCTTATCTTGTTGTGGAGCACAGGGTCTAGGCGCGCGGGCTTCAGTAGTTGTGGCACACGGGCTCAGTAGTTGTGGCTCACGGGTTCCAGAGCACAGGCTCAGTAGTTGTGGCACGTGGGCTTAGTTGCTCCGCGGCATGTGGGATCTTCCCAGACGAGGGCTTGAACCCGTGTCCCCTGCATTGGCAGGCAGATTCTTAACCATTGCACCACCAGGGAAACCCTACCACTTTTTCTTAATCTATTTTTAAAAATCACATCTTAGGACATAAGCTACAGACTTTTGAGTACCTACAGTAAATCTGTGTTGTTGCCACCAATTCCAAATTTTGCTGTTCTTCTCTCTCTGCTGTTTTCCCCAAACTTTTTAAATGAAACTTGCTATACATTGAAAAGTTAAGCCTATAGATGAGTTATACCTGTATGTTTTCCATTGAGATTCATTTGCTGACATTTTGTTATACTCACATTTTTTGTTGTTAAGCCATTTGAAAGTTGCAGTAAATTGCAGACATCATGATACTTTTAAAAATGAGGACTTTTTCTTTGTAACTACAATATCATAATTAAGAAATTAAGAAAATTATTTCTTGTTTAATATTCAGGTCCTTTTCAGATTTTAGCCATATGTCGTTTTTCACATAAATATTTGTGATAACATATATTCCTCCCCACACTTTGAACCCTTTGTGACGACAACTTTAAGACACTTGTTGGCAGCCCAAACTTCAGCTTAACACTTGATGTGTTTAGCCGTTTGTACTTTTCCACTAGTGCTGAGACTTCTTTGGAACATGGCACTTCTGCTTAAGCAGTTTTATAAATTTATTTTCTTTTTATAAATAACACTGTTTGGTGATAGCAGCTGGCAGCAAATATTTTGATATGTAACTTTTTTTTTTAAAATATTTATTTATTTATTTATTTATTTATTTAGGCTGCTCCAGCTCTTAGTTGCGGCATGCATGTGGGATCTTAGTTCCCTCCAGGGATCGAACCTATGCCCCCTGCAGTGGAAGCACAGAGTTTTAACCACTGGACCACCAGGGAAGTCCCTGTGTTTATTTTTAAAATAAGAAATTTATCTCAGCTATGCTACTTGCAGTCTATATGCCCACGTGCGTTTTAATTTCGGTGCAGTAGGTTTTTATTTTTTATTATTTTTTTAACATTTTTATTGGAATATAATTGCTTCACAATGTTGTGTTAGTTTCTGCTGTATAACAAAGGTGCTGTAGGGGTTTTTTTTATATGTAAATTTATTTATATTTGGCTGCATTGGGTCTTCATTGCTGCACATGGGCTTTCTCTAGTTGCGGTGAGCCAGGGCTACTCTTTGTTGTGGTGTGCGGGCTTCTCGTTGTGGTAGCTTCTCTTGTTACGGAGCACGGGCTCTAGGTGCGTGGGCTTCAGCAGTTGTGGTACACGGGCTCAGTAGTTGTGGCTCACGGGCTCTAGAGCGCAGGCTCATTAGTTGTGACTCACGGGCTTAGTTGCTCCACGGTATGTGGGATCTTCCCGGACCAGGGCTCGAACCCGTGTCCCCTTCATTGGCAGGTGGATTCTTAACCACTGCGCCACCAGGGAAGTCCCGGTGCCGTAGGATTTTAATTTCCAAAATGGAACAAGTATAGTGTGTGCCTTATGGTGGTTGTGTAGAGTCTGAGTTGATGCATGTATAGCAGTGTGTGACACACAGCATGTGCTTGGGGACACTTGTTTGTGAAATTGTGAGAATCTTGTGATCCCCTTTGAGATGGTTATAGAAATATTTTGAGTTTCAAAACTAAATTCATGACATGTTTTAAAGATTGTTTAGCCAAATTGCATGCTTGGATAGTTGATTATATTTAATACAGATGGACTTATAGCAAAGGGAAATAAATCCAGGATCTTCTTTTCCCCAACTTTCTTTATGAAAAATTTTAAATTGAAATAAAAGTTCAGAGAATAACATTAGTATGTTCTTTGTATAGATTCAAAAATTAATATTTTGTCATTTTCACTTTTTTGTTTGTGTATGTATCACTTTCTTTCCGTGAACTATTTGAAATTCACTTGCAGACATTAGTTCAGCCTACCTGTAGAAATTTCAGCATGTATTTCCTAAGAATAAATATATTCTCATGTATAACTATAGTGTCATTATTGTGCTTTTAAAGGTTAATGATAATTCCATAATGTGTCATCTACTATATAGACCCTATTTAAATTTCCCCAGACTTCAATGTCTTCTATAGCTTTTTCTCCTCCAAACCATTCATTCAGGGTTTGCTTGCTGTCTGCTTTTAGTCTCTTTTAATCTAGAGCAGTATGTCTACCTTTTTTTCTTATGACATTGACCTTTTAAAGAGTATATTCCATTTGTCTTGTAGAAACTTCTCACATTCTCTTGTATCACCTGTATTTCTTAAAAACTGGGAATTAGGTCTAGAGGCTCAAGTAGATTTAGATAAAGCATTTTTGGCAAGAATGTTTTATAATGATATGATGTACTTTGCATCACATCACATCTGGAAGCCTCTAAAATGTGGTTGGCTCACAATTAGTGGTGTTGAATTGTTTGATCCCTCCATTGTCAAGAAGCATTTATAATCAACAGGTAATTTGGGGTGATTCTTTGGTACTGTGCAACATTATTCTTTAACAGCCTTTCACTGAATGGTGTTAGCAATCTGTTGGGTTTAGTCCTGAATACAGAACTATCTTTTTTATTGGCTTCAATTTAAGCTCCATTTGACAACATTTTGTGTAATATTTGAAAAAAATTATGACTCCTGCTATCTTAGAAATGAGATTGTGCTGTCTCAGGATTTAAGATAAGATCAAGCAGTTGAAATAGTAATTGCAACTCAAAAATGGGGAAGGACTTTTATCTGGAATTTTGTTTTCTTATATTATTCAAAAAGCTCCTATATCCTTCTCTTATGCAACTCTTTTTTTCAATCTGTGTCTTATACTTTTTACAAGTATTATAACAAGTTCAACCTGAAAATTTTAATGAAGTGGTAAGCAGTAGAAAATCATACCAAGGTAAGCTTAAATCTGCTAGTAAGAAGAGTGCATACTCTTTAGACCATCAGTAAGCTAAAATTTTCATGTTATAGAACCAAGTTGATTTATTAAGTTAAGAAACGTTGATACTTGTGTAGATTAAAATATTCTTCAGTCTTTGAAGCAGCTTTGTAAAGAGTGTCAGAGAAAAAGAGCAGAGTCATGGGATGTTTTTAAAATTGGGAAATACTGCATTATTATTGTATACTGATGAGAACAGAAATTGACAGAGAAGACAGAGATGGGATTGATAAAACACATGAAAGGGTTGAATTTAAACACAGTTTATCTGTTATTATAGTAGCGGAGGCTACCAACCAGCTGGTGAATTTGGTGGTGGGAAGATGAGTAGTTCTCTTTTGTTTGCTTCTGTCTAACTAGCAGAAAGGAACCGTATCTGCTGAGGGTGGGCTTGGTATTGTCAAATGCCCACTTGAGATATGAGATTATAAAGCTGAAGTTTTTCAGCCCCATTTCATGGCTGAAGTTGTGGGTGCAGTAGGTAAGGAGTTGGGTTAGGGTTTTGCCAGAAAGTGACAGGAAGAGAAAAGCAAGGGAGTCACTATAGTGGTTGACCATCTGTGGAATCTAAGCTGAGTAATGAGGGAAGTTAGTCCCCAAGGAAGATAAAGGTCAAGCTGTAGTTTGGAGGTAGTGGTTGCATCAGACTTGTTGGAGTGGGACTGCTGGTGTAGGAAAAGTGGAATGATCAGAGGTGGTTTTGTGTGTGAGATGCTTGAAACAAAGATTCCAGAGGTATTGTAGTCATTGGTGACGAGAAGGTTGAGGTTGTGGCTATGGAGATAGTTGGCTGGAGTTGGGTAGGTAGTTTGAAGTGAGGATGTCAGAGAACCAAGGGGGCACGTTGTTCAAAGGATCATATGTTGCCAAGAATGTGATGGAAAACAAGATCTTCAAGAGTGTGTGCAGATGACTAGAGGATTAATAGGTAGATGACTGCAACGAAAAGGGGGGCCTGTTACTACTAGTGCTATGGCACTTGCCTCCACGTTGGGGTATTGGGGTAGGAGAAATTGTGTAAGTAAGGTTGTTTGGGGAACACAAACAACCACTTTGAAGAGAGCTGCTGGATGGAGGGGACCCTAGATAGACTTTTGCTACAGACAGACTGCCTTTCAGAAGGCAGCAGAGAGGTTTGGGCAGATGGGGGAAGAGGGCTGTAGGGTTCCAGTAGGGAAAGATACATCAGAGTTGGAAGAATTGAATGGGGAAGCTGAGATTTCTGGTGCTGAAAGAGGTAGACTGATGCGAGGCTTACATATCTGTTGGGTGGCCTTGGGAAAGACGAGTGTACTTCTTTGTTGTCATGACAGCCTAGACTTTGTTGTCATGACAGCCTAGACTTCGTTTCCTTAGCTCAGTGGGTGGGGAGGCAGGCTGGTTGTAGCTCCTAGGAAGAGCACAGGAACCTTGCATGGGAAAAGTCACCTTCAGAAAAGGTGCTGCTTCCATGTTTTTTCTGTACAGGCGTACCTTGTTTTATTGAAGGTTTGTGGCAACCTGGCATTGGCAGATGATGGTTAGCATCTTTAGCAATAAAGTATTTCTAAATCAAGGTATGTACATAGTTTCCTTCAGGTATAATGCTACTGCAAACTTAATAGACTACAGTATAATATGAACATAACTTTTATATGCATTGGAAACCGAAAAATTAGTGTGACTCACTTTATTGCAATATTTGCTTTATTGTGGTGGTCTGGAACTGAACCCTCAATATCTCTGAGGCATGCCTGTATAACTTATTGCCACTTGAAATACTGTCTCTTTTCCTTACTTATTTGTGTATTGTCTGTCTCCTCCTACCTAAGCTTCAAACAGTAGGCATTCTGAATATTCATTAAATGAATTATAAAAGCCATTTGTTTTTAAATTTCCCTTGAAGTTTTATATAGTTAAGAATTTTTACCAGTTGAAATGATTCCTCTCTCCCTTGTTATTTAGGCTTTTTAATTATTTTAACTATTGTGTTGAATTTTAGTCTCTAGAAAATGCTTTCTCTTCAATTCTTAAACCTGTGAATGCATGGCTGTACGATGTAGACATGATGACTAATAACGAGAACTGAACGTAGTCATGTGGTTCAGTGAAATTTGTGGTGGATATTTTTGTGTTTTATGAGAATACGTTTCCATATATGTTTTACTACGTGGACTGTAAACTGGACCCAAATTTCATTTAAATGATAAACTGACTTAACTTTTTTGCATGGGTGTGGAAATTTCTTTGAGGCTCCTCCAGAGTTATTGCATCTTCCACTCTGGTTTCCCGAAGCTTGGGAGCAGAAAGGGAACTGCGAAGTCTTATTGGCTACAATCCCTTCTTTTGCCCAAAGCTGCTGGTTTACTGACCACACCTCTAGCTGTGGCTCAGACTTGAAGTAGTTTCCAGTGCTGCCTCACCCTCCAGCTGTTGTTCCACCATGCACCTGCCACACCTCTGTTGCCCGCTCCAGTGCCTTGCTGGGTCTTTTTGTGTCCCATCAAGAATATGGGCCCTGCCAGTCTAAATCTTTTCTGACATGCCAGTGTCTACCCTTTTCTGACTTCTGCCAGCAAAATGGATTGGCTGCCAGCAAAATGGGTTGGGATACAATGGGGGAAGCCAGATGCTGTATTATGTTCAGTTGACCCGTGAGGAACTGCACTTTTCCTTGTTGAGGGGTCTAGTACCTCCTTTTCTCCTGCTCCTCTGTGTTGTCCTTGGCACTGAGTTCTGAGGAAATAAAGTTAATTGCTTCCTGGCAAAGGTGTATTTTAGCTGATGTTACGTTTAAAATTTGTCATGTTTGATGGCTTACTCGGAGTAGTTTGCTTTTGTGATGCTCTAGTAATGAATGAACTATTATTTCACTGTCTTACAGAGTACTTAGGATTTCACGTATTTTTGCTGAACTTATTAAAAAAAGGCGCTTGGGATGATGGATTAACAAGAACATTGAAATTCTGTGAAAAGTTTCAAATTGGAGCATACTGAATTTTCACCCTAGTCCAGCAGCTCTGCTGCTCACTTAAATACAGATGAATGAAGACCCCATTCGGGAAGACACCTGGCCAGCGGTCCAGAGCTGATGCAGGTAGGCAGTGCAGTTCTACACTTTAGTACAATAAATTTAAAACAGTTGTAAAAATGAGAAATGCTCTCATGTAATTCCTAGTGGTTTGCTATTCCTAAAGCTTTGTGATTTCCAGTATTTTAAACACATACACATGTGAAAGAAACAGGTTTAGGTTTTGGAAAGGTAGGGATCATATTAATTTTTTTTTTCCTGTGGTCTCTTGCAGTAAGTTATAGATGTCCAGTAAATACAGCAAGTGAATTGTAAATACTTATAGGATTATAGTAAACAAAGGATTTATCATTTGTTTTTGAAAGAAGATGTGAAAGTGAGATGACTAGCTGAGTATTAGATTTAGTGAGATTTAGGATATTTATAGGGAAAAAGGTAAGCTCAGTTTTTTGTGTATTTATATGAAAGAACTTTACTGGAATGAAATGTATGGAAATGAAATGAATATTTAATAGAAATTAATTCTTATTTTTGTGGCACACAGCCGATACTAGAAGTTTAGACTTTGCATGATTTTTGTCCACCCTAAAAGCAAAGGTAAAAATCTTATAGGCTACAAAATAAAATAGGTAAGTAGTATTTTCTTTAAGATTTATGTTTTTCTCCATTCCAGAAATACATTTGAATATTGGAAAAAACCTGTCATAACATATTAAGGTTCTTTGATAAATGAATCTGAGAATTCTGCTAGGAAAATTACTATTAATCATACAAGTGGTTGCTATGTGATTTAGAATTTATTTATTAACTGTAGTGTTTGGAATTCCTTTGTAGAAGAGCCACAGGGATTAAGATTTTTAAGTTTCTCTTTTCTCTTTGATTTTAGTTCCTCTCTTGTAAAGATAATATTGATTTAACTGTTAAATATTTGTCAGTAAGATTAACTTGCAGTAGTGGCAACTGACTGAAGTGTAAGTCACCTGAGAGGTTACTATTTAAATTCCAACTCGGCTCATCAGCTCTGTCCTGCTCTTTTATTAGCTGTATAAACATTGGTGCATTTTGTATCTTCTTAAGCCTTGGTTTTTCTCATCTAAACAATGGGACTGTTATGGTATGTATCTGTTGGGGTTATTATGAAGAATAAATGTGTTTATGTGTGTCAGGTGCTTAGGTAGGTGCCTGGCACATTATAGCTGCTGTGCAAAAAGCATTTTTTTTTGTTGATCGTACTGTTTATAACGAAATGTTTATTCTGTCTCATTAGTTGCAAAAATTGCTGTCAAATTTTTGTTGATCAGTGAACGCCCCATGTTTCTGTCATTTGAAATAGTAATTCGTACCCTCAAGTTCTTTTTATGCACACCATTCTAAATTCAGCACTCCTATTTTCTTCACTAATTTAGTCAAATTCTTAGGAGAGAGAATTGATTAAAGTGATGTGTAGTATGGTGTAAGTAATTGAAGGAGCTAAACCAAGAGATGTTACTGTTAAGGGAGAGATTGTCTAATCCTAGCCAGTACTTTGTCTTACATTTTCTTACTCTTTGATATTTTTTAGAGCATATGGCATAGTGCTAAAGACAAAGTAGGTACTCTGTAAATTCTAATCAGCCTATTGTTGAATATTTTAACATACGAAATCCTGGGGTCATTTATTGTTTTTCACTGTTGTGTATTATACTCTATTTTAGAGAGATTACTAATGCCTTGATCAGTATTACTTATAAACTAGTCTTAATCATTTTTCCTGTTAACATAGACAAAGGCTTTGTTACTTTTAAATCCCTGTATCAGTAACAAATGTGCCCATTTACAAATAAAGAAAATTCACACACAAAGGGGGTTTCTTTTTCTCATGCAGCAAGAAGCCCAAATAGGCATTCCAGAGTTGGTATGGTGCCTCAGCTATGCCCTTAGTCTGGTGCCCTCTGAAAGGCTAAAGTGGGGGCCTTCAGTGGATAAGGCTCCTAGGATGTTTCTCTTCCTCTGTGGGCCATTGTGTAGCTGGACTTACTACATGAAGGCTCCCAGAGCAAGTATCCCAAGAGAAACAGGCACAGTGGCATGGTCTCTTCTCTTGGAGCCTTGGAAGTCATACAGGTTCACTTCTGTTGCATTTTGTTCATTGAAGCAGCCTCAGAGGTCTGCCCAGGTTCAAGGGAGTGGGCACGTACTCTGCTCCATGGGAGAAGTGTCAGAGAATTGTGGTCATGTTTTAAAACCACCACAGTGGGCAACTCCTAATACCCGACAGTGTTTGACATTAGGGTGTGAGTGATGAATAAAAATTTGAAAATTGAATTTTTTACATTCTCTTTATGTACCTAGTTCAACATATTAGGGATTTCTATTTTTTTTAATTAGTTAATTAATTAATTTTTGCTGCGTTGGGTCTTTGTTGCTGCACACGGGCTCTCTCTAGTTGCGGCGAGCGGGGGCTACTCTTCGTTGTGGGGTGCAGGCTTCTCATTGTGGTGGCTTCTCTTGTTGAGGAGCATGAGCTCTAGGTGCGCAGGCTTCAGTAGTTGTGGCACGTGGGCTCAGTAGCTGTGGCTCACGGGCTCCTGTAGAGCACAGGCTCAGTAGTTGTGGCACATGGGCTTAGTTGCTCTGCGGCATGTGGGATCTTCCTGGACCAGGGCTCGAACCCATGTCCCCTGCATTGGCAGGCGGATTCTTAACCACTGCGCCACCAGGGAAGTTCCAGAGATTTCTATTTTTAAAATAACTTAGGTTTATTTATATAAATATGTTGGAATTTAATTGGTTACTAAAGTGGTAGTTTATATATACCTAATGACGTTGGGCAGCAAGTCCTTTTATACAGTAAAACTTTTTTCATATTTTTTTTTTCCTTTAGAGTTAGCCTTCATTTTTACTAGTTTACCAAAGGTTGCAAATTTCCTCCTTTTATGACATTATACTGATACGTACAGGGAATGGTAGTAATAGATATCCATGTGCCTAATACTCAGATTAACAACTATTTTTGCTATGTTCAAATATTTTTAAAACCTTGCTTTTATTTTTATCAAATCAATAAAAATTCATGGGTGAAATGTCAAGTAGTTGCCGAAGACTTATATCAAAAAGTAGGCACTCCATTTATTTTGATGTTTACCTTCAAAATTTGTAAATGAGTATACAAATTTCTCTTGATCTGACAAATTTAGATATGTATTGAAACCTGTTGAGGATGATGGCTTTTTCACATAACATCTTTTTCTCCCATTAACCTTTTTTTTTTTTAAATAATGAAGTCAATATTTAATTTTTTTATTGAAGTAAAGTTAATTTACAATGTTGGGTTAGTTTCAGGTATACAACAAAGAGATTCAGTTGTGTGTATATACATGTACATATGTATGTATTCTTTTTCAGATTTCTTTTCCATTATAGGTTATTAACAAGATATTGATTATATTGGGACTTCCCTGGTGGTCCAGTGGCTAAGACTCCACTCACCCAATGCAGGAGGCCTGGGTTCGATCCCTGGTCAGGGAACTAGATCCCACATGCTGCAACTAAGAGTTTGCATGACACAACTAAAAGATCCCGCCTGACACAGCTAAAGATCCCGCATGCTGCAACGAAGATCCCGACTGCCGCAACTAAGACCTGGTGTAGACAGACAGACAGATAGACAGATAGATAAATAAATAAGATATTTTTTTAAAAAAGATACTGAGTATCATTCCATCTGCTATACAATAGGTTCTTGTTGTTTACCTATTTTATATATAATAGTGTGTATATGTTAAGCCCAAACTCCTAATTTATCCCCCTCCCCCATTATGTCTCCTTTGGTAACCGTAAGTTTGTCTTCTATGTCTGTGAGTCTATTTTTGTTTTGTAAGTAAGTTCATTTGTGTCATTTTTTTAGATTCCACATATAAGTGATAGCATATGATATTTGTCTTTGCTTCAGTTAGTATGATAATCTCTAGGTCCATCCATGTAGCTGCAGATGGCGTTATTTCATTTATTTTTTTATGGATGAGTAATATTCCATTGTATATACGTACCACATCTTCTTTACCCATTCATCTGTTGACGGGCATTTAGGTTACTTCCAGGTCTTGGCTATTATAATTAGTGCTGCTACAAACATTGGGGTGCACGGGTTGCAGTATCATGGTAGCTCTGTTTTTAGTTTTTTAAGGAACCTCTATACTGTTCTCCATAGTGGCTGTACCAGTTTACGTTCCCACCAACAGTGTAGGGAGGGTTCCTTTTTCTCCACACCCTCTCCAGCATTTATTATTTGTAGACTTTTTGATGATAGCCATTCTGACTGGTGTGAGGTGATACCTCATTGTACTTTTGATTTGCATTTCTCTAATTAATGCATGTTGAGCCTCTTTTAATGTGCCTGTTGCCCATCTGTATGCCGTCTTTGGAGAAATGTCTGTTGAGGTCTTCTGCCCATTTTTTGATTGGGTGGTTTTTTTGATATTAAGCTGTATGAACTATTTGTATATTTTGAAAATTAATCCCTTGTCAGTAGCATCATTTGCAGATATTTTCTCCCAATCTGTAGATTGTCTTTTTTCATTTTGTTTATGGTTTCCTTTGCTATGCAAAAGCTTTTAAGTTTAATTAGGTCCCATTTGTTTATTTTTGCTTTTATTTCCATTACCGTAAGAGACAGATCCAAAAAAATATTGCTGTGATTTATGTCAAAGAGTGTTCTTTTCCTCTAGGAGTTTTATAGTATCCAGTCTTACATTTAGGTCTTTAATCCAGTTGAGTTTATTTTTGTATATGGTGTTAGAGAATATTCTAATTGCATTGTTTTACATTTAGCTGTCCAGTTTTCTCAGCACTACTTATTGAAGAGACTGTCTTTTTTCCATTGTATATTCTTGCCTCCTTTGTCGTAGATTAATTGACCATCAGTGTGCGGGTTTATTTCTGGGCTTTTTATCGTGTTCCATTGATCTCTATGTCTGTTTTTGTGCCAGTACCATACTGTTTTGATTACTGTAGCTTTGTAGTATAATCTGAAGTCAGGGCGCATGATTCCTCCAGCTCTTCTTTCTCAAGACTGTTTTGGCTATTGGCAGTCTTTTGTGTTTCCATACAAATAAAATTTTTTGTTGCAGTTATGTGAAAAATGCCATTGGTAATTTGATAGGAATTGCATTGAATCTGTAGATTGCCTTGGGTAGTATGGTCATTTTAACGATATTGATTCTTCCATTCCAAGAACACAGTATATCTTTCGTCTTCAATTTCTTTCATCAGTGTCTTACGGTCTTTGGAGTGCAGGTCTGTTGCCTCCTTAGGTAGGTTTATTTCTAGATACATTCTTTTTGATGCAGTGGTTAATGGGATTGTTTCCTTAATTTCTCTTTCTGATATTTTGTTTTCAGTGTATACAAATGCAAATGATTTCTGTATATTAATTTTGTATCCAGCAACTGTCAGATTCATTGATGAGCTCTAGTAGTTTCCTGGTAGCATCTTTTAGGACTTTCTATGTATAGCATCATGTCATCTGCAAACAGGGACAGTTTTACTACTTCTTTATTAGCCTTCTAAGTTTTGGCTAAAATGGTACTTATTGTTTCTATCATGATTACTGCATAAGTACTGAACTTTTGAGTCAAGTAATGCAGTATGATTATTTTTTTGCACATTATGTTTTTCCTGGAGTTTAGTGATTGCTTTAGTTTTTTTCTATTTGTTTAAGTTTCTTTGCAAGTTGAAGTCTCTTAAACCCTCCAACAGCTTTAGAAAACTCCTCTCAGTATAATTTCCTGCATGCCAAATGTGATAGATAATCCATCTGTCCGTGTTTTTCTTAGAGGATTTTTTCCTAGCGCCTTCTGTCCTTTTCTAATCTGTTGATTATTCTCTCGACCTGATGCAACATTGTCATCCTTGGAATTTCTTTTTCCTCTTTTGTACGTTAGATTCTCCTTTCCTCCTGGTTCCCATGCATTTTGTCTCTTAGTGTGTACTCTTGCCTAGGTAAAGCATGTATGTCTTCAAAAGTTTCAAGAGTAGGCAGTGAATGAGTTGATTGTTAAAGCTGCAAGTGGAATGTATAGTGATTCATTCATATTCTTTACTTTCCACTTCTCAGATTTCCTGAAATTGTCTCTAATAAGAATTTTTAAAAATGCACATAGAAGATGGAAGTTTTTTTGGACCTTGTATCAACATTGTTGTTATTCTACTCTCATGCTTTATATTTGGCAGGGAGAAGATTCTAGGTTGGAAATAACTTTTTCTTTCAGAATTTTCCAGGCATTTCTCCATTCATTGTCTTTGAGATCCAGTGTTGCTATTTGGGGAAGTTGTATGCCATTTTCATTTCTGAACCTTTGTATGTGTCCAGTGGTTATTTTCCCTCTTCTCTAGAAACTTATTTTTTTTTATTTTTTGTAATTTATTTATTTTTATTTATTTATTTTTGGCTGCATTGGGTCTTCGTTGCTGCATGCGGGCTTTCTCTAGTTGTGGCGAGCAGGGGCTACTCTTCGTTGCGTTGTGTAGGCTTGTCATTGCGGTGGCTTCTCTTGTTGTGGAGCACAGGCTCTAGGTGCGTGGGCTTCACTAGTTGTGGCATGCGGGCTCAGTAATTGTGGCTCACAGGCTCTAGAGCGCAGGCTCAGTAGTTTTGGCACATGGGCTTAGTTGCTCCACGACATGTGGGATCTTCCCGGACCGGGGCTCGAACCTGTGTCCCCTGCATTGGCAGGTGGATTCTTAACCACTGTGCTACCAGGGAAGCCCCTATAAGTTGCATTTTTAAAAAGCCTTTCTTGAATTAGCTCTGCCTCTTATGAATGTCTTAGTTTCTCTTTGCTTTTCGTCTCTATTTGTGAATGTTTTCTCTTGTGAATGTTTTCTTCAGAGATGGATTTTCAGATTTCCTGCTTGTATGATGAGAGTATTTAACACCTCTCAGATTTCCTGATTTCTCCCTTAAAGTTATAAAGTCATACTCTTTTTCCATTTGTTGAAGTGGCACCCCCAGAGACCACTGCTGGTCATGTAAAGCCAGGCTAATTAAAATTGCTGATCAACAGGGAGACTGTCACCTTGACAGCCTCCCAGGGAAATTTCACAAGAGAGAAAGGTGCTCACAGGGGAGGAATGAGTGAGTTAATAGGATTGGAGGCAATGAGTGTGGTGTGTAGGGGGATTGGTGTTTTTAATCCAAATGAGTTGCTGGAACAGACATTGGTCTTTATCCTTGGAACATTTGAGTCCATGCAAAGTTAAGTCAAAAGTTGGTTATTTTGGAACATGTGTCTGAATGAGCTTGTTACAACAGTTTGAGTGTATATAGTTTTACTTGCCTGTCATGGTTTAGTACAGTTTAAGTAATGGTTTGGTGAGTCATTGAACAGTTTATTTTGTAAATTAGGCTTTTTTTCTCATTTCAGTCAACAAATAGATGTAGCTACCTAATAAAGGGTCTTGTTCTGTTTTCCACTGGAAAATCTGTGATCCTCAGATGGGTGATATAACCCACCATTGACAACTAACTGACATCGGTGCCCAGTGAATATATACACACCTACCTACTCTTCTGTTATTTGCTTTTTCCACTTAACAGTATGTGTAGGTGACCTCTTCTTAGCAGTATATAGAGAAATTGCTCATGACTCTTTACAACTGAACAGTATTCCATTGCGTGGATGTACCAAATTAGTTTGTTCAGTAGTCAGTTATTTGGACATTTAGGTTGTTTCTACTCTTCTGCTATTAGAAATAATAACTGCAATGAAGAGTCTTGTCCATTTGTCTTGCCAGTGCCATTAGGATAGATTTCTAGAGGTAGAACTGAATCAGATCTTAAATGTGTATGTAATTCTGTGAGATGTCACCAGATTCCCCTCAATGGGCTCTGTACCGTTTTGCATTCCTACCAGCAAGTAATATGTAAGTGTTTCTCACAGAGTCTCACCAGCGTTGTATGTTGTCAGCAATGTAGATTTTTGTCCATCTGATGGGTGGGAATGATATCTCAGTGTACTTGTATGTGTGAGGCTGCATGTCTTGTGTTACTTGTAAATGCCTCTTTGGCCTTTTTCTGTTCTTATCTCACCCATTTTTTTCTTCTCTACTTGCAGAAGCTCTTTTAATGTCAGAGATATTAATTTTTGTCTGTGGTATGAGTAATTTATCTTATACTCTCTATTGTGTGGAGTCAACTTCTTGGAGAAAATCTTCCTTGAGTCCCTTGTCTCTTGCTCCCATCTGTATGGGTCTCTTAGCCTACTTCTCAGAAGCTGCGCTGAACTTCTAACATGGTTTCTCAGATCCTCTGTGTTTACAGTGCTTTCCTCTCAATTTCTGGAGTATCCTCCAATAATTTTGAGAGATTTGTTTAAGGTTTAAATTTTGAGCCCATGCATGACTGTAAATGCCAGTTGGTAATTTATCTGGTTACGAGTTCTGTATTCAAAATAATTTTACCTCAGTTTTGAAGGCATCACTTACCTCTTGTTGTCTAGCCCAGTGTTGATGGTCAAAGAATAAGTCTAGTACCTCTTTATTTTTTTTAAAGAATTAAAAAAAATAGACTATTTTTGTAGAGCAGTTTTAAGTTATAGCAAAATTGAGCAGAGAGGGTACAGTGATTTCTCATGTACCCCCCACCTCTCCCCAGTGTTCCCCAGTAGCAGCATCCCACACTCAATTATACGTGTGTTACAGTGAAGGTACTACACTGACACATCAGCATCATCCTAAGCCTGTAGTTTGCCTTGGTGTTCACTCTTGCTGTTGTATGTTCTGTGGGTCTTGACAAATGCATAATGACACAAATCCACCATTATAGTATCATACAGAATGGGTTCACTGCCCTAAAAATCCTGTGTTCCAACTATTCATCCCTACCTCCCCCTTAACCCTTGGCAACCACTGACCTTTTATTGTCTCCATAGTTTTGCCTTTCCCAGAATATCATATAGTTGGAGTCATAAAATTTCTTCATGTCTTTTCATGGCTTGATAGCTTTTTTTTTCAGTACTGAATAATATTCTGTTGTCTGAATATAGTACCGATTATTTATCCGTTCACTTACTGAAGGACATCTTGTTGCTTGCTTCCAAGTTTTGGCAATTATGAATAAAGCTCCTATGAACATCCATGTGCAGGCTTTTATGTGGATGTAAGTTTTCACCTCCTTTGGATAAGTGCCAGGGAGGATAATTGCTGGATCATATGGTAAGAGTTTTGTGAGAAACTTCCAGATTTGGATTCCCACCAGCAACGAATGGGAATTCCAGTTGCTCCACATCCTCTCCAGCATTTGGTGTTGTCAATACATATTTTGGATTTTCACCATTCTGATAGGTGTGTTAGTGGTATCTCATTGTTTTGAGTTTGTATTTCCCTGATGACATGTAATATAGACCATCTTTTCATACATTTATTTGCCATCTCTGTATCTTTGGTGAAGTGTAAAGGTTTTTGGTTCATTTTTTAAAAGTTGTTGAATCAGTTTGTTTTCTTGTTGCTGAATTTTAAAAGTTCTCTTTATGTTATGGATAACAGTACTTTATCAGATATGTCTTTCCCAAATATTTTCTTATCGTCTTGACAGTGTCTTTCACAGAGCAAAAGATTTAAAGTTTAATTAAGTCCAACTTATCAATTATTTCTTTCATGGATTGTGCCTTTGGCATTGTATCTAAAAGGTTCTCAGCATAACCGAGGTTATCTAGATTTTCTCCTGTGTTGCCTTTTAGGAGTTTTATAGTTGATAGTTTTTTGTTTTACATTTAGGCCTATGATCTGTTTTGAGTTCATTTTTGTGGTGGGTATAAGATCTGTGTCTAAATTCATTTTTCTACATGTGGATGTCCAGTTGTTCCAGCACCATTTGTTGAAAACACTGTCTTTTCTCCATTGTATTGCCTTTGCTCATTTGTCAAAGAACAGTTAACTGTATTTATGGGTGACTATTTGTGGGCTGTTTATTCTGTTCCATTGATCTCTTTGTTCTTTCACCAATACCACACTGATATGATTAGTGTAGTTATATAGCAGGTCTTGAAGTCGGGTAATGTCAGTCCTCCAATTTTGTTTTTCTACTTCGATAACCTGTTGGCTATTTGTGTCTTTTGCCTCTCCATATAAACTTTAGAGTCGGTTTGTTGATACCCACAAAATAACTTGCTAGGATTTTGATTGGGATTACATTTAATCTACAGATCAAGTTGGGAAGAGCTGACATCTTGACAGTGTTGGTTCTTCCTATCCATGAACATAGAATATCTGTCCATTTATAGGGTTCTTTAATTTTTTTAGTCTTTGAGACTAAAAAGTGAAGCAGTCATAAAGTGCAATTATGAAGTTTATTGTGGGGTGACTTATACACAGGCAGGATCAGCTGGACAACCATCCATAGCTGTTTGCAGCTGCACTCCATACCACCAAAAGGAGTATAGGGGGATTTAAAGGAGCCAAAGCTAAAAATGGAATCTGATTACTAAGGGAGAAGCACACCCACACAGATGGGACTGGGGTTTTTCCTCCCCGCCTCAGGGGTCTCATGTCCACTAACCATCTGCATCAGCAAAAGATATTCTCCCAGTTTTCATATCAGGTGAAGGCAAGGGTAAAAGTTGATAGGAAACTTAACCTGCTTTGGGTGCATTTCTTGTGAGTAAGCTAAAGCTCAGTCACGCAGAAAGGGGAGGGGGTGGGACTGTGGGCCTAAGATGGAGCTGACAAAGAAGAGTCAGTGTGGTTCAGCCACACAGAGCCCTTGGCATGTTATTCATAGTTATTTTAAGTTCTCAGTTGGATAATTCCAGCATCACTGCCATATCTGAGTCTGATTCTGGTATTTGCTCTGTCTTTTCAAACTGTGCCTCACAGTTTTTGATGAAAGCCAGACATGATATTCTGGGTAAAAGGAGCTCTGGTAAATGAGCCTTAAGTGATATGGTGGTGTGGTGTGGGAGGGAGAGATACACTATGTAGTTCTGTGATGAGGTTTTAGTCTTCAGGGAGTCTGCCTCACCGGGCTGTGACCTTCACTTGTGCTTCTCAGTTTCCTCCCCTCTTGTGTCCTACAGGGTGGCTAGGGGGCTGAGCCTTGAAACTCCTGTCACACCAGGGGACAGCTAGAGAGTTGGAGTTGGGTATTTCCCTTCCCTCTGGTCACTTAGGCCCTGATACAGTAAGGCTCCAATAAAATAGTTTCTCTCAAGGGCAGGCCTTGGTAAGAACAGAATACTTGGGTGTATTTCAAAAGGGGTACTTCTCCCTTTCCCTCTGCTGAAAGCAAACGGGGGTTTTTCTCTGCTCTTCACTGTGAGAACCTGATGGTGCTTCTGGAGGTAAAACTTACAAAAATGTGGAGCCCCTTCCTTCCCATGACTAGGTCCCCTGGAGTTTTTATTTTTCAGACTTGTCCACACCAGGCCTCTAGCAGTTGGTCAATTGCCTTTCAGGTTTTCCTACCCAGGTACTGGTTCCTGCAGAGGATTCTGCTACCATGAATTGTGATTCTCTGTATCTGCTTGTCTGTGTCTCCAGTTTTGGGGACAGTGATTCCTTGTAACCTCACTTCTCTCACCAATCTAAGAAGAGTTGTTGATTTTTCGGCTTGTTCAGCCCTTGTTAGGACAGAGTGATAACTTCCAAGCTCCTAACATGCCAGACTGGAAATGGAAAGTTCTCTCTCTTCATTTATTTTAATTTTCAAGAGCTCTTGTTGTCCCTTTTTATAGCCACTTGTTCCCATTTTATGACTATAGTATCTTCAGTTTTCCTGAGGATACCAGTTCTTTTATTTAATCTTCGTAGGTCTTGGAACTACAAACAGTGATGCTTATTTTTATCTTTCTCATACCACTGGGTTTTTTGTTTGTTTTTTTGTTTCGTTTGACTATTGATCATTGTCCATTCATACTTAAGAATTAAGGATTAATTACGAACAACTTACCTTTTCTTGCGTGATCAGAAGATTGTTTTTGTCATGGTACTCATCTAAATGGAAAGTCAGCTTTGTGGGGAGTGTGGCGATGTCTGGGGCCTGTTAAGTGTCTAGGATTCAGGGAGTGGCATGGGCGTTAGGCCGGGGGCGTACCAAATGCTAACGTCAGCTGCCCTTTCCTTGTATAGTTAGTGTGGAAGGGAAGGGAAGGGATCCTGACACCAGGTACAATTCCAGTAGATCTTGATCGGATCCTGTATTTTCACGTCTACTTTTGCATTTTTTATATCGTTATACTCATCTACTGTAAGCCTAGGGATGTTCCAGGGATGCTCTGGATAGATTTGCTCTCTGTTCAGTCTGTATCTTATCTTCATCTATGAGCTGCCCACTTCATGCAGTGTATATAAGCACGCTAGGCGAAAGTGGGGGAAAATGGCTGTCTAAGCAATCGGGGTAATGTCTCGCTGTTTTTATCTATGAAGTAGAATGGACAATCTTACACAGACCAATTGACCATATATCTCCTTTTTCATTTAACGTCTTAGAATTGTAAATGTTATGTAAGTACAGAAATTTATGTCTAAAAATTGCATGTCTTAATGTAAGGCCAAGGAGAGAGAACTTTGCAGAAAACCCAGAAGCCTTCTTCCTCCACCCAGTTGGATCTTGTTACTTAGCGTGAATTTTGATCAATATAGTAAGCATGCTTTTGCATCATTCCACAGATACTGATAGGTTGTTTTCATTTTCATATTTTTATTCAAAATATTTGAATTTTCATTGTGATTTTGTGTTTGAACCATGAAGTTTTAGAAGATTGTTGTTTAATTTGCAAATACTGGGGTGTTTCCAAATACCTTGTTATTTATTTCTGACTTGATTCTGATATAGTTAGAGGACATACTTTGTATGATTTCACGTTATTTTAAGTGTATTGAGGGTTTGTATTCTGAGTAGCATATGGTGTATCTGGGTTAATGTCCCATGTGAACTTAGAAAAGATCTTTATTTTGGCAGTACTGGATTGGCGTTCTGTAAATGTCAGCTAAGCCTAGTTGGCTGTTTGTGATGTTCAGGTCTTTTATATCCTTTCTGATATTCCTAGCCACTTGTTATATTAATTACTGAGAAGTGTTCATATTTTTAAATATAATTATGTCACTTTTCCTTGTCACTTCTGTCAGTTTTTGCTTTATATATTTCAGTATCCTTTATTCATTTATTTATTTATTTTTGGCTACGTTAGGTCTTCGTTGCTGTGCGCAGGCTTTCTCTAGTTGCAGAGAGTGGGGGATACTCTTTGTTGTGGTACACGGGCTTCTCATGGTGGCTTCTCTTGTGGAGCACGGGCTCTAGGTGCACAGGCTTCAGTAGTTGCAGCACGTGGGCTCAAGAGTACAGGCTCAGTACTTGTGGCACATGAGCTTAGTTGCTCCGTGGCATGTGGGATCTTCCCGGACCAGGGATCGAACCTGTGACCTCTGCATTGGCAGGTGGATTCTTAACCATTGCATCACCAGGGAAGTCCATATATTTCAGTATTCTATAATTAGGTTCATATACATTTAAGATTGTTATGGCTTCCCTTTTTTTGTTTTGTTTTGTTTTGTTTTTTTGGCCGCACCCTCACAGCTTGTGGAGTCTTCATTCCCCTACCAGGGATTGAACCCAGACCCTCGGCAGTGAGATCTTGGAGTCCTAACCACTGGACCACCAGGGAACTCCCTGGTATGGCTTCTTGATTGATCCTTTCATCATTTTGGAATGTCCTTTTTGATCCCTGATAACTTTGTCCTGAAGTTACTTTGTCTGATGTTAATAATCGTCTCTTCCTTCTTTATATGGTCTCTTAATTGATTCACTTAGATTATGTTTAATGAAATTATCAGTATTGTTGGGGTTGGAAAGATTTTTGCTACCTGTAGTAGGTTATTTTGTTTATCTTAGCAGCACCTTAAAGATTTATTCCACTGTTTTCTGCTTACATTGTTTCTGACAACAAATCTGGAGCCAGTATTTTCTGTTTCCCTAAATTTAAGGTGTGTTTATTCTTTGTCTGCTTAAAATATTTTATTTGTCATTGGTTTTCAGAAATTTGATTAGGATGTGCCTTGGTGTGGTTTTTTCCTTTGTCTTTATCTTACTTTGGCTCCATGGTTATGTACTTACACATCTGGAAAACTTTCTGCCATTATTTTTGTCAGACTTTTTCTTCCTTCACCCCTCGGTCCTCTCTTTCATGGAGTGCATTTCATTTATGTTGGGCTAGTTGATATTGTCCTACAAGTCACTGAGGCTGTTTGTTTCCCCCAGTTTTTTCCTTTGTGTTCCATTTTAGATATGTTGTACTGTAATGTCTCACATTCACTGGTCTTTTTATCTGTGGGATCTAATCTGCTATTAATCATATCCAGTGATTTTTTTTTTTCTTTCATTTTGGATCATGTATTTTTCACGAGTTTCATTTATTTATTCTCTTTTCCCCACCCCACCCCCATTTTTCTATTTTAAGTGTTTATGTCTTCCTTTAGCTATTTGAGCATAGTTGTTAATAGTTCTTTTAACATCTTTGCCTGCTAATTACATCGTTTTGGTAGTAACCCGCTTGGTTATGGGGTTACAGTCTGCCGCTTTTCCACAGGTCTAATAATTTTAGTTGGGGTGTTGGACATTTGAAGTGTGTTGTGGAGCACTGGGTTTTATTGATGTCCTTTAATGAATATTGGAGTTTGTTTTGGCAAGCAGGTGCTAGGATGGGTCTATAGCAGCTTTTATTCTTAGGGCTACTTCATCCTTCTGGTTAAGGGATTATCTTTTTATGGTTTTTACTGACTGCCCTGTGTGTTCAAAGAGGTGGCTAGATGGACTTTGAACAACTCTCATGCCTTTGCAGGTTAATATCTAGCCAGACTTAAGACCACCCCTCCCCTTCCAGATGTTTGGAGCGCCCTCTGAGATCTCTCTCCTTGCCAGCACTCAGATCCGCAGCTCCCATCTGACTCTCAGTGTAGCAGAACCACAGTGTTCTTGGTCTCCCCTTCATGAACCATCATCCACAAGTCGTTGTCGGGATGCACTTGGTTGGTGTGGGGGCCCCTGCGTGGGTTTTCTGCTCCCTGGTTCCATAGTCCTCTGCTGCCTGTTGTCCTGATGTTTGGATCCAGGTGTGTCATATCTCTTGTCCCATTTTGTAGTTGTTTGTGGCAGGAAGACAAGTTCTGTACCTTTTAGTACTTTATGACTAGGATTGTCATTTTTTGTTGTAGTTTTTGTCCATGTGATTTTGGTTTTGTGTTTTATGGCCGATTTAGGGAGATAAACTGCTGTCCCTGTCATTTTATCATCCCAGAATCCCTTATAGCTCCTATTTAAAAGATAAGTAAACAAATGGTTTTGTTACACGTTGGCTGTTTGTGGGTTTTTTTGGCCACGCCTCGTGGTTTGTGGGATCCTAGTTCCCCAAACAGGTATCGAACCTGGACCCTTGGCAGTGAAAACGCGGAGTCCTAACCATAGGCCACCAGGGAATTCCCTTGTGGTTTATTTTAATTTCATACTTTATATAGCAGTTTTTCATAAGTTAACTTTTTCCTGAGTTTGAACTATTTTTTATCCAGTTTTCGTTGACTCATACTCACTTCTCTTTTAGGCCATGCTGGTGTATCTGCAAGCATGATGAAGAAACGGACATCCCACAAGTAAGCAATCCTGAAACTTGCCTTTTTAGATAGCAAATTGTGGTCTTTGGTTACATGAGAGGTGAGGTCATCTGTGTGAGGCCCTGTCCCTGTATGAGCAGGTCTTGCCTCAGAGCAGCCAGCGTCACACACAGCCTTGCTGCACGCCGAGTGGTGGTGCGCTACCTGATCCCTGCGCCTTGAGGGCCTGGCGAGCACTCTGCCAGGCACGCTCACTCCTTTAGAGGAGTTTCAAATGAATGAGGAGCTTGTAATTTAGAGAGAGCATATGTATGTTGAAAGATAATTTTAAGTGACAAATGTGTTATAAATCCTAAATTCTATAGGTACTAGAGAATAGAAGCAACTTTTTTCCTCCCTGAAATCTTCTTTTGTGTGTCATGTAGTTAGTCCAGAAGGAAAATTGAGATACTATCTTAAATAACAATATCCACTGGTACTGTATTTTATTTAATAGATTTTACAAGTATCCACAGTATCCACTACTGTGCAGTAGTGACGGCTACTGCACCATGGAACCCTCTCCAACAAATCAGTTATGATTGTATGAGTCTTAATCATGGATTGTTAAATATGGAAGACTCTCCTTGACCCTGGCACCTCCTAAGACTCTTCCTATAGCAGTTATTTTCGAATTACTTATATTGAAATGTTTGCTCCTCTTGGTCACCGTACTGTAGTGGTCAAAGAGTGTGAGTCCTCTGGGCTTTCGTGGAAGGTCTGGATGAATAAAGGTGCCTTTCAGTAATCGTTGGTGATTAAACATGCCTCTATTTAAATGAATACTTGTATATGTAATGTAAATATTTGTGATATTCAGTTTAAGAAATGACTTGGAAAGTAAAAATATGAAGATAAGGCAAGTCCTGAGGTTTGATAAAGCGTTTCTCAAATTTCATTTATTTGCCCATCACCTTCACATCTTCTGCCATATTCAGTAATCTGATAATTTATGTAATATATCTCCACTCATTATCATATCATTACCATAAATGGTAAACCACCTCTTGGCACAAATAGAAGGTAATGAAAAAAAACTTAAATACAGTGGGAAATGAAAGTAAATTACACATTAACTTTGCAAAACCAGAACTGTTCATCTTTTTTCCCCTGAAACACAAGGCTTGAATACCTACCTGTTCAATTTTTGAAGTTCGTATGTGTACAGCTAAAAGGGTTTCTCACCCTGTATGTTGCATGATGCAGGGAACTTGATCTAGTGCTTTAATATGAGATGTGCTTGTCTCACTTAAAGAGTAGACGTTTTGAACATATTAAAAGGGAGAAGTTGAAATGAGAAGAAAAGTTATGATTTTCCTATTTTTTCTAATCTCAGTGCAAATTTCAAGATGGGTGGGATGGAAAAAAACTGAAACAAAAGTCTCCACATTTCCCAAATGAAAGGTGTTAATAGTTGTCCTTGGAGGGGTGAGTGGGAGTAATGGCTGGTGGAGAGGCTGGCCTTGGAGTGGAAAGCCCCACTGGCTCAGCTGTGGGCCTTACCAAGTTCCCTCATGTGCCTGGTGCTCTGCTTAACTCATGTAAAGTCATGGTGTTGGACTAGAACAATGAGGTTTTCAGCTTTTTATCATAGAATGCTTTCTAGATGAAGTGTTTATAGCAAACAAATACAGGAAAGCAGACGTGGAGCCTCACTCTCCTTGCCTGCCCCCATTGTGGCTCTCCAGAAAGTAAGGCACTCGGGACTCCTCATGTGCAGCCACTGACCCGTGGTCATGCCTCCTCTCGCTTCCCGTGTTGGTACAGGGGGACTGAGCAATAATAACTCCACGCGCAGATGCCTCTGCTTGCTTGAGAGAGAGTCACAGGAACGCCCAGGAGACAAATGCTGGCAGAGCCACCGTCCTGAGAACGGCACCTCCTGTCCCCGTGGGTGCTAGGGGATTCGGGTAATCGGTTCTGAAGTGCTTGGAGCAGTGCCTCTGCACCCAGAAACGTTGTGTAGCTGAGTCTTGTTCTCATTTTTTAAAGTAAATAGAAACAAACTTTTGTACTTCTTGTACTTCTTGCGGGCTAGGGTCCTTGGTGTGTTTGGGGGACAGGCTGGTGGACAAGCCTTTCCTGGCTTCCCAGGAAATCTGCACTGAAGTTACATCTTGAAGGGAAGTGTAGTTGGGGGACATGTAAGGTGAATTTAGCTACAGTAATTCTTTTTTTTTTTAATTTTTTTTTATTTTTGGCTGTGTTGGGTCTTCGCTTCTGTGCGAGGGCTTTCTCCAGTTGCGGCAAGCGGGGGCCACTCTTCATCGCGGTGCGCGGGCCTCTCACCATCGTGGCTTCTCCCGCTGCGGAGCGCAGGCTCCAGACGCGCAGGCTCAGTAGTTGTGGCTCACGGGCCTAGTTGCTCCGCGGCACGTGGGATCCTCCCAGACCAGGGCTCGAACCCGTGTCCCCTGCATTGGCAGGCAGATTCTCAACCACTGCGCCACCAGGGAAGCCCTACAGTGATTCTTTATTTTAGTTTTCAAATGTAAATCTGACTCTTTTCTTCCTAATTGGAATAGTGGATAGATTTACATTTCAGGGTACTGCTGGAAGGTGTGACTGGGCTTTGGTGTATTTCCTACTAATGTACATTTAGAAAATGGATCAGGAGCTGTTACATGCTAAGTTGAGGATTTGCAGGGAATGTTTTCCTTTCATTTTGTAAGATACCAATACTAGTCACCAACCAACACTGTCCCTGTGCTCCTCCTCCTCGTGTCCCTGGTGTAGTCTCGCTTAGTGTTTATGGCATCCCTGTCAGGTAGGGACCATGAATCCTTCTGTGCACAGAGAGATTAAGGAACTTGTCTGAGGTCATACATATACGGAGTGACTGAGCTAGGATTCAGAAATAGGACAGTCTGATTCTAAAGCCTATATTAACTACCACATTCTAGTTCCTGAACTGTGTGTTTTGTTGTCGCATATCTGAAAAATATATTATTTCTGTCCTAAACACACAGACTAGATAACAGTTGGAGCAAGCATCTAAATGATCCATGGTATTGACAATCTTAAATTGGTCAAATATGTAATACTTTTTAATCAATTTGCCAGTAACTGTTACTAACACCAGTGAAAGTGACTAGTGCTTTGGAAAACCCTTGAGGCATTTGGATGTTTGCCATGGACATCTCTGATGTCCTCAGGGTGTACAGTGTGTAGACAAAATAATGAAAAACCCATAGTGATTTGGATGGAAAACTTGACTTTCTCCATCTTGTTTTTATATATTGCCAGTTTAAGCTGGGAATGACCGTATCAGCTGTAGAACTTTTATCAAGCAACAAGTACTAGAGAAGCAGTTTTTTCTCTCTCGACTTGCTGGTATGCATTTTGCAGAAAGATAATTATTTTGCCTTAATAGTTTCTTTTGAAATCTGCTGGAACACAGAGTAAGGAAACTGCTTTTATCTCACAATACAAAATAGAATAAGGAAAGAGGTCAGTTATTAATTCATACACCAAAGTACATGGTGTGTGGCAGTCATTTACTGGTTCATAGTAGAATTGTAATAGTTGAAAAATTAACTTGAAGAAGTATGGTGCCTTTAAATATTGACTATAAAAGTAAGATATTTACTGATGAGAAACAGTAGTCAACTTAAGTCAATAAGGGAGTCTAGATAAAAGATGAAAGGTCTTAAAACAGATTTTTTTTTTAATTGGGGTATAGTTGATTTATATTATGTAAGCTTTAGGTGTACAACATAGTGATTCACAATTTTTAATGATTATACTCCATTTATAGTTATTATAAAATATTGGCTATATTCCCTGTGCTGTACAATATATCCTTGTAGTCTATTTATTTTATGCATAGTGGTTTGTACCTCCTAATCTCCTATCCTTATTTTTCCCCTCCCCCTTCCCTTCCCCTATTGGTGACCACTAGTTTGTTCTCAGGAATTCTTTTCTTGATTACCAGATAATTAGAATGGTACTTTGAGAGCTTATTTAAAGTATTGAGCAAAGTACAGAAATGTTTTCTGCACTCTCAGTTTATCTTTTTTGGGCACATGGGTGGATAGAAATTAGTATTTGTTCTGGATCAGCTCTAACTACCAAAGGTATGGTGCCAGCAGCAGTAGCACTTGGAAGCTTGTTAGAAAGTCTTTGGTCCCTCTCCAGACCTGCGGAATGGAGCCCAGAGTCTCTGGGGCAGGGCTTGGGTATCTCTTTTCAAAAGCTCTCTAGGTGATTCGATGCATGCCAAAGTTTGAGAAGCACTGGTCTAGACCATTATCAGAGCTGATATCTTAAAGCACATTAGATAACTAAGTCAAGTTGTTTGGAAATGAGTACACAGAATTACAGCAATGAAGGATGATTGGATGCTGTGTACTTGGTCACCATTTTCTCCCATTGAAACTACAAGAAGAGCCATTTATAGCTTCTGGAGATAAGAAACAAGGAAAGTGATTATAGATGTTTAATTCTTGTTTCTCTGCTTTTATCCTTGAATTGTTTTGGATCTTGACTCGATGCAGCTTTTTATTTGCCCTTGGCTGTGTAATTCCATATGTCCTCAGTTGAATGAAGTGTCTTGGTATTTGTTTACAGTATTGCTGTTTATTTATTGAGTACCTAGTAAATGATAGTTAAGAACATTTTAGACTTTTTTTCCAAGGAAAATACCAGAGACTAAGGACTGTTAAAAATAATGTATCCAGGGAGAACATAAAACAAAATCACCATATTCAAGGAGCTGTTATTTTAAATTTTAAAAGGCCGTTGCTTTAAATCATTAATCTCACATCCTTATTTGTACTGCTCTTATTTATTTATTTATTTAAAAAAATTTTTTTTTTGGCCATGCTGTGTGGCTTGCGGGATCTTAATTCTCCAACCAGGGATTGAACCCCGGGCCCTCAGCAGTGGAAGCGAGGAGTCCTAACCACTGGACCACCAGGGAATTCCCTGTACTGTTCTTAGATTGAACTGTCTAGAGATGACACAAGTGTGTTTGTGTTCTTTTTATATCTTCTTCCGGTAATCCGACATGTTCTTATTGTTTGCTTTTATATATACTATTTCAACTCATGTAAGTAAGCTTTAATTTTTATTAAAGTTTTTTTAATACATATATAATTATTTATTTATTTTTGGCTGCGTTGGGTCTTCGTTGCTGCGCGTGGGCTCTCTCTAAGTTGAGGCGAGCGGGGACTACTCTTTGTTGTGGTGTGCGGGCTTCTCATTGCAGTGGCCTCTCTTGTTGCAGAGCATGGGCTCTGGGTGCGCGGGCTTCAGTAGTTGTGGCTCGCGGGCTCTAGAGCACAGGCTCAGTAGTTGCATTGCACGGGCTTAGTTGCTCCGCAGCATGTGGGATCTTTGTGGACCAGGGCTCGAACCCATGTCACCTGCATTCGCAGGTGGATTCTTAACCACTGCATCACCAGGGAAGTGTCCCCCCTTAAAGTTTTTCTTACTGATTTTTGAATCTGAATTAGCAATTAGAAATTAAAGTAAGATGTTAGAGTTTGTTTAATATATAATTTTTAACTTTTCTAGTATGGAAAATTTCAAATACACACAAAAATAAAGTAGTATATAATAAATCCCTAATTCCTATCATCCAGCTTCAATAATTATCAACATTTTGCCCAGTATTGGATACTCTTAGTATATTTCTTGTTATTTAGGGAAGTTCTAAACCTTGTCTTCTAGTAGATGCTATAGTTGGAAGAGCTTAAATCAGTTTATCAAAAACATATATTTCTACACTTTTAATATTAAATAATATTTAATATTTTAACATATGTTTAAAAATATTCTTAAACATTCTTCTTTGTAAACTTCCGCTGCAAGAGTATTTGAGCAGTTTAGGCATTCAAGGTGCAGTAACTGGAAAGCTTGACTAATGATTTTAAAAAGTAGTATATTATTCTAATTACTGTTTTTGTCTTTAGTATTCATTGAAGCATCCATTCTTTTTTCTTTTGGCCGCGCCACGCGGCATGTGAGATCCTAGTTCCCCCACCAGTGATCAAACGCGTTCCCCCTGCAGTGGAAGCACAGAGTCCCAACCACTGGACCGCCAGGGAAGTCCCATCCATTCATTCTTTTTTACCTCCTCCTTTCGATCAAATTAAGTTGTTTATTAAATAAATTGGGCAGAAATGGTATCTATATTAGATGTCCTTTAATTCTTCTTTTAGAACTAGTGAAATGATGTAAAAAAAAGGCAACAAATAAAATTTGGAATTGATAACACTAATATGTATAAATCTGTTTTTATATATAGTTTCTTGCAGAATTAGGACATCCATTGCATTAATTTAAGAGTAATTAAAAATTGTGTTTTATCTGCCTATGAAAGTAAAATACTTAAGTCATAGAAAAATTTGAAAACACAGGTAAATTCAGAGGAAGACAACTTATTTTTAATGCCATCATCCAGAGATTACACCTGTTAATAATTTAATGTATTTTTTTTTCACACACACACACTGTATTTTATTTTTACAAGAGATAAATAGACTGACACCAAGCATTGTACATGGATGACCACAACAAAAGCAACAATGATTGCAATTACCAAACATGAAACACACTCATACTATGTCATAATATTGACATTCAGTCCAGTAATCCTCCACTGTAACAGCTCCTTTACCTTGCAGTGAAAATTGATTTGCATATTCTTTGCCTCTGAGTCCTTGTGGGATTTTGTTTTTTTTTAATTCAGACAGAAAGTCACAAAAATTATACTCATCCTCATCAGTTCACTCAGTCCCATGTAATTAATTTTTTTTTTTCATCTTGATCTTTTGTTAGCACTTTTATGAGTTCATCAGTTTTTCATTAGAGTTCTGAAAATGCTTATTCATTCAGTTCAGCAGTACAGTCAGTTACCAGAAACCTGTACTTGTCAGAGTCTTTTCTATGAATTTCTTGAAGATGAAACCCTTTTATAGGAACATATTTGCAAAATCATCAGAGTACACCCAGAACTGTCTGTAAATGACAAAAGACTTAAAAATGACCACGGTTAAAGATTTGATGAAAGTTCATACTAATGCAGTTGACAAGAAAATTAGTTATTTCTGAGATATACATTTTAAAGTAATAACTAGGATTATTACTTATAACATTTAATGTATGTTTTAAAAGTTTTTTTCTGCTTATCTGTATGGATAATTGTGTGTCCTACTGTGTGCCCTGCCATGCACAGTACTAAGTGCTTTGGAAACATTATTTCATTTATTCCTTGCAGCGACTCTGAGGGATGTATGTACTGAGTTGAATAATGTCCTCCAAAAATCATGTCCACCTGGAAACTGACTGTAATCTTATTTGGATATAGGGTCTTTGCAGATGTGGTCAAGTTAGGATGAGGTCATTACTGGATTACGGAGGTCCCCCAATTCAATGACTGGTGTCTTTATAAGAAGAAAATTTGGACACAGACTTATAGGGGAAAAGGCTATGTGAAGACAGAGATTGGAGTGATGAGTCTACAAGCCAAGGAATAAAATGTCGTGTTTTTTCTGTGATTTTAATAGCTATGTAGTTATTTCATCATACAGATACACTATTACTTATTGAATCAGTGAGACCTATTGAACATTTTTTTATTTCCAGTTTTCCCTGGTATGAACACTGCTCAGAACATCACTGTAGCTGTAGCTTTGTGCTTGTCCACTGTTTTCTTTTGATAAATTCCTAGACATGGAATTACTGGGACAGTGGATTGCCAGATTGTTCACTAGGAGGGTTGTATTTATTCTGTAAGCAGTTAGAAAATAGTACTTCATTGTAATTTGCATTAAATTTGCAGTTTTTGTTATTGGTGTAGAAAGATCATCCTACCAGCAGACCAGAACACTGAGAAATCTCTGCAAGATATACATCAGATGGGAATAGATTTATATAAAAACTAAGCTAAGCCAAGGAACTCCCAACCACTTTCAGCTGCAAAGGAAGACCTCCAAAAAGTTGAAAAAGTTAAATGTTCAAACTAGACCCCTAGAATCTGTTCAGGTCAGGGAGAGCAAAGGCTGGCTGCAGTCGTCTGAATCATTATGGGTGAGAAACCAGCTGCATTAAGCAGTAGATGCTCACCTTACCTCCCCTGACTTGAAGTTGCTACTCAGTCTCGGCTGCTCCACAATTCCCTGGGTCCTGGCTGCTTTATCAGAACCTGTACTTAATACTCAGACACCAGGGACCCTGACTTGGCCTGAAGAAATACATCTCAGCTACAGATACCACTTAATCTTTCCTTGCATCTGAAATATGAACACTGAGAATCATCAGGCACCTGAGGAACACTTACAGCACCAAAGAAAGTCATACATGGAACAGGGCAGCTAACCAGGAATCTGCAAGTGTTAAGAAAGCTGCCACTCAGACAGCAACAGACTCAACAAAGACAAGGCTAAACCCAGAAGCTCATAAGGAATCAGGAAAAGTGAAAATTATCCTCAGATATCAGAAGTTGTGTTCATTAAAAAGAAAAATCATTCAAGATAAAGAAATAATCAGTTCATAGAAATTAAAAATATTATGTAAGGTATTCAATAGATAGACTGAAATTCAAGCCTGTTTTACCTAATTCAAGAGATTGACCAAGTGCTAGTGAGGGATAATTAGAAACTTATGTCACAAGTCCTGGTAACATTTCAGAATCCAGTAACAAAATTCTAAAAGCAATTTGAAGAGGAAGATGGGTTACCCTCAAAGGAGCAAGGATCAGATTGGCATCTGGTATCTCTTAACTCTGGAAGGTAGAAGACAATGAAAACACCTTTTTGCAATAAAGGTACTGAGGGGAAAGGGAATTTGAGCCTGCCTTGTGTACCTAGGCAAGTCAAGGATGAGAACAAAATAATATTTTGAGGCTTGCAAGAATTTGGAGTTTGCATTTGTTAACACTATCTGACTTACCAGAGGACATGTCCAGAAAGACCAAATATATTGGGTTGGCCAAAAAGTTCAGGTTTACGGGAAAACCCAAACGAACTGTCTGGCCAACTCAGTACGTGAGAAAAAAATAAATGTTGCAGAAAGCAGCAAAAATCCTCTTGTTTACTTCTAAATAAGGAAATGTTTTTTTAAAATTATTTTTAAGATAGTAGCAAGATAAATAACAGTTTGGAACAAAAGACTAAATTTCAGCAGTGTGGTGAAAGTGGCCAGGAAGGGGTTACTAGGTGCTAAGGTGTTTGTTTTTAAAATTCTTTCCTTCTTTTACTAAGAATTTTTTTGTTATTTTTAGTCTTGCTTGGACCAGGGAAGGAAAAGTATAGGTTTTGATTAATTGTAGATTTTAATAGAAAATTATAAGCTTAAACAGGATTTTTTTTTTTTTTTTTTTTTTTTTGGCCGAGCCATGCAGCTTGCGGGAGGCTCCCCGCGACCAGGCATCGAACCTGCGCCCTCGGCAGTGAAAGCATGGAGTCCTAACCACTGGACTGTCAGGGAATTTAAATAGGATATTTAGGAAGTTAGAAGTAATTGCTGTAAGTCTAGAAATAAGATCTATAGATTCCTACAGCTTCCATTAGAAGCTTTATTTGGTGCAAAGAAACCTTGTTCATCCTAGCTGTACAGATAAAGGAAGAAAGGGGTGAGGAAATGAGACAAAGCTTTGCAAACAGAAACACAAAGCAAAATGTTAGAATAGACCAAGCATATTACTTATCACAGCAAAAGTTAATGATTAAGGGCTTCCCTGGTGGGGCAGTGGTTAAGAACCCGCCTGACAATGCAGGGGACACGGGTTCGAGCCCTGGTCCGGGAAGATCCCACATGCCGCGGAGCAGCTAAGCCTGTGCGCCACAGCTACTGAGCCTGCGCTCTAGGGTCCCTGAGCCACAACTACTGAGCCTGCGTGCCACAACTACTGCAGCCCGTGCGCCTAGAGCCCGTGCTCCACAGCAAGAGAAGCCACCACAGTGAGAAGCCCGCGCACCGCAACGAAGAGCAGCTCCCGCTCACCACAAGAAGAGAAAACCCGCGCAGCAGCAACAAAGACCCAACGCAGCCAAAAATAAATAAATACATAAATAAATAAATAAAATTTTTAAAAAGATAATGATTAAAATTCCCTTTAAGAAAGTGAGGAAATAAAATCCATGCAAAAAGGAGGGATTGTGTTTCTTCAGAATTAAAGGATAGAGGAGCCTCTTTGAATAGGGATGCTTGCTGGCTAGATTTGAGTCCCTTGTGTTGTTCAGAAGATGGAGGAGAGCCTCGTGTACTACCACTGGAGGTGACCAGGATAAAAACTGCTTGTTCTGAAATGTGATTAGAAAGCGTCAAGCGTCTCCCTCTTCAGAAGCAATTGCGGTTCCAGAAGAATGCCACTAATGAGTATAGAAAGGATTAGTGACTGAACTAGAAAATCACTGCTCTGAGTCTTCCAGTTGCCCTTTTCTGCTATCAATGGCTAAGTTTATATTGGTTTTGTTGAGAATCATGGTAGTAGAAAATTTCATGCCTCTGAATCTAGGATGGAACCTTTTCTGTTGTAGTCAGTGTTTTCCAGAGAAACAGCACCAGTGGTGCGTGCATAGAGAGACTGGAGATCCAGGGAAAAGCTGATGTTGCCGCTTGAGTCTGAAGGTAGAATTGCCTCTTTGTGTGGGGCCAACACTCTTTCTTAATACCTTTAGCTGATTGGATGAGGCCCAACTATGTTATGGAAGGCAGTCTGTCTGTTGATTTACATTTTAGTTTCATGTAGAAAAATACCTTCACAGAAAACATCTAATGCTTGACTTAGATACCTGAATACTGTGGCCCAGCCAACCTGACACATTAAAATTAACCATCACACTGGTGAAGATGCTGAATTTGCTTATAATTTTGGTAGTAATAATGGAATGTCTGTGTGAATTACAAAATGGTGCATATGACTGAATTCTTTCTTCAGTGAGTTTTGGGAACCAACCTCTGCCTTTGCTGTGAAGAAAGCCTGATCCTGTACACAGGATGAATCACAAGGACTTTTGCCTAAAGATCAAAAGAAGATAGGTAATTGTCTATTTGAAGAAAAACGTAATGCTAGAAAAGATTCTTCTATTCTAAAGGAGGAATGTAATCACCTTCACCAGCCATATCCCTACAGAGGGCCAGTTGGATGTAGTGGCACATTTTCAGGGATTATGAAAAGGTCTTGAGGTTCACTTTCTTTCGGGTTTGAGTGTTAGTAGTAGTTACAAGTTACAGACTCAATAATATGTTATCAAGGTTTTTTCCTCTTCAATACGTTTTATATTGAAGTCTTCTAAAATTAATCTTATTAATTCATTTATTTTAGCTTATATAGATTGGTTCCTTGCTATGTACAATATTGAATTTAGCTCTTGCTTTTCTCCTTTCTCTCTCCATTTAATATCAGGTACTTTGTTCCAAGTAATATTCTTTTGTTTAGTGAGCTTCTTATACTTTATGTATTCTTCTTTCCTACCCTTTTTCGGAGTGGTGTGAACTCTATTTTCAGAGCAGGTAATAGTTAAATACTACTCTATTTCTCTTGTCCCTGTGTTTGTTCTGTAGTAAGAGATATTCATTGCTTACTATCAGCTCTGTGCTGAAACTTTTCTAAGTGTTCTTTCCTTTTTACCCCCTTAATATTTATTTATTTATTTATTTGGCTGCAGCAGGTCTTAGTTGCGGCACGTGGGATCTTTAGGTGTGGCATGTGGGATCTAATTCCCTGAGCAGGGATCGAACCCCGGCCTGCTGCATTGGAAGCACGGAGTTTTAGCCAGTGGACCACCAGGGAAATCCCCCAGGCGTTCCTGATTATCTGAAACTCTGTCCTATACAGTCGTCCCTTGGTGTCCGAGGGGGATTGGTTCCAGGACCTTTCACACCATACCAAAATCCATGGATGCTCAAGTCCCCCTATATAAAATGGCATAGTATTTGCACATAACCCACATAAATCCTCCCATATACCTCAAATCATCTCTAGATTACTCATAATACCTACCTAATACAGTATAAATACTATGTAAATGGTTGTAAATATAATGTAAATGATAGGTAAATTGTTGCCTGCGTGTGGCAAATTCAAGTTTTGCTTTTTGGGATTTTTCTATCCACGTTTGGTTGAATCTGAGGATGTGGAACCCATGGATATGGATGGCCAACTGTTAACTTCTCCAGGAAGCATTTGTGAGAACAGTATTCCCCGCGTTCTTATGTGTTCACACAGTTTTATCTGTGTACTTTTACTTGGAGGTCAGTATAGAATTCTTGGCTGCCTGTAAAACCCTCACCTCACATTTTCTTTCCTGAGAACCTTAAGTTTGTCACTCGGTTATCTGGTGGCACACGGTGTCACTGTGTGATTTTCTTTTCCTTACACGTGTGATTATCTTTTCCTTACACATGATGCAGTTCTTTTGCTTGGATGCCCACGAGATGTTATTTTCTTTAAAGTTTGTTTGTTTCACTAGACTGTCTTAGTGTCAGTAGTTCTGGGTCAGTTTTCCCAGGGGCGTGTTTGTACATTTAAGTCTTTTATTTCTGGATATTTTTCTTGAATTATTTTAGTATTCTTTCTGTTCCTCCGATTTTAGCTTTTGGGTGATTCTGTTATATGGAAGTTGGAATTTCATATCTGTTCCCATCTGTCTCTTTTTTATTATCTGTTTTCCTTAAATGCCCCATGGTGTCAATTTCTTCCATGTTCCTCTAGTTTAGCCTTCATTTCTGAAAAGTTTTCAAATTGCTGCTTGTTTCTTGACTGTGTCTGATTTTTCTCACATCTTCTCTTGTGTAGCTGTCTCTCATCTGGGCTCTTATGTTTTTGATGTAAGTTCCTCTTTCATGGCCTCTGTTATGTGCATAATGTTAGGTGATAATTCCCATCTGCCTTGTGGGCATATTTTTGGGTTTGCCTCTGTTGCCCATTGGTGCCACTACGGTCCTCTCCCATGAGAAGGGGTGAGGGTATTCCAGGACAGCTATCCTCGCTGCAGAGCTCTTCAGTATTCCCATGGCATACTCAAGTTTCTCTGTATAGTCTCCTCTGTGATACCTGTTGAGATCGGCCTCCTTTGGGCCCACCCCGTAAGCATCTGAACCTCATCTTTCCTTTACGCGCGGGCCTCACCCTACTCAGGATGTTATTCTCAGTATGTGTCCTCAGCGCAGGGCTCTGCCTTTCCCGGAAGGCCATTTGGCTGGGTGTTTGCAGAGACTTAGGGCTGGGTTAGACACAGTGTTTTCTGGTCTCAGGTCCTGCATATAACCTTTTGAACCCTTTTACAGTCCAACTGGAGAAGTTTTCCTTCTGAGGTGTTCCCCAAATGGTGTTCCCTATCTTGCTTAGGTAAAGGACTGTGTCAGCTGATTCTAGGCCTCCTTGAGGCAGCTTTAATATCTTGTTGTAACCTGTTTCTCTGTTTCACAAAACCACTAAGTTTACCAAGCTGGTCTACTTAAAATATGTACAACTGTAGTTTTAAATATTACAGGCTACAATAAATTACTTGTTTTTAAAAGTTTATTTGTATTTATGCCATTTGTTCACCACTTTTATTTGTGGTTTACCAGATGAGAGCTTTATGCCCATGAGAGTGTGGGAGTGGGTTCTTTTCTGCTCCCTAAATTTTTTCATTCTTGGCATATAGCGGCATCCATGTGCCAGCATGGCTTTGGCCTTCAGCTTGCATTCAAGCCAAGTCTTGTCCCTTGTCTCTGGATTTCTACATGAAATGAAGTGTTTTTTCCCTGATATTGAGAGCCAGGTGTATTATTTGTAAACATTGTATGTAGATTTTTCAATTGTTGGTAATTGAGAAAGAATGTAGTTTGGTGTTGCTTCAATAATTTTTAATACTACATTAAGTATTTGTTACAAATTTAAGTGTTGAAGGTTATGTTTTCTAGAGAAATAATGATAGTATAAATGCATGGGTAGAAGCCAGCCTGGACTCCAGTTTAAGAAAAAGTTAAATGTCCAGTTTATTCTTATTGTTTAAGCCAGTGGGGACAAAATTCTGTGGGCATTAGAATGGGTGAAATTGAATTTCTTGAATTAATGAGAAATGGATTTCTATTTTACAAAGCCATATGCATGTGCGGTTATTTCATGTAGTCAGCCCTTGTCTTTCTTTGATTAATTTGGATAATTGTGAGTTGATTGAATTAAAAGGCAACTCAGAAAGCTGAAAAACTGATACTTAATTTTAAGGCTAAGTTGCTATTGACTAGTTGTGTTTCTCTGCGTGTCCACAGTTAGGCTGCACAAGAAGCTTCTATTGCTAGAGACGGGCCCCACCTGTGAGCCACCGCTGCATGGCTGTGGGACTGGGAGACGGCTGCCTGTAGCCACCTGAACCCCGAGTGTGGCGACATCCGCTAGCGTAGGACTGGGTCATCTGTGACGGGAGCCTGCGAGCTAGCAGTAGTTGTGTTGGTAGGAGTGCATACTTTTGAGATGATACCTTACGTGTGTATATGTGTGAATACAGAAAACATCGGAGCAGTGTGGGGCCGAGCAAACCTGTTTCCCAGCCCCGGCGGAACATCGTAGGCTGCAGGATTCAGCATGGGTGGAAAGAGGGGAATGGCCCCATCACCCAGTGGAAAGGAACCGTTCTGGACCAGGTGCCTGTAAATCCTTCTTTGTATCTTATAAAATACGATGGATTTGACTGTGTTTATGGACTAGAACTTAATAAAGATGAAAGAGTTTCTGCGCTTGAAGTCCTCCCTGATAGAGTTGGTAAGTTCTCTTTACTATTTGTGCATTATATGCTTTAAAAATGATTATTGAAATGGATGCCTTTTGATTATTAGCATTACTGGTATTTTTTTTTATTGGAGCATAAGCACTTCTGATACACATTTAAATCAGTCACCTAAAACCACAAAAACTGCTCAGCAAATGTTCTAAAACCAAAGTTCAAGGAACTGTGAAGGATATAAAGACGTATAAAATTGTTCCCCAAGAAGTCGACAGTCTAATAATTTCTAATATGATTATTTCCCACATTTTGCTCACTGTTTATCTGGACTCTGGTGAGTAAGAGTATTTCTCATTAGCTCAAATATTCAGTGTGCTCATTTCATCAGATTATAATAGCTCAGAAAAATTTCATGTATTTATTTTAGGATCTTTATGTGAAGTGAATTTTTATCATTGTGTATTATTACGTAAGTGATAATTGTACCTTCAGCCAAAATTTAAGCAACCAAAACATGTGAACTCTATTATACTACATTCTGGGGGTTCGTTTGTACAAGGTTTGTGGGAAGTGAATGGCTTTTTTAATGTCATACAAATCAGTTTCGCCTTGCATACCTTAGGTTCCTTAAGGCATAAGGTGTCAGTTGAATAATAATGACTGGTTTTATTTTTAAGAATAAAATAAAATATGATTTTATTTTTAAGATCAACAGAATACACCCAAATTGTTACTTTCTTCAGAGTATTTACTTTGAAATGTTTTCTTATTATTACAGTGATGCTGCTATTGCTTGAATCTGGTTTATGCTTTTGGAATTGTCCTTAAAAGCCTATATATTTACAAATAGAGCCTCAGCAGATCTGCACTTGGAGGATAGAAATTTGGGATCAAATTGTCAAGGGAAGGCGCTTACCTAGTCCCCTTTCCCCGTTTGTTTTTGCCGTTGTGTCCCTGGAACACACGCTTCCTCATCAAGTTAACTTTGCCAGAGCAGCAAGTTATTTTTTAATCCTTGCTTTAGATAGCAAACACTGTCTTTATTCATCCTGTATAAATATAGTTCAGTTTTCACAGAAATCTTTCTTTAAATTTGTATTTTTAACCAAAGGTAACTAATTATGTAATAGTAAATCTTTGGCATTTTAGTCGAAGTTCGGCTGAACACATTCTTCCTCGTGAGGCACATCCTCTTTCCTCTTGATCTTGACATCAGTCCATTTTCCACATTAGAAATTAACATTGAAGAGTCTTCCCTTCAGGGCTTATAAAGTATTATCCACACCTTTATATCAATTATTTGTGCTCAGTAATTATCATACATTCTTTTTCTGACCCAGAATTTTAGTTTCTGACCCCTTCAAGGGCAAGGCTGCTAGCTTACTTGAAATTTACTGCATTCTGCCACATGACCTGTGTTAGCTCTATTGTCATCATAGGACAGAAGAAACCTTTTATCTTGATAAAAAAGTGATTTGACTAAACCAAAATATCCGAAGATATATGAGTATCTCTGGTGATGGGATTTAAGGGTTTCTTAATGTTTTTCTTTCTAGTTCTGGGCCATCTCTGTTTCCAACAGTAGACATGGATTGCTTTTGTAAACAGAAAAGCAATTTTAAAAAGGAAATCCAAAGGCCTGTGTGCAAACCAGCAATATGTTACATGCCTAATTTAATTAGGAGTTAACTATGGTATTCCCTATGATACTTTAGTCTGAAAAATTATTTGGACTTCATTTATGTTCCATATAGGAAGAAAATGGTCTTTCCTAATTTGCTTAAGGCAGGCAGTACATTAGACTAAAGTTACAGTTTTGTTTTCCTTAAGCTAAAGGTGGAGAGAAAAGTAAGTCAGTCAACCCAAAAGCATGTGATGTGTCACAGAGTACCAGTTCCCAAAGTGTAGTCTGAGGACCCTTGAGGTTCCCAGAGGCCCATTCAGGAGGCTTATGAGGTCAAAATTGATTTTCATAAAAATCTTAAGATATAATTTGCCTTTTTCACTCTCATCCTTTCACAGTTATACAGTGGAGTTTCCCACTATTTGGAAGATCTGCATAACTCAGTGAATACAATATTTTCTATATGAGCAATGCATGATGTTACCAAATCATATTTTGGTGAAAGAGCCAAAGACTGACAGATTTTTTATGTTGTGGTAAAAACACAAAACATTAAATTTACTACCATAATTATTTTTAAGTGTACAGTTCAGAGGCATTAAGTATATTCACATTGTTATGGAATAGGTTTCCAGAACTTTTTCATTTTGCAAATCTGTAATTCTTTCCCCATTAAAACAACAGCTACTCTTTTCTGCCTCCCACTGGCCCCTGGCAGCCACCATCCTGTTTATATGAATTTGATTACTTTAGATACATCATAAGTAGAATCATGTACTATTTGTCTTTTTGTGACTAGATTCTTTCCCTTAACAGAATGTCCTCAAGATTCATCCATGTTGTAGCATGTGATAGGATTTCCTTTCTTTCTAAGGCTGAATAATATTCCATTGCATGTGTATACCACATTTTTTTTCCCATTCATCCATGATTGGACACTTGGGTTCCTTCTACCTTTTGGCTATTGTGAATACTGCTGCTGTGAACATGGGTATACAAATATCTCTTCGAGCCCTTCTTTCAGTTCTTTTGGGTATTTAACCAGAAGTGGAATTCTGAATCATATGGTAATTTTGTGTTTAATTATCTGAGGAGCCTACATACGTAATATTTTCCATAGTGTTAATGTTTTACAGTCCCACCAACAGTGCCCAAGGGTTCCAGTTTCTCCGCATCCTCACTAATATTTGTTATTTTCTGTTGGTTTTGATTTGCATTTCTCTGATGATTAGTGATGTTAAGCATCTTTCATATGCTTTTTGCCCGTTCGTATGTCATTTTTGAGGAAATGTCTATTCAAGTCCTTTGCCCACTTTTTTGATCAGGTTGCTTGATTTTTTTGTTTTGCTTGTTGTAGAGTTGTAGGCGTTCTTTATGTATTCTGGAGACAAATGAATTTTAATTTAATAGTGTGACAAGTTTATTGATAATGATTTCAGATTCTACATTGCAATTAACCTTTAAGGAAAGCTACCACTTGTTGAGTTTTGATGTGGTATCATAGAAGAATATCTAGAATTATCTGAAAAAACTAATAAAATATTTTTTCAACAGCATATCTTTGCGATTTTATACACCAACTAAAAGTACATACAACAGATTGAATGCTGAAACAGATATGAGATTCTAGCTGTCCATTTTTAGAGCTAGACATTTCTTACTAATTTTTTGTTAGAAAATGTTTTTCATTAAAAATGTGTTTCTGTAGGTATTTAAAAATATTTCTAGATATGTCATTTATAATTTCTAAAATAGTTGGTACTGATATTTATCATTCATATAAACAAATGTACAAAAACTTTTAAGAATGTAAAGGAGTCCTAAGATGAGAAAGTTTGATAACTTCTGGTATGAAGAAAACTAGTGGGATTTTGCTTTAGTGTCATGCACAGTGGGGAATTCTATGTTATTTTTGGTAATTATTGCATACTTAAGCAAAGAAGAAAACTACCGTATGTGTTTGCAGTGTCCTTCTGATAAAACTGGATGGCAGTATCTTTACCAAGAAATTCTAATCTTTGTTCCTTTGAACTTTGACAAAAATAGAAGCGCTAATTTTTTTTTAAAGATAATTGTCTAAAATGCGAGGAATGGAAAAACCTTAAAATCAGTAGGTTCCTCCATAATTTTCCCAATATTAAAAAAGAAAGTGAAACTTGTGATTTCTCACCTGTGTCTTCAAGGAACGTAGAGCAGGGCTGCAGAGGGCTATTGATAGCCCAGTGGGGAGGCCTGTGTTCCTAATCACACAGGCCATCAAGAACAACCTGCTTTCCTCTGAAATAATTTATTCAACAAATGTTGAACCCCTGTGATCACAGTATTGGAAACAAGATGGGAAAGGCCTTTGCTTTCATCACTGTGCAGTCTAAAAGCAAGTAAACAAACATGTAAAACAAGATAACTGCAGAGAATGGTAAATGTCTTTAAGAAATCAAGCTCGGTTAGGTGACTGATTGTTGGGGCTGTTTTCACCGGGTGGTCCTGGAAAGCCTCTGGGAAGACATCTGCTCAGGAAGAGCCAGCCCCCGAGGATGTGGGGGCCGTAGTCAGCCCAAGGGTATCCCAGGAAAAGATGCCCATGCTGCTGAGGTGTAGGCAGTCAAGCAGTATGTGACTGAACAGGCGGGCAGAGGGCTGGCAGGGGATGGTGGCCAAGGGGCTGTGGATCTGGAGAAGCAGTTCGTTATTCAAATTATGAAAGGAAAGTGCTGGAGTATTTTAAGCAAATGACCAACACAATCTGGTATAACGGCCACAAATATCACTCTGATTACTGTAAAAATAAATTGTAGGGGCAAGAGTAAAAACCTGTGCCTTGAATAGGTTAATACCTTGGTTTTCATAAATGGTCAGTGGTTATATAAGATATTTAAAAGGCAAGGTGGGTAAAGGGTACATGGGAACAATATTATTTTTGGAACTCTTCTGTAAGTCTATAATTTATCTCATAATTTAAAATAATTATCTATTAAACAATAACAAAAAACACTTTATAGCTTGAATAAACAACTAAAAGTTTTAATTAGGTACAGTACCAAGAACAGATGAATTCAGAAAAAAAAGAAAAACAGATTCTTTCCCGTAAACCATTGTTTGCTTTTTTGTCCCCAGCAACATCTCGAATCAGTGATGCACACCTAGCCGACACAATGATTGGCAAAGCAGTGGAGCACATGTTTGAGACCGAGGATGGCTCTAAAGACGAGTGGAGGGGAATGGTCTTAGCACGCGCCCCTATAATGAACACATGGTTTTACATCACCTATGAAAAAGATCCTGTCTTGTACATGTACCAGCTCTTAGATGATTATAAAGAAGGCGACCTTCGCATTATGCCCGATTCTAGTAAGTATAGATTGACAACTTTTACTTTTGGTAATTCAAAAGGAATTTGAATTTTAGAGCAAGATATTTGATTAACTCTTATGCAGATAACATTTAAAAATTTTAATTATTAGGGTTAAGTGATTATTCTTTTAGTCATGCACCAAGCATAGGTTGTGAAATTTTCACCCTTTTGCCAAGAATAATTTACTTTCCCTGTTCTGGACCTTGGACTTTTATATGAATGGTGTATATAATGTGGGGGGTCCTTTGTGACTAGCTTCTTTAACTCAGCTTATGTTTTCAAGGCTCATCCATGTTGTAGCGTGTGTCTGTACTTCATTTCTTTTAATAACCAAATACAACTCGATTGTATGGATATACTATATTTTGTTTATTCATTCATCTGTTGATGGATATTTGGATTTTTTTTGCTTTTTGGTTATTATGAAGAATTGTGTACAAGTTTCTGAGTGGACATTTGTTTTCAGTTTTCTTGGGTATATATGCCTTGGAATGGAATTGATGAGGCATAGTGATCACTCTGGGTTGAATCATTTAGGCAACTGCCAGACTGATTTTCAAAGTGGTTGCATCATTTTACATTCTCACCAACAGTGTGTGAGAGTTCTAATTTCTCCACATCCTTACCAACACTTGTTAACTTGACTTTTTGATTCTAGCCATCCTAGTGGTAGTGAAATGATACCTCATTGTGGTTTTGTTTTTCATTTCTTTGATGACTAAAGATGTCAAGTATCTTTTCATGTGTTATTGGCCATTTGTGTGTCTCGTTGGAGAAATATCTGTTCACATCCTTTGCCTGTTTTTCAATTGCATTGTCTTTCTGTTATTGAGTCGTAACAGTCAATAGTACAGGTACAAGTCTCTTGTCAGATATGTGACTTGCAGATACTTTCTCTTATTCTCTGAGTTGTCTTTTCACTTTCTTGATAGTATTCTTTGAAGTACAAAAGTTTTTAATTTTGATGAAGTCCTATTTTTCTAGTTTTCCTTTTATTGCTCATGCTTTTGGTGTCACATCTAATAATCCCTTGCCAAATCAAAGGTTATGAAGATTTGCCCCTATGTTTTCTTCTAAGAGTCTTACAGTTTTAGCTCTTACGTGTAGGTCTTACTTGGATCTTTGATACATTTTGAGTTAATATTTGTTTATGATGTGTCATGCCCAACTTCTTTGTTTTGCATGTGGCAATCCAGTTGTCTGAAAACCACTTTTTGAAAGGACTGTTCTTTCTCCTACTGAATGGTTTTGGCACCCTTGGTAAAAATTACTTGACTGTGGAGGTATGGAGATATTTCTGGACTTTGAGTTCTATTCCATTTGTCCATATGTCTATAGTTATGCCAGTGTCACACTTGATTACACTGCTTCATAATAAGTTTTAAAATCAAGAAGTGCGAATCCTCCTTTCTTCTTTTTCAGAATTGTTTTTGCTGTTCTTTGCATTTTAGAATTTTAGAATCAGCTTGTCAGTTTCTGCAAAAAAGTCAGCTGGGATTCTGTTAGGTATTGTGTTGAATCTCTAGATCAGTTTGGCGGGGGCGTATTGCCATCTTAAGCCATTGACCCATGCGCATGAGGTGATTTTTCATTTATTGAGTTTTTTCCATTTCTATCAACGTTTTGTAGTTTTCTGAGTATAAGTTTTTGCACTTCTTATAGTCCTAAGTATTTTATTCTTTTTGATGCTATTGTGAATAAAATTATTTTCTTAATTTCACTTTTGCGTAAGCCTTTTTTTTTTTTTTTTCTTTAAACTACTCAATAGCTTTTCCTCAAACACATGAATTCTTGGCCCTAGACAGATGTGGCCGACTGACAGACACTGGATATATTAGCAATGTAACACCATCTCTGTTCCTTTTTTTTTTTTTTTTTTAAAGTTCTTCCTGTGAACAAGCCACTCAATGAATCTACTCATGTGCTCATCTGGCCCTGACTTCTGCCTTCTTAGATTTTTTTTTTTTTTAAGTGTGTGTATATTTGCTGTAAATGTGTAATGGAAAGTGTTATATGGGCGGGAATTTAAATATGAGAGCATACCATAAAAGCATTTCTCCAACCTATATGAAGTTCTAAACTTTTTTGTAGAGAAATGTCCAAAGCAAGTACTGTTGACTTGATAATACAAAGTATGAGGTCATTTGCACATTAAATCATTGCCTGTACCGACCACGTCTTTATCCTCCCACTCCTTTCTTTCAAGTGGTATGGAAGTTTATTTGCTGTTACTTGCTGTTGTGATGTTCTGATACAAAGAGCTCTGCAGTGACCTCTGAGTCCCTGGCTTCTTCACTCATGGTTACTATAAAACGTATGGCGATCATGTGTTTGTAATTTCTTTGTACACATGAGGTGCCACAAAAGTGTGATGTGGTATGATGTTGCTGCTTGACGGAAGAGCACTGTTGAAGAAGAGTTCAGCTTAGATTTCCTCTTTACTTCCTTTTTTTAAAGAACTGATAACACTATGCTCAGGTGGTTTGTTTGTGTTGTGTGAGATCAGAATAGCAGGTTTCAGATTAGGCCATTCAGTGAGAGAATTTATTATAACCAAAGAGGCCAACTACTGTTAATACAGATACATGATATGGTCCAAACCAGGATACATGTGAAAATAAAAAGGTGCACTGCTAACCATTGTGTCAGGACGACTGGCATAAGCGCTGACTGTCTTGGGCAAACCAGGATACCTGGTTGTCCTACTTGAAGGCTCTCTGTTACTACATGGATAAGAGCTTGAGTTATTCAGGACCTGTTACGGGTTTCTTAAAATAGAATTGTAACTGCCTAGCTCCATCCCCTGGCTCCCCTTTTTTGTACTTTGTTTCTTTATTGTTGGCAGTGATGGTTTGTTCTCATTTTATGTGTATTCCTAGAATTTACAGAGCTCTTGCTAGGTCATAGGGCGGGCAGTGTTTTCCAACGCTCAGATTTTCCTGGGGACTTCTAAAGAAGTACAGGTGCCTCAGCCATCCTCTGAGATTCCGTTGTAATTGGTCTGAGGATGGAGTTCACTTGGCACCTATTTTTATAGCACAGGAAATCTCTTTTATTTTCAAACTGGGTTAAGAGGACCATGTGTGATGAAATGAAGTTGAGGGAAAAAAAGCTTTAAGGATTCACAGGATAAGACAGGAATACTTAGGCATTTTAAGTGCATAGCACATTCTCAGTAATCCCAGTAGGTATTATCTGCTTTGAAATTATTTCAAAGTAAAGCAGGCTTATTTTTAAGAAGTTACAAAACACAACATTGTAAATCAACTATACTTCAATAAAATTTTTTTAAAAAAGAAAGAAGTTGTATAATTACAGTTGATTCTTGAACAGCTTTGGGGTTGGGGGTACTGATCCTCCGCGCAGTTGAAAATCTGCATGTGACTTATGGGCAGCCCTTCGTATCTGCGGTTCCTCTGCATCTGTGGATTCAACTAACTGCAGATCGTGTATTTACTATTGGAAAAAATCCCTGTGTAAGTGGACCCATGCAGTTCAAACCCCTGTTGTTCAAGGGTCAACTGTATTTAGTTTTTTTCTTGACCCTTTCCTTCTTTTAGTCCATCCCTCTTCAGGTAATTATAGCTATAACTAAATATAAGCCAAAGGAACTTCTGGTTATGATTTTCAAAGTCGTTTACATGTCTAGCTCTTGGGGGGTCAGCACACTGTTTTTGTAAATAAAGTTTTATTGGCACACAACCACACCATTCATTTATAGATCATCATCTGTGGCTGCTCTCACGTGACAACAGTACAGCTGAGTAGTTGGTACAGACACCGTATGGCTTCAGGCCTAACATATGTATTGTCTGGCCTTTGAAGGAAAAGTTTGCTGACTCTTGGTCTAGAAAATCAAGATGAATTCAGGATATTAAAAAAAATTTTTTTAATTATTAAAATAGATATGTGAGTTGGTATGTATCTAAAAATTGACTCTAAATTCTCTTATTTCCCCCTTTTAAATACAGATGATTCACCTCCAGCGGAAAGGGAACCAGGAGAAGTTGTGGACAGCCTGGTAGGCAAACAAGTGGAATATGCCAAAGAAGATGGCTCTAAGAGGACTGGCATGGTCATTCATCAAGTAGAAGCCAAACCGTCTGTCTATTTCATCAAGTTTGATGATGATTTCCATATTTATGTCTACGATTTGGTGAAAACATCCTAGATGTCATCACGAACTTTGCCAAATTTGTGGAACTATTAAATGTATAATTTGTAGACATAAAGACTTGATTGCTTTCCAGTTTAATGAAAGCTTAAATGTCCCTGCGAACCCACAATCTCTGCCAGCAGAACTGGTTTTGTTCTGAATAGTACAGATTTATGTGAACACAAAGCATTTTGTGTAAGGAACTCCTTCCTCTTAAAAGAAGTCTGTCTGTTTGGAAGGGAGTTACAGGCAAGTCTGGTAAAAGTTAAGCTAGTATCATAGTCATTTAAAACTGTAGTAGATCTTATCCACTTTCCCCTTCACGCTTAACACTGTTATTCTGCTGCCACAATGCAAGCATAGTTTGGTATTTTTGTTATTGCCTTTTTTTGAGATATATATGTATCTATATCTACCTACCTATCTATATCTGTGTGTATACATATATAATGTATATATACATACACATAGATCTGTGTGCGCGCACGCACACACACACACACACAAACACACACACACTTCATGGGCAGTCCTTTCTTTGTGGGTTGGAGTGGGGGTTACATAATTTTCTCCAGTTTAACAGGAGTGCTGACCCAAGCCACTTGTATTTAGTGTATTCAGTGTATTACTGCTGTTTATTTAAAATTAAATTTGGGCACAGGAAGCACATCGGGACATTCAGCTTATTTTGAAAGTCAAGTTCAGAGCACCATTTCAGTCTGGAGGCTTTAAACTGTAAATTAAAATATGAATCACCTGTGAACATTTAATGACCCACATTACAATTTTACAAAACAGTTAGAAATCTGGGTAAAAGGCTGCCTTTAATTCTAAGCTTTGTACATTATTTGTTTACATTTTTTTAATCATAAATACTTCTTTTTAAGCAAAGCCCAGGTACTTGGTCCACATAGTGTAATGCAGGTGTATTTTGGATGGCACATTTGGTCCATTATTTGTACAAATTAGTAATCTGGAATTTTAGTACACGGATTTAAAAGGCAACAGTATATCAGCGGTTTATGTGTATTTGGTAAGTTCCTGGAAGAACGTAGTGCTTTTATATTAGAAATGTAAGTTTAAGAATGACGTTGTTGCCTTTTAACAAGTTCTCTGGGGTACCTTTATTTTTATTACTGTTATTACTGGTATATGATTATGGTCAGAAGGCTTTTCCCCCTCGGCTTTTCCCCTCAGAGAATGTCTAGACAAATAACAGCTTAAATCCCTGACACCTCTCGGGGTGCTGTATGTTCTTGCTCGTGGTGTGCTGTTGATGTGGATTCATTCCATTTGGTGGATCCTGCCACATCAGGGTCAGTCACCTGCACTGGCTTGTGGGTGTGACTGATAGCAGCCCTTAGCCACTGAATCCTTTCCTGCAAGGTTGTTTTAACTAAAATAGAACTGCAAAAGTGGTTCATTTAGCAGCAGAACATAAGCCTATCACTTTGTTTTGGATGATCCCTGGCAGTTTGAAAGCTAGGCGAAAGATGATTTGTGAAACCGGTCTTGTGGAGGTTGAAAATCTTACCTCAGATTTGGGCAGAAAGCTTAAATGCATATGAATCTCAGTCAAACACCAGGTCTGTGTGACGTCTCTCATGGCTGTTCTTGATGTTAAGAGATTCTGTAGTTTCAAGGCCGCGCTCTGCGTGGTTTGTGTGATGCCCATTTTTGCCTTCAGGAAGGCTGTGCCTTGTTGTGCTGGTGGGTGGTAACCTCGCGCACCATGTAAATACAGCACCCCAGTTCTCTCCAGCGTGCCCAGTGCCTCACTGAGGGCAGCCAGGGGTGAGCTTCTCCGTGCAGTGGGTACCCAGGTCTTAGATGTTCCTCCTGTGCTTGAAACAAGTATCATGCTACAGATCTGTCCTCTGTTCTCCTGGAGGCTCTTGTAAGAGTTCCTGCATGTGAATCTCAAGGTTGAGCCCAGCTCCCCGTGCCCAAGTGGACACGTGTGGCCCAGAGAGGGAGTTGTCCAGCGTGCACTGCATGAACAGGACACAGTGACTTCAGACTGAAAAATAAAGTCCTTTGGAGGCATCCTGAGGGTTGGGTCAGTTGAGTTGAAACATTTCTGGCATTACTTAATGACTTGCATTGTGGTTTTTCTGCAAGTACCTTTAGCAACTTTTAATACCACATGATCTCTCTAGATGAATGTGACGTGATTTATTATCATCATTATTTTAATCATTGTTCCATTTATTGCCTTTAGGGTTGAAGGAAGGGGAAGGGGTCTTTTTGTTGTTCTTTTTTCCTTTTTTTTTTTCCCCATTCTTTTTTCTTTTGGTGGCTTAAACCACACTTCCTGACGCCATGACTATGCTCCCCAGCCGAGTATTTCAGGCTTCGTCTAGGCTCATGTTTCAGATCTGCATGCACTGCTTGCATTTTCCTGGTATCGGAATGTTGGTTCCTTGTTCTAGGAATGCAACATTAATTTCCAAAATTATCATGGGACTTGTGACAACACAAGACATGAATCTCTGTATAAAATGTATTGGCCTTTCTCATTGACCTGCTATAGTATTATTGTGTCGTGTGTGTGTGCGTGCGTGATGTCTGGCTGCCATGTAAAGCTTCAAAGGAAAACCTTAAAAGCAGACCATCCTTTTTTGCATGCTCTATTCTAAGTAGAATGTTCAATGTAACTAACTAAAATTGCATGTTAAATATATTTAGGTTTTTTGTTTTCTATCTTTGTTTTTATTTGTTTTCAGTTTCTGTATATTTGCTTAACTGTGCTGTTTCAGTGGTTGTAGGATAAAGATGCACTGGTGAAGCAAATGTAGTGCCAACAGAAGGTGATTTTCCAGTTGTGTATGTCATGCAGCATTTGAAGGGACTGTGCATTCTTAAAACAGTCACAGTTGCTTCTAAACCAGATTTCATTTCTATTATTGTTTTACGTGCCAAACCCTGAAGTGCATTGGGCTTGAATCTCTGAACGCTGTGGACCCATTAGAAGACTGTTTTGATTGTCACAAATTGTAGTGCCTGAAGACATCCTTGAAGCTGATTGTCTTAAAAAAAAAAAAAAAAGTTCTCCAAAGACAAAACAGGAATTATTGTAACAGAAAATAATTATGGTCAAAATGTCTGTGGTTCCTTGGAAATGCTGCGCTTTTTGTATTTTCCATCATTAGTGCAGTTCGAACGAATGTGTATAGTTCAGAGGTCTTCGTGTTCGCATTTTAAAATTAGGTAAATGACCTCATCTTTCAAGCTTGAATTCATTTTTAATTTTAATTTTATTTTATACAATGTGTAGACAGTTCCCTGTTCTCTGCATTTAGAAGTATAAACAATATAAATCTGTTCATTCTGTAAGTAATTTTTATAATTATGATGTAACTCTATCCTATCCTTAAAACATTTAAAATAAACCCTTTATGTGCAACTTTTGACTGTAAATTTTGTGCTTATGAGCAAACTGATGTGTTAAACGTGCTTCTGAAAAAGTTTTTGAAGTTTTACTTGAAGATTTTGAGAGACCTTTTTTCCCTCTTTTCACCAAATGTAAATGTCAGATATATATAGGAACAGAAAGAAATAGAATTTTTATTTGAATGATAATTAATAGTACCTGTAAAGAAAGGGAGCAATAATCAATAGCCCCAATATATTACATAGTCCAAAATATGAAAGTTTGTGATTAGCAATTAATGAGAAATTTCAATTTATCATAAAATTTTAAACTTAAAAGAATTGTTTAAATAGAATTAAATAATGTGTGTTTTATACTTTCACATCTTTTCTTGCTATAATTATATATTGCTTTTATTAATACTTAAATACCAACTAGTGAAATTCAGCAGTGAAACATCTCCATTTTTTTTTTCAGTAGTAAGGACAAAGACATGTAGGTAATACTGGAACTATATGTACTCTGTATTTTATCTTCCTGGATAATTTTATCAGTGAGGGGGAAAAGTAGAGTTTATGGTATGCCTGCCCTTAATTAGATTCCTTTTTTATGTTTCCCTGTTTGGCCCGAGGATCCGTGGTTAAAGCTAGGACGGGACAGGTCGCTTTTCTTGCTGCCACAGTGGTTGCGGAGGCTTGGCATGGCAGCTGCAGTGACCACTGCTGAGGCCCTGGCCAAGGGGATGCAGGACCACCTCTCAGACTCTGGTGAGAGGAGTCGCGGACAGGTGTAGGGAGGAGATGAACCTGGAAGCACACGTGTTCACCCTGGGCGAGATCTTACAGTCGTCTTCCTGAAGGTAAATCACTCATTGCAGTATCGAAGGTACAGCTCAGGAAATATTTTCCCCCAAAATAACAAGGCAAGCTTAGTCTAAAGGTTGGCGGTTGCTGGCTGCTGTTTGTAAACTGAAGAACTAGGTCTAGAGCAGTCGCCACTATTGGAGAATTGCAGGGATGGGCTTGTTTTCCATTGTTTCTTCACTTGGTGCAGTCACAGCTCTGTGATAATAAAGCATTTGATAAAGCACTAGCAAAAGTGCTTAATAAGTACCTTGCCAAACACTTTGTTTTTTTGTTTTTGTTTTTTGACCATGCCATGTGGCATGCGGGATCTTAGTTCCCCAACCAGGGATCGAACCCATGCCCCCTGCAGTGGAAGCTCAGAGTCTTTTAACTACTGAACTGCCAGGGAAGTCCCTTCATTTAATTCTTAATACTGTGAGGAAGGCATGACGTTTTTCCATGTTGAGCTGTTGTAAAAGGAGTGAGGGTTGGGTACCTTGTCCAGGATTACAGAGGCCATCAGGACTCAGACCCTCAATGCTGTGCCCAGGCTCCAAGCTGCTGTGTTCACACCTCAGAATTAAATTACTTCAGTGGGGTGATTTGATTTGAATAGTCCATGGTCCAGTAATTTCTATGGATAATTTTCTGTAACCTTATTTCGTACATTGATAGCAAAAAGTGTTTTATTTCCAAGTTGCATAATAAAAGGTTTTATGTTAAGTCACTAGAATGTAGAAATCTCTTTATAGTGAGAATTGTAACCCAAAGTTATACTGAATATAGCTAATAAAAGATGAAAATAAATATCTTTTATTTGGAGAGAAATTATACTGGAAATATTTAAATAATTTCCATCACAAGAATGTAGATACTATTTTATATTTCAAGGACACTTTAAACATGTCATTAAGTTAATATTCTTATAAAACCTAGACTTCTTATGCGCCTTCCTAGTTTTTACAGTAATTGTCCTATGTCATTAATATACGTGTGTGTGTGTGTGTGTGTGTGTGTGTTTAAGTTTTTAGGCTGCTGAATTTCAGAAAATTAGGTGAGTCTGTAAACTGTTTCTCCAGACATTCTAGGATAGTCTCTGCCCCTGTATGGGCCCTAAAACTCTTAGGTTTTGGTAACTCAGTGGCAGATGGTCTTCGGGTACTGCCTTGGCACATCATTTTGCCTAAAAATGACATTGCGTTCTTTCTGCTTAATTTTTACGTGAGGGCACTGGACCAGGTAGCGCATTGACCCCTGTCAGCTCTCGCAATGGTGACACGGAAGCGTGGGCCCTTTCCATGCAGGTCTTTTTTACGGTGGCTGTTAACAGTAGGTGAGTAGGCTGCCGTGTGCACTGTGGGTGTGTTCCTGCTTCCGCTTTATCTCCATCCTCTTTCGTTACTTTCAACTTACGCTTTGAAAATTCATGCTCTGGGGGAACATTAGAGCTTGAAGTACCATGTGAACTACCTAAAAATCCTTTTTATAGGATTGGCACATTACACGTAACTTTAAATTCTGTGTCTTCATGTTGGAACCAAAGCAGATTATGATGTGAAAGGGACAGAAGGAAGACCTTTTAAAAACCTTGATATTAACATAAACAGTTAACAACTGAAGATTGAAATTCAGCATTCTGAATTGTCTTCTGATACAGATTGTGAAAGTAGCTTTAAAGCTTTTGCCTTAGATTTGTCTCCTAAAGGATTTGTAAGAAATCTGAACACGACTACCTGTGCACTGCGCATTCCCACTAGAAAAACGAGAGGAGAGTGGTCCCTGGTGACTGTGGCTTTTTTCCCAAGAGTTGTACTTTGTTGCGGACTGTGTTTACTCTGTGTGTGTGTGTGTGTGTGTGTGTGTGTGTGTGCATGTCTGTTATTTACGGGGGACCTGATTTGAACAAAGTGTTGCTTCGAGTTGCCCTGTAATACCGTGGCCAAGTAGTTTTTAACCACTGCATTTGTCTTAATTTATCCCAAATCTGATTTGTCACAGGAGAAGGACAAGATTGTGGTCATTTTCAGAGCAGTCCAGCCAGCAGAAGAGAGCAGTATGTTAAGGACTGAAGAACATGTCTGAGGGGATGGAGTCCACAGCCTGCACTGTCCTACAACTAGAATTACTGCCTCTGAGCAGTCTGTGGGGGAGAGATCACACAGAGCACAGGGAACTAACACCTGTTACCAGCCGTCTCCTTAATTCACATGCATTTGTAAGACAAACAAGTAAACAAAAACAGAAGTGTCTCACCCGTTGTCACTGGCCCTTTTTTAAAATTTGGTAATTATATTTTTTAAAAAGGGTCATGCTCTGATCAGGTTACATGCGGTAGACCACTGAAGGATTGTTTTCTGATACTGCTCTACATATTATGTGTGTCCGTCAGCTCAGGCTGTGGGGCTTAAACAATAGACATTTATTCTTGCTCAGGTCTGGAAGGTGAAACTCCATGGTTAAGGTGTCAGCAGGATGGTTTCTCCTGAGTCCTTTCTCCTTGGCTTGCAGACAGCTGTCCTACCTCCAACTTCACATGGTGTTCCCTCTGTGTGTGTCTGTCGTGATCTCTTCTTGTAAGAACATCAGTTACATTGGATTAGGGCCCGCTATAACCACCTCACTTAACCTGAACCGCTTCTTTAAAGGCCATATCTCCAAATACAGTCACATTCTGAGTTGCCAGGGGTTAGGATACCAACAGATGAATTTTGGGGTAATGCAATTTAATCCACAGCACCGTGTTAAGATTTAGTTGGGCTTTCTTACTGTTAAGCTTACAATGGAAAAGAAATCTTATTGGCAGAGCATTATTTTTGACAGACTAATTATTTTAAAAACAATACTAATTTTCTATTTTTATTTAAAAGGGATGGATAAATTTAGTGTACGAAAAAGAGCATTGAAAGAAGAGCCAAATCTCTGAGTTCTAGTTGCCCACTTCCTATCAGTATGATCTCAGGCAAATTGTTTAGCCTTTCTAACTTCTTTTCTTCATCTGTAATTGGGGAGAATCCTGCCCTACTCACTCAAAAGATGAGTGGATCCAATGATGCTGGATGTGTGCGTGATTCAAACCTGAGCCCGATGCAGAGGGGGCGAGTCTCCTTCGTGCTGGGATTTCATTGGGTGTCAGGGCCTTACACAGACAGCAGCTCTGTCATTTCAGGCCTTGCCATGTTTTGCTTTGATTTTATGATCTTTGAGATCTTACTTTTAGTTTCATATAGTTTCACTTATATAATGTCAATCGGGAAGATTTCCATTTTTATATTTTTTCAGAACACTAGCATCTCCCAGCATATGTAAAAATTGTTGTAAAAAGCACCGTTGAAAGGTCAGTGGGATGTTCCACATTTTCCATTTTATTGTGACTGAGAAGTAGACTATAAAGATAACCTTCATGAGTAAAGGTCTGCATCTGTGTTTTGCTAATGTTCTCACATTGCCGTAGGGGTCATGAACACTGAACTGCCTCCTTAGTGCTTTCGTGAAACGTGGTGCTAGAGTTGGCAGTGTCGGCCAGTGGCCCGATTTGGAGTAATTTAAATAGCAGTCTACTTTCAGAATGTCTTGCTGCCTAAGAGGGAAGTCGTATCTTTAAAACAGGACAGTTATGCCCAATGAAACGTAGCCGTTGTGTGTAATAGGAGAGTCATGACCACTATCCTCACTCCCACCCCAAGTGAGGCCTTGATGCACTGTGTCTTTAATCACCGATGTTGCTTTTTCTCTAATATAATCTGAAATCAGTCCCTCTTTGGAGAAGTTTTAAAAGTTGATTATGGTTTCGGGGGGCGGGGTTGTTTGCAGGTATTAAATTTCACCTTAGTATTTGATGTCCCATCTTTAATTAATTTCTGGTATGGCTATTTAACATTGGTCCCACACTCAAGTAAAGCCAGCTGCTTTATTTAAACTGCAACAGAATTTCATTTTATTTTCATGTGTGCTCAAAAGAAGTAACCATCAAATTGTCCGAGAATGGTAACTGGCAGCTGGCGCGTAACGGTGCCATTGCCTGTGTTCTTCAGTGGGACGCCTGGGAAGGTGTGGAGGGTGTGGGCACCAAGAGCAGGTTTTTGTCCTGCTGGGAAAGTGAAGATAGCAGGCTGCTTTCCTCTAAAGGAGGTGAGGGTTTAATTAAACTTCTTCAGAGTGGAATTTCAAATGTTGCTATGTTGCAGGTCTTTATTATAACCTGTAAGCAAGTCAGTTCTAACCTAATTCAGCTTTAATACTCTTCAGATAGTAGCAAAAACGTACACTTGCCTCTAGGATATTTTGTAAATGTGGATAATATACAAATAATTTCATAAGCTACCTAAAATCTTTTATGGAACAAAATAGGTATACATAGTTATTTTGCCCTTGAAAATTCTCCGTCCTTTAATAGTGAAGTTTTAAGAGTCCTGTGGAAGATTGCTCTTTCTTTCCAGATAATGTAAATTGATATGGTATGCTGCCACCTCGGAGAGGCATCTCACTGAAATGGCTCCTAAAACTTGTGGTCACTGTTGTGTGGTTAAAATTCACCAGTACGTGAGTTATATGGTGGTTATGACTTGGGATTTTGGGGGGGTGCGGTGCGGTGCAGCAGCTGGACTTTGCAGGATAAACTCACAAGGCCTGGTAGAATTAGCCCTGGGCAGGTATTTGGAGTCTGGTCTCTGTTCTCTATTTTAAAACATCTCTGTGCTCAGTTTCTTTCTTTGCATGATGATTTTCTTTTAACATCTCTGGACTTCTAATTTGTTTATCCAGAATAATATTATGATTTCCTGTTTTTTAAAAGCACTTAGGAAAGAGTAACTTGTTTTTGCAAAAATGCCTCAGAATAAGTGACCATCTATATACTACATTTAAACTAGCAAGGTAATTCAGATAGCAATAAGCTTGTGTCTGTTCTGCATGTTACTACATCGAAGTCTTCCCACTGCTCGCCTGGTTCAGTGAGGTGCCTTATACCAGCAATTACTTTGGCTGATGAACATGAAGCTGATGAAGGTGTTTATCCCTGCTACACTGTGCTCCGTGGAGGAGCTTACAACTGCCATGTAAGCATTTTAGTTGTCTGTGACACCAAAGAGTGGTGTGGTGTAGCTTTTAGAAAGAGAAAACAAAGTAAAATGTAAATTGCAGCATATTCTCAGTTTACAGTCAAAATCCTCCCAGCCGACCGTTGGCCAACAGACCGTTAATACACTGGAATCCACCAGGGCTGTTTCTGCCCAGCCTCCTCCAGTGAGGGGCTTTCTGTGAGACAGCAGGACAAACTTGTGTTCCACGTTCCAGCAGGATCCATTTGGCTGTGGTCAGGACTTGCCTGGTTGGGTTGTCATACCTGCTGCTTCTCAGGTTTTACATGCACCTTATCTTATAGTTTTATCATGAAGTGCAAGGTTAAGTTTCAAATTGTGTACCATTAATATCAGAAAAATCCAAAACCTTTGCCCCAGTTTCTGTGTCTTCATAATTTAAAATATTCTAAAATTGTGATTTGTTTCCTGCTTAAAAACAGTTCTTACCTACAATTTCAAGCTGGAACAGAGGTGAAGGCATGATTTTTGGCTAGACACACATCTTAACAGTAGCTCTGTATTCTTATCTCTACCTTCTTTGGAGAAAAGACCAACTTTACCAGCTTCACTTTTCTGATGTGATATTGTAGGATTTACTGGATTTCAAGACATTTTAAGTATTTTGAGGAAAGACACTATTAAGATGAGACTTTTGTATATCAAGGTATTTTAATGTTTTCCTTATACTGAGCATCCTAGGTTTAACTTAATAGTTTATATGCTCATTCAGCACTGAACTGAAGGTAAATTAGAAGTTTTTCAAAATTTATTTGAGGCCGTTGTTCTAAGTCTGATTGTTAATTTTTCCAAGAAAATTAAGTTCCTTTTATAGCTAACCATATTACCAAAATTCCTTTGCACGTAAGTAAATTGTCATACCTTTATTAAGCATCTTATTTCAGGATCATGTTAATATAATTTTGTGTTGATTTATTTACTTTTTATGATCTTTAAAGACAAGATTTTAAGAATCTTGTGTCATGAATTTTTTCAGATGGTAAAGTCATACCTAGTTCCCTAGGTAGTGTCCAGAGTATCCTTTTGAAAAAGTTCTGGTTTGAGTGACTTTGAGCAGAAAATCCCCCCAAAAGGGAAGTATATGAAAGTACATTATTGAAAAAAGGAGTAAGCTAATTCATACAGTGCCTAGGATACCTTTAAGCATGAGAAGAGACACTGAGCAGATTCATCTCAGGTTCACCTGAGAGTCTGTCTTTCAATGGCTCTCCACTTCAGGCTGTCTGCCAGCTCCTGAGTGCCTGCAGAACACCTATGAAGCTGAGTGCTTGGGTAGAGGCCCACGATAGAGTCAGGAGGCATCTCCACTGTTCTGGCCTCCACCAGGGCCTCTGACTGCCTGCTGCACAGCATGTTCATAACATCGTGATTGGTGTCACAGGCCAGTTGAGTTTTGAGGTTGTCACCTGTCACCCCTCGTGGCATCCGCAAAGTCCAGGGAGCAGCCCGGGCCTGAGGGCCAGTGGCGAGTGTAGTCCCTGGTAAAGTGATTGTATCCTGTCTGCTGGACACGGGTGACACTCAAACCTCAGAGGTCAGTATATCCACCTGCCCCCAAGGACCCTGCTGCCCAACCCCTCCCCCCCAACCTCTACCCCCTGACTGCTTCCTGGAAGGAGGAGTAGTGAGAGAACTGCTCTCTTTGCACAAAGATCTGTTGCATAACTACTGTCTCAGTTACTCTCCTATTGTGGATGGTCAGGAGGCCCCAGGAAAATGTTCACAGACAGAAGTGTCAAATCTGTATCCCAAGTGGCCATGCTGGGTTTACAGCCTCGGGAGTTGGTCCTACATGACTGTCAAGAGTGTGTTTGATGGTGGGGTTTGCTGTGACAACTAGGAGCACTTTTCATTTTTCAACATGGGAATTCTTTCTCTGAGTGGTTCCTGGGAAGGCCACTGAGGATCTAATTTCTCCCTTTCACTTTAGCACCACACATTGGTGACCAGGATTGCAGAGAAAAGGGCAGCTTCCCAGCTCCAGGTTGCCTGTTGGAGCTGGTGGCTAAGGAGGCACCGTGTACTGTAATGAAATGTTGGCTGACGTGACCATTTTCTCTTACACGTTAGTCCCCAGTCCTTTTGTGCTTTTATTTTCCTTGCCTTATCAACAGTTAGCACACTTTTAATGGTTTGTCATGAGCCTAAATAAGCCTTTATAGAAGATTCATTTACTTACATTAAGATTATATATTTAAAAGGTGAGGTTTTGTAGCTTTTTTCCTCACTGACATTGTGCTTGTAACTCACCATTAAGTTATTATTCTGGAGTAGACAGGGGTTAAAGAGCTAAGAAATAGGAATTGATTACATGTTAATTTTGTTAATCATCAGAAATGGGTGGTCTTTAAGAGTGTTCAGTAAGACTGAGAAATTGTTTCTGCTAACCCATCTTAGGCTAGTGTCTTTGCGTGCAGCGTGAGAGTCCAGCTACATGATCATCTGTGTGAGGGTTATTAAAAATACAGATTCCTAGGCTTCACACAAACTAAAGTTGACGCTCAGGAAACTGCGACCTTAGAAGAACTCCTTCCCTACCCCTAAATAATTTTGTGCATACTCAAGTTTGAGACCTACCATCTTGGATCTTAGGGAGTACTTAAAAATCATGGGAGTTTTTGTTACTTTAATATTTCCAAGGCTGTATCTCAGGGATGGTGAGAAAATGCTTTTATGTTTCTAATGATTTTGACTTAAATCTTCCTGTTTTAAACCTTCAGATTAACTTTTATGTCAATATACGAATCTTATTCGTAAAAGACTTTGGAACTGGGGAAATGATTAAAGTTGTTGTGTTTGGAGTTCTGTGAATGTGCTTATGAGATTGCTCAGATATCAGCACATGGCATTCCTATGTTTTGCCCATTCGTGAGCCAGGCTGTGTTAGTTCTACCTCGGACCTCAGCCTGGTGACCCTTGTCTGCTGTTGCCCATTTAGGTATGACTTTCTGATGGAAAACAACCCTCAGGCTTCAGTATTCAAATGATGTTGATAGCTTCATCAGAAACAAAACTCAAGTCATTTTAGACTACTTCTGTTCTATTCCTGAAAGGATATTCGGTAATAGTTTTAAAACAAAACAGAAAACTTGCAGGACACGGAAGTACCTTGTGCCAAAATGATTTTCACCTGCAGGATGCTCTCTCATGCTCTCACACATTGATTTAACTTTGGAAAATGAATTGATGTCATTTTATAACTTTGAAAGATGCTTATTAATTAAAAGAAACTATTATAGGAACAAAAGAATAGTATTTTATCACAATTCATTTGCCATATACACTTGGAATTTCTCTAAATAACCACTTAGCTGTGTGTTTCACAGAATTCTTATTTGTCTTTAAGAGGATGGAACTCAGTCTTCAAACCGTCTGAATGATGACATGGGTGTGTGTATGCAGTGGCTTAATACCAAATGCATCCATGTTTATTTTCCAGATAGCTCACATTGGCCTGATTACTGGACTATTATGCATAGATAGAGAGATCTTAATATGCTCAATGTTACTTCTTAGAATCTGAAGTACAGAGCTTGAATTGGTTAACTAACAACCTTTTATATTAAATTCCTTGTTATCTTCCTGGAAGTTGGACTTTTGCAAAAATGATAGTAAGTGGATGATTAAAGAGGTGTTTGTAAAAAAAAAAAAAAAATTGGATATCACTTCCTAATAAGTGTTAATCACAACATAATATCAAAATATATGGGATGCAGCTAAACAGTGCTCAGAGGGAAATTTATAGCTGTGAATACTTATATTAAAAAGATCTCAAATCAAAGTCTAAGCTTCCACCTTAAAAAAACTAGAAAAAGAAGAGCAAGAATAAATCCAAAGCAAACAGAAGGAAAGAAATAATAAAGATTAGTTTGGAAATCAGTGAAATAGAAAACAAAAATAGTAGAGAAAAATCAATGAAAGCAATTGTTGGGTCTTTGAAAAGATCAAGTTTGGCATACCTTTAGCTACACTGACCAAGGAAGAAAGAAGACACAAATTACCAACATCAAGGATCAAAGAGGTCACATAACTACCAATTTTATAGAAATTAAAAGAATGGTAGGGAAATACTGTGAACAACTTTATGTCAACACATGGACAATGCAAGTGAAATGGACAAATCTTAAGACAAATCACTGACACTTTGTCAAGAAGAAATAGAAAATTTCATTAGCTCTATAACAAGTGGAGAGATTAGACTGGAAACTAGACTTCTCTCATGAAATAAACCTCAGGGCCAGATAACTTCACTGGTGAATGCAGTCAAACATATAAAGAAATAATGCCAATCTTTCAGAGACTCAGAAAATAGAAGAGGAGGGAATACTTACTTGTTCTATGTTATGAGCCCCCTATTATCCTGATACGAAAGCCAGACAAAAGCATCACAACACTACTACAGACCAGTATCCCTTATGAATATAGATACAAAAATCTTCAACAAATCCAGTGACATTTAGAAAGGCTTAGGTTCATGGCCAGGTGAAATTTAATACCAGAAAGCCAATGAATGTATTCCACCATATTAATAGATGGAAGGACAAAAGACACGAGTCATTTCAAAAGGCAGAGGGAAAGCATTTGACAAAGTATGACACCATTCATGATAAAAACTCTCAAAAACATGGACTAGAAGGGAATTTTCTCAACCGGACAAAGGGTATCTATAAAAAAACAACAGCTAACATCATACTTCATGGTGGAAGAATAACTTTCTCCCCTGAAGTCAGGAATGTCAAAGTTGTCCACTTTCATTCCTTCTATTCAACTTTATACTGTAGATCTAACCCTGCAGTCAAGCAAGAAAAAAATAAAAAGCATCCAGGTGGGAAAGGAAGAAATAAAGTTGTCTTTATTTGCAGATGAGATGATTCTATCTTGAAAATCTTAAGTGATACAAACATAAAACATTAAGGAATTCAGCAAGGTTGTAAGATAGAAGACATATACAAAAATCAATTGCATGTCTACATATAATTACATCAACTTGAAATTAATTCCATCAAAAAGGATAAAATACTTAGGAATAAATTTAATAAAAGTATGAGATTGTACACAAGAAGATCTAAATAAATGGAGAGACATTCCATGTTCATGGACTGGAAGATTCACTATTAATATGGCAATTCCTGTCAAAATTCCAGCAGGTTTTGTTGCAGGAATTAAGCTGATCCTAAAACTTTTATGGAAATATAAAAGGACTCAGAATAGCCACAAGAATTTTGAAAAATAAAAACAAATTTGGAGAACTTATACTTCCTGGTTTTAAAACTTAACTATAAACCTACAGTAGTCAAGATAGTGTGGTATTGGAATGAAGATATATCTAGATACATCTAGCTATCTCAGTGAGACAATTGAGAGTCTTGAAATTAATCCTTACATTCATGGGCAGTCGGTTTTCCTCAGAGGTACTGAGGCAATTCAGTGGAGAAAATATTGCCCTTTCAACAGTTGAGGCTGGAAGGATTGGTTATCCATATGCAAAAAGATGAATTTAGATCGTTCATAATATACAAAAGCTAACTCAAAATGGACCAACGACCTAATAAATGCAAGAGCTAAAACTATTGAATTTAGAATAAATTATAGGCAAGAATCTTCATGGTTTGTCAAAGATTTCTTGTATACGACACCAAAAGCACAATCTAAAAGGTAAAGTTGATAAGTTAGACTCCATCAAAATTAAAAACTTGTGTGTCATAAGCCACTGTTAAGGAAATGAGAAAGCAAGCCAGACTGGGAAGAAACATTTATAAATCATATTGATAAAAGATTGATATTCAGGGCTTCCCTGGTGGCGCAGTGGTTGGGAGTCTGCCTGCCGATGCAGGGGACGCGGGTTCGAGCCCTGGTCTGGGAGGATCCCGCATGCCGCGGAGCGGCTGGGCCCGTGAGCCGCAGTTGCTGAGCCTGCGCGTCTGGAGCTTGTGCTCCGCAACGAGAGAGGCCACGATGGTGAGAGGTCCGCGCACCGCGATGAAGAGTGGCCCCCGCTTGTCGCAACTGGAGAAAGCCCTCGCACAGAAACGAAGACCCAACACAAGCCATAAATAAATAAACAAATAAATAAAAAAAAATTTAAAAAAAAAAAAAAAAAGATTGATATTCAGAGTATACAAAGAACTCCTTAACAAGAAGACAATCCAAGTAATAGTGCAAAGGATTTGAATAGACATCTCTCCAAGGAAGATCCACAAGTGGCCAATAAATACAAAAAGATGTTCAACATCCTTAGTCATTAGGGAAGTGCAAATTAAAACTGAGATGCCACTTCCCACCCAGAATAACTGTACCAAATAACAATACCAAAATAGCTGTAACCCAAAAGATAGGCAATGACAGATGTTGGCAAAGATGTGGAGAAATGGGTGCAGCCCCTTTGCATAACAGTTTAGCAGTTTCTTAAGAAGTTAAATACAAATTTACCATAAGACCCTAGGTACCTAGGAAAATACACATGAAAATCGAGAAAATATGTCTACAGAAAACTTGTAAACTAATGTTTATAGAAACATTGTTCATAATAGCCCCCAAATGGAAGTACACCAAATTACCATCAACCAGTGAGTGGATAAACACACTGGTAGATCCATACAATTGAATACTACTCAGATAGGAAAAGGAATGAACTGGTACAAGCTACAATATCAGAAACATAAAATGGAGGAAGACAGATGGAAAATACCACATATTCTGTGATTCCATTTATGTGAAATTTCCTAAAGAGTAAAAACTACAGAAAGTAGATTATTGGTTGGTTGCTGGAGGCTGGGGTTGGGAATGGAGACCACCTGCCAGTGGATACTAGGAGTCGTTTTGCATTGAGGGAACTGTTATTGATGATTGTATAACCATTTACTAAATTTACTAAAAAATTATTCACTTAAAATAGGTGATTTTATGATACATATGTGAATTATATCTCAAATAAAGCTTTTAGAAGACTCCTGAGATGATATCTGAATTCTTAAAAGAAGGAAAGGTGGGAGGGACAGTTTGTGATTCTGAGTTTGGGCTGCCTGCCTGGGAATTTGTTTTTCTGACGACCTCATGGGTGATGCTTTGGTATCCAGTCCAAGGACACGGGGCTAGACCAGAAGCGTGGTGTTACAGTTTGTGATTTGCATTTGGACGAGGTAGATTGCCGAGGGGGTTGGGGGTTGTGAGCTCCGTGAGTGTTGTGTGCCTTTGTCCTCTGGGTCAAGTGCTGGGAAACAGCATCAGAGCTGAAGTCATGAAAAACTAAAGTTTTCTCTATTTAGGAAAATAACTGGGGGGAACCATAACGTCATCATCACAAGTGGATCCTCTTGCTAAAAGGCTGAGAGGAGGGCAAGAAAACTAGAGAAAAAGCTACAAGTATTAATAGTTGTGGAGCTGGGCAGCTCACGGCCCAGGCTGAGACGCCCTTTGGGCGAATGCTCTCATGTGGCATGTGGGCACCACGGGGCAGCAGTGGTTGGTGGTGAGTCGGTGCTGTGAGGCCTGCAGGTTGACCAAAAGCTAAAGGAAGCACCTTGACGCCAGGTGGCCCCTTCTGATGCTGACAGTCTGTGATTCTTCCGGAGACCGAGAGCAGGCTCAATCTGGAAGAGGGAGTAGGCCCATGAGAAAGGCAGAACCAGAAGAGGCGGCCAGAAGGGAGTGTGAAAAGCCAAAAACCAAAACCAAAAAGATAAGAATACCAAAAGCAAAAGCAGCTGAGAATGAGACCTTATACACTTTATTTTCACTCCCAATGACTCGTTACTGGAAATATTCTGCTTTAGGCTAGTTTGGAAATTAAACACATCTTACGTGCTGTGGTGCTGAGCCTGCCCTCAGAAAGCGAAGGCAAGTGGAGAGGTGGACCCAGGTCACTCAGGCTGGGTCGAGAACGCCTTCTTGTCACCCTTCGAGTCTCGCCACTACATCGCTCCATCAGAGCTCAGCCCACTGCAGTGAGGAACCTTCCAGAATCCACCTTGGGGTGGAATGCAGACTTGTGTTTGTGCACACCTGTGTGCATGTGCTCTGGGATGCTGCATTTGTTGGCTGGAGCAGGTGTCAGAGCACACAGGTGGTAGTGCGAGGGACAGGAGAATGTTAGTCTCATGTACATTTGTGGTCCTAGGGGGTTTTGTGAAAGTAGTTTGTTTGTTTGTTTGTTTGTTTTTTGGCTGTGTTGGGTCTTCGTTGCTGCACGCAGCAAGCGGGGGCTACTCTTCATTGCGGTCCGCAGGCTTCTCATTGCGGTGGCTTCTCTTGTTGTGGAGCACAGGCTCTAGACGCGTGGGCTTCAGGAGTTGTGGCACGTGGGCTCCAGTAGTTGTGGCTCGCAGGCTCTAGAGCACAGGCTCAGTAGTTGTGGCGCAGGGGCTTAGTTGCTCCGCGGCATGTGGGATCTTCCCGGACCAGGGCTCGAACCCGTGTCCCCTGCATTGGCATGTGGATTCTCAATCACTGCACCACCTGGGAAGCCCTGAAAGCAGTTTTTGAGGAAAAATTAGCTATGGAGGCAATCCTACAAGTCAGCGCAACACCAGGGCAAATTCATGTGGGAAAATGTTTCATCAAAGTCCGGCAGGAGGCTGGTGGGCAGGCGGCATGTCTTCCCCCGCCAGAACATGTGTGTGGCTCAGTACATTTCTTCATTGCTGCCTCCTACCCTTGCACAAGTGGACACACTGACGAGAGAAGGGAGCAAACAGGATGTCTAACCCTTTCCTGCCTAACGTACCTGGACTTTGAGGGAGAACAAATAAAACACTTCAGAGGGGGGAGATTATTCTATTCGAGGACCAGAGTATCAAGCTGGGAGTTCCTGCTGGAAGCTATTTGGGATAAGAATCTGTGAGGATTTCACAAGTCTCTCCTATTCGAGTTCTTTGCTAGAGAGATTGCATTGCTTTTTTTGCATTTTTGTTGCCTAACCACTTCCGCATGTGCTACTTTATGAGTTTCTCCACGTCAGATTCCAGTTCCAGTTGCTGTCATTGCAAGGGGATTCCCACTTCGCAGTCATAACTGGGAATACCTCGCTATTCCCCTTGGGCATTTTGCATGTCCTTTGCAAGCCGCCCCGGCTCTCCTGGTGTTTCCTTGGCCTGGATGTTGTACTCACAAGCTAGTGGTCAGCCAGTGCCAGCCCCAGCCTTGACCCTGAGGGCAGTGACTGCCAGTGCCCCATCTCCTCGCAGGCTTGGATGTGCTTGCTCCTTCAAGATCCAGGCAAGAAGGACAGTTGGGTCCAGATGCAAAAGGAAGAGAGATACCTTCCAGTCTCCAAGAGGACTAGCTCTCCGTTCTTACATGGCCACATTTACACGGGAGAGCAACCCAAGGTTATGTCGACTACACTTGGCCATGAGAGCTTTGTTTCCCCCGGTGTGCGCCATGTATTCGAGAATCTATAGTGTTAAACTGAAGCCCTAAAAAGAATGCCTACACTGTAACGAAGACGAATGTTCATGCTTAGGAACTGGTTACTTTCTTTGCACAGCGTAAGAACATAAGATTTTGAGGCAACCAGGCGACATCCACCTCTGTGCTCGTGGCAGCTGTGGCTTTGACCTTGGCCTGTGCTTTTCTTTATGCCCCATGTCTCAGAAACCTTGGGGTGGTAGCCATTTCAAAACTGCTTTGATTTATTTCACGTCCGTGTAGATGTATTGGTCTCTCTTAATATCAGCGACATTCTTGTCTAAATTATGTACAAAAGAATAAAGCCAAATATCTGTCCTAGGTAATAATGTCTTTATTTTGGAAAAATTGATCACAGCAACAATGAATTAATGGTTAAATGAATAAATCACTGCCTCCATCCCTCTCGTCCTCTAGGGCCCACTGCCATGATGGATTACAAAGCCTCCTCCAGAAGTGCATCCCCTGCTCCCAGTGACTTTGTGATAATTTGAGATGGTCTTTTAAAATTCACATTTGAGGGCTTCGCTGGTGACGCAGTGGTTAAGAATCCTCCTGCCAGTGCAGTGGACACAGGTTTGAGCCCTGGTCCGGGAAGATCCCACATGCCATGGAACCACTAAGCCCATGGGCCACAACTACTGAGCCTGCACTCTACAGCCCGTGAGCCACAATTACTGAGCCTGCGCTCTTAGAGCCCGCAAGCCACAACTACTGAAGCCCATGCTCCTAGAGCCTGTGCTCCGCAACAAGAAGCCACGGCAATGAGAAGCCTGTGCACCGCAATGAAGAGTAGCCCCCACTCGCCACAACTAGAGAAAGCCCACGGGCAGCAACGAAAACCCAACGCAGCTAAAAATAAATAAATTAATTTAAAAAAAAATTCACATTTGATAGTTGATCCTAAAGAAGTCTTTAGAAATACAGTTGCTTGGTGGTTGCTACTAGACATGAGTTTTACCAGTTTATCTTTGAATGAAAGTCTCTCAAGAATAAAAGGTTGTTTGGATTTGTGGATGGGGGACCTAGAAAGAGAAGTTTGCAACCTGTGGCTTGGAGAAGACTCTGGTGGAGAGATGTCATGGACCCTCAGTTATCACTTACCCCCTCGTCTGCTGATGGCTACCAACACAATGGTGAGCAATAAACCCTTTCCAAGTGAGTAACAAGCCAACGCAGAATTTACCAGGGTAAAGCAGCTCTGGCTTTGGATTTCGGGAGAATATCTTGGAAGAAGCCAAGGCAGAGAAATCCTGTGCAGGACAGGAATGTTGCAAGCATTTCAGAGTTAGATTTCCTCAGTCCTTTAACAGAGTAGAGATATCTTACTAACATCTGACAAAGTAAGGACTCCAGGGAGAACCATGTGTGCCTGCATTAAGACACTTGGCAGAAGCTCGAGCCCATAGTGCTACAGGCTGTGTCTCTGCAAAATTCCTATGTTAAATCCTGAGGCCCAGTGTGATGGTATTAGGAAGTGGGACCTTTGGGAGGTGACTAGATCATGAGGGTGGAGCCCCCTGTTGGGATTAGTGCCCTTACAAAAGAGACCCTAGAGATCTCCCTTGCCCCTTCCTCCATGTGATAGTGGACAGCAGTAAGTCATCCATCTGTGAACCAGGAAGCAGGTCCTCACCCACCTTCTGGTGCCTTGATCTTGGACTTAAAGCCTCCAGAACTGCGAGCAGATTTCTTGTTTGTAAGCCACCCAGCAGCCTGAGTGGACTAAGACATAGCAGTAACTCAGATTTGTCAGGCAACAGAACACCATGTGTGTACGTGCTGGGAACTTGGTTGCTCTGTGTGTGTGTTTCATATATAAGATATAAAATCCTTACAATAACTTCTTCTGACGGTTAGGCATTATTATCACTCCCATTTTACAGATGGGTCCACTTGAGTGTCTTGTAGTAACAATCAGGCCTGTGCTATGGAAAGCTGAGCTTGCACTGACCATCCAAGACAAGGCTGTCCGGTAGAACCTTGGGAGATGTTCTGTCTGTGCTGCCCAATGCAGTAGCCACACGTGGCTTCTGAGCACCCAAAATGTGGTTCGTGGGGCTGAGGAACTAAATTCTTAATTTTATTTCATTGTAATATAGATAGCCACGTGTGGCCTGTATCTGCTGTCGTGGACAGTGCAGATGAGGCGCTAGCATAACCTAACACGGATGGTTGTCCATCTCATTGCTGTCCTGTAAACTGTACAGGTAAGTACTATGTGTTCTTTGGTACATAAAATAAATTCCATGCCTTAAAAAGGTGGGCATCTGCCTCCCTTGCATTTCTCCCCATAAGTTCAGTGTGACTTTTGGGGGGGCTTCAGTTCAGATGTGAAGGGCCCTCGACCAGTGAACTGTGAGAGCCTCAGTTTCTGCCGTTGGGCCAGCAGGGACCCTGTGCAGAGACTGAAATAGGTGGGTGGTCTCATCTTACAGATGACGGGCAGACCTCGAGGTCAAGGGTCTCTCCAGTTGTGGACACCTGCCTATTGGAGGGCAGTGCAGAGGGGGTGGTTCCTGTCCTTCCACGAACTCACACCTGCCAGCGTGATCATGACCTGACCCTGTCAGTCAGCATGCATGCAGCTGATCTTCATTCATTCAGACCACTGACTGTTTCTCAACAGATACAGATTTACAAAACAGGCTCTCAAAAGTCGGGCTGAAAAATCCTGATCTTTCTCAGGAGAGAGGGCTGTGTATTTTACCCACAGGTTTTACAGAGAGTCTTGATGTATGTTGGAATCAATCTTATTTTTCCCTCTCTCAGCTGGTCCCAGAGATTGAGAACAGGGTCCTGTGTGTGCTCACAAGTGTGTAAGTATGCACACAAGTGTGCATGTGTGTCTCTGCATGTTCAAGTGGGTATGCGAGCATGTGTTTAGATGTGCATGCGTGTGTGTACACATCCACGTGTAAAGTGTATGCAAGTGCTGCACGTGAACACGTGGGTAGTGTTAGCATATGCATGTGCGGGTGAGTGTGCATGCGTGCAGGCAGTGGAGGCCTGTCTCTGGGGACTGAGGGTGAGCACACAGGTGGGAGGAAGAGTAGACCGGCTGCGGAGGCCAGTGAGGAGAGGTGACGGCCGCAGGCTGATATGCTGATGAGGACTCGGCACCCAGAAAACAGAATGTTCCTGACTAAAGGCCTTTGTTTAAGCAGAACAGCTGCCCAGGGCGTTGCTCTAAGATTTGTCAGTTGGTTGGAAACTATTAGGTTGAGAGCACGATTCTCCTGGAGTGTGAATGCAGATTCTGATTCAGCGGGTGTGAGGTGAGGCCTGAGAGTCTGCACTTCTTTTTTTTTTTTTTAAAACCTAGTATCTTTTTTTTTAAACTTATTTTATTATTATTTTTTAAACTTATTTTTATTTTTAATTAATTAATTTATTTTTGGCTGTGTTGGGTCTTTGTTGCTGCACGCAGGCTTTCCTCCAGTTGCTGTGAGTGGGGGCTACTCTTCGTTGCAGTGGGCGTGCTTCTCATTGCGGTGGCTTCTCTTGTTGCAGAGCACGGGCTCTAGGTGCACAGACTTCAGTAGTTGTGGCATGAGGGCTCTGTAGTTGTGGCTCACGCGCTCTAGAGCACAGGCTCAGTAGTTGTGGCACATGGGCTTAGTTGCTCCGTGGCATGTGGGATCTTCCCGGACCAGGGCTCGAACCCGTGTCCCCTGCATTGGCAGGCGGATTCCCAACCACTGCACCACCAGGGAAGTCCGAGAGTCTGCACTTCTAACCGGCTCCAGGGGCAGCTGCTGCCCTCGGAGTAGCCTGAGGTGTAGAAGACAGGTCTCCACAGAGAAATCTGGAGACCCTGGGCTGCCCGAGCGGCCCCAGACCGTGGGAGAGGTAGCCTAGGCAAGGTGAATAAGACTCACACAGGCCCCCCGTGATTTGTGAGACAGGATGGCGAGGTGTGTGGAGCCTCTGCTCCGCTCTGAGGGTCAAAGGCTAGTGAGCTTGTGACATGGTGACACCCCTCGTGCTGGTTGGATAAACTGCAGTAGTCACCAAGATGGGCGCTTTACCATCCACGAGAGGGTCTGAACAGTTACAACTTTGGAGAAACAGGTCACCAGGCCTGGAGCGGGTAAGAAACCTCCACAGATGAGGGAATGAGTCCGCCTTGAGGAGGGAAGAATCGGAGACTGAAAACGGAAAGGGCTTTGGAAAGCCTGGTTTGCCCTGAATGTGTTATCCGGACAGCCCCCAAGGCCAATCTTGGGGTTCCCAAGGGAGGCCCCAGGAAAGAGGTTACCGAGAGCTACGGCAAACCACTGGGAATGCAGTGGCGTGACTTTCTATCCTTTGGGCTTCATCCTAAGTGCTCAGTGCCCATCTTGCCCAGCTAGTTGGAGCCTGTAACACCACACTTTGAGGTCGATTACAGATATCTGAGCCTCAGCCCCTCCCTGGCCAGCTGTCTTTAGAGATTGTCTCTGGATTGTGGGTCACTTGGTTAGATCAAATGATGGTAAGTGGATCACTATGTCTCTCTAATTTGCTCTAACAAATTAAGTCACTCTATTGCTAATAGGAGCTCAGTAGTATCAATTTATATTAAAATGATAATGAGAAACACAGTAGCTTCTTATTTTCCAGACACTTTTCTAGAGACTTTACATATAGTATCTCATTAAATCCTCCCAATAGACATTACCATCTCCATTTTATAGATGTGGAAACTCAGGCTGAGAGATGATAAATAACTTGCCCAAGGTCACGCAGGTAGGAAGCGGTTGGATCTGCTTCACGTATCCGCTGCATACACAGCTCTCAGGCCACAGCATGAAGGGCACTTGGACATGCTCGTGATTATGCGTCAGGATTGTGTGTTCTTAAAGGGACATTTGAATTTTGGTATGATAGTAAGACGGGAAACCTATTTACTCAAGAATAATATAGTCACACTCATTCCACACCCACTAAGGTGGCTCTAGTCAAAACGACAAGTGTTGGTGAGGATGTGGAAAAACTAGAACCATCGTTTACTGTTGGTGGGAATGCAAATGGTGCAGCTGCTTTGGGAAACAGTCTGGCAGTTCCTCAAAATGATAAACAGAGTTACCACATGAACCAGCATTTCCATTCCTAGGTTTAAACCCAAGAGAAATGAAAACATGTGTCCACACAATAGTTTGTATACAAATGTTCATAGCTGCATTATTCACAATAGCCAAAAAAAAAAAAAAAACAACTCAAGTGTCTATCAACTGATGACGAGATAAGCAAAATATAGTCTACCCATACAGAGGAATATTATTCAGCCACAAAAGGAATGAAATACTGGTACATGCTACAACTTGGATGAACCTTGAAAACGTTATACTGAATGAAAGAAGCCGGACACAAAGGCCACGTCATAAGTTTTCATTTCTATGAAATGTCCAGAATAGGCAAATCTATAGAGACCGGAAGCAGATCAGAGGTTGCCAGGGGCTGCGTGGGAATGGGGAGTGACTGTTCAGGGGGTCTTGGGGATCTGTGTTTGGACTATGAAAATGTTGTGGAACTAGATAGTGGTGATGATTGCACAACCTTGTAAATATATTTTAAAAACCCCACTGAAATAAAAGTTCACTTTTAAAGGGTGAATTTACAGTATGTGACATATATCTCAATTTTTAAAATGTCTATGATTGAACCTGGAGAAGACAGAGGCTGCAGCCCTGGTCACCACGTGGAGTCTACTGGCCCAAGTGCTGGGGACGTGGACAACACACCGGCTGTCAGGAGGCACCACGCTCTGTTTCAGATCAATGTGTCTTCTCGCCTGGGACCTCCGGGGACCAAACTGGCCTCTGGTTCATTGACCTGTTACAGTGAGCTGATTGCTTACCAAAGGAGTTTTTGGGCATCTTACCAATAAAGGAAAAGAGTTTTTTAGGATTTGTAAAGGATGGAGTTTAGGTGAAATTGGAATGAAGCTGTGGGTTGATAGGCTTGTCCTGCAGAACTGTATAGACCTCCTTGGGAACTGCAAGAACGTGTGTCCAGAGACCCCTTGTGTGAAGCTGTGCACCTGGGTTGTACATCTGGGCTTCATCCCTGAGTCAGAGACCCAAGTCCCTTGGGGATCATGGGCTGCTTCATTCTCACAGCTTTCATTCCAAACGGCAAGTGTCTGACAGTCTAGGATTTTAGAGACTCAAGCTTCTCAGTGGGAACAGCAGCAGTCCTTCACAGAGGGTGTCGTCGTGACAGGGCACAGCTGTCCTGTGAGAAGTGCTTTTCTTATGAATTCTGCAGCTGGTCTTCTGGGGCTGCCCTCTCAGCCCAGTGAGTGGCAGGGTGGGTTTTTACTTTTACATGGAAGGTTCATGCCAGTTACCCAGGGCCCAAATCTGAACAGGAGAGCCACAGCCCCTTCCTCGCAAAGCGTGCAGCCCACAGGGGAGGATAGACTCAAACTACTAGTAACACTAACTATCCTGCCACACTATGTGGTTATATATACTATAAAAGATATACCACACATACAACTATGCTAATTGGTTACACAGTGTGAAATGTGCTCAGCATGAGTTAACCTGGCCTGACGGGGTCCAGGGGTTGAAGGTGGACTTGCTGGGACAGGGCATTTAAGCAGAGCCCTGAAGGGGAAGGAGGGTTAGTGAAACAGCATGTGCAAAGGCCCTGGGGTGAGAAAGCACATGGCTTATTATGTTAGAGAAACTGGAGGGTGGGCAGTGAGACTGGCAAAGAATGCGAGATGGGATAGACGGGCAGGGTGAAGTTTGGTCTCAACAACCATCTCAGGCAGTATAATTAATCGTCACTATCAGTGTACTCAGGCCATGCCAGAGAGGGGCCAGCGAGAGCTACACCTGCTTTTGTCCTGTATCCTCTCTCTAACATACACACGCACACACTTTGTATTTCTCTGTTTTAATTCTCTTACAGACTTCTTTGTGAGGTCAGCACTTACTGATAAAAGCTTTCCAACTTCCTCATGCCACGTATTCATGATCTGTCAGAGAGCCCTCCGTGCATTTTGTTACTTCATTCAAGGGTGTCACGAGGATTTCCATTTGTAGTTACATACGAAGTCTATGGGGCTGCCCATTGGCTTGTTCTGAAAACAGTGGTCCCGGCTCACAGAGCCATTGCCTGTGGACCAAATCTCTGCAGGGGGGAAGGCAGGGGGAGGGGTGCTCAAGACCTGTGTTTTAGTGGACCCTCTGTAGGCAAAATGACCACATAAGAATATTTGTTCTGTTCTGGCAAAACAAGTGGTGAACAGTGTGGGGGTGCAGGGAAGGTAGCTCGGGGCCCTGTGTGTGTGTGTGTGTGTGTGTGTGTAGTGTGTGTGGTGTGTGTGGTGTGTGTGTGTGATGTGTGGTGTGTGTGTGTGTGATGTGTGGTGTGTGTGTGGTGTGTGTGTGTGGTGTGTTTGTGTGTGGTGTGTGTGTGGTGTGTGTGTGCGGTGTGTGTTGTGTGTGTGTGTGGTGTGTGTGTTGTGTGGTGTGTGTGTGTGGTGTGTGTGTGTGTGGTGTGTGTGTGGTGTGTGTGTGTGGTGTGTGTGTGTGTGGTGTGTGTGTGGTGTGTGTGTGTGTGTGTGTGTGTGGTGTGGGTGTGGGTGTGGGGAGGGTGTGTGTGTGTGTGGTGTGGGGGGTGTGTGTGTGTGTGTGGTGTGTGTGGTGAGTGTTGTGTGTGTGTGTGTGTGTGTGGTGTGGGGTGTGTGTGTGTGTGTGTGGTGTGGGGTGTGTGTGTGTGTGTGTGTGTGTGGTGTGTGTTGTGTGTGTGTGTGTGTGTGGTGTGGGGTGTGTGTGTGTGTGGTGTGTGTGTGTGGTGTGTGTGTGTGGTGTGTGTGTGTGGTGTGTGTGTGGTGTGTGTGTGTGTGGTGTGGGTGTGGGTGTGGGGTGTGTGTGTGTGTGTGGTGTGTGTGTTGTGTGTGTGTGTGTGGTGTGGGGTGTGTGTGTGTGTGTGTGGTGTGTGTGGTGAGTGTTGTGTGTGTGTGTGTGTGTGTGGTGTGTGGTGTGTGTGTGTGTGGTGTGTGGTGTGTGTGGTGAGTGTTGTGTGTGTGTGTGTGGTGTGTGGTGTGTGTGTGTGTGTGTGTGTAACGGTGGTGGGGGTTACAGGGAAGCGACAACCAGAGACTGCCAGCCATTCACCACGTGCTCTTAGAGGCTGGAAGGACCCTGTAGCTGTGAAGTCTGTGGAGAGAGCAGACACAGGTGCCTTGAGCCAACAAGCCTCATGTAATGTACATGAGGAACTCTAGATCTCTCATTGGAAACTAATCATATCTTAGCAAGAAATCGTTTGAACAGTCAGCTCTTCATGTCCTAACGGAGGACTCATCTCTGCCTTCATGCCCTGTTGCTCAGGGCGTGGTAGTCAGGCTTCAGATCTCCACCTTTAAAATGGGCTGATTACCCCAGTAGGGGCCTCTTTAAGGGGCTGTCACAGGGAGTGGGTGTGACCCCCACCAGAGTGAACCAGGAAGGGGCGAAGGCTCTGCAGGTCCGACTAGACCACCTGTCGAATCATGATTCCGAACTGCCTCTTCTCCCTGTGATTTCATCACATACAGTAGGAAAAGTATCTGCCAAAATACCTTACACAAGATAGAAATTTTAGACAAAACACCACACAGGTTGTTTTCTGCAACAGTGATAGAAAACATTGGCTCGAACGAGAATGGATTACCTCCCATAACTGAAGGTTCTTAGAAGGGGCGGGGTGATGAGGTGTAGTACTCCAGGGCCGCCTCTGCCTTCCTCCATGATTGACTCTAGCTATAGTCTGATAGCACAGTGGGTGCTGCAATCCCAGGCATCTTGTCCACTCCTGGTCCTGTCCCAAGAACTCAAGTCTTTCTGAGAGACAGTAGGACCCTGGGTAAGAGGATGAGGACATAGGAGGGAAAGTCCACACAGACAGGCACCCTCCCTAGGGACCCGCCTTGCCTGCTGGGAGGTCCGCTGGGACAGACAGAGGGGCTGGAGGGGTCTGAACTTTGCTCTCAAAGAGTGCACGCGTGCCAGCTTGCTAGCGATCAGGGTGGAGGGAGACTGGCCGCCACCTTGCCGCACTTCCCAGCCTGAAATGCATGCCCGGTAGGACTGCTAGTGCCAGCAGCAGCTAGGCACTGAGTCTCAGGTGGACGGGCCCTGGGAGAAAACTTGGTTTAGCTGTGCAGAGACAGCCTGGAGGGCCTGGGGTGTGGTAATGGTCCAAACCTCGGAGCCCATTGCCAGTGTACGAATGGTGGGTGTGGTCCTCCACTGGAGCCCATCGTCAGCATGTGCACAGTGGGGCACAGGTCCAGCAGTGGCAGAGTTTGCCGGCGTGCACACTGGGTGGTACCACAGAAACGCACGTCTTGGGCGGACAGCCTCTGGGGAGGAATATGCAGCAGTTCCTTTCCTGGCAGGAGTGCTCCGGTCCCGCCCACCCCACACTATGGCTTGGCGCCGGAGCTGGGCTGAACAGGTCCTGGGAGACAGCAGACACAGAGGCAGCCCAGGTCCCAGGCGGCAGCACAACCACTTCAATTCCTGCAGCTACAGCGCTCTGGCCCCCAGCACCAGCCTAGCACTAGGTCTAGGAGAAACACAATGGAGAAAGGGATGTGACCTTGGGCTGCTTCTGGGCAGAACCATGGACTTCTGCACAGGTGGTGAATAGGTTTGCTGTGACCGCAGGGACCTCACTTGCTTCAGCACTCACCTCCTTTGGGACAAAGCGTGAAGTCAAGGGCAACAGAGCCGAATTGAACCCAATCCTCAGGGCTTCTACTCCAGTAACTGGGGAGCAGAGCCCGCCCCCAACAGGGCTGCGATAGCCATGGAGTGAAGAGGAGGCCCTGCCAAACATCCAGTGCTGGCTCTGGACACCACAACACCAATTACACCCACTATCAAGGGGATAATGGCCAGCACACACTGAGAAAAGATGTGGCTGGTATCCATACCAAAAATATTGGACTCACACAGTCTACACAGGGATGGTCCCACATAAAAACACCCCTTCGAGACCACAGTAGATAACTGTTTCTCCTAAAGTCATAGAGGCAGAGGAAGTTAAGTAAAATGGAAAAGCAGAAGAACCACTCCCAATTAAAGGAACAAGAGAAATCCCATGAAAGAACAAATAATGAAACAGACCTCACCAGTGTACTAGACCCTGAGTTCAAAAAGGAGGTAATACAAACGCTAAAGGCAATAGCAAAGATTATCGATAGAAATGCAGATCACTGTAACAAGGAAGTAGAAACTATAAAACGGAACCAATCAAGATTATACAGCTCAATTGCTGAGATAAAAAACCGATCTAGAAGCAGTGAGTAGCAAACTAAATAACACAGATGAACAAATACGTGATCTGGAAGATAGAATAATGGAAATCACCCAATCAGAACAGCACACAGAAAGACAAATGAAAAACAAATGAAAGCAACAGGCGAGATCTATGGGATAATGTAAAGCATGCAAACCTACACATAATAGGAGTTGCAGAAGGAGAAGAGAGAGAGAAGGGGATCAAAAATGTATTTGAAGAAATTGTGGCTGAAAACTTCCCAAACTTGAAGAAGGAAACAAATATCCAGGTACAGGAAACACAGAGGGTCCCAAACAAGATGAACCCAAACAGACCCACACCAAGACATAAATATTATAACTAAAATGGCAAAAGTTAAAAATAAAGAGAGGATTCTAAAGGCAGCAAGAGAGAAACAAAGAGTCAGTTACAAGGGAACCCCAATAAGGCTCTCAGCTGATTTCTCTGCAGAAATTTTGCAGGCTAGAAATGAGTGGCATGATATATTCAAAGCCCTGAAAGAGAAAAACCTGCAACCAAGGATACTCTACCCAGGAAGATTATCATTTAGAATAGAAAGAGAGATAAAGAATTTCTCAGACAAGCAAAAACTAAAATAATACAATACTAAACCTACCCTAAAAGAAATATTGAAATGTCTTCTCTAAATAGAAAAGAAGCAAGAATCTATAGGAAAGGGAAAATCACAATAGGAAAGTCAAATATATAAAAGGATTGAAGATCACTTAAATAGGCCAGTAAATAGATTCAAAAACAATAAAAAAATTTTTGTAAAAACAATTTTAACTCAATTAACAGCAAAAGGATGAACATGAAGATGTAAAATAGGGCATCAAAATCACAAAAATGTGAGGGAGGGGAATAAAAAATGTAGATCTTTTAGAATGTGTTTGAACTTGTATTACATCAGTCTAAAGCAAGTAGATATAGTTAAGGGTCAACATACTTGAAAACCAGGGTAACCACAAATCAAAAACATACAATAGATTCACAAAAACCAAAAAGGAACTCAAGCATAATAAAAAAGAAAACCATATCAAACCACAAAAGGAAAAACAAAAACTAAGTTTTGTAGAAGAACTACAAAATCAACTGGAAAACAAGGTTTAACATGGCAATAAGTACATATCTATCAATAATTACTTTAAATGTCAATGGACTAAATGCCCTGATCAAAAGACAGAATGGCAGACTGGATTAAAGAAAACAAAAACCTACGATATGTTGCCTACAAGAGATTCACTTCAGGGTGAAAGACATGCACAGATTGAAAGGGGATGGAAAAAGATATTTCATGCAAATAGAAATGACAAGAAAGCTGGGGTGGCAATACTCATATCAGACAAAATAGACTTTAAAACAAAGTCCATAAAGACAAAGAAGGACATTATATAATGATAAAGGGATCAATATAAGAAGAGGATATTATACTCATTAACATATATGCACCCAATACTGGAGCACCTAAATAAATGAAATGAATACTAACAGATATAAAGGGAGAAACTGATAGGAATACAATAATAGTAGGAGACTTTAACACCCCACTGACATCAATGAACAGATTTTCCAAACAGAAAATCAATAAGGCAACAGAGATCCTAAATGACAAAATAGACCAATTGGACTTCAGCCTCAACAATTTAATAGTATAGAAATTATTTCGAGCATCTTTTTTTCCCTGTACCTGCATCGTCCTGTTTTTCATGCCCTCCTCTCTCAGCTGCTAATTAGGGGTGATGTCATCTCCGAGCTGCTCTCCGGCAACCTTGTAGACTGTGTTTGGATATGACTTTGAAATAGGCAAGTTTGTAAAAGTGGCTCAGCTGGAGAAATGTCCCCACAGAGGCCATGGCCCCCAGCAGGGGGCAGCCGCCTTTGCAGCGTTCACCGTCTAACCATGACACTGTCTTAAGCCGGCACTTGTAGCAAGTGCAAGGCTCATCATGCCAGAAAACCGAAAGGCAGATGCATGTGATTTCTCTTTTTTTTAAAAAAAGGAGCGTAGTTTACAAGAGCTGTAATTTGGGATAAAAATGTGTCAGATAGTATCCCTGCATCAACAACATATGGGCAGCTTAAGCCCCTTATCAATTAAGAACAGCTGGTCAAGTGTCTTCCAGCAAAACTTACCTTGAGGCTTAGAAGATGAAGAAAATGAGGCATCTCCTAACTTTGGGTCCTGGACCCAGCTGGTGGGAGCCCCGGCAGAGACCCAGCTCGGGCCTGGAGACAGCCTACAGGCAACTATTGTCAGAGTCTGGTTACTGCACTAGGTTAGTAACTCTTATTCCTGCACGAGTTAAAGGCAGCAAGTTGGGAAACTCATATTTTTAGTTGTGTAGCCATTGCCCTACCAACGTCCATTATTCTAAAGCTGGTCTGAGGCCATCCCGCTGCCTCCAAGAGCCACTGGACTCCTTTTTCTCGCCAGACCCTGAGATCCACCCTCTGCCAGTGTGTCAGGATGGCGCTCGCTGCACGGCTACACTGAGCCCCCAAATCATGTTTGTTCTAACAGTGGATGGCATCCTCCCTTCTCGGTGTGGCCGGCGGGAAGAAGGACAAGCACTCTGGGCCCCTGGAAGGCCGGGGGCATAGGAGGAGCACCCCCTCCCCTTGCAAGCAGTCCCTGAGCCAGCGGGACACCAGGACACTTCTGTCTCCTTCCTGGGAAGGGAGAGAGGCCTGGTGGGCATCATTGGGCTGTCACGAAGCTGTGTCATGGCCTCTGTGGGGGTGTTTATCTTAAGCTGCACATTTGTCTTGTGTGGTTTTCCAAATCCCTTTTCTTCTTTACAGTAAAAGCTTAAAGAGACACGTGGATGAGATAAGAAAAAAATCCATGGAGGGGCCAGAAAGAATACCAGAAGCTATCGGTAGCTGCCAGGTGCTGTTGTCCCTACATGTCAGAGGTTGGGCTGAGAAGATTTTACAAAAAACATTTGCCTTTGTCTTTGACTTTGTTAGTTAAGACTTGAAGACAATTTTCCTTAATGGTGGATGTCATTGGCTTCTGGGTATGATTGCTTAGTGTTGGATGTTGATAAAAAGATGAGCAGGACTAAGAGTTTCATGGTTTTCTCATTCAAATGCTAGCTCCTGAGGCCTCCGAGTTTGGACGGACACAGAGCCTCGTCCATAGGCGGATGTGAGGGCTGAGTGAGAGCAAACATTGTAGCTGTTGTGTTCAAGCTTCCTGTTCTTACTCACCCTAGTCAGGCCAACTGCTCTCCCAATGTCTGTCTGAAAGAGCCCTCAGCAGAGACCTGAGAGGTTGGTGAAATGGGGATTCTTAGTGAATGCTAAAAGTGAGATCTGGATATACTTCTCTCCATCCCTGCCCAAACTGAGTACAGTTGATTTACAATGTTTCAAGTGTACAGCAAAAATGATTCAGTTATATATATATATATTCTTTTTCAGATTCTTCTCCTTTGTAGGTTATTACAAGATATTGAATATAGTTCCCTGTGCTATACAGTAGGTCCTTGTTTACCTATTTTATATACAGTAGTGTGTATCTGCCGGCTCTTTATTAAGTCACCAGCAAGCTCACAGACCAGTCATCTCCCTCCCTCCTCACTCCAGAAGGGATTTAAACCAACTAATAGAAATAGACAAGTTAAAAAAAGATAACATGAAATCGGAAAGAGAAAATGTGAGTGGAGAAACCCGACTGGGTGCATTGGCTTATCCAAGCCGAGTCCCCAGGGGAAGGGGCCCTCACTGTCGGGGGTTCCCCGAGGCTGTGGGGAGACTTCTGGTTCATTGGGTTCCCCTCTGTGCTGTGAATCGGTGTGAGGACCCTCAGTTCTGCTTGGCCACTGAGCATGGGGCACCCATGCTCCTGGGGAGTCACAACTTTTCTTCCTGTTTTGTCTCTGCATTGAACCATCTCCAAATCCTATTTAGATTACAGTTATCTTGAAATAGAAAGACCAAGAATCACCGAGCACGTTGGAAGTGAGGAAAGTGCTCTCAATGGGCAGCATGGCCTAGAGTGGACATGAAGGCCCGCCTGGGAGCAGAGGGGAGGCACAGGTGCTGCTAGCAGGTGGGTGCTGAGGTCAGGCCCATGGGGCCTGGGAAATGGTGTCAGGAGCCCAGAAAGTCCAGCCTCAGTGTAATGATATCTGAAGCAATTAAGGAGTGGTTTTAAAGCAATCAATATCATCTATACCAGGTGTATTTTGTAACTTAACATAATTCTGTAAAATACAGTTCACAATTCCTAGACAACCACACAGACATTAAAGGTTTGTGTACAGGTGGAAACAGCAGAAACACGTGGATCTCTTTAAGATGAAGGGGAAAGTCATCACAGCAGAAAAATGTGTCCTTGGAACAAGAGAGTATAGTTAAACTAAGTCTTATTTCTATTTCTTCAATTCGATTAGTAGAATTGTTTACTTCATCATGACTAGCCCTGGATCATCAAAAATCTGTATTCTTTAGCTTCTCTGATTAGCAGAAGAGAAGGTATTTCCAACACCGCTTACAAACATGAATGCTTCTGTGGCACATAACAGATACCTCCTGCCAGCAGTGACCTTGAACAAGAGCAGTGTTCTCAGACTTCTGTTCTTGGGATCCTTTATACTCTTATAAACTATTGAGGATGACAAAGATCTTTCATTCATGTGGGTTGGAAGTATTACTATTTACTGTATGAGAAATTCAAAATAATAACTTAATTTTTTTTACATATTAATTCAATTAAAATAACACTAATAAACCCATTACATGTTAACTCACATATTTTTACAAAAATGATGTTTTACCAGTAATTATTTTGTTTGGAGAAGAGCGTCACTGTGTGTCTTTTTGTAAATCTCTTTAATGTCTGGCTTAATAAAAAATAGCTGGATTCTGATATCTACTTTGGCATTCAATCTGCTGTGATAGGTTGTTTTGGTTGAAGTATATGAAGAAAATCCAACCTCATGTAGATCTGTAGTTTGAAAAGGGAAGAGAATTTTTAGAGCCTTCAGATAGTTGCGGATATTCTTCTTTGATACTACACCAACACTTGACAAGTGGTAGCTTCTTAAAGGTTAGCTGCGATGTGCAATCTGAAATCTTATCAATGGACTTTTTATCCTCTGTTACACTACAGTCAATTAGAGCATCTTGTACTTTGAACAGATCTGTGCATGGTAAATATGTGCATGGATTTATATGACTATGCATTGACCACTTGGAAAATATTGGTTCACTGAGTTAAACAGAACTTCCAAATTTTGACCTAGTTATTATACAACATGAAGCAAATCACATTTGTTAATATCACCACCAAGCTCTCAAGTGTTTTAATGACTGAAAACCTGTTGAGCTCATGGCTCTGGGTATAAGCTTTTCAAAATTTTAATTTTTGCTTGAAAGATTGAATGTTATCACAGGCAACAAGTAATGTCAGTTGTTTTTCTTGAATCGATAGGCTCCATTTATTCATTTCTGAGAAAATGTCTGCCAAATGCCCAAGTCTAAATATTCAGTTCATCTGCCAATTGTTCTTTCCGGAAGAAATGATGTTCCATGAAAAAATGGCTAGTTTGGCTTGCTAGCCAAACAATTGCACAGTGTTTTTCCTCAAGAAAACCATAGTATTTTGGTATGCAGCAGAAGTGCTTTATGCAAACTTCCCATTTTGTCATACAGAATGCAAAAGACTTGTACTCAGAGTTTAAGATTTAATAAATTAATAACTCTTACAGCATCATCATGAATATTCTTAAGTGAAATACTTTTTTTAAACTGTGTGAATGCATGTAAGTGAGGAATATGGTTACTACTAAGTACCGTTTGGTGCCACTGGCTTGATTTAGGTTGTACCAGTGGTTTTACCCACTGTTGCTTTTGTACCATTCGGGCAAATGTCAATATAGTGAAGGCAAATACCATTTTAGTGTTATTGTGAAAACAGTTTCCACCCTGCAAGCCATCTGAAAAGGTCTTGGGTCACACAGGGTTCTGGAGAACGTACGTTGAAAACTGCTGAGATAGGGGTTTATTTTTATTATAAGCTGTCTGCAAGCCTTCTGGAGATAGGTAAGCACCAGACAGGGGGTTCTTCTTATTCCTTTTGTATCACAGAGAGGAAGATTCCAGGAAGAGCCTTAAGTGCCACTGGCCAGGCCTGCAGGAGGCTCAGAAAGGAAGCGTTCGGGTTGTCCTGCTTCTGTGGGGGGTGGCAGCAGAGAGAATGGGGTTAGAGATGGGAAGCCTCAGTACCTGAACAAGTAAAGTACTTTTGGGCTTCACTCTTTCTCGTTTTAATAAAACAAAAGTCCACATTTCTGATTTCACACTTTTTTGTTTCAAAGAGAGGAACTACATATATTATTTTGTTTCTACAATACTTTATGGGACTTTTTGGAGGATTTAATAAGTTAACATAAAATAGGTAATGCCTGCCAACATTAAATAGGTAACAAAGTGCCTGGCATACAGCATTGAATAAAACACCATCATCATTAAGCGTCCCGGGCATACAGTGCCCTGCGTGAGCTGGCACAATCCACCTTCCATCATCCTCTCCATCCACCCTCCTGACAAATGTCCACTGAAGCCAAATTGAGATGCTTGCTATTCCCTCTCCCCAACCTGCTTGGGCCCACCATCTACCACCTCTTTCTTGGGCCCATTCTCCTACAGATTCTTCCAATCCTCCTCCTTGAAGTAACTGTTCTTCCTCTAGACTTGTGTTATGGGCTGAATTATGTCCCCCCAACAAAGATATGTTGATGTCCTGATTCTCAGAACCTCAGAATGTGACCTTATTTGGAAGTAGGGTCATTGCAGATATGATTAGTTAAGTTAAATGAAGCCATACTGCAGTAGGATGGGCTCATGATCCAATGTGACTGGTGTCACAAAAAGGCCATGTGAAGGTGGAGGGCTGGAGAGATGCGTCTACAAGCCAAGGGACTCCAAAGATTGCTGTAAACTACTGGAAGCTCGGAAGGGGCAAGCAAGTATTCCACTATGGTTTCAGAGGGTAAGGGTTTCTCTTGGGTCCCAGCTTCATGCTCTTTGAGTTTTGAACTCTCTGACTTTATTGTGCATACCTGTATTTTGTTTGTTGAAGCTTCTTGGTAAATCACCCTTTTGTCTGTAAGGGGAGAAACCTGTGATTCCCTGGGTTTTAGGGAGCAGTAGGATTACAGGGCTTCCTGTAGATGATCTGTTTTAGGGAATCCAAAGGCAAAGATGGGTTCTACCTGGTCTAAAACTCTTGCTCCACTGTCCTCAAAAATTCCTATTTCCTATATGTATACCCACTATGGACCAGGAACTTGTGCCTTTTTGGAAAATGAGTGAACTTTTGGATAATTTGGAATTGTAATGGCCACTTTAGGGGAAACTTCAACTTAGACAAGTCTACCTGAAAAGAGGATCTCAAACTTCTCAGAGACAATAGAATGCATTCTTTGCTTGGTATGCAGAAGCTTCTAAAAGACAGAATGTTTCCAAAACTACCTTTTCTAAAAGAATCCTTACAGCATACAAACAACAATCTTTAGCAAAAAACTTTGGTCATCTGAGCAGGTAACCTTAGCTTAGTCCAGTGGCCAGGAACACAATTTGGATCCAGCTATTCTTTTGGGTTTTGTATTATTGTACCTGTGACATGGCTAAAATTTTTATTTTTTATTAATATTTATTTATTTATTTTGGCTGTGCTGGGTCTTAGCTGCGGTACACAGGATCTTCCTTGTGGCATGCTTGAGGGATCTAGTTCCCTAACCAGGGATCCACCTGGGCCCCCTGCATTGGGAGCGGGGAGTATTACTCACTGGACCACCAGGGAAGTCCCTAAAATTTTTAAATAAAAGCTATAAGGTCTCTGTTTGTGTCTGTCAATATGTTTACCTGTGTAAGTATCTATATTATGTATATGTGATAATTTTAAAAGCGTTCTATTTAATTGGCTAAAAGAAGACTAAGTGCTCGTATGAAGTATTCGTAAAAAACAGAAATATAGAATCTAACTCAAATATTTTTTAAGTTCACATGATCTGGGATAATCTTGGATAAATAAAAACTAGTTTAAGTTTGTTAGTTTAATAAAACAGGCATGTTTTCAGAATTGTCAGCATTAAGTATAGCACAAACATACAACTTTTTCTACCTGGGTTTACTAGTTAAATTAGCTCATGCTATCTCTATATTACAAAATTGTCAGCCAGAAAAATAACTTAAGATGATGGTTAGCTGTTTGATGTCTAATCTAAGCATAACTGTTAAGAAAAAATAACTTAAATAAATTTAAATAAGATAAAAGTTTATACTAAGTTTAACTAAATAATGGATATACTTTGAATATCTAGGTCATATCCAAATAAGATAGTATACTGAGATGTTGATCACTAAACATAAAGATAAGTTTATCTACTTTTGGCTTTTTAATTTTTATAGAGAGACAATGGGTATCTGGGTCTGTTAATAAATATGTCATTTGCCACATTAAAAAAAGTATGCTATGAAAAACATGTTTCTAAGAAGTATACATTTTTATAATTATGTACAGTTGGCACCGTGTATCCTTGGGTTCTGCATCCATGGATTCAACTAACTGTGGATTGAAAATATTCAGAAAAAAATTCCAGAAAGTTCCAAAAAGCAAAACTTGATTTTGCCACATTTTGGCAACTATTTACATGGCATTTACATTGTATTAGGTATCACAGGTAGTCTAGAGATGATTTAAAGTATACAGGAGAATGTGTGTAGGTTACATGCAAATATACATCATTTTATATAAGGGACTTGAGCATCTGCTGATTTTGGTATCCACGGCGGTCCTGGAACCATTCCCCCGAGGACACATGACACGGAGGAATGATTGTATTTATACATTTGCTAATTTACTACAGGATGTTAATATGTGATAAACAGTTCACAACTGCCTGCTTCCTAGTTTTCACTGGGAAGGAAAGATTAGTAATAGTTAAACTTAGCAAAGGAAAACAACTCTGCATACAACGTATGGGAAGAAAATGGGATATATTTTTTTATGAAGAGTATGCAAGGATTATAGGATGTGTTTTTGTTAAGGGAAAAGAGAGCAATGTTGTCTAAAAAAAAAATGACTGGTTGTTCCAGAATAAGAAAAGAAACAAAAATAAGACAAAACCTAAATGGATATAGAAAATTTCAGAAGGTTTATGGAAAATAAATTTTATGTGTGAGGTCAAATCTGGCTAAAATTGAATAGATATATTATAAGGTTTTTTTAAAAACAAGCTTTAATAAATAGTGTACTTATGTAAAACTAAAACAATGTTCCTTCATCTGCTAAAAGGACAAAGTTTTATTAGACTCAGTCTGCTCTTGGTAAGACTCTGAAAGGTTTTTCTTTACTTTTCAAGTAGTCTGCCTAGAAAACAAAGATTCTGTTGTTTATGAAAATAATTTCCTGTGCTTCATGTTGTCTTTATCAAGACTGATTACTTAAGAAAACTGAGTCTTCTCTGTTAAAAAAGCTAGGGTTTTTTACAACTACAGTTGACCTTTGAACGACATGGATTTGAACTGCATGGGTCCACTTATACTCACATTTTTTTCAGTAGATAGGTACTACACGATTCCAGGTTGGTTGGATCCAAGGATACAGAACCTCAGATTTGGAGGGCCAACTGTAAAGTTACATGTGGATTTTTCACTGCATGGAGGGTTGTGTTTCTATGTTGTTCAAGGGTCAGTTGTATATAACTTTCTGTATTTGCCTTTGAAATCTTTTAATTGTCACTTTGGTTGAATGAATAAGTGTTGTTTCACAGTGACCTGTGATCCTATTTGATCAAGTGTCTTAAACATTTTGACCTTTTTGTTTTTTAAGTTATTTTATTTTTTAAATTTACTTATTTATTTATTTTTATTTTTGGCTGCATTGGGTCTTCGTTGCTGTGCGCAGACTTTCTCTAGTTGTGGCGAGAGGGGGCTGCTCTTCATTGTGATGCTTGGGCTTCTCATTGTGGTGGCTTCTCTTGTTGCAGAGCACAGGCTCTAGGCACTCAGGCTTCAGTAGTTGTGGCACATGGGCTCAGTAGTTGTGGCTCACAGGCTCTAGAGTGCAGGCTCAGTAGTTGTGGCATGCAGGCTCAGTAGTTGTGGCTCACGGGCTCTAGAACGCAGGCTCAGTAGTTGTGGCACACAGGCTTAGTTGCTCCGCGGCATGTGGGATCCTCTCAGACCAGGGCTCGAACCTGTGTCCCCTGCATTGGCAGGTGGATTCTTAACCACTGTGCCACCAGGGAAGCCCCATTTTGATATTTTTGACACACTTCCCAAAATCAAATTCTGAGTGAAGTCTTTTTGACCTCAAACTAACTTTGGGATTTTCCAGAGGGTGCCTGGAGGATTTCAAAAGTGTTGTTCTCTCTCCTTATAAAAGAGAAATGTTAATTTATTAGGTTTATTTGATATGTTAAGTTATATGGGAAACAAAAACTAATGTTTAACTTTCTTAGATTTTATTTACATGGTTGTATATTATTAATATAAGTAATTCAGAAATTATATGAAATTCCTAAAAATTTGATATGTCCTGCTGTAATGTTATCAGTCATAATTTCCGTTATTATTTTATAGTATTATACATCACAAAAATAACAATTTGCTTCTCAATTGCATCAATTTTTTGGTGAATTTTATCCATGGCTGTTTTTAAGTCTTTCGTCACTCACAGACAGTTATTTTTTATTCTCTATTCTTCTCTGAATGCACTTACAGTCAACTACAGGCAAAAATGCTTCATCTTCAAAGAGATTCATGGAAAGGACCCTGACAAGTACTCTAACCACTGGACCACCAGGGAATCCACCCCCGTCTTGTTTTTGGCAACGTTGGGTGGCTTTCGGGATCTTAATTCCTCAACCAGGGATTGAACCCGGGCCCCAGCAGTGAAAGCGCCGAGTCCTAAACAAGTACTCTAAAGTGTACGTTTCTTTTTTTTTTTTTTTTTTTTTTTACATTTACTTTTTAAAAAAATTTATTTATTTAATTTATTTATTTTTGGCTGCGTTGGGTCTTTGTTGCTGCACATGGGCTTTCTCTAGTTGTGGCGAGCGGGGGCTACTCTTCGTTGCGGTGCATGGGCTTCTCATTGTGGTGGCTTCTCTTATTGCAGAGCAGGGCTTTAGGCACGCGGGCTTCAGTAGTCGTGGCACGTGGGCTCAGTAGTCATGGCTTGCAAGTTCTAGAGCGCAGGCTCAGTAGTTGTGGCGCATGGGCTTAGTTGCTCTGCAGCATGTGGGATCTTCCCGGAACAGGGCTCGAACCCATAAAGTGTACGTTTCTGATAACTTTAAGATTGTAACACTGAACTGGGTAAGACTTTATAAAACTCTAATGAAAACTGGTTGATTCATAAAGCTGCTAACCCAAGATGAAGCAAAACAAGAATTAACAGGAGACTGAATGAACTGATGAAGATGATTATCACTTTTATGATTTAATTTAAACATTGCTGGTTCTTTCATGTTTTGTTTTCCAGATTTAAAGGACCTCTTCTCCTGTCTCGTAAGCTACCTATAACTTACAGCGATTTAATAAAGTATACTTTTGTAAACAAAGCTGAAACATTTATCTTTTTCTCCCTATCTGATCCCTCCAGAATTCAGAAGCTCTTGTTAAATATCCTTATTTGTCATGGCAACACAAGTATTTATATAAACAATAAAAATCTGTTCTCCTTGTAATAGGACACAATTAGACAAGTCCTTGACTTAGCTTCTTAGCCTAAAGAGACTTTAAAGGTCTAATACGAGATTCCTTTGTGGACTTAAAAAATTGTTCACAACCTAAAAGTTGAGTTATGTTTTATTTGGCAGAAATTTTTAGGACTTAAGCCAGGGGGGCAGCCTCTCAAGTAACCCTGAGACAACTGCTCCGAGGAGGGAAGGGGGGGGAGCCAGGTTATTTAGAAGTTTTGCAACAAAGGGCAGGTCGTGGGGAACATCAAAAGCTTATTGTAAATTAAAGAAAACCACATATCCCAAGTTAAGGAATTTAGCGCTTTTCTATGTATGGGAAGATGCAAGAATCTGGGCTCACTGAAATCATTCCTTTGATATTCACCTCAGCTCTCTGGGGCCAGTATCCTGTGTTTTCATATCCTGAGTTTCCTCAGGGCTCCCGTTGGAGGGCTGCAATTGCTGATGACCGTGACATCCTTTCTTTACTGATATGGCAGGAAATATTCCATTTCTCACCTTATTACCAGACAGTTTTAAAGAACTTTTTAAGGTTGACTCTATGGAGCCAATAAAGCCCTTTGGATATTGTGAAAGCTGTAGCCCCGAAATGTCATATTTAAAACTATGCATATAATGACTATTCTTACTACATTTATGTTAATAATCCAACTTTAATAAGACCAGACTTATTTATTTTACAAATTAGTTTCACTGTAATTATCTTCAATTAAAATGGGATGACTATAAAAAATTTTCAGTAGAAAACTATAGTGTACCCATTATTCTAGTCCAGTTAATTGTCTTTGAGGTTTTGTTATCTACTGTCAATGAAAAAATTAGTCAATCTAAGAAAACAAATGGAAAATATTATTTGAGCCAAATTGATTATTATAACCCAGGAACAGCCTCTCAGAAAGCTTAACTTAATTTAGCAAAACTCCAAAGTTTCAGGTTACCAAAATCTGCAGATACTATTTTAGATGGACATTCCCAAAACATAATTATTCCTAAAGAGTTTGCCAAAAAGCTCTTCTCATTTACCTCTATTTTATTTACTTAAAAGTTTCATCATATCAAGTTATTTTCCTTGCTGACAAACTTTATAACAGGAATAATAAGATCTTATTTGATTTCTAATAAACCTAGGTATAATAAAAGTATTATGCTTAATGTTGATGGCTCTAAAGACATGTCTGCATTAATTAAAACGACAATCTTAAGCTAACTTTAATACCAGATATTAATTCAATGCTGAATATTTCCCAGATTATATGAACCTGAAACTCATTCTGGACAGCTTCCTTTATATTTCTGAGTATTTATATAAATGAAACAGGAGGGAAGGAGACAGGGCACAACATTTGAAAGAATGACATAGCCCGAGGATATGACATAAACTGATTAGAACCAAATGGGTCCAAGATAGTGGACGAGTTGACTTCCACTAGACCTTGAGCCTCAGTATACCCTCACATGAGCAAGTTAAATGACACACCCACAGGCGCCATGACAGTTCCAATACCTACCATAAGGATCCAAAAGTGGGTGGTGGCCCAATTCCTGGAAATCCCCGCTCCTTCCTAAAGTAGCTGGCATACTCCTGCCACTCATTAGCCTATGAAATTACCCACCCCTATAAAAACTGACAACCCCATAGGCTGGTGTCACTCTCACCTTCTGAGATGGCCCACACTCTGTCTGTGGAGTATGTTTCTCTCTAAATAAATCCACTTCTTACCTATCACTTTGTCTCTCACTGAATTCTTTCTGTGATGAGACATCAAGAACCTGAGCTTCATTAAGTCCTGAAACCAGGTGTGTGATCTCAGTTGGAAGACCGGGTTTTGGCTGGGTTCGAGTCCTGGCACGTGGGTTCAAGTCCCAATCGGAGGTGCACGGTTTCATAAGTGCACCTTAAACCAATTAAATAGAGCTCTTTTACAAATTAATTTTGGCAATACCACACATTTACAACACACATATATAGATACATACAAACACACAAACACAGAGACCCCATAGTTCCCATTCCAAAATTTCAGCTATGAATCAGTTAAAATAATTTTAACATAATACCCAACAGTTACAAAAGAGGTTGGATTCAAATTGTGTTTCTGGCAAATGGAACAAATCAAGGTTATCTGATTAGGTGGCTAAATCCTCTTTTTTTTAAATTTATTTTTGGCTGCGTTGGGTCCCCGCTGCTGTATGCGGGCTCCCTCCAGTTTCAGCGAGCGGGGGCTACACCTCGTTGCGGTGCACGGGCTTCTCATTGTGGTGGCCTCTCCCGTTGCGGAGCACTGGCTCTAGGCGTGTGGGCTTCAATAGTTGTGGCACACGGGCTCAGTAGTTGTGGGTTGCGGGCTCTAGAGCGCAGGCTCAGTAGTTGTGGCGCACAGGCTTAGTTACTCCACGGCATGTGGGATCCTCCTGGACCAAGGCTAGAACCCGTGTCCCCTGCATTGGCGGGCAGACTCCTAACCACTGCACCACCAGGGAAGTCCACCCTTTTTACTAATATTTATAAAGACACTTAAGATTTCTATTTGTCCTTGACAAGTCAAGTTCTAAATTATCTACCCCCCACCTTTGGTTTTACCTTCCTGAAATTGCACTTTTAAAAAGATGGTAGAGGGAGGGGGAAGGGTAAGCTGGGATGAAGTGAGAGAGTGACATGGACATATATACACTGCCAAATGTAAAATAGGGAGCTAGTGGGAAGCAGCTGCATAGCACAGGGAGATCAGCTCGGGGCTTTGTGACCGATCATCTAGAGGGGTGGGATAGGGAGGGTGGGAGGGAGATGCAAGAGGGAAGAGATATGGGGATATATGTATATGTATAACTGATTCACTTTGTTATAAACCAGAAACTAACACACCATTGTAGAGCAATTATACTCCAATAAAGTTGTTAAAAAAATAATAAAATAAAATAAAAAGATGTTAGAGATAAGAATACCTGGAGAAGACCAGGTACAACATTTGCATCTCAAAGGCATAGGAGAAGAAAGGCAAGTTCCTCCTAGGAGGAATTTGTTCCCTTAAGGCCGGAAAATTTTTCTCAAGACTTACAAACCTTTTAAGATAAATAGGTGAGGTTTGGGGATTGGCAAAAGAGTTGGTGGGCTTTGGATTGTTTCTGGAGCCACACCGCTGGTCCTTTAAAAACTAAATTGTAAAACGAGGATGGTTGTTTTTAATTCCTCAAAGAATTGGGTGGCCATGTCAATGATATCAAAGGACTGGCACACCCATTCACCTATGTTGGAATGTTTTACTTTCCTTCATTTAGCTTAGGGGAGCAGCCCCATCCCCCCACAAAAAAAAAGAAAAAAAATTCCTGTTACGCTCTGAATATCAGCTTTGGTCAATTTAGTCAGACTGGTGGCCTCCTCCCATCTTGGTAACCCATTTAGAAGCACTTTTGAGGATCCTTCCTGGGTTTAAGAGATTCTTTAACCATGACCCTCAGTTGGGCCTTTGAGCTGAAGAGGCTTGCCTACAGCCTCAGGTGGTCCCATTTCTAAAGGTAACCACTTAATAGTGTCTTTAGAGTGGAAAGGCAATTCGGACAGGATTACTAGAATAAGTACTCAAATAAATGAGGATAAAGGGGAGCAGTAGTTGAAGTTTTAGGTACCTTTTATATCATTAACCTTTAGTTAGCCTTCTACAACAAATCTTTCAATGAGGCTATTTTGGAATTTTGAAGGCTTTTGGGGCTTCTGCATACTAATTATTGAATAAAATAGGTACAGTAGTTTGAAATAAGATCTCTCTAAAATTTTAACAATTTATAAGACTTTCCAATTCAAAGGATCCAAGGAACCAGCTCTACAAATATTTTCCCCTGCTAACCTAATTTTAGAAAAGAGAAAAACTTACCGCTGTTGTTTCCAGTAGACCCTGCAGACAGAGATCCAGAAGACTGCCAGGTTTAACTGTGCACAAAATGTTTTGGAGTGCCAAAAGAACCCAATTTTGGCCATTTCAGGGCCTGATTTCCTTTAATTCCTAATCAAGTACTTGCAAGCATACGTAAACCCAGCTGGTATTCCCATAGGTGGCTGTCTTCCCGGGAGCTGTTTGGCCTTTGAGGTAAAATTTCCCATTATTAATTTGGTAGGCTAATTCAGGTATGAGATATGATCTGAACAACTTTCTGAGGACAGTGTGGTGAATCAAATGTGTGCTGCTTCTGAGTCTAGCTCCCCAAGGAGTTACCCTTGAGTCAATTCAACTCTCTTATAGGTCTCGGTTTCCCCCTGCGACAGTCTAAAACTGCCCAAGTGCTAATGTTAGGGGACACACGGACTGAAACCACCCATCCTGGCCAGGCAAAGACAGTAACAATTTGCATGAGTTATTTTACGACAGGTGATGCTGGTAAGGAGCACAGAACTAACAAGCCACCACCAACCGGAAGAATACGGGAAAGGTCGAAAGGAGAGAGTCCAGTCCACGTGTCCTAACAACCTCCCAGAATCCTCCTCGCTGGAATCCACCTTGGCTAAGCGGTTGCACGCGCCACCAGAAAGGACCCTGAGTCAGAATGATTGGCCAGAGACAACCCGGAAACTAACCCAATTACCATAAAACCTAAGACTGCGAGCCACGTGGCAGAGCAGTCCTCCTGGGTTCCCTTACGCTTATGCTCTCCACCCAGGTGCCTCTTCCCAATAAAGTCTCTTGCTTTGTCAGCACGTGTGTCTCCTTGGACAGTTCATTTCCAAGTGTCAGACAAGAGCCCAGTCTCGGGCCCTGGAAGGGGTCCCCCTTCCTGCAACACTAAGTTATCGGCCTCTGTCTCAGCCCTCACGCCCTCCTTCCACTCCCCCCAGCCCTCCACAACGGTTGTAGTAGTAAGTCGCCTTGTTCTTTGGAGTTGAATAATTCAGTCTCTCATTTAACTAGCAAAAGTTTTATTCAGACCATATATCAACTTGTTTAAAACAAATTTAACAAAACCCCAGCCATCTATGTTTCCCTGGATGTCCTGAACAGATGCCTTTAGGTCCCTGCCTAGGAAATGCACTGGTGCCCCTTATGACTTCAAGTCTTAAGTAAAACAGCTGGAATAAAATTTTCAGGACCGTCACTCAAACAATGAGATCCAATAACAGGAGAACTCATCAGAACACCTGAGGAGTACTGAGAAGCCAGTGCTCTTAGGGGAAACACTGACTGAAACCGCCCACCCTGGCCAGGCAAGCTAGTAACCACCAACATGAGTTACCTTACAACAGGAGGTCCTGGTAAGGAACTCGGAACTAATAAGCTACCACCAACCAGAAGAAGGGAAAGGTCAAAAGGAGAGAGGAGACGCCAGTCCACATGTCCTACCACAAAATTTTATTTGAGCCAAATTGAGCATTATAACCTGGGAACAGCCTCCCGGAAAGCTCCGAGAACTGTTCCACCTGTTAGAGGTCAAAGCATAGTTACTTAAGTTTTTGAGACAGAGGGCTGTATGTTAAATAACATATTATTGACAGTTTATGCAATCCAGATCTATGTGTAATGGGTCATCAGGGCCCCTTATAGGATTAAGAAGGAAGATTATTTCCTAAGGAGATCTCATTAATGCAGATGCACAGTACACAATAAACGGGAGGGAGGAGCCCAAATGGGCAAAGAAAAATTTTATGTTTAAATTTTTTCTCATCTTGCTATAGAATATGAATTTTATTTCATCACTACTTATAGAACTCAGAGAACTCACCACAACAGATTATATGTGGACAACGTTCATGCCTGTTGCTGTATAGAACCGCTGAGGACATGATCAAAGATTGTCAAACTGCAAACCAGGAAAATCCATCAGATTGAAACTGCCAGCCTCATTCCATCATCTAAAGATGCTTCAGACTCAAATCTAGAAAATTTCTCAGCTGGCTTCTCTCCAAAATTGGAAACTGAATTTATAATTTGCTTGAACTATTAACTTTTATTTTTCCTTTGTTTCCATAGAAATGCCTCATTAAATTACCAGTTTGCCCACATCATACAGAGGCCTAATTTAGATGGAAGCTCACCTAACTCTGCCTCCTGAAATAAAACATCCTCATGTTCATCCTGTCCTAAGTAATCATGAGGATATGTGTTTGCTAATACATCATGTTGTGTCTATGTAAATTACTAAAAAAAATAATGTAGATTGACTTAGAAAAGTAAAATCTGAATTTGATTATAACCTATCTAAGTTATTCAGTTGGTTAAATCTTGGCTTCTGGGAATCTCTGCTCAGGGGAATTTTTCAATCCTTGGTTATCATTCTCCTTATAGTCATCATATTAACCTCTCTAGTGCGTTGTGTTCCCTTAAGGGTTTTAAATACCTTTCGGCAGCCACTCACACATCAAATGATATCTGTCAGGATTAGACAACTTGAAGAACTCAACGATCTGACATCCCATGTCTATGATGACGATGCAACTGTTGGTAACAGTGACTACATGACACTCTGTCCTGACAACTAGCAGAAACACTGAAGATGTGATTCTTCAGCCTGGTTACATCAACAGTGGGAACCCAGAGTAATACTATACTAGTTGGTCACACTCTCAGCCTGCTGAGAGAATGATTAAACCTTTGGCAGTTGGTTGGTGATTGATCCAACTTCCAGTCCCTCTCTCTTCCCTGGAGATCAGGGGGTGGGATTGAAAGTTCTAACCCTCTAAGCACCTGGTTAGTTCCTCTGGTAACCAGCCCCCATCGTTAGGTGTATTCCAAAAGTCACCTCATTAACATAAAAAAGATACCTTTATTGTTCTCATCACTTAGGAAATCCCAAGGGTTTTAGGAGCCCTGTGCCAGGAATGGGAGACAAAGACCAAATAAATATTTTTTTATTATAAATCACAACATCACACAAGGTCATAAGGGTGGGGCCTTAAGCCAATAGGACCATGGCCTTATAAGACAAGGAAGATCTCTCTCTCTCTCTGTCTCTCTGCCATGTGTGGACACAGTGAAAAGGTGGTCTAAAAGCCAGGAAGGGAGCTAGCACCAGAACCTTGACCTTGGACTTCCAGCCTCCAGAACTATAAGAAAGTAACTTTCTGTTGCTTGAGCCACCCAGCTTGTGATTCTTTGTTATGGCAGCCCAAGCTGAGTGAGACATGCTGCCATCTTCTCTCACACCTGCACTTTTCTGTTCCAAGCCATCTGGTGGAGCAATCCAACTGCTTCTAGAATTATCTAAACGCATCACTAGTAAGAAGCTGGTGGGACCAAGGAGCACTTCCTCAGTCCAACACTAGGCCTGTTTTGACTGCTAAATGTTAAGTCCCCTCTGAGAAGCCAGTGCCCACTGAGGATGACTTGCCCATGGCCCCACGGCTCATTACTGACAAACCCAGGCTTCTGTTTGTCACTTCAATGTCCCTTCCCTGCAATGGGCCAACCACTCTTTTGAAAACAAGTCATGAAAACCTCATGATACCAATCCCTAGTAACACATATTAAAATACAGGAAAATAAATAACATAAGCATGAATATTTAAAGCCAGGGAATTTAAAATGTAATATTTGCACACTGAGATGTCTAATTTGTTTGCTATGCTGATCAGAGCAGAAAATGTTTCCATAGTTCTATTTGTATATTCATAAGTGGTAGTAGACAGAAATGAATCATCGTTTATACATTTTGGCAGTGAAAAGAAAAAGTCAACTTTATGTCAAGTAGCCTAGGGTCCCATGTTTTTCACATGTTCCTCTTTTGGCGTGGAGAAGCAATTCAGTGTGTCAACAAAAGGCAGGACTGAGCAGAGGTGCACTGATGGGAACTTCTCAAATATTCCAGAAACGTAGAGTCATGATTTTACTGTAGAGTTTCTCCCCAGAGAGCCTTTGAAGACCCCATGTACCCAACCAGCCAGTAGTTAGCTCCGGAAACATTCTGCCTTTCAGTCGATGTCATGGTTATAAGCAAACCGAGGTGTCACAGCCATTGATAATCGTTCCAAAAGAAATAGAGCCAGAGACTAGTTAAAGGCAACTTTCCCCTGCGATAGGGGAAGGAAACTTTCCCCTGCAATAGGGGAAGGAGTTAAACTCAATTCCAAAGGCAAGGACAAGTGCGGATTTATGACCAAGAAAGGGGGGTTGAGGCACCGTCGAATGGAAAATTACTGAGAGGAGACATCAAGGGTGAGGTATTCTTGCTAAACCTACTTAGGAGTCTTGCTGCAGGCAGGCTAGAGTGGTCAGTTCACGGGTGAGGGATGACTTAGCAGGATTCTTTGCTAAGACTGCTGAGGCAGGCTGAGGATGGGCCCCGAGTGAAACCACAGAACACGTCTCAGGGCTTGGTGGAGCTCAGTTTACGTGTTAGCATGGAAAGAATTCAGTGAGAGGCAAAGTGATAGATAAGAAGTGATTTATTTGTATAGGACGCTTGTGAAGGATACAAGCGGGCAGGCAAGAGGGCTCTGCCCTGAGAACTTAGCGGGCTACATTTTTATAATCAAACGGTAAGTGGGGAGGGGGAGAAGACCACGTTATTCCTCATTCTTGAGTAGACCTCAAGCTTCCATAATCAGCTCCTCCTCCACATTGGGCGGGGGAGTTTTTTGGGCCCTACATAGTCAAACCAGGACTGTCATGATGCTATTCGAATCAGCAGAAGGGTGGTAACATATGCTAAAATATGGTAAATCATCTCAGGTTTCAGTATAATGAGGGTCTTCTACTTTGGTATGTCACCTTTCCCCTACATTTTAGTGCACACAGAGGAGCATGTCCTAGGGGTCTTAATTACCTAACCTCAACCAGCAGGATGCAGGCATCATTGACTTGATGTATAGTTTTGTTGTTAGTTTCATTATTAAGCAAGCCTGCTTTGTTTCAGGATTTTCTGATTGCTTTCTTGAGTGATCATTAACTTACAATGTTCTCCCAAAGCCCCCTAAATTTCCCTCTCTATCTATAATCCCTCAGTGGGATTTTTAAACTAGCTATTTGATTATCCTACTCTATCCCTATCAGAAGGATGAGACCTAGTAGAGAAGAGGGTTCAGAGGAGCCTGTCTAAAGTTCGGTCAAGGAGAGTCTTCAACAGAACCGAAGCTATCAGACGGGAGAAAATGCAGAAAAGATTGCCCTTAAATTCAGGTGGGAAATGGATGATAGGGTAGAGTATGTAAGTAGCAAACTATTTTTATAGTGGCAGGGGTCAGGGAGATGGGGCTGGGGAGGGAAGGCAGGTGTGAGGAAGCCCTCATGGGGCTGTTCTCGAGCATCAGCAGTAAGAATGCTGCCTTGCTCCGTGGAGATTATCCAGGACACATAAAGCTGATGAGCAGATGCCAGCAATCCAGGCACTCTTTGATGCCCTGGAAGGAAGTTGGGTATGAACTGATGTTGCACAGCCCAGCTGGGCTTAGGAGTCACCTAATCTAGTTTCCAGGACTCCATTTGCGGTTGCTCCTGTGCTCAGTGGAGGAACATGTGCAGGAGACTTGGTTCCAGAAGAGGCGAGGAGAGGGTCCTGGGCTTCCTTTCATGGCACCTGCAGCCCCCTCCCACCTTAAGGACCAGCCAGTGGGATGGGGTCAGAAGCGAATGACACAAGATCACGCTTCAGGAAGGGTCCTGGGGAAGTCCCTTCCTAGACTGGTTGAGAACACCCATTAGACACAGAACTGGAGCTGTGCCTGTGTCCCTCATGAGGAAGGCTCTTGAGAGCAGGGTCCCCTGCTTCCACACACACACACACACACACACTCACTCAGAGCAGCCACAGGAGAAGGGTCTCTAGGTGAGGAGGGGTGCTGGCGCACTGTTCTCCCCAGGATCTCTCTTTCCTGGAGGGCTGTGCCCACTTCACCATGGTACCTGAGTGGGCTGTTCTCCCAGAAAGGGACATCCACCCACCCCCCCACCCCAGCACTCTGAGGGCACACAGTATTTATACGAATAATTGGGAATTTCTTGGTGGGCTGGTGGCACCGTTACTAAAATGAATGTTCTCTACTTTGCTCACTGTGGTGATAAAAGAAGAAACGCCAAACATCACAAAATAGTCTTCATGATATTTAGAGTTTAGCTACATTCATCTTAGTTCTGAGTTTTAAGAAAAGTCAGGCACCTCTATATGCAAGATTTATAGTTCTCCTAGTTCCTCTCAAAAAAAAATTTTTTTTTTCTCCGATTCGCCTATAAATTCCCCTGAGTCTTCCAAGAGGACAGTGAATCAAGGCTTTGGCAGCGCGCTTCATGGAACAGCATCAGTCCTCCGGCAGAATTTCCCTTAGCCCTGGCTGGTAGCGAACAGTGCGCATTTTCGTCCCATTTCACTGGGAAGCGCGGTTGGGGGCGGGGGGCGCAGAGAACCGGGAACAGCGAGCGGCTGTTCTGCCCGCGTCTCTTCTGCCCGCGACCCCTCCTTCACCGGCGCTCATTCATTTCGCGCCGCTTCCCTTCCCTTCTCTCTCCATCGCATGCGCTCTGTTTTCCTCATTCACCTTGGTTTTTCTCTTGTCCCCACGGGAATATAAACTCCGCGAGGCAGGGCGCGGGCCGGGACCCAGGGCGAGAGGAGCGCGGTCGGCGCCCAAGGGCAGGGTGGGATCCTGTCCTTACTCACATATTTGATGTTTTGTTCACCACTAACTTTTTTTTTTTTTTTGCATTAATTTTGAAAACTTAAAATATTGCATCAGAATACTATTTATCTTGATCACTGAGTTTTTTGGCGCTAAATCCCTTGAATTCTGCGCCCCGCGCGAGTGCCTCACCCATTCCGGGCAGGGAGTTGAAACTATTTGAATCCCAGTGCCGGGCACAGTAACACTCTGGTTCTCGGAATAACACATTCCTTAAGAACCGCCTCCAGTTTCTTGCAGGGACCCTCCCAGCCAGAGCGCAGTACTTCGGGGCAAACCCCAGGAAAGAACAGGGCCCAGGTGTCCCCAACGCCGGGTCCCTACCCCGTCCGTAAAGGTGGAACCGCTCTTACCCTCCCGCGCGCGTCGCCGGGACCCCTGGGGCAGGCGGGGAGCGACCGTGCGCGGGGTGGGGCGAGCGCCAGCGGGACCTGGGGCGAGGGTGCGACAGGCGGGGCTCAGGGGAGGGTGCGGAGGGGGAGGGCATGGGAGAGGGTGGAGAAGAGTGCGTCGCCGGGAGCGCGGAGAAGGCTTGCCGCGCACGACCGAGAGCTGCGCAGGTGGGTGGGAGGTGAAGGGGGCTGCAGAGGAGGGCGTTGGGGCGGGACGCGGGGGCAGGAGGGGCGGGGCCGGGGCGGGGGCCCCGGGCGGGGGCCCCCTCGGCTCCCTGGAGGCGGGTGCTGTGTGTGCCGCTGTTGCGGCCGCTGCGTCTGGGGTCGCGGCTGTCTGTGAGTGTACCCCCCTCTCCCCAGTACGGACGCCCCTACTCCAGCCGGAGGCCGAGGCTCAGGCCCCTGCTGAGGTCCGAGTGCCCGGCTGTGCGAAGGGAGCCAGCCAGTCCCTTCGGCTGGCTGCAGACGGACGGTGACCGCCACTGGCCCCAGGTGACCGTCCGCCTGCAGGTGATCAGCCACCTGCGCTCACTGCCGCCCCTCCTCCGCCTCGTTTTCCCGCAGGTGTCCGTGCGCTCCGCCTCACCGCCCCGCGTCTCCCGGCAGGTGTCCTCCCGCCGCAGGTGTCCTCCCGCCGCAGCTGTCCCGGCTCCCGGCCATGGTGGACGTGCTGGGCGGGCGGCGCCTGGTGACCTACGACGGCACGTGGGTGGAAGCCGAGGCGGCGCTGCAGAACAAGGTGGTGGCGCTGTACTTCGCCGCGGGCCGGTGCGCGCCCAGCCGTGATTTCACGCCGCTGCTCTGCGACTTCTACGCGGAGCTAGTGGACCAGGCGCGGCCGTCCGCCCCCTTCGAGGTGGTCTTCGTGTCCGCCGACGGCAGCGCGCAGGAGATGCTGGACTTCATGCGGGAGCTGCACGGCGCCTGGCTGGCGCTGCCCTTCCACGACCCCTACCGGCAGTGAGTGGGGACGGTTTGGGGGTTCTGGGAGCTGTTGGGCGCGCCCCCCAGCCCCCATCCCAATCCCTCATCCCTGTGCTTCTCCCAGCCGTCGGGAGCTCTTTGATAACCCCATCTCCACCCCAACCCGTTTGAGCCTCTCTCAGCTACATCGTAGTCTCTGCTTCGGCTTCCCAGGGAGGCTCTAGCGGTTGGCTGACAGGGGGCATCTGCATCACCGTGGGCTCTTGGTGAGCCTGGACAGTGGCCTACTCTAGCCTCTGACTCAGTGGGTCTGAGGCTCCGGGAATCCGAATTTATAAGGAGTTCTGGTGATGCTGATGCTGCGGTCCAGGAAGCCCGCTCTGGTAAATCACAGCCCGGGGACGCCCCGTCCTACGGCGCAGGGAAGAAACCGCCCCTTATCTGGAGAGCGGAAGAGGAAGACCCAGAAAGGCCGTTCAGGTCAGAACTGGAGACCATGGGTTGACTGCTGTGGGCCAGTAGTACGGGACTGGGGACCAGGTGCTGCGGGGGAAGGGTCAGGACTCAAGGGCTGGAGGAACTTAGTGCCAGGCCACGTTGCAGTTTCATTTTTACTGGCAGTGACTGAAATTTCATTAAGGCGTCTCCTGCTCCTATAACTGTAGAAAGAAGCAGGTTCCTGGATTCTTGAGGAGACTTGTCAGAGGTGACAAAAATCCTTGCTCTCTGAAGGGATCTTGCCCCACCCTTGCTTTAGAAAAGATGTAACATGGCAGGGAACCTCAGCTCTGCTGGATTTCACAGTTTGTGAGCAAACTGGAAATTGACCCTAGTGCTTTATTGGCTGTGGTCATGACCTCCATGGAGAGGAGGAGGGAGAAGCGGGGGGAGGAGGGGAGGGGGAGGAGGGGGGAGGGGAGGGGAAGGGGAGGAGGAGGGGGGAGGGGAGGGGAAAGGGAGGAGGAGGGGGAGGGGAGGGGAGGGGGAGGGGAGGGGGAGGAGGGGGAGGGGAGGGGAGGGGAGGGGGAGGGGGAGGGATGGGGCACAGACACCGATTGTCTGGCATGTTGGGGTCTCATCTGGTGTTAAGAGTCCACATGTAGGTTTATTGCTCTTCACAAAGTGCATTACACCACCGTCCCTTAACAAATATGGAGGTGAATTTCTGGGTTTTGTTTTATAGCAGCATGTGTTGCATTTCTCTGGGGATTAATATTCAGTTGTGACATTTCCTCCCCCCGACCCTAAATTAATTATTCTGAGATGGCTTTCCTTCTGGACAATTAAAAATGGAAGCTAACTTTGGAAAGTTCCCTGGAGGAGTCATTTTCCTCCAGCACATGCTTTTGGTGATGCCGAGGAAGAGGTGAGGCCCAGGCCCTTGAGGGGTGGGGGGCGGGTGCCTGCTTCCCGAGGCCTCACTCACAGCAGGATTAGGAAAGTCTTCGATGATAAATCCAAATGCCCGTGATTTACTTGGCAGAAGGATTCATATACCTTCACGTCTAGTGGTGGTTGTAAAATGTTTGATTTGCTTAGCGTTCAAGTTATGCACAGCTTTTGAAAGAACATACTTCGTTTTTGAAAGTGACAGAGTGACAGTGTTAGTAATAAGCTCAGGCCCTGGGCAGAGCCCAGCTGTGGGACCTATTCGTGGGGTGACTGTAGGTAAGGTATTCAACCTCCGAGTATAATGATACCTCACAGGATGGATGAGGACTGCGCTGATGCAGGAATTCAGAGCGTTGTCAGCTGGTTGTATACCAGGACTTTGTGTCTGTTGCCCATTCCACGGTTTTGAGGCACAGGGACTGGTGCTCCTGGCTCTGGAACCTGTCCTTTCTGCTACGGCTTCCTCTCCCAGGGGACACTGAGCCTCAGCACAACCTTGCTAGGAGTGGGGGGGAGTGGGGGTGCCGTGCTCCCTCTGCTTCCCGGGTTATCTGGTCAAGGCCCATTCAGTCCACTACAGGTGCTGAGCTGTTCAGGGCGACTGCACTCGGCCAGCTCAGGCGGGCCAGCCTGACCTTGGAGGAATCTGGAGGGGGGGGTTCTTTGGGGGGAAGTTAGCTCCTTGTGCCTCCCCCTTTCCAGACTGAACTTTGTTAATCCTGTCATTGCAATTTAGAAGTTAGGAAATGTGGTATTCTGTGGGAAATTCTTGGAGCTAGGCCCTAAATTCTGTTTATCCCAGCCTGCATTTTGGAATCAGATCATGAGCAAAAATGGAAATAGCTGCCACCAAGGAGAACTAAAGAATGTAGGAAGCCTCCAGGAGGCCTTTTCGGAAGTTCTTGATTTGTGCAGAGCATGGCATCTGCTTGGTGCTGTGAAAAGATGGGTCCAGGACCGTCATCACCAACCAGTCATGGTGAGGACCGTCATCACCAACCAGTCATGGTGAGGGACCCCAGGCTGTCTTCCCTCAGCAGCCAAAGCACGTCATCTGCTGTCCACTGGATTTCTGCTGACCAGCCTGAGCCTCAGGAGGAGACAGATCACCACAGAACCCACACACACCCCCTCCCGCCTGGGGTTACCCCGGGCGTGGCTGGAGGTGCGGCTGCAGATGCACCTGCAGGAAGAGAATGCCTAGAGCCACTCACCTGTCCGTGGATCTTGGCTGTCCAGTGCAGCCGGCATACAAGACCCGGCCTAGAGAGGCAGTTATTTACTGATGTCCCTACAGCTAGGGGCAGCGCGGGCCAAGGGTGGGCTCTCAGGTCCCGCCCAGATGCCTGTGTGCAGGTGGGCAAGAGGCCTGAGAGAGGGGACAGCATCGAAGACCAGGTTCTGTCCTGCCTTCCTTCCCTTTGTTATGGGCCCAAGAGCCAAGTAACAGCTTCTGACTTTGCCAGCAGGAATTTCTGTCATTTGCTGCCTGGCATGTGAGACCCACTCAGTCCGTGTCTCGCACACTCCCCTCCAGCATTTGACCCACGATCACCTTGTTTTCTTCCCTTTCCACCTGTGTTCTGCCAGACTGGAAAACTGATGTTCCAGAGTACTCTACACACTTTTCCACCTCCACAGGTCATACACATGCTGCATCCTCCAACCCTGGAGCCCCCGCTTCTCTGCCTAGTAGCTCCTCGTTTGTGCCACTGGGGACACTGGGAGCATGTCTGGCCCCAGAGGCCTATGCCCTCTATAGCTCGAGCCAGTGCCACCCCTGTGCTAAGAGTATGTGTCTGGGGTGGGGGCATGTCTCTGTAGTCTCTAGTGTTGGACCAGACGTTGTTCAGTGCTTGGCGCCTGCAGGGCACTTGTTTGATGGATGCTCGGAGCAAGTAGAGAGATTTGCTCGGTAACAGTCTGCCAGTGGCTGAGATGGAAAGAGACTGAAGACAGAAGTTGCCATGGCAACCCAGAAGCAGTTGTGCCAGGGATAAGGATGTGCTGCTTTAGGTGGAGGGAGGGAGCCAATGCTGCAACTGCACACAGAGCGAGGAGGAAATGGGCTCTCAGATTTCCCCGAAATGGTTAAAATGCTCAGAGTTATCACTTCATTCTGCCCAGCAACAAGGCTCTTTCCTTTCTGAGGCTTGGTCTATTCTCTCTGGACACAGTGCCCAGAGGAGATGGAGATGACTTCGGGGGAGGAGGGTTGTTATGTGTCTTTCCTGCATGGTTCCAAGGTTACAGCTGTCCCCAAGCAGAGGCTGCCAGGGTGGGGATTTGAGGACCCACACTGGGTGACTCTTTGAAAAGAAGCTGGAGCAATGAACTGTCTTCAAACCTCCTTCTCACTCCTCAAAGCCCCACCTGGTTCCTGATATCCCCGTGTCGTCCCTTTTTCCTTCTCAGTCTTGGTAGAGCTTTGCTCTGTTTTTTAGTCTAAGAATCGGGTTTGGCTTTGTTGCTCACCCCATGTTGATTCATTTCCTTGTCCAGTGATTTCTGTCCTCAATCTTCTTTTGCCTTCTTTCTACTTTCCTTGTAATTGCTTCATCATTGTTCTTCTAGTTTCTTGAATGAAATGCAGACTTCATCTATATAGAGGCCTTTTAGTTTTGGATAAGAGTGTGTAAGACAACTCTCTGTGTCTAATTGTATCTATAGCTTGGGACCCATAGTATATGGGCATTATGATTTCATATATAATATATGGTTATTTAATTTTTAACTGATTCCAAAAATTATTGCTTATTGGTTTCCAATTCCATTATATCATTAAGTGGTCTGTGTATCACTGATTATTTGAAATATATTAAGATCCCTTTATGACCGAGAACATGGCTGGTTTTGTCACCATTTCATGGATGTTTGAAAACAAGGCATATTTTCTCTCCATTGGGTGTAGGTACTGTGTTTTTCTTCCTGCTTGAATTAAGATTTGTCTTGGCCTTGGATACTGGAAAGCAGCAGGAAGGGCCTGATGGAGGCGTCACGGGGGAGATTTAGTAACAGGAGGGTCTCAAGTGCATTTTTCCTTCCACTCAGTTTTACAACCCTGAGGGCGACAGATGAGGGAAATCAGACTACAGTTAATGTGAGGCCCTGGCAAGCTGGCTGTGGTAACAGGACGGGGATTTTCACCCAGCTGTCCTGTCTTGAGGGTACTAATCCCTGTGAAGGTTATGGGGAGACTTGCAAAACTAAGAAGGCAGATGCTCCTTTCCTTAAATGAATACAAATAATTTTGTGAAATGGTCACTCAAGGGGTTAAATGTGACAGTAAAATGTTTCTCCCATAATGTTAATCAGTGTGTCCTTGAATCTGTAAGGCAGAAAGTCTAGTAAGCCTTTGTATTTATCTAGAACTCATGGAATTTTAACTTTTGCTATTATACGTACCTGATGTATTTAAACCTCCTGAGATGTAGGAGGGATACAAATTTATTGGGTTATATGTGGGTTTAAAATTGCACTGTGCAATTTGGCAACCACTAGCCACATGTGGCTACTTAAATTTAAAAGTGACAAAAACAGGGAATTCCCTGGCAGTCTAGGGGTTATGACTTAGTGCTTTCACTTCCGTGGCCCGGGGTTCAATCCCTGGTCAGGGAACTAAGATCCCACAAGCCACTTAGGGCAGCCAATACATAAATAAATAAATAAATAAAATTAAATAAAACCCAAAATTCAGTTCCTCAGGCTCACCAGCCAGATTCCAAGTGCTCTGTAGTCACATGTGGCTGTGGCTGTGACATTGGGCAGCACAGATGCAGACCAGTTCCATCACTGCTGACATTCCTCTGCGACAGCACTGTCTTGGACCCAGCTAGCAGCAAGAAGAAAAGAGCCCAAAGGAATCCTCAGCCCAGTGGGAGGGCTCACCGGGCAGGCCGGGTTCTAAGGCTTTGCAGGCTCAGCTGGCGCTGGGGAGACGCTGGTCCCTGCAGACGTGCAGCAGCCTGGCCTGTCCCACGCTGACCCTCGGTCGCCCTCTTCTCTCCCACAGTGAGCTGAGGACCAGGTACCACATCATGGCCATCCCCAGGCTTGTGATCGTGAAACCGAGCGGGGACGTCATCACTGACAAAGGGCAGAAGCAGATCCGGGAGCGGGGGCTGGCCTGCTTCCAGAACTGGGTGGAGGCAGCTGACATCTTCCAGAATTTCTCCGGTTGAGCTGGGGGGAGATCTCCGGGGACCTGGACAGGTGTGTGTCACTCCTGTTGCTGCAGCGTGAACATGACAGAGAAGAGGAGCATCCTGTTTCCTTTCTCGATGCTGGTGGTTTCTTTCAGAGCAGAAGCACTCAGCTGTGATGGAAAGAAAATATTGCTCAGGGAATGCCCTCCCAGTAGCCTTGTTTGTAGTTATTTTTATTATTCTTAGCATAGCTTTCTTCACATGAGCTGAAGTGTGTTCACACTGAGCTATTGGAAATCTATGCAAAACATGTATTTATACAGGCTCTTCAGGTGAAATAGCATATTTATTAATACATTTTCTGGAGATGCCTTTATTTTAATGACATGCTTTCACAAGTATATTTATTACTAAAGTTTGCAGAATCTATTTGCTTTAATAAACAAACCTATTTCCACCTGGAGCTCTCTGATTTCCTTCTTTCTCCTGGCAAACCAAGTGCCCTTACGAGGAAAGTGAAGCACTCAAGAAATACCATTCTCAAACACTTCGTTCGGTTTTTCAAAGGGGATAGTTTTTATTTATCTTTTTTATTTTTTATTTTTTTACTTTATTTTATTTTTATTTTTTTAACATCTTTATTGGAGTATAATTGCTTTACAATGGTGTGTTAGTTTCTGCTTTATAACAAAGTGAATCAGTTATACATGTACATATGTCCCCATATCTCTTCCCTCTTGCATCTCCCTCCCTCCCACCCTCCCTATCCCACCCCTCTAGGTGGTCACAAAGCACAGAGCTGATCTCCCTGTGCTATGCGGTTGCTTCCCACTAGCTATCTATTTTACGTTTGGTAATGTATATATGTCCATGCCACTCTCTCGCTTTGTCCCAGCTTACCCTTCCCCCTCCCCGTGTCCTCAAGTCCATTCTCTAGTCGGTCTGCATCTTTATTCCTGTCTTGCCCCAGGTTCTTCTGACCATTTTTTTTCTTTTCTTTTCTTTTTTTTGGTAGATTCCATATATATGTGTTAGCATACGGTATTTGTTTTTCTCTTTCTGACTTACTTCACTCTGTAAAACAGTCTCTAGATCCATCCACCTCACTACAAATAACTCAGTTTCGTTCCTTTTTATGGCTGAGTAATATTCCATTGTATATATGTGCCACATCTTCTTTATCCATTCATCTGTTGATGGACACTTAGGTTGCTTTCATGTCCTGGCTATTGTAAATAGAGCTGCAATGAATATTTTGGTACACGACTCTTTTGATAGTTTTTAATTATGAGTCTTCTTGGGATTCTTTTCTTCTCTTTGTTTTCTTTTCTTACACTTGCTTTTAATAGCATCACAGTATCTTAGAAAGAAAAGAAAATTTCAAGGCTGCATAGTCACATCTTCAAGATCAAACCTCCACATCTTCTAAAAGATGCTGATTGATCCAGGTAAACGAAAGTTCACACATAATCTTTTTTTTTTAAATTTTTATTGAAAGGTAGTTGATTTACAATGTTGTGTTAGTTTCAGGTGTACAACAAAACGATTCAGTTATACATATATATTCAATATATAACTATACATATTCTTTTTTTAACATTCTCTTCCATTATAGGTTATTACAAGAAATTGAGTAGAGTTCCCTGTGCTATACAGTAGGTCCTTGTTGGTTATCTATTTTATATATAGTAGTGTATATCTTTTTTTTTAAATTTATTTATTTATTTTTGGCTGTGTTGGGTCTTCGTTTCTGTGTGAGGGCTTTCTGCAGTTGCGGCAAGCGGGGGCCACTCTTCATCGCGGTGCGCGGGCCTCTCACTATCGCGGCCTCTCTTGTTGCGGAGCACAGGCTCCAGACGCGCAGGCTCAGTAGTTGTGGCTCACGGGCCTAGTCGCTCCGCAGCATATGGGATCTTCCCAGACCAGGGCTCGAACCCATGTCCCCTGCATTGGCAGGCAGATTCTCAACCGCTGTGCCACCAGGGAAGCCCAGTAGTGTATATCTTTGCTGATAGCAAGAGGGTTGTGTGTGGTGCCAGTTACGAGCTCCTGAGCCTCTCCTCTCGCTGGCTGGCCTGCTGGAGATGGCCAGCTGCATTCTGATCCACACAATTGGAATCGTGAAATACCAGGCAGCCACCTTTAGCCTGGTACCCATCTGCTGACCCACTTGGCCTGCTGGGTCCCTCAGCTGGGAATTTGGAGCAAAGCTGTCCCTTGTAGGATGCAGGAATCCCCGTGTTTCCCTAACGAGGCCCTCTGTGGAGCAGTGCTGGGCAAAAAGTGAAGAAGGCCTCTGGTTGCTCTGCTAAACCCAGAACATGAGAGCTGAGTCCGTGAGGGTGAGGCCACATCGTTGGCTTAATTAGAGCAGGGCTGGGGACTCCATGGCGCAGTCACTTTGATCTCCCCCCCACCCCACCCGGCCCATCAGTCAAGTTCTCTCCACTGAGACTGAGACCCAGTGTCATTGGGGTCCGTGGGTTGACTAAGGACATATTTGATGGAGGTAACCTGGTCATTATTCGCCCCAGAAATAAAGTGTAAAACTGCAGTTTTCTTCCCAAAACAAGAGATGGTATATTCACTTAACTATGGTATTTTCCCCAGCACCATAGTGTTAGCTACCCTCTTCATCACATCACATTGTTACCATTGCTTTTTTGCGATGAAAACATTTAAGATCTGATTATGGTATTTTTAATCACACATTCTTAGGGGTGGGTGGGCATCTCTTGCAGGTGTAAAGTCCATAAACCATGTGTGCACGTGTGTGTGTGTGTTAACCACAACCAGACTTCTTAAAAAGTAGAGATATGTCCCTCCTGGTCAACATGCTCATTAGCTGCCATGAGGGAGCCCAGGTAGCATGCTGACCCCGGGGGCTGGAGCAGCGTGCTGCTGTGGGCTTGGCAGCTGCACAGGGTTGCATGTGTGGTCATTTGGCACCTGAAGGGAGAGAGGGGTCCCAGACAGAGGCTACCCCACAGCTGCACCAACCCTGCGGGGCACATGCCTCCTCTCCGAGGGTGTGGCTCAGGCTGGGAGTGTAATGTGTCCTTTACGGTATTATTGTTACCAGAAGATATTTTTTTTTACTATTATAACATCCCTAACAGTTAATTTTTCTCCAGGCAGAGTATATCCAGCTTTCTATCAGAGAACTATGGAGCTGTTTGCTATTTCTACAAGTGCCTTTGGCCACTGTATTGCAATAGCAAAACATGCTCACTGTGGAAAAAACAGAGGGAAAAATCCTATCATCCAGAGGTAAAGGCACTGTCGATGCTGTGCTACATGTATGTGTCCCACTAAAGTCACCCACCAGTACTTTCCCTGTGACTACTCATTGATTCCCATCTTTATCCTACAACCTGGAGACCCTTGTGTTGTCCTGGACCACCAGCAGCAGTATGGTTGTTGACGACAATAAGTATGGGTTGGGGAGAATGAGAAATGCAGCATCCTGGCTGTTGTGGTCAGCTCTGGCCGCCACGACAAAATACACTGACAGTTATTTCTCACAGTTCTGGAGGCTGATGTCCGAGACCAAGGTGCTGTGTGGTTGGTTGCTGTTGGGGGCTGTCTTCCTGCTTCCAGACAGCTGGCTTCTCACTGTGTCCTCCCGTGGAGAGAGAGCTCTGACGTCTCTTTTTATAAAGGCACTAATCCCATTGGGGGGGGCCCACCCTCATGACCTTGTCTAATCCTAATCACCTCCCAAAGGCCCACCTCAAAGTATCATCGCATTGGAGGTTAGGGGTTTAACATGCGAATTTTAGGGGCACACCCAGACCACAGCTGTGGCCCCACTAGCCCTGCATTCCATCAGGATTCTCGGGTGTCCGTGTGTGTGCTGATTTTAGAGAAGCACTGCTATAAGAGGTGTCTGTGTACTAAATTTGTTGAAATCATTACACTGAGCCCATAATTGTGGCATCTTTTCTCATGCCCAGGCTGCCTGATATGCAGGCAGTATTCGCTGCAGGCTGAGGACCAGCCACTCATTTCTGTGCAAGAACCACGTGCAAACCCCGGGAGGTCTCTCCTCAGCAATGTCACTTGAGAAAACATGTTGCTGATTGTGTGCTTGTGCAGGGCAGCTACTGAGAGAACATGCACACACACACACCACACACACGAACACCACACCACATATACACCACACACACACTACACACCATGCACAACACCACACGTGTTTTCTGAGTCTTTCCCTCCTTTCCTTTCTCTCCTTCTTTAATAGTATTTTGTTCTACTTCCATGAAAGCAGTTATATTCTTGTCTTTTAAGTGGGACACCGATGGGGTTGGGGGAACTAAGTGGAACGCCAGTGGGCTTGGTAACTTTGAGTTCCCCTTTAGAGTGATCTTGCTGGGCCATTTTGTTGGTGAGACTTTCCTCCTGGGCTGGTCACATGGGTCAGGAAACATCCTCCCATCCCCTGTTGGCAGGCAGAGGACTGGCTGCCAGGAATCTGGGGGCTGGCGGGGAGCACACGTTTTCACCTGATTTCCCTGAGTTCACTTTGGCACCACTCCTTCAGCTGTGTCTCTCCCACCAATAGAACCCACTGGTCACCTCTGGGAGAGGAGGTGGGTCACCCAGGGCAACGGGGTGGGGAGGGAATCTAGGGTCTGATGACTTCATGATCAAACCGCACAGCCCTCATAGGTGCCGTGTGTCTACCTCATGGGGTGTCTGGAGCTGCTGGGTCCCAGGCCTTTAGGATTTCCGGCTGTAAACCAGTTGGTTCCCACTTCGCCAGTGCTGGCCAGGATCCTCTGGGTGTGTGGGCCTGTAAGGGCAACCACCACTGCCCCCTCTCACTTTTAGAGCTTCCAAACATTTCTTATTGTTCCCTCTTTTGTTTTCCCATAATTTAAAAAAACCTTTTGCTATCATTTTAATGGCTCTGTCAGGGAGTGGAATTGCATGCAGATGTTCAAACTGCTTGTTTGCCTGAGAGTTGAGAAGAGTTCATTTTAAGTTTGCAATGCCACAAGGATGGTTCCTTTGAAAAATTTTATTTGATTTAGTGAACTGACAAAATGCTGTGTAAATCTAGCTTTCTGCTTTAAACGTGAATTTCTAATCTTGACAATGTCTCTGCAGTTGTCATTGCACGTTCAGTGTTATTTCTACAATATTTCTCTGCCTTTGTCGTTGGAGTATGAGAATGAGAACACTTGCGCCTGGTTGGACCCCGCCACTTTACACCATGGATAGGGAGCAGTGGTAAATGTGCCCTTGATTAGGGTCTAAAAGGATGATTTAATCCGGTGGAGCTAGTTGTGAATCTTAGGCTTGAAATCCTGGACAGTAGCTTTCTACTCTGCGTGAAAGCCACCTGTAATCCAGTATCCCATGCGCACAGTCTCTCCTTCAAAGAACAATTACTCATAGGCAATAGTAATTGAAAAGGAATTCCATTTGTTACTTGCATCATTGAAAAATAATTAAGGAGATCCATTCTACAGCCCCAAACTACACATCGAAAACTCACCTTGCCTCTGCTTCCCAAAGCTCCCTCCAGAATCTCCTGTCGACTCCCACACACCGGGCTCCCCACACCCCGTCTCCTTCTCTCTCAGTTCCTCCTCTCATAGAGTGTTTTAGTGACTCTGGTTCAATTTGCATCACTTTCCTTGTTCTCCTGATGCTGCCTTCTCCTCACTGGGGACCTGGGCTGACCCGGAGGGCTCTTAGTGGCTGCGGGAAGCGGCGAGTCTACAGGATAAAGAAACCATTCTCTCTCTGGCTGTGGAGTAACAGCGAGAAGGCTGGCTAGGGATGCGGCAGACCATGTCTCCCTCATACGTTATATAAAATGCGTCTCTTATTATTCCAGGTAAATATAAATCCCTGGATTAAGGCCTTATGATTTGGGGGTTAGCATTCTCAGTGATTGGGCATAAGATAAATAATTTTTCTTATGTCCTTTTACTTTCTTGCTTTCCTTTTCTGAAACAGAAAAAGTCATTATGTTTAGTCTCTTTCCCTTACATATGTATCATGATGATTTTATTTGTTACAAATAATCATCTTCAGTTTTGGGGAAAATACATTGTTTTAATACAAGGTTTTGGATATTAACTAATACATTCATGCATCCATTCATTCGACAAGTATCTGGTGCTCGTCAAGCAACTAGGCTGGCATACATTAAACATTTCATTAAATGGTCTGCGACAGAGCGTGGGGACCTCAGGCAGGGTTTAGGCTCACAAGTGAGAGAGGAGGGCGGAGTTGGCGGAACCTGCAAGGGCAGCTGCCCACCTGACACCACGGCCCTAGGATCGGGATCTCAGTACCCTTTCTCCAGAGAGCAGGTCTGAGGCCATTCCCAGGGTGTGATTACTTCTCTACATGGATGGCGACCATCTGCTGTGAGTTGGATGGGAGAATCTCTCTCTGCATTGAAGGAAGTCATCCAGCAGCATTTCTGTCCTTAGGGCCCTGGAGGTGATGACATATACCGGCGCTCCCTGAAGGATGGAGGATGCGCCCAGGACCGTGCCCCGCGTGTCTCTCTTTCCCTCCAGGGGCAGGTTTGCTCCATGACATTTTCTCCCAAACAGATTCGCCAAGCATCCTTTGTAAGGCCAGCATCACGCCCCACATGGCGCTCATTGGGCAGGTTTTCCTGGGAGGATCAACATAACCAATTGGCTGAAATGAAGCCTCAGGTTGACAGGACAAAGGGGATGGGCTGGGGATTTTCTGTATCCACAGAGCAGATTTTGTGGGCAAAAGGTTTGTGAGGCTTTGGGATTGCAGGAGAAGAGAGGCAACATTTGTAATTGTGGCAAATATCTTTGCAGGCTGCGCTTTTGTACACCTCAGCTGACAAGGACCTTCTTTCTTCCTCCCTCTCCCAGTTTCAAGAGAGACCCAAGAAACCGCAGGCTTGGGTGGCTCCCCTTCCAGGGGGGCGTCAGAGCTTCTGTGGTGAGGTTCCCGGCCCTGCAGCCAGCTGTGCCAGGGTTTCTGGGGTGCTTACACTGTGAGGATGTTCTTAAGGTACAGTTGATTAAATAGACACTCACATACACAAACGAACCACTTTTGCTGTCCGAGTTCATCCCAATTTGCAGAATTGGTGGGTTAGGAATGGTTTTCCTCCTTCCCTGTGTTCAGGTGGGGAGGCGCCCACCAACAGCCTGAGACAGGCGGGAGTAACCCAGCCCCAGAGCATCTGCCTTGTCCCCAGAGAGACCCCGACTGGCTGCGCAGTTACAGATGCGCTTCCAAGCCCCAACCACCCGGAGCAAATGAGACGGAAACCAACAAACAAAGAACTCAACAGTATCCCTCTCCACTCAAGAACCTTTGAGCCAGGGGAAGAAAATTACAGGAGGAGTCAGTTCACCCCCTCATTTTATTTTATTGATATAATAACCCCCTGGAGCAAAGGTCTCTCCTTCACATTTCAGGAACTGCCCTACAGCTGTTGGTTCACCCTTGCTTCATTTAGCAAATGTCATTTGAGGACTTGTTTAAGGGGCAGATGATTGTGCCTCCTTCTCCCTGCCAGGGCTTCCCAGGACCTAGGTCCAAAGGGGAGGAGACAAGCCCTCTGTTCCTAAGTGGCAGGTCACTCCATACTCACAGGGCTCCCTGTCCCCATTTTCAACCTCTTGGCACCTGTATCAGTCAGCTTGGGCTGCATAACAAAGCACCACACACAGAGTGGCTTAAACAATAGACATTTATCTCTCACAGTTCTGGAGGCTGGACGTCCAAGATCAAGGCGTGGGCAGGGTTGTTTCTCCTGAGGGCTCTCTCCTTGGCTTGCAGACAGCCACTTGCTCCCTGTGTCCTCACGTGGTCTTCCCTCCGTGTGTCTGTGTCCCAATGTCTTCTTCTTATAGGGACACCAGTCATATTGGATTAGGACCCACCCTAACTACCTCATTTTAACCTAATAACCTCTGTAAAGACCCTATCTCCAAATACAGTCACATTCTGCAGTACTGAGGGTAATTCAATATATGGATTTTGGGGGGGGGGATACAATTCAGCTCATAACAGCACACAACAGCACCCAACGCTCAATCTCCTGAAAGCACTCTGCACTGAGCAGAGACATCTGCTTCTAACTAATACTCTCTGAGTTTCTCAGTAAACTCAGACAACCCAGAAACAACAGAAGAGGAGAAGGAGTGGGTGACAGCCTGTCAGGGACCTCTTTCCCTTCAGGTCCACCTGCTCTCCTGTGCTGCCCACCCAAGGTGGCCTCTGGGGTGTGGGACAAGGAGCCAGAGGCCTCTGCTTGGGGCCCAGGCAGGTGGACGTTGCGGCCTGCCGGCAGTATGGCGGATGGGTGGACACCACGAGGAGCAATAGCAGCTCTCTGGAGACTGGAGGCTGATTGTGGCTAACCCAAGATGCCCCGCTCTCCTGAGACCCCGGAGAGACGGCCTCCGCAGGGACTCCTCTGAGACTCAGTGCTTCGGCACCTAGCAGGCTGGTCCTCCACGACCAGCCAGCTTCCACTGCTTGTCCGCCACAACAACAGCGACAACACGACAGTAACTGCAAAGGGCGCTCTCTTTCCCAAGTACATTCACTCATGTGCTCTCATCCCCCTCAGTGCCCGCAGCCGCTCCTGACCCCAGCTCTGCGACAGAATCTACATTCCATGCTCTGCACTTCCCGCCAGGTGTAACCTCATCCAACTCGCCCAGTCCATTTACAGTTATTTATTTTTGGCTGCATTGGGTCATTGTTGCTGCGCGCGGGCTTTCTCTAGTTGCGGCGAGCGGGGGCTACTCTTTGTTGCGGTGTGCGGGCTTCTCATTGCCGTGGCTTCTCTTGCTGTGGAGCACGGGCTCTAGGCGCACGGACTTCAGTAGTTGTGGCACGCCGGCTCAGTAGTTGTGGCTCGTGGGCTCTAGAGCACAGGCCCGGTAGTTGTGGCGCACCGGCTTAGTTGCTCTGCGGCATGTGGGATCTTCCCGGACCAGGACTAGAACCCATGTCCCCTGCATTGGCAGGCGGATTCTTAACCACTCTGCCACCAGGGAAGTCCGCCTGGTCCATTTAAACTCAAAGTTCAGGGCAACAGTGATGATGTGAGTCCTTCTACCCTGAAATGGCAAAATAAATGGAATAAGTAGAAAGATTGTGCATCCTCCCCGCAGGGAGCCTCCCAGACGGCTCACTTCCTCTTGGGGCTGCTCTCCTGGCCAGGTTCACTCCCCACGTCCAGCAAAGCCAAGTCCTGAGATTGCAGGCGGGAGAGACTGGGGAGTCTGACACCTTTCAGGGTGACCCAGCAAAGCCAGTGAGCCCTCCCAGAGTGGCGCAGCCCCTTCCCCTTTCTGCAGGCTCTTAGAAGGAGGTGAGCGCACCTGCTTAAGGACCATCATTCTCAGAGGAAGATGGAGCTGGCAGAAACCCTGAGCAGAAAGGGGGGCTGCAGTTTCCTCAGGAATCATGGCACAGTCTCCCTTTCTTTCAGCATCAGGAAATCTGAACACAGATCTTCACATGGTAGTGTGAATTCTGGCTTCAGTGCAGATGTTAAGAGAAGGCCTGTCACCCGGGCACAATAGCGGCTCCTGGACCAGCTGGGTGCATCTATCTGCCTGCTCTGGCCTCGTTGTCCCTCTGGCCCCGTCTTCCCTGTGGAGATGAATCTTCCCTACCTTCATCCACATTCCACTTGCCACGGGCTCCTGCCTTCCCAAGGGGCTGGTGACCAGGGTGTAGGCTGAAAAGGTCCAGAGGCTCTTGGATGTGGCGACCTTGATCACTGCAGAGCCCTCAGGGGGTGCAGGAGCAGGGCTGGGCGTGGAGGGTAAGTACGGGGATGAAAGCATGAGATTTCCTTCCTATGTTAACAAATCTCAGGCTGACTCAAGAACTGCTTAGACAAAACCCCCAAAGCGCAGGTGATAAATAGAGCTCTTATGACTCTAGTTTACATAAAAATTGAATATTTCTGTGACAGAACTAATGGACAATTGATTAAGAGAGAAGACGTTTGCAATGGCTGAAAGCAGAGGATCGCAGGAAACCATGAGATTCCTCCCCACGTTGTCTGTGAAGTTCCTGCAAGTGACAAGAAAGGACAGTGGGGAATGTGCAAAAGGCATGAACGGACGTGTTACAGAAGAGGGGGCCAAGAGGCTCACAGACCCCTCAGGAGATGCTAACCCCCTCAGTCATTGGATATGAGTTGCAAGAGCCCAGCTGGGCTTGGAGAGCTGTGTGTCCACCCCCAGGAGAGTGAAGAGGTGCACCGTGGCAGATGGCGCCAGGGCAGGACATGCAGCAGCTAGAGGCCTCAGATTAGAGGTTCAAATAACATAACGTGGAAACCACGCTCCACGGGGCAAAAAGAGAAAAGTATTCAGGATGCCTTGATTCTGCAGATCTTGGAAGACTGAAGAGCAAAAACAGGCTGTAGAAGACTGCCAGCAATGCCTGGGATTGTTGCTGCAGGTCCCCTGGCCCTGGAATCAGCATCTTGTGCAGGCAGCTGGCCTTGACCTGAGAGACAGATGGTCATTTTCCAACATGTTTTCACCAGTGACCTGAGTACAAGCAGCATGGATGGCTATTAAGAGTGGCATGCTGAGTGAAGAAAGCAAAACACAGAGTGAGCTATGAGATGGGTATGCAATATTGTCATTTATGTCATTGAAAATATGCATACGCGCGAGAAAACCCCACACACGGCCCAAGAACACACGCAAACCAAAGTATGCACGAGACCTACAGCATGAGTTCCTGGTGCTGGAGGAGGGCTGTGGAGATACAAAAGGGACATAAACATGGGAACAAATAAAAATAAGAGGTGAGCCTCATGTTGGCCAATGATGACACTGCACATGGACCTCTGCCCAAAGGATAAAAAATGAAACGCACAAATCCAAGATTTGATACCAATCACACCCACCAGGAAGACTCAGTTACAAAGATGGAAAATTTCAAGTGCAGAGAGCACCACTGTGGGAGCATGGATTAATGCGGTCATTGTGGAAACTCGTTTGACTGATTCTGCTAAAGCTGAAACTTTGCATACCCTGGAACTCGGGGATTCCAAGGTCTATACCAACAGACCACCAGAAAACACAAATGAGGATGTGCATAGCAGCGCTATTGGTAACAGCCCTGAACTGGAAGCAGCTCATGGCCCATCAGTCGCAGAATCAGTAAATCATTCGCAATGTATTTACAAAGCAAGGACCTGCAGCTGCACACAATGATATCGATGAATTTCAACAATTAGCATGGAGTGAAGTCAATCAGACACAGAGAGTCCAAGAGGGAGGTTTTCACTGAGCTAGTGCTGAAACAGGTGAAATTGATCTGTGTAGTTAGCAATCAGGATGGCCATTGCCCTGGGGGAGGGGTTGGAAATGAAACAAACCACAAGGGTGCCCGGGGGTGCTGGTGACACAGGTGTGTGCACTTTGTGAGAATATGTCCGAGCTGTTCATTTCTGTTAACTTTCAATAAAAAGGAAAAAAAAAAAAAAAGAGAAAAAGAGAAAGAAAAAAAAGAAAAGCAGTTTAAATTGTAGTAGTGATCTCGGGTGGCCTCGGCCTGCAGCAGCTTGAAGCAGGATTTTGGTTCCCAGCCAGAGACTGAACTCAGGCCGCGGCAGTGAGAGTGCTAAATCCTAGCCACCAGGCCAGTGGCCTGTGACAAGGCCTTGGCCCGTATGGCTTTGCAGAAAATGAATTTCCACAAAGAAATGGAAAGTAGTGAAACAAAGTGTTTATTAGGAGGAAAAGGGCTAAGTGTGGATAGACACACGGGCAGACTCAGAGAGAGAGTCGTGCCCCCGTGGTAGTTTGAATCACTTATATGGGGCATTTCTTCCAGGTTTCCTTTGGCCAACCATCTTGCTTTGTCTGGTTCTGAGTCTGTATTTGGTTTATCTCAGGGTCCTTCCATGCGTGTGCGTGCATCTCTTAGCCAAGATGGATTCTAGCGAAGAGGCCTATGGGTAGGTTGACATCACCTACTGTGGGGTGGCCCCCCCTCCCTTTTTGACCTTCAAGGAGCCTTTCTGCGCATGTGTAGTCGGGAAGGTCTCCTTGACTTCGAGAATGAGGAATAGTGGTCTTTTATCTCTTATCTGGGCAGGGCTCAGCTTCTCCTCCCTCCTGCTATTTTGGAGTTTCTGTCTACAGGGCATGAACTCCAGCGGCTCAGCCTGGAGCCTATCTATCTCCTGCCTCAGTAGGGCAAATAATAAGAGATCACACAGAAAGTTTTGCTTATTGACACAATATTAAAATACACTCAGACTGAGGGTTTCCCACATGTGGGGCTGGGGTCAGAATATAGAGATGGGTGACCTGTTGCCTGCTTGCGGCCCTGTACACCAATGCACACTGAAAAAAGAAATTTTCACATACTGAGGTATGGGGAAGTCATTCTGGCTTATACATGAGTTAACTTGAATTTTATGCTAACTAAAGCAGCCTGTTTGTGGCCTGTCAAACATACATTGCACATCTCATCTGCTTTAATTATTAAAGAAAAGAGCATCTCTGTCTCTTGACCAAAAGTAAAGACTGTCCATGTTAAAAATAAAGATTAAATGCCTCCCTTACTGTGATGCCAGTGTGTCCACATTTAATTTTTATGTGTGATGAGAACCGACACTGCTCCATTACTGAGCTGCTATCCAGCTATGACATCTGCTCGGCCTTTTATTCGTTTGTTTTCTGTCTCTTGCTGGAGTCTTCCTGCACAGCCCTGCATCTGTCTTGTTTCTTTTCACATGTATTTGTTGGCTGTTGCCTTTGTAAAGAGAGATCTCTTCCTTTTTTTTCCTCCCTCAAACTGGTTTTTTTATCTATACATAGAAAAGAAGCTCCTCTAGCATGTAAATTTGTCACCAGCCACCTTATGGCTTTTATTATGGTTGCTAAGTTGTGTCTGGATTTCCTGAGCACATGGTGGCATCAGTTTCCAATATGATGGCTTTGTCTTCTTCTTCACAATTTTCAGCTCTTGTGTTCCTCTCTCACCTTAAATCAACATTTAATTAAAGCGGATACATAATGAGAATGTTTCTGGTATTTCACTATCAAGATTGGTGCTTATTTTTGGTTTAAGATTCTTTTTTATCATAATAAGAAAATATCCACTTATTATTAAGTGTTTCATAATAGGAAAATATCCACTAAGTGTTTTAAAAATTTAATCAGGAATGGATGCTGAATTTTCTAAAATGCCATTTTAGCTTCTCTGCAGATAATTATGTGGTTTTCTTCTTTGACTTACTAATGTGGTGAACTGTGTGCATTGATGTCCTAATTTGAATTATCCTTGCGTTCCTGAGGGGTAAATCCTACTTGGCCGTGGTTTATTATTATTTTAATGAGCACTTGAATTAAATTTGTTAATATTTTATTGAGGCTATTTGCAGAGATATTCATATATAAGATTGCACATTTTGTGGCCCTGGATCTTGCCATGCACAGCGACGTGCCACCTGCATCTGCAGACTCTGCAGGATACAGACTTCGGTGCCCATCCAGGGTGTCATCCACTCTCCAGTGCAGTGTGCACGGGACAGCTTTTCATAGGGGGTGACTGGGTTTTGCTTGTTTTGTACTTTTCAAAGTGTGCTTTTCTTTTGGCGAATAGAGAGTATGGTGCTGGGGTTAAATCCTTTATTTAGATAAAACCTCTTAGGTGCCTTTGCTCACCTTGTCAGGCCTCAACTTCCTCATTTGTAAAGTGGAGATATTATCACACCTCTTTCGTAAGGCTGTTGGGGATTAAATGGATTAACAATACACACAAATTTCTAAAAACAGCATCTGGTACATAGTAAGTATTATGTAAGTGTTGGCTATTATTATGATCAATACTATTATTCATTTGTTAGCTCCAGAGAATGCCAAGTTTAACTAGAGGAACCCAGAGCTGGCTCATTGTCTTTAAATGCTCAGAGCTTTGGAACTGGAAGTGTGTGGGGAAGGGCCTCCGGTATAGACTTGCACTGAGGCCTGCAGGTGGGAAAATCATAGAGGCCGCTGAGCTAGCCAGCAGACTTGGAACCAGTGTTTTCTTGCTGGTTGAAACCCTCTTTCTGTCCTCCCGCCGTTTGAGGCTGTCGGCTGCCTCGGTAACCTGGGTGCAAGTGCGGGTGAGTGGGACCTGCCACACGAAGTGGAGGTTGCCATGGCAGAGCTGTTGTTTCCAAGCCAGGGTCGAATTAACTCAGCGGCTAACTCCCAGGTCAGCAGATTTAGTCCTGTCCTGTCCTGTAATATTCATAAAGGGCTTTGTCCCATCTGGTGGTGCCGCCGAGTCTAGCCTTGAGCATGTGGGAACATCCCACCAAATAAACTGCTGGCCGGCAAGCCACGGAGCTGCAGGCCATAGATTCCTGCAGAATCGAACAGCACCCACACACATCTCCACGGAGACCTCAGCCAGATCGCGTCTAGTCACAGAGAAATATTTTCCCCATCACAGGACACTTGGGCAGGGGTTTTAAATGGGTGGTGATAGAGCTTGGTTATAGAGCACCTGACTTGGAATCCTGGCCATGTGGCCGTGTCTCAATGATAGGCGTGTCTTATTGTTAATGAGCCCTTGGACCACATATGAATTTATGCTAATGAGGTGACTCCTGATGGAACCGTAGATAGCTTCAGGATGGGGTGGCTAAGCCAGAAACACCAACCACATGGTTAGAGGGTTGGGGCTTTGAGCCCCATATCAGCCAAACTTCCCAAATCTCCGGGGCAGGGGGAGAGGAGCAGCTGGAGATTCAATTGGTCATGCTGATGGCGTAAAACTTCGACAAAAACTCTGGACACCAAAGCTCAGTGGTGCTTCCTGGTTGGTGAACATGTGGATGTGGTGGGAGATGAAGTAGCTTGATGTACAGGAGGAGTACACAGAAGCTCTGTGTTTGGGACCCTCACAGACTTCACGCCATGCATCTCTTCATTTGGCTGTTCCTGATCTGTATCCTTTAGAATAAAACTTAATCAGAAGCATAGCACCTTTTTGAGTTCTGTGAGCTTCTAGTGAATTACCAGACTCGCGGGGGTCGTTGGGAAGACGTGGGATTGGTAGTCAGTTGGACTGAAGTATGGGTGGCTTGGGAAACTCCAAAGTGCAGCTGGCCTCTGAAGTAAGGGAAGTCTTGTTGGGGACTGTGCCTTCTAACTTGTGGGGTAAAGTGCTAACTCTGGGTATTTAGTGCCAGAATCAAATTGCAGTATACCAGCTGGGGTGGCAACACAAGAGTTAATGTCAGGAAAAAGTGGAATTAGCTGAAATCACTGAAATTACCCAAATCACTGAAAAATGTGGTTTGCGGGGAGAGAGGATGAAAGGGCGGGGAGCAAGGAAGCTTTGACTCCTGAGTGGTCATGGGGTCTCTACCCATGGTATGGAGCAGCTGCTGAGCTGAGGTCAGTTACTGAAGGTAAGTGACTAATGGAATTTAGAGATAATGGATCCAAATTCTGGGCAGCTGGCTCACTGGATCTGTAAGGAAATGCAAAATAATATGGAAAGAACAAAAGAAACAATCCCTTGGTTATTATTCTATGTGAGAGCTACAAAGAAAGAGAAAGGCCAAGCTTAGCTTGTGGCCAGGGAACTATAGCCTCGTGTCTCAGGGCCCCCACTGGAGGATGTGCTGGGTATCCCAGATGCAGGCCTAACTCAAATTACAGCCTCTAGTCTCAGAGCCATTTCCAAAGGAAAAAGGTGTGCCGAAGCAACACGTGACAAAGAAGGCTAGACTGATGGCCAAGGGAAGGCGGATAGAAGAGCGGAGAGAGAGTCAAGGGACTTGTGCCGTGGAGTGGAAATCCTGAAGTTATGAAGAAATGGGGTGAATAAAGCAGCTGTTAATGGTCCAAACAGAGGTCTTCTGCAGCATTCTCAGAGGATGACTGGACCAACAGGAGCCCCTGCTGGTTCCCTAACATCAAAGCAACAAAGCTGCTTTATTTACTCTAGCTTGGAGGAATTTGGAAAGGCCCTAGTCAAAGCTGGCAACAGGAAACCATACCTGCAATCACATGGGGTGATGGTCCAGCAATTGAATCAAGAGAAAGAGTGACAAAAAGGCCAGGGTTTCTTGGTTCAGTCCCTTGCTGGTGACCCAAAGCCAAACGCACATGAATATAAGACGGTCGGGGGGCAGGGAAGTTTCTGGGACTCTGTGACACGGGAGCCCATGGACTGTGGTACCAAAACCCATTGGTGGAGTCCCAACAGGTGCTATAATAACACAGAGAGAATATAGGACCACAAGTGTTGATAAAGCGGAAGTTTGGATGAAATTTGGGATGTAAAACATAAATGTGAAGAAGTTGTGTCTCCTTCACCTGAATGCTTTCTGGGCATGGGCATAATGTCTGGCTGGGGGGCACTTCCCCTATTTGGTACTGTAAAGCAAAACCCTGTTGGTGAAGTCCTGTAGTCAGGAATGCAAGGGTTGATGGATTAAGGTGAAGATTTGGTCCAAATTGGGCATGTCTGCATAGGCTTTTTGTGAAGTGGCTGCATCTCTTTTACCTGCATATGTGGTGGAGATGGATATTTCCTCCCCCCCAGAATTGTAAAACAGAAGGCAGGTACATCTGTCCTTCAGGCAGTATTGATTGGACATGTCGATGGGAACCAATAAGATGCTCGAGCCCTCACAGGTTGTTAATTTCAAACAGTATAGACTAGTGGCTGGAGTGCTGATGTGAACAAATTCTCCGTAGAGTCAGTAGCCTCGTATCAGGTGTAGACTGGGGCTTACGATAAAAGCCCATGAGTGCCACCCAGTGACATCTATTGGGACTTTGGGCTAGAGAATTTCCATTTGAGGGGCAATGACTAGCTTGTTATCAGGCATGAATTGAAACTGCCCTTATGACTGAAGGACTTAATCTTGAAATCTGAAATTCCCTTGATGTCTTGGGTAATGTCTGAGAAATGCTCCTGTAGAGAGGTCAATGCCCAGAAGAGTTCCATAATAAAATGGAAATTGTTTACCTAGGATCATGCTACTAGGGGAAATGTAGTTACTCACTGTACTCAAAAGCAAGTTGTCAAACTCCCGGAAATGGAATGTGGAGTAGAGGCTGCCAGACCTGGAGGAAGGAGAAACAGGGAGTTGTCATTTAATGGGTATGAAAAGTTCTGGAGATTATTGCACAACAGTGTGAATATCCTTAAAACTGCTGAGCTGTACACTTAAAAGTGGTTAAGGTGGTACATTTTATGTTTGGAGTATTTTACCATAATGAAAAGAGCAAAAGATCTGTAGACACATTTCTCCAAAGAAGATATACAAATGGTCAATTAGTACATGAAAAGGCGCTAACGTGACTCATTATTGGAGAACTGCAAATCGAAACTACCGTGAGATACCTCTTCACAGCCACTAGGCTGGCTGTAATAGACGACAGATGGTTAGTAACAAGGTTGGGGAGGATTGCAGACACTGGAAACTTCAGAGTGCTGCTGCGGGTGTAAGGGGATGCAGCCTCTTTGTACAACAGTTTTTTAATTTCTTTAAAAAGTTAACATAGGTTTACATATGGTCCAGCAATTCCACTTGTATGTATATACCCATGAGAAGTGAAAACATATGTCCATGGAAAAACTTGTGCACAAATGTTCATAGCGGCATTATTCAAAAGAACCAGACAGTGGAAACAATCCAAATGCCCATTAATTGATGATTGGATAGTTAAATGTGGTATATGTGTACATCGGATTATTATTCAACAATAAAAATTATTGCAGTACTGACACATGATACAACATGGATGAACCTTAAAAATATTATGCTCAGTGAAAGTAGCCAGTCACAAAGATTATGTATTGTTTGATTTCATTTATATGAAAATGTTCAGACATTTGACAGCCGTAGTGACAGAAATAAAGTGGTTTATTAAGACAGGGATAGGGGAAAGGAATGTGGGGAAATCATTATCATGCATCTGCTCTGCTGGAGATCTGAGGGGAGAGGGACAGCTCTCAATTGACAGGACTTGATAGCTCGTGGGAGAGGCAGTGATTGTACAAGAATAAGCAATAAGTAAGCCCAACATTTGCCCACTGTGTTGAGTGTAATAAAGGAAATAGAACGTGAGAGGTAGGTTTGGGGGGAGTGACTTCCTTACATAGTTATTCATTGCCGGGGGCCCTGAGAAGAAGAGTTTTCAGCTGATCTGGATGGAGGGAGGTTGCCAGCCTGGTGGGAGTGTTTTCTGGACTTGAAAGAGTTCCTGCAAAGGCTAGGGGAGGAGCTCCATGTGTTCTGCAAACTTGGGTGGAGGTCCTGGCAGGGGCTGGGTGGTTTGAGCACAGGTGTTTTCACCTGAGGGCAAGAGCCCGAGGACAGAGATTTCATTGTCATTCTGGGTGATGCATGTCAGATGACTTATTTTAAACCATTTTTTTCTTGTAGAATTCCTTAACTGATTTTTAAACCGCATTTTGAAACTTAAAAAAGATTACCAAAAGACTTGGTGTTAAGCTCGCCTTTCATTCTTGTGATTCAGGTGAGGGAGGGAGGATGTTGTGTTGAAGCGTGGGCCCTCCCACCCGCCACCACCACGCGGCACCTGTGCCCCCTGGCCTGGGATGTCGTCGCCGCCTACTGGGCCCTCCTGCGTGGGAACCACAGGTGGGACTGGGACGAACCTGGGTCTCTCCACTTTCACACCTGCTTCAGCAGCTGGCTCCTCCTTTCTCATTTTGGCGGCTCCTGGCTGAAGTGCGTGGAAGGGTTCTAGGTGCCCTGGAAGGATTCTATTCAACTCACACCTTCTTGCGAGGGAGGGGTCCCGCCAGAAATGGGAGACAAGGCAGAGCTCTGCTCTTTGTGGGACTGTGGGCAGCTTGGAGGTCCTGGGCAGCAGGAGGCGAGGTGGCCTCAGCTCCCTCTGGGGCTGTGTAGGTGCAGGCACCTGAGGCCGTGGGCCTCCTCGGGACCCTGCCCTGCCATGCCCCTGCCAGAATGTCTCCATGAACGGCTTCCTCTCGACCTGGCCACGTAGAAGGAGTTCCAGCAAAGAGGGGTCAGCCGTCCCTCCACCTAGCGGTAGGTGGGGTTTCCCATCTTCCCACCTGAAATGTGTCCTGCATCCAGGCTTGTGGCGGAGACCCCCTGAGCAGAGGCTGAGGTAGGGGCCTCATGACCCTCATTTGATAGTCCAGGGGCAGCTGAGATGCTGTGGGGGGCAGCGGGGTAGGAGGGCGGGAAGGCGGGCAGGGGCCTGGGAGCCCAAGGCCTGGGGCGGGGGGCACAGAGGGAAGTAGGAGAGAAGGATGGTCTCAGAGGGAGAGCAAATGGGGGAGGGGGTGGGAGGAGGGGAGGATGGAGGAGGGCGGGGAGAGGAGGGGAAGGAGATAATTGTGCAGAAACATGTTGAAACACATAAATGTTGCACCACGAGGGGGAGTACCTGTCAGAATGCTGGACGAAGTGAGAGATTGAACTGCATGGATTTCTGAACAATTCTTGGCATTAGGATGAAGAATGGACTCCCCAGTTCTTTTCCTTTATGCTTATTTCCGCTATTAATGGCTTTTCCTCACGCTTCCATGGCTTACTGCAGCCTCGAGGTCTGAGTTATACTTTAAAGTAAGAGTCGGCCTGAACACAGTCTCTGTGACAATGCTGTGTTGTTTCTGAGGAGAAATGCGGTGGTTTTGGCTCTGAAAGTGCAGGGGACCCAGCTGCCGCCTGGGTATGAGGAATTGGGCTGGCTGCCTGCTCAGCGTCACGTGGGTCTGAGGCCACACCTTGTGCCCCGCGGTGAAGCTGTCATCTCCTGCACGAGGATGGGGTGTGCAGGCAAGCCCGGGGGGCATCGTGTGGTGCGGGGGCTCCAGGCCGGGTGGGGTGGACGAACCTTTTGCTCCTTCCCACCCCTGAGAGCCTACAAGACCAGCTGGTGTGGGAGTGTTTGTGGTGCTTCCCTAGGCAGGGGCACAGACACTCTACAAGGACATTGGGGAAGTCTCTTTGTGTGAGGCCTCAAGGAGAACGCGGGGCCTGAGGGGACCCTGGTGACCCTGAGTACAGGGCTGGCTGCTGCATAGGCGGCCGCTGTCAGAGCCTCGGGCCGTCCCCAGTATGGCCACCACTGCCCATCCAGTCCCCACGGGGCTCTGAGTTCAGCCTTGTCTTCACAACCGAGGTGGAAGGTGGGAAATTTGTAAGGCATCACTTAAAACAGCTAAGAATTTGGGAACTGATCGCTCTGAAGGAAAGTCAGGGGTGGAATAGTCCCTCGAAAAGTCGTGAGAATGCAAAGGGCAGGTGTTTTTAATTTATAAGGGGAAACGGGATTCAGTTACAATGAAAGTAACTGGACACAGGGTACGGAACCTCCTTGGCTAAGGGAGGGGGTCCCGGACCCCGGTGGACCAGGAGAGCCTGGCACAGCACGTCTCTGGTGTGTGGCTCCCCTTGCTGAGGGTTGGGGGTGGTGGTGTTTGGAGTGCCCATGGCCCTGCCCAGGGTCTTTGTAGGAGGAAGGTGTGAATTTGAAAAATGTGGGTACACATGATGCAAAAAGAGAAATGGACCTCTATTGACCATGATTTGGTCATGAAAGTTATTTATTAATTATAGGAAATTTGGAAGATACAAAAAAAGGACAGAGGGCTTCCCCGGTGGCGCAGTGGTTAAGAATCCGCCTGCCAATGCAGGGATCATGGGTTCGAGATCCCACATGCCGCAGAGCAACTAAGCCCATGTGCCACAACTACTGAGCCTGTGCTCTAGAGCCCGTGAGCCACAACTACTGAAGCCCGCGTGCCTAGAGCCTGTGCTCTGCAACAAGAGAAGCCACCGCAATGAGAAGCCCAGGCACCGCAATGAAGAGTAATCCCCGCCCTCCGCAACTAGAGAAAGCCGCGCACAGCAACAAAGAACCAAAGCAGCCAGAAGTAAATAAATAAAATAATTTATTAAAAAAAAAAAAAAAAAAAAAAGGACAGAAAGAGAATAGAAATAACCTGCAGTCCCACCACTGGCCAGCACATCAGTGCGGTTCCTTTCTCCTAGCTTCCAGGTGTGGACGTCTGGAGGCAGACCCGAGGATGCTGCAGGGCTGGCCTGTGACGTGTCCACACTGCCCCCTCGCGGTCCCTGCGCTGGCAGCCATCTCCACCGTCAGAGTGGCGCACACAGAGCGCATCTCTTGACTTCTTCAGTGCCAGGAGCCAGCCTGGAGGGTCAGCCTTAGAACCTGGAATTCATGGAGGGAGCCTAGAGTCCAGGGCTTTAAGGGGGCCTCCTCAAGGAGCTCCAGAGAGGTGAGTTGCATCCAGCTTGTCAGGGCAGCAGAGGACAGTGGTGGACGGGGCAGAGGGCCCGCCTACGCAGAGCCAGGCCCTGCAGGTGGTGGGTGGGCAATCCAAGTCCATGTCATCCCGACAGTCATTTCGGGGCGGGGACCAAAGACTGAATTTCTTGCTATGTATGTGTGTGGGGGGGTGCCTTTAGAACATCAAGATTTGGGCATATGGGCAAATGTGACACATTTGTCCCTGTCAGAAGGCAAAACTGGGGGATACACACAGGTGGTCTCTGTCCCTTCCTATTAGCACCCCACTGATGCTGCCTTTCCATAGCCCAGAATGCCAATGCCTCAGGGTGTCAGCTGGCCTTTCTTCGCTTTTCTTCAGTAGATAAAATGCAGCTAAACATGCCTCCCCTCCTCCCCCTCTTCCTTTCTCTCCTCCCCTCCTCCTCCTCTTACTCCCCCCCTCCTCTTCTCCTCTCTTCTTTTTTCTTCTTGTTAAATTTTGAAGAGATTTTATTTTTAAAATTTAAAAACTTTTTATTTTGAAATGACTTTGGACACTTAAAGTTGCAAAAATAGCACAGAGACTTCCCATCTGTTCCCCTAGTGTTAGCATCTTGCATAGTTATGTGATGATGGTCAAACCAGGGACTTTGCCTCGATGCATCACTGTGAACAAGTCCATCAACCTCATTCATCCACCTCGATGCAGCACTGTGAACAAGTCCATCAACCTCATTCAAATTTCATCCATGGCTCTGCTGATGTCTTTTTCTGGGCCAGGATCCAGCCCAGTCTCACATGTTACATTTAGTTGTCAAGTGTCCTTGATCCCTTTTAGTCCGGAATGTTCCTCTGCCTTTCTTTGTCTTTCACGACCTTCAGACTTTTGAAGAGTAATGGCCAGAGTTTGTCACATGTCGCTCAATTTGGGCTTGCCTGATGTTTTCTCACAATTCAATTTAGGTCATGCCTTTTTGGTGAGACTACAATATGCGACAGTATCCCCTCCAGTGCATCGTATCATGAGCCCCATGACGTCAGTGTGCCATCACTGGTGGTGCCGACTTGGATCACCTGTTCAGGTGGGCCTGCCAGGTTTCTCCTCTGGGAGGTGATCTTCCCCTTTGTAATTAGTGCGAGTCTCAACACTGGCCTTTGAATGCACTGACTTTCACCGTCTGACAGTTTAGTCTTCCAGGCCCACCATTGCCCACCGCTTCTGGAGGACCTTCTGTCTTCAGGTCCTGCAGGGAAGGACAGGTGGCAACTGGAACAGCGCAGAAGTGGGGAGGCCTGTGCAGGATGGGGCTTGTCTTCAGTTCCTAATCAATGAGCTCCAAAATGGGGGGCAGGGTGTGGTTAAGGACAATCAAAGCAAATAGTACCGCTCTTTTTTTTTTACTTAATAGTGAGTGCGGGTGATTTTAAATGAGGTAACTCTCCTGTTAATCCATTTATTTGCAAATGCCTTGTTTCCAGATCAATAAAAGCATATTTTGAATGGACTTTATTCCACAGAGCACCTGGTGACATATAAGATTTTCTCTACAGTTGGGAAGGTTCTATTTTTTAGAGGTGATCCCATCTTGTCACGGGCAAGATGACAAGAGCTGTGGCTGGTGTCAGTGAACGTGAGCCTGTGGCGTTTGGCATATGTCCTTACAGGAGGCCCTGATTTCTTTTCCTGTTAATCCCTTCTTCTCAGAGTTCCCTCTCAGTTCTCACTCACTGGTTCTGTCATCCCACACCTAGATTCTGAAAGAATATTTGAGTTGCAGAGAGTTTTGCTCTTTGCTACTCTGTAGCCGCATCTTTCTAAAAAGAAAGAGGCTTTTTTGGGGGAAGGGGAAGATTAAATTGCTCATTAAAAGAGCAGTTTAAGTGAGGGAATTGCACTGTTAACTTTTGCTGCATGACAAGCATCCCCAAATTTAGAGGCATAAAACAACAACCCATTTTCTTCTGCTTACAAGTCTAAGAGCCTGTTAGGCCAACTCAGCGGTCTCTTCTGGACTCTTCCATGCATCTGTGGTCAGAGGGCAGGCGGGCATCCGGGCAACTTGGTTCTGCTCCTTGTGGACATTAATCCCCCAGCAGGCTCACTTGGGCTTGTTCCCATGGAAACTTGGGGATGCCAAGCGGATGCAGCTCGGTTCAAGTCTCTGCTTGCATCACATTTGCTGTCTTTCCACTGGTGGCTCTGTGCAGAGTCAATGTGGAAGAAGGCTGCCTGAGGGTGTGAACGTAGGGAGACAAATTATCAGCCACGTTTGCAAGCCGTCTCCCACGAGTGAGGTGCGAACATCACTGCTTATATGGCATTAAGCACCAAATTGTTAATAAAATAATGAGAAAGCAATTCCCTCTTCATTTTATTATGTGTATGTTACACAGCTCTGTCCTTTCTCAAATGTGTGCGTGTTGCAAATAAAGACACATCCCAACACATCAACAAAGATTTCCATTGGGAAACTAGTTCCTTAAGTTTTTGGAGCCAAACACACCACTTAAAACATAGATGGAGCTGAAATTCTGTCATTGTCTTGGAAAACTGGTCAGTTCTGTGCAATTATGCTAGATGATTTTTTTCCTGAGAAGTTATATTAACAACCTTTTGAATCCAAGCAAATGCCTTATGGTTATATGCACAGTTTTCTCCAGGAACCACGTTCACTCCCATGGCTGGGAGTCTCACTTCTTGGGTTTTTGTTGCATAGTTTCCCTGAACACGTCCCAATCTTGTGCATAAATGAGGTGGCAGCAGCAGCAGCAACAGCACATTACAGACAAATTCACCTCTCTATCAGGTGTCCAGAAATACTAGGAGAAAATATTCCCCCGCATTGATTAGAAAAGTAATAAAGTAACTAAAGTCAAGACATTTCATTTTGAATCAATATCATGATTGACATCAAACTTTTCCAGGTGTCTGCATCAGCTCCCACCTTCCCCTACCACCTGGGTTTTGTGCCTGTCTCCAAGGGTTTGCCTTCACCCGCCCTCTGGAGGCCCTGCCTTCTGGCCTCTGTAAATGTAATATATGCCTTTACCTATAATTGCTGCCCTTCTCCTTTCTGCCCTTTCACGGGCAGATTTTAGCTTGGTCATCATTAAGAATATTTACTTATTGAAATTAATAAATATTTATTAATGTAAAACATACTTGTGATTGAAATTATTAAACACAACTGAAAGTCCCAAAATGAAAATAATGGACCCCTTGACCACCTTCTCTGTACCCTAGCCCTACTCTTCAGAGGTCAGTCACTTTTAAACTTCTGTTTAGCTGTTTCATCTGATCCTCACTTCCATGCTTCTAGACAATATGGTTATACTGCTATTTCTTGATTTGATCAATTTTAGGCATTTTCGATGGGCTTTCTATAATCAGATTTTCTTCCATGTCTTCTCTGACTTCTTCCAGTACAGTTGGGTCAATAATCAATATTTACATTACTAGTATAGCTGTGTAAATATTGTTTATTGAGGCCCCAGGTGAACATTTCCTATTTTAAGGAGTTTTTGTTTCTCTTGAAGTTTGTAATTGCTTCTTTTTTTCCACTTGTATAATTTTCTATTCACATATTTTTATATTGTCCCCAAAGGTTTAATTTTTATCATTTGTTCTCCTTTTCCCCCACTAGTTTTACCTTCCAAATTCTTCTACAGCTCACTAAATCTGGACTATTTGCTCTCTAGGCCCATGGCACATTTTTCATACTGGAGCTTCCCCTTACTCTCCTGGGTTGGACCCACTGTTTCTTTGCTCCCTTGTCTTCCTAATTTTGCGAGAGATTATCTCCAGTAGCTCCTTAAGGAAGGTGCAAGAAAAGTCAATTTTGTGAATCGTTATATGAACGAAAATGTCTTTAGTCTATTTTCACTTATGACTGATATTTTGCTGAATTTATAATTCCAAGTTGAAGATAAATTTTCCTCAGAATTTTTAGGTAAAAAAATAATACTAATACAAGGTGACATAAGAACCTCATCATGCAGTGTTATATGGAGGCTGTTCTATATAAGCCTTCACTCTAAGGTTACAGATTCATAGATGTTCTTAGTTCCACCCCCGTTATACAACCGATCACCTGATTGCTTCAATACTGAGCCAGAGCTTGATGCTTCAGAATGGTTAGTCTTTACATGTTGAAGATCTCTGCTAGATGATTTGTGCCTATGATGACATCTAGCACATCTTTGCCTTTATAAAAAACAGTATTTTGTCATTTTCTCAGCAGGTTTTTATTTTTCTGTTATTTTTGTTAAGAGATCCCCCCTCTCTGTGATCATCCTTTCTCTCCTTTTAAATTAGAACGAAGAGTCCATTTCTGAACAGATCTGAAGAATTGCAGCAGCTCATGTTTTTGTTCTCAGTTTTGCTGGCAGCCTGGTCAGGGATGGGCGCAGCATTACTGCCAACAGCCCACGGTGACCCTGTACGTGGAGGGGCCAGGGGATACGGGTGCATCTGGGTGAGGGCTGTGTACACCCTCCGTGGAGCTGTGGTGGAGAGAGGAGCCCAGAGCCAGACAAGGAGAGTACAGAGCTGCACAGGAGGGTGGGGTGTGCGGAGGTTCTCCTGAGCGGGTCCTTCCTGCCCAGTGATTGAGTCTGGCCACCAGGCAGGTGTTGGCTCCCAATCCATTGCTGGAGGGAGAGATGGGGGAGAATAAAACTTGGTTAGTGTGATGGCATCAAACTAATTCTAATTTTGAATTTAAAAAATCCATGCACTGACCCCTGAAGCACAAATGGATTTAAAACCCAGGCAGAGAACAGCCTCTTCTGTTACTAAAAGAAACTGCAAGTTGACTTCTCCCTCAGACACTATTTGTCATGTCTTCTGCATGTCCCAGACAGACAAGCCTCTCACTGAAGCTTCTTGGGAGGAGCCAGGGTCTCCCAGCTCACAGAGGAGGGCAGCCAGTCCTGGTCTCCATGTCCTGGGTGTGCCTTTTTTGGTCCCTGCCCAGCAGGGGGTGCAGGTGATCCTCCTTGGGTGCATTCAGTGTCTGGAGCCAGAAGAAGGCCAGATGTCTCACTGAGTGCCTCCCTGAGGGTCTCCAGCACTGGGAGCCGCTCCCTGAGACGTCTGTGCTCAATGTCAATGGGAGTGAAGTGTCTACAGTAATTTTCCTGTGTGGATTCTGGGATGCTGCGCTGTTTCTTCCTTAGTGGCACCTCCTGGGGATAGAAGGGGGTCGGGTGGGGATGGGGGAAAGTGGAGAATGGAGGCAGGTGGGGATGGGGGACAGGTGGAGACACTGTCTGCACTGTGAAGACCCACAGCCTGTGTGAGCCAAGCCAGGGAGAGTGACCCCGGCTCCCAAAGACAGGCGGCAGTCAGGGCTTTAGCAGAAAGTGGCAGGATGCTTTATGTGCCTTTACACACTTCTTTCCCGAGGGTGATACGAAAGTGTGTGACCTGGTTGGGCAAGAACTCATTCCTTTATCCAGCCATGCTGACTTCTTTAGAGGAACTTGGATAGCTTAGGGGCACCTGGGTCACACTCCCCTCCAAAAAGGGAAGTGGCCACCAAACACCCCGGGGAGGGACGGGTTCTGGGAGTGAAGAGGTCTTCCCTGGCCCAGCATGGGGCTGAAGCCGGTAGTTGGGGGGAGTCTCTGTGGCTTCACACAAAGAGCTGCAGGAAGGCAGCCTGTTCCATTCCTCACCCGCCACTTACGTCACAGGGAAGGAGGATTATAGTAATGGGTGTTCTTGTTACTAATGCAAAGCTACTGCTATTACAATTAACCAACCAACAAACCACCCATCATTATTGAGCACCACTGTCTGCCAGGCAATTGATAAACGTTTTACAAGCATCACTCATGTAACCTTCATAAGAGCCACGTGACACATGCTCCTCATTTCACAGACAGGACACTGAAGCTCAGAGAGGTTAAGTGACTCCTGCAGGGTCACATAGCAGAAGCGTCTGATTTCAGAGCCTTCTGCTGCAACCTCTATCGCAGGGTGGTAGCTGACCTGGTCCATGCTTGCTGGGGCTCCTCGAGCTTGCAGCCAAACATGATGAGTCGTGGAGAGTGAAAGCCCTTCTCTGCCTATGGTGACATCTCCTCTGTCCCAGACGTACTTTCTCTAGGACCTCATTTCTTTGCTTCTGCTACAGCTTAGGGACAAAGGCAAGTTCTTTATTGAAAAGCTGCCAGATGTGGCCTTGCTCCTCCAAATGTTTGGTGTACCTGCAAAGTAAACATTCATTTTCTCCCTCCTTTGCTTCAGAAGCTGCCTTCTGTTTCTCTTACCCCACCACCCAGAGCAGTGATGGCCCTGTGCTTCAGCACGGGTGGAAACTTGCTTGGCCCCTTTCTCACTTGGGGCACATTTTACTGGCTTCCTGTCTCTTCTGGAACCCAGTGTCTAGACCTCAGGATGGCCACAGTTTCTACTTTGAAGGCCAGTCTTCATTGAACGTTAGTGATCGCTGACAGCTCTGTGTTGAAATGACCCTGAGACATGGTAGGATGGAGTTCTGGGTTCCTTTGTTAATGTCTGTCATGGTCAAAGGATGGGAGGTGGTGGCAATTGTACTGATAGGCTGTGGCCCTTTCTAAGAAGTGACAGGCTTCAGTGAGGTGTAGGAAAGTAGGTCATTCATCAAATTACTGCCATAGTGTCTTTGGAAATGATGGCCGAATGAGCCCCCACTGTCCGCTTTAATCGTCTCTCCTGGACAAGTGTCGTGGTGACAGGGAACATGGGTTTGCAAGTGGCACGAAGCAGCAGCATCCATGCAAATATTGGGAAGTGAATGCCCACGTGGTGACATCTCGGTTCCTGTGAGGACTATGCCTCCGTCACAGGGGCACAGGGGACCTGGAGCAGCCCTTGCCCCAGCTTCATCATCACGGCCACATTGTTTCAACCACAAGTGCGGAAGTCAGGGCCGCGTCCTGGGAGCTCTGGCTCCTTTCTGCTTACTTCCCCCTCTTGAGGGCATTCCAGCTGCTCCGATTCCCCACCATTTTAGCATCAAATATACAGAAACATTGAGAGTGAGCACTCAGACACCTACCACCGGATTCTACAAAAATATTGAACCTCTTTTGTTTTTGTTTTCCGTATCTAACCATCCATCTCCGTATTGATCCACCTCATATTTGTAATTAATTAAACTCCATACTTTATTTGGATTTTTAAATTTTTAAATTGTGGCAAAATACACATAATATAAAACTTACCATGTTAACTGTTTTTAAACGTACACTTTAGTGGCATTAAGTACGTTCACATGGCTGTGCGACCACCACAACGTCCGTCTCCGGAACTTTTTCATCTTCCCAAACTCAAACTCTTTCCCTATTAAACACTAAGTCCCCATTCCCTCTCCCCCTACTAAGCACTGTCTTACTTTCTGTGTCTATGACTTCACTACTCTAGGTCCCTCATATGAGTCCCTCATACACATACACATCTTTTTGTGACTGGCTGATTTCACTCAGCATGATGTCCTCAAGGTTCATCCATGTTGTAGCATGTGACATGGTTTCCTTCCTTTTTAGGACTGAATAATTTTCCATTGCGTGTGTATACCACATTTTGTTATCCATCCCTCTGTCGATGAACACTTGGGTTGCTTCCATATCTTGGCTATTGTAAATAATGCTGCTATGAATATAGGTGTACAAATATCTTTTCAAGTCCCTGCTTTCCTTTCTTTTGGGTATGTACCTAGGAGTGGAATTGCTGTGATCCACCTCATTTTTTGAAGCATTTCAAAGAAAGTTACAGACATCCATTCACTCCACCAGAACACTTCATCATGCATACTTCTACTTTACAGTTCTCTCTTTTTCTCCTTCACAAATCTTATCTAAACTATCCAATGAGTTTTGACAAATGCATACACCTGTACAGCTCAAACACCACCGAAATATGGAACATCTCCATCACTCCAGAAAGTTCCCTTATGTCAGAGTGTGTTTGTGTACACAGTGCAGGGAATTTTTTATTTATACTGATTGCAGAAGATGAGAAAACCCAGATTTCTGATCAGATGATACAAAGGTAGAATTAAAGGCAGCTTTGATAGCTATTACATGTGCATTTTCATCAGTGTCCACCAACTTTCACAAAATATCTTTCTGGTTCATTTTGTTGTGGGTTTAGTTTAGTGAAGGTACTAAACTCTATACACTGTGTATGTATAGGTTGGGTTGAATGTGTGCTCCTCCCCCCAGACTCCTGGTACCTGAGAATGTGACCTTATTTGGAAATAGGGTCACTGCAAATGTAATTAGTTAAGACGAGGTCATACTGGAGCAGGGTGAGCTCTAATCCAATACGAGTGGTGTTCTTAAAAGAAAACATTAGGACACACTGGGGGAAGGCAGTCACGTGAAGTCAGAGAGACCAGGAGAAGGTGGCCGTGTGAAGACTGAGACAGATATTGAGGGATGTGTCTACAAGCCAAGGAACAACAAGATGCTGGAAGAGGCAAGGAAGGATCTTCTTCTAGAGATTTCAGAGGGTGCACAGCCCTGCTGACACCTTGATCTTGGACTTCTGGCCTCTAGAACTGTGAGAGTATAAATTGCTATTGTTTAAGCCACCAGGTTTGTGGTACTTTATTTCTGCAGCTATAGGAAACAAATACAATGACTGACCATGATGTGTTGAAACTAACCTCAGAGAGGACCCAAAAAGGGCTTTCTTGGTTTTTGTCCAACAGATGTGGAGGAGTTGTTACCTTTAGGTTAAAAAAAAAATAGAGACCTTGTGAGAATTCCACAGGTTGAGGGAATCTAATCACAGCACTACAAATACAGTGGCTTAGCAGTATAATTCTATGTTAATTGACTCACTGTTGTCCAAATTCATTGGGTATTTATGTTCTTAGATATCTCCATCCCTATATCCTGAATTCCTGACTATGAGAGAACTTTTGTCCAAATGTAAAATCCCTGCAGATACTCAGAGTGTGTGGTCACACGCAGATGTGCCATGCTCTACTTTTGTTATTTAACTACCGACATCCTTCTGAATGGTCCACATTATCTTATCACCGTTTCTTTAAAATCTTCAATAATGTATAAAAGTGAGCAAGAGCTGGTAAAACAAGTCTTGTCTCTCTCCAGATTGCAGAGACTTCCTTGAACGGGGAGATAATACATTTTCACAAACCGCCCCCCACTTCGGCCTGCAGAAATTAGTGGAAAAGATGCCCAAAAATATCACACAAAAGAAATAAGTTATGTTTGGATCTGTCTGCCCTGCTGGGCTGTGGGGCAGGTGCTGCTAGGCCTCAACTCCTGCTCTGGGGGCTGGCAGGAAGGTGGCCAGCCTGCGAGCAAGGGGATGTCACCCTGAAACCAAGCAGACCTACATAGAGGCCTTCCCAGTGACAGAATCCCCAGAGTTCCCTGCTTACTGATGACTAGGAAAAAGACTATGGGAATATACTGTGGCATCCTAAGCCATTGATGAGTAGAGAAAGAAACAAGCCTCAGCAGTTGATGATTGGAGAAACAAAGGAATGCAGAAACAAAGATGAGGCAGTCAGGCACAGAAATAACCATAACTTAAACAATAGGTCGGCTCCAAGGACTCCTAGTTCTGTCTCAAAGGTAAAGATAAAGTCTAACGCACATACCTCAGTTGTCAATCAGATGGAGAGTGGTGACCATGAGGAGACCACTCCAGACCAGCTGGAGCCTGAAGATTGACAATGCTGACCCCTGTGACCTCACCTGGTTACCTCGCCACCCACCAATCAGAAAACTGTGCACAAGCTGATTCTTGTTCCCCATGACCCTCTCCCTCACTCTGTCTTTATAAAGTCTTCCCTGAAAGCCATCTGAGACTTTGGGTCTTTTGAGCATTAGCTACCTGTTCTCCTTGCTTGGCACCTTGCAATAAATGCTATACTTTCTTTAACCACAACCAAGTGTCAATAGCAAACCCAAGTTTGGTTTGATAACAACCCTAGAAAATGGGTCTCTTGCTGTGGACTTAGATGGTGTTGCCCCAGAATACTATATAGATACACATACACAGACATACACACACACACTGTGGATTCACTGTGTTGTCCACTTTACTCCTGGCAGGTTTGTGCCCCCACCATCCCACCCACACTGTCCCAGTCAGGACACACAGCACAAACCTGCCATGGACAACAGGTCAGGACATGCTGACCACCAGCTATGTGAAATGTTCCAATAAAGAAAGTAATTCTCCGCTCAACCTGTGGGCCCCATGGGCAGTTCTGACTGCCAACCCTCTGCGATCTCCGCAGGGGCCGAGGGAGGGCTCCATGTCAGCCACATGGGTTCCTGCAACAGGATTTTGTTGATCCTTTCGCGATTCTGAACTTGGGATGTTTCTTAGTATTAACAGCAAAACGTCTTCCTTCATTGCAGGCAGAGGATGAGCCCATGATATCATTGTGGTGTGTGAACCAGCTTCGCCACATGGAGGGGTGTCTGTGGACCAAGTCTGTTCTGTGTTGGTGGGATTTTAGCTTCACTTTGGATTCTTCCTTTTTACTTAGTATGTCTTCACAAAACTCACCTATAAAATGATGCAGTTATACTTTATGTAATTTCAAAATTACATATTACATATAAAATTTATGTTTTTTTTTTTTTTTATATAGTGGGTAATGTGAAGACTTCAGATGAAATAGATTGAGAAACTGATTGGAAATTGAACGCAAACTAAGACCACTTGACTGTTACTGAAATGAATAGCCCAGTTTGCTTTTTTTTTTTTTTTAAGAAATTCACATTCTTTTATTTATTTATTTATTTATTTATTTATTTATTTATTTATTTATGGCTGTGTTGAGTCTTCGTTTCTGTGCGAGGGCTTCCTCTAGTTGCGACAAGTGGGGGCCACTCTTCATCGCGGTGCGCGGGCCTCTCACCATCGCGGCCTCTCTTGTTGCGGAGCACAGGCTCCAGACGCGCAGGCGCAGTAATTGTGGCTCACGGGCCCAGTTGCTCTGTGGCATGTGGGATCTTCCCAGACCAGGGCTCGAACCCGTGTCCCCTGCATTGGCAGGCAGATTCTCAACCACTCCACCCTCTGTGCCTCGTTCATGCACCCTGGGGCCAGCACGCCCTGCAAGCAGGAACAGCTCTCCACCACAGCACGGCCGACGTTCACGCACAGAGGCAGGGAATGCAATTTAAAAATTGAAACTGTGCCTTAACTAAGTGGGAAATGGCGATGACATCCTGGCATTTGGCGGTATGTTTCAAAATGATTTTGTCAATTTAGGATGGAATTCTAACCCCAAGTGGCTTGGGACCATGAGCAGGAGTTGGTAAAAATACAAGTGAGCCCCTGACACTGTGGGAAAGGTCAGCGGCTCAGTGTGTTTCCCAGGATAGTCCCTCCCAGGCCTCAGCTGCCAGCCTGAGGGGGAAGCGTGAGCAGTTCCATAGAGCAGAGAATGCTAGTGTCGGCTAGTAAACACGGCAAATGAACAAAAGTGTGTGCTTTTAATGTAAAGCTGTCCCCTCAACCCTCCAAAAATCTGACTTTGGGAGAGCAAGGAGCTGGGCCGTCGGGAGGCCTGGGGTCCCCTCATGCCCAGCTCACATTTGAAACATGTTTAACGGTGGACATGATGCAGTACTTGGTTGTTTGGAGAGGAAATGAGATGCTGTGTTTGAAGCCTTGTGACCCCTCTGGGCAGCGGTGTGTAGAGTGACAGTGGCCCCAGGCAACACGGTGTGTGTGGGGCCTTTCTCCACACACCTCTATAATTTCTCAGGAAGGGGGTACACACACAAGGAAACTCGGGTGTGTAGGCATTCTGGAGTCAAAAAGTTGAAAGTCATGATAAAAATGACCCTTCAGGCATCACAGTGAAGCTGTCGACTGGCGCTGGGGGCTGTGTGTCCCCTCAGCTACTCCCATGGTGTTCATCTGGCTGGTCATTCAGCTCTGTAGGCCAAGAGCACTCAGCTCTGCAGAAGTGATGGGGGACCCTTCTGTGAGGGTTTCTAGAACATGAATGAGACACAAAATACCCCCTGCCTGGGGCATTTTGAAAGTAAGTGAGATAAAGCCAAAGAAGGCGAGATTGGTGACATCTTTTATTCCTGTGATTCTGTGAAGCAGGAAGAAGTGCAGAGAATTTCGCAGGCTCAGAACTGGACGAATCTGCACTGGGGATGCCGGTACATGTTCCTACATTTTTTGACACATCTGTCCAGACAGACTAGGGAGTGAGCCAAGAAATTTCCTGCCTTTTGAAAAAATGCCCCCCGCCCCCAGAAAAAAAGAAAGAAAAATGTGCAAAACCAACCAACCGAAAAACACAAGCAAGGCCCTTGAGCCAAGAGTGTAAATATCAAAGGGAAAGTGGGTCTTCCTTCCAGCCCTCAGACCCCACTATCAGCCCCTTCAGCCATTGCTGTCATTAGTTCTTGAGGCACTCGGAGCCCCGCAGGCTCTTGGGGGTGAGATTGGTAGGCAACAAATGGCTTTCCTTTGCCCCGAGAAGGGGACCCTGTATAAGGGAAGAGAATGGTTAGAGCCTCATGCTTTGTTTTCTTATCAAAAAAATGACTCAGTTTTCCTGGTGGTCAGAAACAAAATGGAATAATAAGATTTCATCATTTCAAGAGCTTGTTTCATAAGTGGGAACACAGCATGTACACACAATATTGGGATACAGTTTTGGGGATTCTTAGAGATCCTCTACCAGCAGGGGGCCCATAACTCCAGGTTAAGAACACCCCAGGAGAAAATTTTGCAAAGTGCAGGAAATAAAACCAAACCACGTTCCCACTTCCACCATCATAAACAGGCTGCTTTTCCTTTCAGTTTCCTATAGTGTTTTTGCTTTCAAAGCCCTTCCCCATCAATGTTCTTCACAAACTCTTTTTAACAGCTGCGTAATACTCTACTGCTGAAGCATAGTTTGCTGTTGGGTATTTAGACTGTTCCCACTTCTTGACCATTAGAAATAACACTGTTGTAACATCTCTGGGCATACAGTTTTGTCTCTTTTTCACTTAATTTCCTTTGAGTATATTCCTAGAAGTGGGATGATTAGGTCAGAGGATTTAAAGAATTTTTCATATCCTTGATACATGGTGTTAAATTCTGATTTTCAGACACATTGTTTTAATTACAATTTCATTATTGGCAGAGCAAGGAAGTGGGCTCAGCTGGCCTGTAAGAAGCCAGGGTACCGATGTGGGGAGGGTGCAACCTTTAGTTGCTGAGAGTGATTGCTGGAAGGTACCAAACTGTGTCCTGCACTCGTGTTCCCAGTGGGAAAATGGAAAGTGTCCCTCACTGCCCTGCTGCCCCTTGAGGAAGCTAATAGTTGCTCAGTAATATGTTGACTGTAATGTATTTCCTGGAAGCTTGACTCTTTCTTCTCAACTGGAGAGGTCTCTTCTGGTAGTCATTAGCCAAGTTACTATTTAAACTTAAATTCATTAAAATGAAATAAAATCGAAAAACCCAGTTCCTCAGTTGCACTCAGTAGCCCCATGGACAGCATGGTACAGAACATTTCTATAATCTCAGAGACTTCTTTTGGACAGTGCTGGTCTACCAGCTCCAGTTCAGGGACATTCTCTCCTGAGCTTACTGCCCAGTGGTTCTTCTGCACTGGGTGACAGAAACTCTAACTGTTGCCATCGAGGATGAAGGCTATTACTCTCACCCTGTCCTCACATTGCTAGCTTGTGTAGATGAGTATCCCATGGTTGCCTCTGATGGATGGAAGCTAGTCACATGCCCACATCCTAACTGCAAGGGAAGCTGAGCAATACATTTAAAGAAAATTTGGCTTCTTTTCTGGTAAGAATCACATTTGGGAAACCTTCAAGTTGTAGAGAGATGGGAGGATATGAATGGCAGATAGATGTTCACTGCATTGCCTGTTTTCTCTGTTAGGATCAGGGCCACCTCTGTATGCTCCCATTTGCCTGTCAACCACAGAAGGTAGACTCTTTCTCCCCCAAAAGCCATTGAACATCTTGGAAATTTTGTTAAGAGTTACAGCCATCCTCACCTGAACTTGTTGGATGCAACAGAATACTGAGCTTAACATGGGCTAAGTCTATAAAGAACAGAGAAAAGGTCTGTTGTTAGCACATTTAGGGACTGGAAAATCCCTGAAAGCCCGTCATCATTCTTCTTACTCAGAGCCTTGCACAAGATGTGCAAAAGCATGCATGATCAGTGGCAGGGTGGAGTATGAATTTGCTCAGTACCCCAGGAACATTTGTTTTGGTGAGCTGCTCTTCTTTGGGGAATTCCCTATCTTAACCTAAAGTACACATAAGATGGGCAAGGGAAAATGGGACAGGCAAAGATGCCTGGGGTGGCTCTTAGTGTGACAGCTGATGGATGCTTCCTGGGCCAGGTGTCACGGTTTCCTCACCATTTGCTAAGGGACACATTACATGAGTGTGCCCTGGCTAACCTTCACGTGACAGAATTGCCTTCAAGATTTGAATGGAATGGAAAGCTAATGCAGAATCCAGTCATTGTGTTCTGACTTCCCAGGCAAACTCCAGAGCTTCAAAGAGTCAGACAAATTGAATAATGAGTTTCCTTTGCTTTGACTATATTGCTTGAATTTCTTGAGGCTACAACACAGAAAACGTTTGTTTAAATTTCTGAAGATACATCAGTATGGCCTATGTTTTACAGGAAAAAATGTAGTGCAGTAAAATGTCAGTCAATTTGTTTTTTTTGTGGTTTCCTTTAATAGTGGATTGGTTTTCCTTTTTTTGCTTTTCTTTCTTTAGGGATTTTGGGAAATAGAAATCCTATAAATCTTCTTTACTGGGCCCACAATTTACTGCCTCTTGGCAACTATGAAAATGGTCTGATGTCTTTCAGTCCATTATGATGACTTTTTGAAAGTCCTTGGAAAATTTGTCTGTGATGTACCACCAAGCCGTTCAGTCATTCCTTTCTCAAATTCCTACATACCAGATGCTGCCCTAGAAAACATAGTTTACATTTAAATCCATGACCCATCGAGTTAATTTTTGTATATGGTGTGGAGTATGGATGAAAGTTTAAATTTTTTACATAGGAGGTCTAATTATTTCAGCATTATTTGTTGAAAAAGACTATTCTTTCTCCACTGAATTGCATTTACATCTTTGCAAAAAAAATCAGCTGTCCATAAATGTGTGGGTTTGTTTTGGGGTTCTTTACTGTGTTCATTGATCTATTTTTCTATCTTGATATCAGTTCTACACAGTCTTGATTATTACAACATAATAAAAAACTTGAGGTCAGGTAGTGTTTGACCTCCAACTTTTGTCCTTTTTCATAGTTGCTTTGGCCATTCCAGGTACTTTGCATTACCATATAAATTTTAGAATTAGTATCAATTTCTACCCAAACAAAGCTGTTGGGAATTTGGTTGGGATTTCTTTGAATCTACAGAACAATTGGGAGAGAATTGACATCTTAGTAATATTGAGCCTTCTGATCCATGAACAAGGTATATCTCTCCATTTATTTAGGTATTATTTAATTTCTTTCATTAGCATTTCATAGTTGTAAGTGTACAGGTCTTACACATTTTTCTCAAATTTATCCCTAAGTATTTTATATTTTTGGATGCTATTATAAATGGTATTGTCTTAATTCCAACTTCTGATTGTTCATTGCTAGTCTATAAAAATAGAATTAACAGTTGTATATTGACCTCAAATCTTGCAAGCTCACTAAATTCACATATTAGTTCTAGCAGCTTTTTTATAGATTCTATCAAATTTTATACATGGATGATCATAAATCAGTAAAACAATTTTGCTCCTTCCTTTTCAATCTAAATGTCTTTTATCTCTTTTGCTTGCATGCTTACACTGGCCAGAACCTCCAGCACAGTGTTTACTAGACATCATGAGAGCAGGCATCCTTGTCTTGTTCTTGAATCTTGGGGGAAATGCATTCAGTTATCACCACTAATTATTACGTTAGCTATAGCTTTTCTGTAGATATTCTTTATCAGGTTGAGGAAGTCCTTTTTGGTTCTAATTTTCTGAGTTTTTAAAAAATTAGAAATACATGTGAAATTTTATCGAGTGCTTTTCCTGTATCTATTGAAATAATTATTTAGTTTTTTTATTTTTAATTTTTTACATTTTAAAGCTTATTGCTATGTTCAGTTGCATTGATTTTTAAAATGTTAAATCAACCTTACATTCCTGGTAAACCCAAATTGACATAATGTATTTTCTCTTTTATACATGATTGACTTTGATTTGCTAAAATTCTGTTTAGAATTTTTGCATTTATATTCATGTAGAATATTGGTCTTTAGTTTTATTTTCTTGTAATATCCTTGTCTGGTTTTGGTATTAGCGTAACTGGCCTCATCGAATAGGTTAGGATATATTCCCTTCTGTTTAATTTTCTGGAGTTTCCTTTGTAGGAACAGTTTTAACCACAAATTCAGTTTCTTCATGTGGGAGTGCCTTGGCCAAGCTTCATGACAACGTGATTGCTTTCAAGATTTAAATTAAACAGTAAGCTAATGTGGAAGCCAGTCATCACATTCTGTCATTCCGGGCAGACTCCAGAGATTCTAAGTCTCTGAATCTACTCAGATAGAATAGTGAGTTTTATTTGTTTTGACTATATTGCTTTTATTTATTTTATTTCTATCAGGTTATCTCTTTCTTCTTGAGTGAGCTTTGGCAGCTTGTGAATGTTAAGGAATTTGTCCACTTCAGTTAAGTTATCATATTTATTTGCATAAAGTCATTCATAGTTTTTCCTTATAATTCTTTTAATATATGTGGAATCTGGGATGATGTCACTTCTCTCATTCCTGATACTGACAATTTGTGTCTTCTCTTTTAGTTGGATAATTAAGAAAAATGCCTTATTTTGTTATTTTAGTGGTTGCTTTGGGTTTGTGGTTTACTTATCAGGGTCTACTTTCAAGTGATGTTATACCACTGCATGTATAATATAAGAATGCCACAGTAGTATACTTTCATTTCTCCCCTCTCACCCTTTATAGATTTGCCACCATACTTTCTAATACATGCTATAAATCTCAAAATCTATAGTTTTTATTCTTGTAGAAGCAAATATCTTTTAAAAAGATTTAAACAACAAGAAGCAACCATATATTTTCACTCATGTAGATACCATTTCTGGTGCTTTGTCCCTTTGTTAGATCCCTGTTTCCCTGTCTGCCTAAAGGATGCCCCTTAACATTTCTTGATGTATGAGTCTACTCATGAGGTATTCTTTCAGCCTTTGTAAATCTGAAATACACTGAATTTTGCTTTTTAAAATTAATGATATTTTTGATGGATATTGAGTTCTAGATTGACAGATTTTTTTCCCCTTTAATACTTTCATGATGTTACTTCACTGTGTTCTTATATGCATAGTTTTTACTCTTCTACTTACCTTTTCCCTCTGTACATATTGTTTTTTTTTCCCCTCTGACTTAAGATTTTATTCTTGCCACTGATTTCAAGCAATTTAATTATGATGTGTCTTGGTGTGATTTTCTTCATGTTTCTTGTGCTTGAACTTCACTGAGTCTCTAGCATCTGTGGAGTTTCATCAACTTTGAAAAAAAAAGTCCACCACTTCTTCAAATATTTTTTTCTGTTCTCCCAGTCCTGTCTTCTTCAGGGCCTCCAATTAAATGTATACTGCGTCTTTTGAAGTTGTCCCACAACCTACTGATTCTTTCTGATTTCATTCCTTTTTTATTTTATTTTTTGCAGTTTGAGTTTGGATAATTTGTATTGCTATGTCTTCAAAGTCACTAATCTTTTCCTCTGCAATGTCTAATCTACTGTTAATTTCATCTAGTTTATTTTTTCTCTTAGACATTATAGTTTTCATGTCAAAAAGTTTGAATTAGGTGATTTAAAAATATATTTTCCAAGCTTCCCTGGTGGCGCAGTGGTTGAGAATCTGCTTGCCAATGCAGGGGACACGGGTTCGAGTCCTGGTCTGGGAAGATCCCACATGTTGCGGAGCAGCTGGGCCCGTGAGCCACAATTACTGAGCCTGCGCGTCTGGAGCCTGTGCTCTGCAATGGGAGAGGCCACAATAGTGAGAGGCCCGTGCGCCGCGATGAAGAGTGGCCCCCGCTCGCCACAACTGGAGAAAGCCCTCGCACAGAAATGAAGACCCAACACAGCCATAAATAAATAAATAAATAAATTAATTAAAAGAATATATATATATATTTTCCAAGTCTTTACTTAACTTTGAAAACATAAGGAAAACATTTGCAATAACTATTTTAATGGTCTTTTCTGCTAATTCTTCTATGTTAATTCTGGGTTGGTTTTGTTTGATTGGCTTTTCTCCTCATTCTGGAGTGGGAGTGAGAGTACACAAGGTGGATGTGGGGTTTGAAGCTCTGCCTGGGACGAAATGGCTAGCTGATTTTGAATGGGCACAAAACTTCAACCCCAGGAGCAAAATGAAATGGCTTGGCTGCATTCCAGTCCAGGCTCCATATGGCCATCTCCTATCTTGCCCTTCCTGACTCATGGGGTAAAGATGCTCATCCAGGCAGGCAGAGGGCCCAGCATTGTCTTGAGAAGGGCAGCCACACAACCTCACCTGGGATATGTAAAGCTATGATCACTGTAATGCAGATGTCAACTTTTTCTCTTCTAAGATGTGCCCACTCACTCCACCCAGCTCAAATTCAGTCACCATAAATGGACAGGGAGCTAATTTTCTCTGGCCTCATCCCAAGGTCAAGGCACTATGTTCCCAAAGTCTAACTTGGCTCAAATATCTTTACCTACTAGGGTTATTTTTCTGCTGCTGTGGTGAAATTGCTATTTTCAGTAGCTGAGAGAAATTCAGAATTTATTTCTCTTAGTGGAAAATCCACTGTGAGGTAGGTGGTGACTGGAAGCTGTTTTTTTTCACTGAATGGATGGATCCCTGAACAAATGATCATAATTAATAATATTTTAAAATGATTAACTGTTCCTACAGGGCACAATCAGTGGAGCAGATATCTATCTGATAGATAGATATCTCTTGTCCATTTAAAAATTCTATACATTTATAACTTTGAGGTGTAATAAAAATGGACAAGGAAACTAGCCAGCAGCAAACGAATACAGTTCTAAGAAGGAGATTTATACTGCTTCTGGAAGTAAATCATAGCTGATATTCTGGGCTTAGTTTACTCTGAGCATGTGATCTCACTCAATCAGATCATGCTAAATATAGACTTGGAGAGGAGTCGTGGCAGAACATCGATAGAGCCACAAGCTGCCACCTAGGTTTTTCATGTCTTTTTCAGAAAGTGGTGAATTCATCCCAGCATGCAGCTTCTTTTAAGATAAAACAGGAGGATCATACCTTGCTGATTCCTGGAGGGAAGCTCAAACTGCTGTGAAAATATATTCAGAGTTGTATTTGGATTTATAGAATTTTAGGACGAAATTCTACTATCTTTTTACAAAATGCCCCCCCAACCCCACCATACCCTATAACATGCCATCCCTTATAGAATTATCAGCTGTGATTATTCTGATGATGAGAAGCATTAATGATGACTCATTTTACTGATATTTCTCTACATGCTCAGAGGAGTTGATGCAATCTTTCTGGAAAGAAAGACCTTCCTTAGACCTGTAATTTTTATCGAAATATCAGAGAGGTTCAGGATTAGGTAATCTGGTTCAAACTTCCCTGTCAGTCTCACTGCCACCTCTGGGAAGAACACAACATAAATTCTCCAGGATGGTTGAAAATTCATCCTAATAATCATGCCCTTCAGCAAACAAGTCCCCACAACCCCTCTCACAATCACTTCATTCCTAAACCAGTTCTGCTCTGGGGAAATGCTTTTGTGCATCTCACAGAGCCCCTTGTGATGACATTTGTGTATTTTTCTTTATTCTGTTGTTGTTTTATTTTTAACTTGAGGTATAATTGACATAGCATTATATTAGTTTCAGGTGTACAGTGTAATGATTTGATATTGTATTTATTCTGTTTTTAATGCATCACTTTAGAATCACAGAGCTCTAGCCCTGTAAGGGAGCTCAGTGTTCAGCCCTGTAATTTAATGGGGGTAGAAGCATGAGTGCAGCAAGGCTGAATTCCCACAGCTCGTTGGGAACAGAGCAGCTTGGTTTCCTGTGCCTGAAGAGCAATTCTTTTTTACCATACGGGCTTTGTTTGAAGATATGTTTAAATCCCTCCTCAACCTCCATTTTTCAAGTTGAGATGATTCTTTAGCCTTTCCTCAGTTTTCCAAACTTGAGGTATTTTCTTCATATTTTCTCCTATATCTCTGTATACAGCTTAAATTGTGCTATACTGTACTGGTCTCAGAACAAGTAACAGACTCTACTATTACTATCTAGGATAGTATCCTTAATAATCCATTAATCAAATAAAAATATCACTTGAGTTCCTAAATCACACTGTGTCAGACAGTGATATATGCACTGAAGGTATGAAATGAAAAACACAGTTCATCCTTCAAGGACCTTGGAGCTGTGGAGAAGATATTGATATGCTTAGTGGTTGACCAGAACTAGGTATGAGGATATGTGTGTGTGGGAGGAGAGGGGTTGGGGTTTTAGGAGATATTTTTACAAAAAGTGAAGTGTTTTAGCTGGGTCTTGAAGAAGGCATTATCTAGCAGTTAATGGAGCAAACCATTTTTACCCTTCCAGTATTCAGCACTGTTTAAGCACTGAAATAATGCTACTACTATTGTGTGTGTGTGCATGTACACTCATGTCCAGGTACATTGCTTGTGTATTTTTTTTTTTTTTTTTTTTGCTTTTTAAAAAAATTATTTATTTATTTATTTATTTATTTTTGGCTGTGTTGGGTCTTCGTTTCTGTGCGAGGGATTCTCCAGTTGCGGCAAGCAGGGGCCACTCTTCATTGCGGTGCACGGGTCTCTCACTATCGTGGCCTCTTTTGTTGCAGAGCACAGGCTCCAGACGCGCAGGCTCAGTAGTTGTGGCTCACGGGCCTAGTTGCTCCGCGGCAGGTGAGATCTTCCCAGACCAGGGCTCGAACCTGTGTCCCCTGCATCAGCAGGCAGATTCTCAACCATTGCACCACCAGGGAAACCCCACTTGTGTATGTTTTGAATATCATTATTTACAGTAACAAGACCACATCAGTTTTGTAAATATCACTTTGGTTGCAATGTGGAGAATGAATTGAAGGGAGAAGAAGAGGAAAATCTATTTAGGAGACTACAGTAATGGTCCAGGGGAGAGGTAATGAAGATTTGGAGCAGTGAACCCTTGAAATTTGAGTGTTGAGGAAAAGGCCAGCAATGACTTCCAAGGTTGTGCTTTGGGTGACTGTGTTGGATTGCTTAAGAATAGATTTGTAGTTATTCTGTTAACTATATTAGACAATTTAGGCAGAGTAAAAGGTTTGACATGGGTGATGAGGAATCCAATTTTAGCCATGTTGAACTTGAATAATTCAGTTTGCATTGTCCAGAAAGACACATGGTTCTGGAGAGCAAGGGAGAAGCCTGGGTTAGAAATATAAGACAAGTAGTATATAAACCAGGGAGTGGATGACTATGTCCCAGGAAGCATTAGGAAGTATGAACAGAAGGTCACTTCTCCAAGGTCAGACAAGAAGAGGAACTCATGAAAAAGACTGAAGAGAAATGCCTGGATAGGAAAGAGGAGAACTAAAAGCAAGTGGTCAATAGGGTCTCACGTCCTCAAAGGTTCAAGAAAGAGAAAGACTAAAATCTATTTATAAAATTCTGAAATGAAAATGTAGTTGGTTATCTTGGAGCAGTTTCTTGATGGAGTGGAAAGCCCTGAATCCTGAATGCACCATATTAAGGATTGAGTTTCTTCTTTTATTTTATTAATAGAGCATATTACTTTGACAGATTTTCATATGTTGAACCACCCTTGCATTATAGAGGTTAATCTCACTTGATCATAGGATATAATCCTTTTAATATGATCCTGAATTCAGTATGCTAATATTTTGTTGAGTATTTTTTCTTTTTTTTTTTTCTTTCTTTTTTGGCTGGGTCAGGTCTTTGTTGCTGCATGCCGGATCTTCATTGAGGCATTCACGATCTTTCATTGCAGCGTGCAGGCTTCTTTCTCTTTGCAGCATGTGGGCTCCTGGGATCGTGGGCTCTGTAGTTGTGGCATGCGTGCTCTCTCACTGAGGCATGCGAGCTCAGTAGTTGTGGCACTTGGGCTTAGTTGCCCAGTGGCATGTGGGATCTTAGTTCCCCAACCAGTGGTAGAACCCGCATCCCCTGAATTGAAAGTTGGATTCTTTACCACTGGACCACCAGGGAATTCCCTGCATATATTTTTATAAGAAGTATTAGTCTGTAGATTTCTTTTCTTGAGATTCTTTGCTTTTGGTATCATGATAATGCTGACCTCATAGAATGAGTTAAGAAGTGTTCCCTCTTTTTCTATCATTTTGAAAACATTAGCTGTTAATATTAATTCTTCTTTAAAAATTTGATAGAATTCACCAGTGGAACCATCTTGCCCTGGGGTTTTCTTTATTGGAAGTTTTTGGATTGCTACTTAATCTTTTTACTTGTTATGGGTCTATTCAGATTTTCTGTCTCTTTCTGAGTCAGTTTTGGTAGTTTGTAAGTTTCTAGAAATGTGTGCATTTCATCTAGGTTACCTGATTTGTTAGCATAAACTTGTTCGTAGTATTCTTTTATAATACTTATTATTTCTGTAAGGTTAGTAGTGACATTTGGTCCTTAATTACTGATTTTGTTAATTTGAATGTGCTCTCTTTTTTCTTGGTCATTCTATGCTAAAGTTTTGTCAATTTTGCTGATCTTTTCAAAGAACCAAATTTTAGTTTCATTTATTTTCTTTATTGTTTATTTAATTTATCCTTGCTATAATATTTATTTCCTTTCTTTCTTTCTTTTTTTTTCTTTATCTTTTTTTTTTGTTGTTGCTTTGGGTTTAGTTTGCTCTTCATTTTCTAGTGTCTTAAAGTGGAAAGTCAGGTTACTGATTTGAGATTTTCTTTTTTTTAACATCTTTATTGGAGTATAATTGCTTTACAATGGTGTGTTAGTTTCTGCTTTATAACAAAGTGAATCAGTTATACATATACATATGTTCCCATATCTCTTCCCTTTTGCATCTCCCTCCCTCCCACCCTCCCTATCCCACCCCTCTAGGTGATCACAAAGCACTGAGCTGATCTCCCTGTGCTATGCGGCTGCTTCCCACTAGCTATCCATTTTACGTTTGGTAGTGTATATATGTCCATGCCACTCTCTCTCTTTGTCCCAGCTTACCCTTCCCCCTCCCCATATCCTCAAGTCCATTCTCTAGTAGGTCTGTGTCTTTATTCCCATCTTACCACTAGGTTCTTCATGACCTTTTTTTTCCCCCTTAGATTCCATATATATGTTTTAGCATACTGTATTTGTTTTTCTCTTTCTGACTTACTTCTGTAAGTATGTACTGTATGACAGACTCTAACACCATCGACCTCACTACAAATAACTCAATTTCGTTTCTTCTTATGGCTGAGTAATATTCCATTGTATATATGTGCCACATCTTCTTTATCCATTCATCTGATGATGGACACTTAGGTTGCTTCCATGTCCTGGCTATTGTAGATAGAGCTGCAATGAACATTTTGGTACATGACTCTTTTTGAATTATGGTTTTCTCAGGGTATATGCCCAGTAGTGGGATTGCTGGGTCGTATGGTAGTTCTATTTTTAGTTTTTTAAGGAACCTCCATACTGTTCTCCATAGTGGCTGTATCAATTTACATTCCCACCAACAGTGCAAGAGTGTTCCCTTTTCTCCACACCCTCTCCAGCATATACAGATTGCCAACAAACACATGAAAGAATGCTCAACATCATTAATCATTAGAGAAATGCAAATCAAAACTACAATGAGATATCATCTCACACTGGTCAGAATGACCATCATCAAAAAATCTAGAAAAAATAAATGCTGAAGATTTTCTTTTTTTAATGTAGGCATTTACAGTTACAAATTTACAGCTTTTGATACCCCACATGTTTTGGTATGTTGTTTTTTGTTTTAATTCACCTTATAATATTTTCTAATTTCCATTGTGATGTTTTTCTTGACTCATCAGCTTTTTAGGAGTGTCTAATTTTCACTATTTGTAAATTTTCCAAATTTTCTTCTATAATTTTTAATTTTATTTTATTGCTGTTGAAGAATATAGTTTGTATGTTTCAATATTTAAAAAGTAACTGAGACTATTTTGTGAAATAACATGTGATCTTTCCTGGAGAGTAGTCATTTGAAAGAATGTATATTCATCTGTTGTTGGGTAGAGTGTTCTATAGATGTCTTTTATGTCTAGTTGGATTATAGTGTTATTTAAGTTCTTTATTTCCTCTTTGACCTTTTCTCTAGTTGTTACAGTCATTATTGGAAGTGGGTATGGAAGTCTTCAACTATTATTGCTGAATTGTCTTCTCTCCCTTCAATTCTGTCAGTTTTTGCTTCATGTTGGAGCTTTTTTGTTTTGGGAACTCTGTTGTTATGTGCATATATGTTTATAATTGCTATCTTCTTGATTAGTATTGACCCTTTTATCATTAGAAAATGTCTTTTTTTTTTGTCTCTTGTAACAACTTTTTTAAAAATTGAAGTCTGTTTTGTCTGATATGAGTATAGCCACTCCAACTCTCCTTTGATTATGTTTGCATGGAATATCTTTTTCCATCATTTTACTTACAATGTATTTGTGTCTTTAAATCTAAAGACAGCCTCTTGCAGAGGAGTGAAGGTAGCAAGATGGTAGAATAGGAGGTCTTCAATCATCCTCCCTCAGCAATAATAATTTAGTAACCATCTACAGACAAAAGTGCCCTTGTGGGAGTTTTGAGATCCATGTAGGAGGTTTCGAAACCCTGGTGGAGTCCAAGCCTGAGGAGAGCCATTTTTAGAAGGCAGGCCTGAACCCTGGTAGCTGACTGCTGACCTTGGTCCCAGCTACAGACTTGGAAACACCACCACCCATTAGAATTGGCTATAGCCATATTTGGCCTTGGTCCTGCTACCAAGACCATAATATGTTAAAGATTCAGGAGGAGTCATGCCCACTTGTGCCTTGATAAATGGCTTGCAGATCTCTGTCTGGATGTGGACTATGGAGTGACTCATGACCCAGCTCCAACCCCTCTTGACAGTGGTCTAAGAGTTCCTGGAGTCCCTCCCAGCTGCAGTTCATGAGTAATCCTGCTGGTACAGGGAGCCAGCAGGAGACACTTCTGTTTGTACACTGGGAGATCTTGAAAGGGACCCATACTCAGCTCCAATCCCTCTCATCCACAGCCCACAAGCAGACTTGTTGGCCCAGGAACCTGTCAGGAAACCCAAGGACCCACTGGCTCCCACCAGTGTGCCTAGAGGCAGGCAAGCCAACCTTCATCTGACAGCAGAACCTCAAATGAAACTATGATTCAGCTCCAAACCCTACCAGCCATATCCATGAGCAATTCTCTTCACCAAGACACCCATCATGAGACAAGCCCACCCATGCCCCCAGAGCACCACTCTACTGAACAAAGTCCTGGAAGCAATCCCATCTACCTAGGGACCAGACAAGATGAATGCCCACATAAGTTCCTGGTAACAAACCCACTAACTGCAGACCCAGCAACAGCCTCATGACCTGGCTCCAACTCAGCATGAGTGTGATTCTGGAGGTAATCCTACCAGCCTGGAAACCAACAGGAGAAGGTCTTTACCTGCCAAAACCAGTCAGTAAAGATTGGAAGCAGTATTTTCTCCTTCAAATGCATAGACATCAATGCAAGGCTACATGTATCGTGAAGAATCATGCAAATATGACACAACCAAAGGAAAACTAAAGCTTCAGTAACTGACTCCAAAGAAATGAAGATCTATTAATTGATTGACAAAGAATTCAAAATAACAATCTTAAGGAAACTCAGTGAAATGCAAGAGAACACAGACAACTAAATGAAATCAGGAAAACAATGTATGAACAAAATGAGAAGCTTAATAAAGAAATAGAAACCATGGGGAAAAAAACCAAACAGAAATCCTGGAGCTGAAAAGTACAATGACAGAATTTTAAAAAATTAACAGAGAGTTTCAACATCAGACTCAATCACACAGAAGAAAGAATCAGTGAACTTGAAGCCAGGCTGTTTGAAATTAGCCAGTTTGAGCAATAAAAAGAAAAAAAAATTGAAAGAGTGAAGAAAACCTACATGAATTATGGGATATCATCAAGTGAATGATATTTGCATCATGGATGTCCCAGAGGAAGAGAGAAAGAAAATGGGTAGACAGCTTATTTAAAAAAAATAGCTGAACACAACAATGTAAAGCAATTATACTCCAATAAAGATGTTAAAAAAATAGCTGAAAAATTCCCAAATCATGGGAGACATATGAACATCCAGGTACATGAAGCTCAAAGGACCCCAAGCAAGATCAACCCAAAGAAGATCATCTGAGACACATTACAGTCAAAATGTTGAAAGTCAAAGACAAACAGAGAATTTTGAAAGCAGCAATAGAAAAATGACTCTTCACATACAAGGGAACTCCATAAGGCTATCAGTGGTGTTAAAGTCCCCTACTATTATTGTATTATTGTCACTTTCTCCCTTTATGCCTGTTAATATTTGCTTTATATGTTTAGGCACTCCTGTATTAGGTGCCTATCTGTTAACAAGTGTTATATCCTCTTCTTGTATTTATCTCTTTATCATTATATAATGTTCTTCATTATCTCTTGTTATAGGCTTTGTTTTAAAGTCTATTTTGTCTCATATGATTATTGTTACCTCTGCTTTCTTGTTGTTTCCATATGCATGAAATATCATTTTCTATCTCTCCACTTTTAGACTTTGTGTATCTTTAGCTCTGAAGTGAGTCTCTTGTAAGTATCATGTAGCTGGGTCTTGTTTTTTATCCAGTTAGCCACCTTATGTCTTTTGACTGGAACATTTAGTCCATTGACAAAATTATTATTGACAGGTATATACTTATTGCCATTTTGTTACATGGTTTCTGGTTGTTTTTGTAGTTCTTCTCTGTTCTTTTCTTCTTCTTTTAGTTTATTCTCTTGTGGTTTGATGATTTTCCTTAGTGGTATGCTTGTATTCCTTTCTTTTAGTTTTTGTGTATCTACTGTAGGTTTTCCATGTGTGGTTACCATGAGTTTTCTATATGTTGACGTATAAGTATATCTATTTGTTTAAACTGGTAGTTAAGTTCAAACATATTCTAAAGATCTACATTTTTTACTCCCTTCCCCCACATTTTGTTTTTTTATGTCATATTTTACATCTTCATGTTTTTCCTTCAATGTTTATTATAGTTATAGCTGATTTACAATTTTTTGTCTTTTAATCATTGTACAAGTTTACTTAAGTTTTGATCCTCAGCCTTTACATATATCTGCCTTTACTAGTGGAAGTTTTACCGCCCTATATAAGCTTACTTCTTGTTGTAGGCTTTTCTTTTTTACTTAGAAAAGACCCTTTAACACATCTTGTAAATTCAGCTTAACATTGATGAACTCTTTTAGTTTTTGCTTGTCTGAGAAATTTTTATTTCTCCTTCAATTCTAAATGATATTCTTACTGAGTAGAATATCCTAAATTGCAGGTTTTCATGTTTCAGCACTTGAATATATCATGCCACTCCCTTTTGGCCTGCAAGGTTTCTGCAGAAAAATAAGCTATTAGCCTTATGGTGGTTCCCTGTACTCTTCATGTTTCTCTTGCTGCCTTTAGAATTCTCTTTTTATCTTAACTTTTGCCATTTTAATTATGATATGTTTTAGTGTGGTCTGTTTGGATTTATCTTATTTGGGACCCTTTGTGCTTCCTGTACCCAGATATTGCTTTCTTTCTTCAGGTTCTGGAAATTTTCAGTCATCATTTCATCAAATATATTTGTGACCCTTTCCTGTCTTTTCCTTCTGGGACATCTATTATGTGGATTTTGGTATGCTTGATGTTGTCCAATAGGTCCCTTAAGCTGTTCTCATTTTTTTAAATTTGTTTTTCTTTTTGCTGTTCTGATTGAGTTATTTACATTCTTCTATCTTCCAGATCACTTTTGCATTCTTCTGTATTACCTAGTCTGCTGTTAAGTCTCTCCATTGTGTTTTTCATTTCAGTTATTGTGTTTTTCAATTCTGGCTGTTTCTTTTTATATTTTTTAGTTCCTTGTTAAAATTCTTACTGTGTTCATCTATACTTTTCCCTAACTCAGTTAGCGTTTTTATTACTAATGCTTTGAACTCTTTATTTGGTAAATTATTTATTTTTATTTCCTGAGTTGTTTTCTCCTGTTCTTTTAGCTGAAACAAATTTCTGTCTTCTCATTTTGCTTAACTTTCTCTGTCTCTATGAAATTAGGTGAAAGTTACCTATTTGCATCTTGAAGGGGTGTCCTTGTGTGGAACCATTCCTATACGGTCTGTGTGTACCCAGGGGCTTTGGTGAGAAAGCTGGATATGACGTGAGCACAAGTCACATCTTTCCCCAGGATGTGCTGGCAGCTCTCACCTTAGTAAGAGGTGGGGCTGGAGACAGAGTGGCTAAAGCTAGAGTCAGGTGTGAGTCAGGGTTTTTCCTTTGCACAGTGTCCAACTCTACCTTATTGGGGGTGGAGGTGGGGTCCCAAGTTACTGGAACAGAAGCTCTGGGGGTTGGGTCCAAGTTGGTTCTGTTCTCTAAGTGTGTGTTCTCCCCCATCCCAGTATTGGCACATTTGCCCCAGAGGGGAGCAGTGCTGGAGCAAGAGTGGCTGGATCAGGCACTTGGTGTGGGTCTGGGCCCAGGCTATGGTGACCCTGGCCCCAGTCATGGTACCGAATCACTTCTGATGTGCTCCCTCTGTAAGTGCCAGTAATAGCTGCCCCTTCGCACCTCAGATATTGTTCCAGGTCCAGGCTGGCACCATCCCTCACAACTGAGGACTCCACTTGCTGTGTTAGCCCTCACTCCAGTGTGGAACTGCATCATAAAACAAGTGGAGTGCAGTGGGCACTCGGCTGGGGCCAGGTTGTGCACTGGAGTAGTTGTAGGAAACTAGCCTGAGCCCTGTGAAATTTCAGTCTGTTTTTTCTACCTTGTTTTGGGAGTGAGCAAATGTGTGTATGATCTTCATGAGCAGAGTCTAGGTTTCTTACAGCCTTCCTCTTAGTCCCATGGTTTTCTAACCAGCCAAGGCGACTTGTTTTCCCAGTGTTCACCCCCAGAGCTGGGGCACTCAATATGTGGCTCAAACCACTCACACCTCAGGGAGCCTGTGTAATCCCCCCTCTTCTGTGTCCCCTCCCAGGGGCACAGGTCCCAACCTGATTACCTCTCTTCCCTTCCTACCTGATCACATGTGTATCTTTCTTACAGCTTTGGTTGTACAGGAGTCCTGCCAATCTCCCGTTAGTTTTCAGTGAAAATTGCCCCACATGCAGATGTATTTTTGATGTGTTTCTTGGGGGAGGTGAGTTTCATGTCCTTCTTAACCATCTTGATCTCGTTTTCTCTCTCTAATTGGTTTCTTTTTATAATTTCTCTCATTGATATTCTCTATTTTATGAGACACCAGTCCCACAATTTCCTTTAATTTTTTTTACACAGTGTTTCCCTTATTTCTTTGAGCATATTTAAAATAGCTGACTATAGCTGTTAAGTCCAATATCTGGGATTTTTCAAGGAGTTTCTATTAATTTCTTTTCTCCCCCTCTGTGTATGGGCTATACTTTCTTGTTTCTTTGCATGCCTCATAATTTTTTATTGAAAACTTAACATTTTGTATATTACAATGTGACAACTTTTAATTCTTCCTCTTCCCAAGAGTTTGTTTTTATTGCTTCTTGTAGTAGTAGTAGTAGTAGTAGTAGTAGTAGTAGTAGTAGTTTGTTCTTTTAGTGATTTTTTTCTGGACAAATTTTGTAGTCTGTGTTCTTTGTCATATATGCCTACTGAATTCTCTGTTCCATTAGCTTAGTGGTCAGCTAGTAATTTGACAGACAGTGTGTAAATGACTGGGACTAAAAAAAACTCCCAGTCTTTGATGAAGTGTTATGTATGTGTGTGTGTGTGTGTGTGTGTGTGTGTTTGTGTCTATGTGTGCTGGGGCATTCCTCCAACTCTCAGCTAGGCAGTTTGCAACTCTGCCTTAGCCTTAACTTAGCTTTCACAGAGCACCCAGACCAGCCAGAAGTGAGAGCTTATGGTCTTCTCAGGTCTTTCTTGCATATATGCACAGCTCTGGGCATGCATGAGGTTTTCGAGATTCCCATAAATATGTAGGAACTTTTCAAAGCCCTTATTTCCCAAAGCTCCTCATTACCTTGCATTTCCCCCCTATAATTGTGTCCAGTTTACTGTGTACTGTTAATCATTGCCTCATGCATCAGTGACTAACACATTTTCCCATAAATGTTTTTGACAAATGGCCCCCAGGTAGCAGCTTTTGCACAAGGCCAGAAATCCAAGCCTTTTGAGCATATCCCCTAGGAAACCATCAGACAAATCAAATAATGGTAACTCTTTGCAAATGAGTTTCATTTTTCTCCCTCTGGTACCTGTACCAGGAATGAAGATTGTTATTTTTAAGGCTGATCCTCAGCTGGGTCATGGGTGATGGGATATGGTAAGTTAAAATGCCACAAGGCTTACCAAGATTCAAACATTTTTCTAGAAGTGCTCCCCAGGTTAGTGCAAGATTTTGGGTATTTTCCAGAGTTCCAAAAAAGTTGATTCTGCCTTTTTTTTTTTTTTTTCATTGTTTTTATGGAGATGTGGATTTTTGGAGTCCCTTCCTCTGCCATTTTTGCTATCATTAAAAAAAATTTAATTTATTTGACTGTGCAGGGTCTTAGTTGGGACACGTGGGATCTTTGTTGTGGCATGCGGGATATTTTAGTTGGGGCATGAGGGATCTAGTTCCCTGACCAGTGTTCGAACCTGGGCCCCTTGCATTGGGAGTGTGGAGTCTTAACCACTGGACCACCAGGGAAGTCTCTGCTATCATTTTTAAGAGTAGATACGTCCTGTATTTTATCTATACATGTGCTGAGCAAACTGTTAGTTGCATGATAGATGTTTATTATATATTCTTCGTATGAATATATGCGTACATCAATAGGAGTTTAAAATAGAGACCAGTGAAAAGCTTGGCTATGATTGCAAGTAGATATAAGGTACTTAGAAGATGAGTAATTTTGAAGGAGTTTTTTTTTTTTTTTATTTGAACATGTTTATATGATGTGGGAAAGAAATCACTGGAGGGAAAGTTTAAAAATCTTTATTTAACACATGGCTGTGTTCACCATTTTTATTCTTAACAAGAGTGTGACACTGTGATTCTAAATCAGCTTGTGGTTCATGTCAACGTGAGGTCTTCCCTTTCATGACTGTTTCATTAGTTGTTCCTATAGTAGATGTTTATGGGTAAATGGGTTTTTAAAAAAAATAAATCTTTTGAGGTATAATTTGAATGCCATAAAATTCATTTGTTTTAAGTGTATAATTCAATGATTTTTATTTATAAAGCTGTGCAGCTATTGCCACAGTCCAGTTTTAGAACATTTCCATTGCCTGAGAAAGATTCCTCAGGTCCATTTGCAGTCACCCTCCTCCTCCCTTTCCCCTAGTCCCTGGCAACCACTAACCTGCTTTCTGTGCTCATGGAATTTAGGTTTTGTGCTCATTGAAGGAACTCAAATGCATGTAGGTGTTTCTTCCCAGGCAGGGCTGCACATCCCACATCCACCTTGTGTGTTCCCACCGTATGCCAAGTTAGCAAGGAAACCTCAGCTGACCATTCCCAGCAAAGATTACTGATAGAATAAAGCCCCAATTCCCCAAGGCAACCTACATATGTAATAAATTAGCTTATCTGCTCTCCAACTACGATGACTAACAATTATGTAGCATTCTTGGTAGAATTGAGAAAAGTCACTTAAATCACTCATCTTTATGCTAATTGTCTTGTGGAATCCTGATTGAAAAAGGTTGTAATTAGAAAGCTTGGGGAACAGGACCAGGCCATCTGAGACTTCTGAGGTATTCATTACTTCAACAGATCATTATTGGCTGCCTCTTATGACCAGGTAGGTATTATGACAAGTACTGTGCAGAGCCAAGGATGTGGGATTCCTACCCTGGAGGAGCTAATAGCCTCTCAGGGGTTGCTAATGACGGGTTTCACATGACATCATCAGAGAGGAAGATACAAGATTTCCTGGTGGCAAGAAGGACTCTTTTTCTTCCCCTCAGAAGTCTGACTAAGAAGAATATTGGTTCTAGAAAGTTCAGCTGGCTCGGTGCTACTAGATGGACATTTCCCAAATCTGTATTCTTCTGGGGCAGAACATTTTAAGTTTCTCCTGATATATTTTTTATGAAAGCCAAAGATCAGCTTTTTATATTGACCAGGAGAGAGGATGAGTTAGAATGAGTTCATCTTCAGTGGTGTGGACGAAAAATGTCACCTGCCATCTCAGTAAGCAAAGGATGTTGCGGCCATCAAGCCATCAGTCATTGCAGCCTCCCCAGACTGTGCATCCTGAGGTGATTCAGGATGGAGAAAAACAAGACAGTGGCCCTAGATAGTTAAAGTGCATATTAAAGGAATGATTTCAGTGAGCCCAGACTCTTGCCTCCTCCCATACATAGAAAAGCACTAAATTCACTAACTTGAGATGTCTGGTTTTCTTAAATAGCAGCAACATTTTGATATTCGACTACCTGTTTTTTTCTGTTTTTTAAAAAAAATTGTTATTATTATTATTTTTTTAAGCAAAACTCCCTATATATCCTGGCTCCTTCCTTAGCTATTTGGAGCAGTCCTTCAGAACTATCTGAGAGGCTGCCTCTGAGGCTTAAGTCCTCAGCAAGTCTGCCGAATAAAACATAATCCTCAACTTTTAGGCTGTGCGTGTTTTTTCAGTCAACAGTGGTATTAATCTTGTTCAGGAAGCGGACCTCCAGATAGTCAGTGACTCCTGGGTGAGTCACTGGAAACACCAATTCATTTAATGAAACATACAATTTAGGAATAATTAGGAAAATATGTTTGGATAACATGAGATAATCTCAAGCATGTGTGAAAATATATTAAAAATATCACAAGGCATTTAACAAAACATACTGGCTGTACCTGTTTTTTTCTAATAGTCAATTTGGTCCTTATTCATTGTGTTTTCTACCAGCTCTTACTGGATAATTGGTATCAGGCTGCCAAGTCTAGGAAAAATTTAGAGGATAAAAATTAAGGATAAAATTAATTTCAAAATTAAGAAAACTCTATCTAATATTTGTGTATGTATATGAATGAATAAAAAATTGGCATCATTTAATTTTAACAGCAGGGCATTTTGTTCAGGGCAGGGAGAGGATGTATTATTTGAAAGCCACTAGCCTGAAAGTCAGTGGGGAGGATTATGTAGGAAATTCTCCTCAAATGGCCAAAATCTTTATTTCTGCCTGCTGGCTATTCTTTATGCTATTCCATGGGGATCTCTATTCTGGACTCTTTTTGCCTCACCCTATAATGGAGAGACAGAGAGGAAAATACAGTCAGCGAAGAGTTCTAGATTCCGACTTAGCCGCACCATTACCTGGTGACTTGGGGCAAGACAAAGGTCTCTTTTGCTTCACTTTTCTCATCTGCAAATTAGGGATGGTGATAATTTCCCTGTTGAGATTACAATTCTATTCCAAGAAAGTCAAATGAACTAATGAATAAATATAAAGGATAATTAATTGTTTTGCTTGAGGTCTGTGTATTCATTATTCAATTTCTCCCTGAGTCATAAGATGATGATTCCTTATGAAAACCAGCTTCCATGATGGTCCCCAGTGATTCCACCTCCTAGGATTCATGCCCTATGTGGTCCCCTTCCACAACTATACTGGGATTATTCTGTGTGACCAATAGAATATGGAAGGAGTGATGTTATATCACTTCTGAGATTAGGTTATAAAAGATACTAGTGGTTCCCTCTCTCTCTCTCTCTCTCTTTCTCTCTTTCTGGTCATTTGCTCTGGAGGAAGCCAGCCGCCATGTCATCAGCCATCCTATGGATAAACTTACATGGTGAGGCCTCCGGTCTATCTCCATGTGAAGGAGATTGAAAGTGGCTATTCCTTTAAAGTAGATCTTCGGCCCTGGTCAAGTCTTCAGATGATTGTAGGCCTAGCTGACAGCTTGACTGAAACTTCCTGAGAGATCCTGAGCCAGAAACAACCAGCTAAGTTGTTCCAAGATTTCTGACTCCCAGAAACTTTGTGAGTTAATAAATGTTTGTTGCTTTCAGCTGCTAAGTTTTGGGGGTAATTTGTTGTGTAGGAATCGAAAACTAATACATTCCTCAAGTAGAATAATATATGTATTTGCCCATAGAATCCAACCCAGGGCTAGTAACATGGTGGATACTCAATTCAACAAATACTTGAAAAAGAAAAGGGAAAGGGAAAGAAGGAATGGCCTGAAAGCAGAATATACACATGTACACTAACAACTTACTCCCAGATGAGGCTGTCTGTCCTGCATAAATGACCAGAATGACATCATGTATGTCTTTTTACCAACTTTCATGACCTGCCAGCAAATGTGTTTCCAAGTGTGACAACCTGAGGCATTGTTTCAAATGAGCTCTGCCTTCACCTCTCTTTATGGATGTAGTTCTGTGTGTGAACTTTCAATTATTAGATCCTTTCAGAGTGATAGATGACCTCAGAAGCCAAAATGTGACAGGATATAATCTCACTGTGAGGAGGAGATGGTCAGTATGTCTTTCACTATAACTACCGTCCATGACTTCCTGTCTCTCCACCTTTTGTCAGATCCTAGTTACTGTCTTGGTGTATTATAAGGAGAATATATGTGTGTGTATGTATATATACACACACATATATATATTTAACACACACACACACATATATATATTTAATAGGGACTTGACAGTCGTAGGAGCTGGCTAAAGTCCTTGCCTTTATGTCTGGTGCTGGAACTTGGAGTTCACAAGGAATGCACCTGGAAGGGAAGGTAGATATAACATGTGGGAAAACAAGCAGAACCTGGAGCCCATGAGAGCAGACTAAAACACAAGTCCATTCTCGTTTCCTCTGACTTTGGTGGTACACACATCTTGTAGAAACCAGGGCCTTTCATCAATAAACTAAACGTACACCTCTGGCCCAGAAGTCAGAGAAACTGAAAGGGGATTCAGGGAAAGGTGAGTAACAGCCTGCCTGGTTCTGTCTCAGGCCAATGAGGTGAGTCAATAAGGTGAGGGATATGAGTGAGCTACAGATGGCTGCCATTCAACTTCTGTCCCCCAGATACTGCAGGAAAACCTCTCTTGTGGCCTGCCCTGACCAGAAACACACAGGAAAGGGAATCCTAGGAAATGTAGTCCAGCCTAGACAGTGACACCTTACAAAGCCACCACACCTAGCCCCCAAACAGATTATATCACACAGACCAAAATGAAATAAGCCCACCAAAAGAAACTTGTTTTCTGTTAATTGTACTATAACAGCAGTACTCAAAGTTTTTTATCTCAGGCCTCTTTTACAGTCTTAAAAATTTTGAGGATCCCACAGATCTTTTGTTTATATGGATTATAACTATTGATATCTATCATTTTAGAAATTAAAACAGAAAATGGAAAAATATTAATTTATTTAGAAATAAGAATAATAAACCATTACATGTTAATGTAAGTAACATCTTTTTAGAGAAATAACTACATTTTCCAACATTAAAAAAAAATAGTGAGAGGAGAGAAGTTGTTTTATATTTTTAAATATAAAACATCTTTAATGCCTACCTTAATAGAAAACAGTTGGATTCTCATATCATACTGCATTCAATCTGTTGAGATTTCACTCATCATGTAACCCCTGGAAAATTCCACTGTAGACTCGTAAGAGAATAAGAGTGAAAAAAGACAAATAGCACCTTAGGGTTATCATGAAAATAGCTTTGACTTCATGAACCCCTTGAAAGGATCTTGGAGACTCCTCAAGGGTGGCTGGATCACGCTTATCCACAAGGGAAGAACTGGAGCAATTATCTCATAACTGGAGTCCAGGTAACCTGCTCATGGCTCAATTATTTGGGTAATCCAGGTGTTTCTCCCTACAATTCCAAAAATTCATGACAATATTCTACTTCATTTTGTCTCTGCAGATACTACTAATAAGAGGTAATAGAACTGGAAAGAGAGACACAGCTAGCGAAAGAACAGGGACAGGAAGAAAGAGGAAGGAAGGGAGCGCTCCTGGAGTTTGCTTCACAGACCTTCACCGTCAGTTTGCTGAGACAGATGAAGGTCTGGAGTTACTTGTATGTCCTCAGAAGAGGCCAGCCTTCCAAGCAGTCTCACTGGGTTTTGGGACCAGTTTCAATGCATTCCCTGAAGCTGTACACAGTGGTCCAAGAAGTCCTGAGTGGGAGAAATGATCTCATTGTGGATATTTACCCATTTTCAATGCCCCTGGCCCTTCCCTGCCTAGGAGACTAAAAAAACAAATTATTGCACCATTGTCTGTTTATCATTGAGGTTTTCATGTGCCTCAGAATATTTTTCCAGTCTTTTTCAAGCGCTATTTTTAAAAAAAGTTGATTATAAAATAAAACTCTTCTTCCAGAAAATATGAACATATTTATCAAGAAGTTAACTACTGCTTAAAATGGTAATGTAAATTTTTATAATATCCTTCTTATAAATCAAAACCTTTATTTGGAATGAATCCTCTAAAAGATCAACATTTTCTTTTCACCAAGACCTGGTCCCAGCACAATTTTCAGAAATATTTTGGAAAAGTACCAGATTGTGATACCAATGATCCAGATATTATTTAGACATAGCCACATTTTTATGGTCATTACCCTCTCACTGAACCTTTATGGAATGAAGATAATGTCATGGTCAACGTTTTCCTTAAAATAAACTTTTAAACTGCAACATGATTTTCTTTAAAATGAAAATTAAATTTGTAAACACTTTCTATATCAAGTCTTTTCTGATTCTAAAACTGTTGCAGATTTATCAAAATTTCATAAGATAGGATATTTAAAAATCACCTGTACACTTACAACCACCCAAACTTAACATTTTAGTAGATGTCCTTCCAATCATCTTCTAAACCTACATATAGGCTATATGTATACAGTACATACATCATAGTGTAAGTGCCTGACATTAAGCTTTTGATTACAGGAATATCCGCTTCAGAGACACCCATCTTAAATAAACATACTGCCTGCTGTGTGACACAGCTACTAGCAAAACAACCAGATAAGGAACAAAGCTTCCCCCACTTATGGAGCTCCCCTTTTCAGAAAGCCCTAGGTAACTTAGATAACTGACCCTGCTTCTCCTTTCCCCTGCCCTAATCTCTGTTATGTTTTAAATTCACCAACAAGGAGTGATCCTGCAAAACCTTAGATGCCCCACCCTCAGACCGTAATAAAGGCAGAGCCCCAGGTCCATGTTCTCTCCCTCTCTCTCAACACACGACCTCACCATATAGCCCTTGGGGATGCCCTGTACTCTCCAGGACCTGTGAATAATAAATCTTCCTCCTAACATTTCTTTCTCAAGTGCATCCTGCAATTATAATAAGAACCACAGGAGCAGGCCCAGAGATAAATAGGGGCCCTGATGAGGGAAATGTCTGTGGAGCTTGATATGAGTGATGTGTGCCTGGGTTAGTGCCACAGGCATTCCTACCAGAGCGCTCCCATCAATAGACTCAGGAACAATGGAACATGCATATGTACATTTACATATGTCTATATTACTTATAAATAAAATTTAACATTAACTCAAAGTCTCAGTAAGCCTCAGGTGTCTATACTGAGCATCTTGTTAGGCTGGGATTTTCCTTGCTTGAGAGGAGGAGCTGGTTTGGTGTCCCTGTGTGAGCAATGATTGGAGGAGTGACTCTAGTATTGCTCCTTGAGCACCAGCACATGAGAATCTCTTACCACCGTGCTTCCCTGTAGGGAGGAATGCAAAATGGCTTGGAGTCCCAGTGAGTCAGTGAAGGGCACAAGGGTGAGGTGGGGTTTGGGGTATTAGCAACGTTGACTCTCAGCCAGAAGAGACTCATACCAACCTCAGCTGTTCACTGGTGTCATGGCAGTGCTGGGCACTCAGCCTCAGAAAGGTGGTGGGGCTCAGAGAGCATGAATAGCCAGGAAGGAGGCAGGCAGGTGTGGACCTGCCTGGTATATCTCTCTGTAAATACTCCCCCTTATAAAGAGTGAAAAGACTCATTATAAAAGTAGAAGAAACTAGTAGGGAGAGGGGAAATGAAAGAGTGAGTGAAAAAGTCAGAGGGAGAGAGAGAGAGAGAGGGAGAGAATGTGTATGTGTGGTGTGTCTGTGTGTGTATGTAAATAAAAATCCAAGATTCAAGAGTTGGTACCATGGGTGGGGCCACTTGAGGCCCAACCTTTGGAAGGGTACACCCAGATGGGAGGCAGAAGACCCTATGTTAATTAGGGTTATCCAAAGAAACAGAATCAATAAGGTGTGTGTATATGTGTGTGTATCATAAGGAATTGGCTCACGTAGTTATGGAGGTTAAGTTTCACAGTCTCTTGTTTTCAAGCTAGAGACCCAGCGATATAAATTCTAGTCCAAGTTCAAAGGCCTGAAGACCAGGAGAGCCAATGGTGTAAGTCCTAGTCTGAGGGCAGGAGAAGACCATGTCCCAGGTAAAGTCAGGCAGAGAGAGAAAGAGAGAATCCCCTCTTCCTCCAACAGTGAGACAGACCCACCAGGCCCAGGGCCCAGAACTTGTCCCAGTCTGCTGCTCCCACTGACCTCTTGTCCTGGTTTAGAACTGGTGTCACAGGCATCTGAGCTGCAGGTGGAGGGAAGGAGGAGGAAGGAAGGAGGAGCACCATGTGAAACATAGCCTGGGGTGGAGAGGGGCGAGAAGGACAGTCCTGGCTGGAATGTCCTCAAAGGCTCCCTGTGCCCTCATGTAAACTCCTCTGGGACTCACCATGCTCCGCAGCTCCTTGGCAAGCCCATCTGCCTGCTGGTCACATTCAGAGGGCCCGAGTGCCTGGTTACCTTGCTCTCTTTCAGCTCTGGGCTGCCATGAGTCTGTTTCCTTGGAACCCGCTTCTGTTCCCTCCTAATCAGCTAATTCCCACCCATCCCCCAGGATTCTGCTTCACTGTGCTCTTTCTCCAGGAACCTTTCTCTAAAAATCTGGGGCAGGTGTCCCTGTGGTGTGCTCTATGGCACCCTGACAGGGTCTCTTACCTCGGTCCTGTCCCAACCAGCTATATGACTTTGGACAAGTCCTTTTGCTCCAGTGGGCTTCCAGTTTCTTTATTTGAATAATGAGAGAGTTGGACCATATAATATGAGGGTGTTTTGTTTGAGAACTATATGATTCTCCAAATCCTTTTATTAATTATATAACCAGCTTGTAACTTCTACTCATCTAAGCAGTCCATGGAAAGAGGAGGATGGAGGTGACCTTCAAATTCATCTTTGCAAACTTTCCAGTTCTTTGTTCAAAGAAGGGAACTTGGTTTCTGGATGGTCCTGGTCATGGTCACATGACCAGAAGCTCCTCTGATTGATCCAGCAGGACTGTGGATAATCAGAAGCTGGGAAAATATATCATCAGTCTTGGTTGCCCAATTGCTCATCTCTTTTCATTCTCAGGGGTGCATGTGGTAGAGATTAACCAGCTGCTTAGAACAAAAAAAAATCGATGCTCGAGAAACTTCTGCTACTCAGGCTCACCAGGCCAGGAGCATCAGGCTCCAGATACTTCTGCTATTATCTCACTTTTCTGTCCAGTGAGGAATGGTTGGGTTTTTGAATATTATTCCAGAAAGGAGAGAGACTGCCAAAGACCTGCCATTGAATAATTGAAACAGAATTTTGTTTAAATTCATTGTTTCATTATAGCTCCATCCACATGATAAATTTAGTCCCAAGTTGAAGCAACGAAAGAGAACTGGGTACTTCTAACCACATCAGTGGGGCATTCACAACTTCCTCTGAAACAGTACAATTGTCCTGGGACACAGGTTTCAAGAGAGGGTGTGGTGACAGCTGACATTAAAGTTCAGAGGGACAGGCTTAGGTATCCTCCTCAGTCCCATCAGAGCATCTTCTCCCAACTGTTTTGTTGTTGTTGTTTTTTTTTTTTTTAAAGTTTGTTTTGGAATCATTTTAGATTTACAAAAATTTGCAAAAAATAGTACAACAACGTTACTGTATTTACTTCTCCCTTGCCCTCTCCTCTGTGTGTATGTCTGTAGCTTTTTTCTTAAGTGTTGAGAATAAGTTGCAGACATGATGCCTTACATCCAAGGCTTCAGTCTGCATAACCCAAAGCCAAAGATATCTTTTTTTTTGATAACTGTAGTGCAATTGTCAACATTAAAAAAAATTAACATGGACAATTTAAAAATATTTAAATCTATAAACCTTATTCAAATTTTAACTTAAAAAATTTTTAAAAATTAAAAAATTTAAATCTATAGACCTTATTCAAATTTTGCCAACTGTCCTACTAATGTCCTTTATCTGATCCAAGATCCCATCCAGGAAACCACCTTGTATTTAGTCTTACTCACCTCTAATCTGGGGTAGTTCCTCAGTCTTTCTTGTCTTATCTCGTCTTTCTTGTCTTCCTCCCTCCTTCCCTCCCTTCCTCCCTTCCTTCCTTCCTCCCTCTTTCTTAATCTTTCACAACCTTGACATATTTGAAGAGTAGCATTCCACTATTTTGTTAATATTCCTCAAATAGGGTTTGTCTGATGTTTCCTCATGTTTAGATACAGTTAGTGCATTTTTGGAGAGAAATACAACAGAAGTGATGCTGTATTAGATCAGGAGGCACATGATTTTGGTTTGTCCCATTATTCCTGGTGCTAGTAACTTTGAACGTTTGGTTAAAGTGGTGTCTGCCAGGTTTCTCCACTCTTGAGTTACCATTTCCCCCTTTGTCATTGATAAGGTTCTGGTGAGGTAAATCTCAGACTGAAAATATTCCTGCTTCTCATCATACTTTTACCCATTAATTTTAGCATTTATTGATGATTCTTGCCTGAAACAATCATGACAGTGGTGGGTGCCAAATGGTGATTTTCTGATTCTATCATTCCTTCTGTATGTATGAGTTGGCACTCCACTGTAAGGAAGAGCTGTTCCTTCTCCCCTATTTATTTACTTACATCTGTGTGAGTACATGGATTCTTATTCTATGCTGCGGGTTATAATCCTATATCATCACTACTTAATTGCTCAAAGTATTCCAAGTTTGACCAGCGAGAACCTTTTCAACCTTGCCCCTGTATCCTTTTGACATGTTTCCATCCTTTTTTAGGGATACTTCCTTACTTTCTGGTACTACATGATACTCCAAGCTCAACTTATACTTTTCCTGCCCAGCCATTTCTCCAAAGAGCCCTCACTCTTCTCACTGGACAGTGGTATTGAGAAGCCAGGATCTGGAAGTCCTGGTCCACTCTCGCTTGTTGTAGATGGGGCTTCCAACAGCCATGTGTACCTCTTACTCAACTTTCCTTCTCCGGCTCTATATTCACTCCCAGCCAGCTCTCTCTTCTGAATCCAGGCCTGATCACAAAACAGCCTGCTCAACATCTCCACTCAGATTTCACAGGCATCTCAAAGCAAGTATGTCTTGTTATGGGGTGAATAGTGTCCCCCTCCAAATTCATATGTTGAAGCCCCAACCCCCAGTACCTCAGAATATTACCATATTTGGAGATATGGTCTTTAAAGATATGATTAAATTAAATGAGGCCATATTATATTGGGCTCTAATCCAATATAACTGGTGTCCTTATAAGAAGAGGAGATGAGGACACAGACTACATGAAAACCAGGGTGAAGATGACCATCTACAAGCCAAGGAGAGAGGCCTCAGAAGAAACCAGTCTGCTGACACCTTGATCTTGGACTTTCAGTCTCCAGAACTGTGAGAAATAAATTTCTGTTGCTTAAGCTGCCCAGTCTATGGTTCTTTGCTAGGGCAGCCTGAGTTGACTAATATAGTATTTAACAGAACTCATGCATTCCTTCCATCCCGTTTCTCCTCTAGTGTGTCCCATTTCGGTATATGGTGTCACCACCCACTCAGTTGTTGGTGGAAGTGAGGGAATCTTGCCAGATGCATGACTTTCCAGTACCCTCCAGAGCCAAATGAACACCAAGTTCTATTGATTCATCCTCCAAATTAGATTTCAAATCTGTTCATTTCTCTCTGTCTCTGAGGTCATTACCTTGGTTCAAGCCATCACAACTTTTACTGGGATAATTACAATGCCCTTCTAACTCATTTTCCTGTAGTTATTCCTAGTCTAAAACTTTATTTAATGCCATTCTTTATACTCAACCATGAAGCAACCTCAACTGATTTTGTTCGTGAAATGCCACTTTTTCAGGGAAGCCTTTCTAACTACTTGATGAAGTGAGATTTCTCTGGTATTTGTGCTCACAGTGTGCATTAATTGTGATTTTACAACAAATTGTTTAATTTGGAAAAGTATTGCATGTCCCCTCACTAGACTGAAAGGTATATGAGGGACTGGGTTGTGTTGGTCTTATTTACTACAGGATGTAGCACTGTGTATGTTTAAAAATGTATCCTGGATTAATGAATGAAATTCCAACACTGTCCCCAAACTTGGGATATAATAGGGATGAAGAGGACTAAGCACATTTGCTTCTTTAATGCTACCATCATGAGGTTGTAAAAGTCTTAAGGGCAGGGCCCACCTCTTGGTTTCCTTTGCTTGGCTTCTTCCAGCCCCTAATTTCTGAAATAATACTAGGCACATGCTGATGGTTCTGCTATAACACCCTCTATGTATTCCCCTAAAGACCTTGCTTTCTTTCAAAATCACACATTAAAAATAACAGAGATTATAGGGAAACTCAGGCTGGGGGCAGACAACTCCAAACTTATGTAACTATGTAAGTAAGCACAGATGAAGACAATACTTTGTGCATCTGGAGGTAACATAGACACTCCAGGCAGGCAACTCAGTGTGACTGGAGGCTGCCTCAGGGAGTATTAAAAATGTAAAAAACCAGGAGAGGGAAATACTGGCTTGCTGGTGTTGAGACAGGGCTGTGTAAGGAGGCACAGGAAGGAAGGGGGCAACATGCTCAATGCCCAAGCAAGAGCCCTGGGGGACTGCATTGGGGGTGTTCCTTTCTGGGGAGGGAGCCCTGGATAGAAGCACTGATTTTTCCTTTTTTTTTCTACTTTTTATTATGAAAAATTTTTAGAGATACACAAAAGTAGAGGGAACTGTATAATAAGCTTCTATATAGTCATCACCCAACTTCAACAATTACCAACTCATGACCAACATTGTTTTATCTGCTGCCCACCCATTCTCCTCATGCCTGTGTCAAATTGTGAATTATATTTGAAGCAAATCTCAGATGTCACATCATAGCTTTTGTAAATATTTCAGTAAGTATTTTTTAAAAATAAGCAACGCTTTTAAAATAAACCATTTACTTAACACCTTTATTATACTAAGTAATTATAATTCTTTAATATCACAATTCAAATGTTTATATCTTCCTGATTATGTATTTAAAAAAAATAACTTATGTGGCTGAATCAGAATCCAAATGAAATTTCAGTTGTTTCATATGTCTCTGAAGTATTTTTTAATTTAGATTTCCTTTACATTTTTTTCTTTCTATATTTGTTGAAGAAATAGGGTTGTTGTCAACAGTCCTGATTTTGCTAATTTTGTCCTAATGGTGTTGTTCAACATGTTGTCTTAGTCTCCTGTATTTTTTTTAAGTTGATCATTATGTCCAAGACAGATTCAGTTTCAATGTTTTGGCAAGAATCTTTCAAAGTGGTCATGTGTCGTTCCATCAGGAGACATAGCACGTAATACGTGATTGTACCTCTATGATGTCAGTGGCCTTTGATGATCACTGCCCAGATCCATCAATTCATTTGTTACTGCAATATAGAAATATGTGTCCTATCGTTTCTTCTCATTCTTTTTTCTCTTTTTTTAACGCTGTAATAATTCTATAAAGAGAAACTTCCCTCAGCAACTTTTCATTATTCTGAGACATCAGAATAGGAAAAGTTGCTGAGGTATAGGTAAAGGTATAGGAAAGGCAGAATAAAAATGCTTGATTCTATTTGCTGGTATTCAAAATAATGAACTGGTTTCTTAGTACCCTCTAAATGTGACAAAGGAGGCTTTTTTTAGTATTATTATGAACTCACGGGATTAAGTATCTTTTATGTGCTTCAATCAATTTCATTTTTTTATTCTTATGAGTGTTCAGATTGTCCCACCTTTGGTGAATGGGAGATTGACAAGTTGCCTCCAGAGTTGATTTGGCAAGATTCTAACAGACCTAATGAGAGGTTTTTAGCTTTCTGTGACAAGATGTTCCAGATTCATCCAATACATTTCCTGCCCCATACCTTGAATTGGCCATTTCTCCAAAGATGTCTAGTTCCTTTTTTAGGAAAATGGTGTTTAAAGGCAATTTAGGTTCTAGGAGTACACATGGCTGTTGTGTTGATATATTTGTTATCTGGCCCTTTCAGTAGACAGAGCTAGGAATATAAAGATAAAATATAAAGATTAAGTACATCATGAATCCATACTGCTATTTCAAAATCAAGATCATGGACTTATTCCACTTTTTTTTAGAGTGGTAAAATATAAATAACATAAAATTTGTCATTTTAACCATATTAAGGGTACAATTAGTCACATTAATTTACATTCAAAATGTTGTGTCACCATCATCACTATCTATTTTCCAAATTTTTCATCCCCCCCAAACAGAAACTACCCATTAAAGGAGTAACTTCCCATTCTCCCCTCCCTTAGCCCCTGGTAAGTTCTAATTTACTTACTGTCTCTATGAATTTGCCTGTTCTAGATACTTCATATAAGTGGAATTATGCAGTATTTGTCCTTTCGTGTCTGGCTTCTTTCACTAAGGTTCATCCATATTGTAGCATGTATCAGAATTTCCTTCCATTTTATATCTGAATTCTATTCCACTGTATGTAAAACAACATTTTGTTTATCCATTCATTTGTTGATGGACAAATGAGTTGTTTCCACCATTTGGCTATTGTGAGTAATGTTGTTATGAACAGTGGCGTACAAGTATCTGTTTGAACCCCTTCTTCCAAGTCTTTCGGGTATATACCTAGGAAGTGCTAGATCACATAGTAATTCTGTTTAGCTTTTGAAGAACCACCAAACTGTTTTCCAGAGCCCTGTACCATTTTATACTCCCACCAGCAATGTATGAACATTCTGATTTCTCCACATCCTCAACATTTGTTATTTTCAGTTATTTTTTGTTGTTGTTAATAGCCATCCTAGTAGGTATGAAGTGGTATCTCATTGTGGTTTTGATCTGCATTTCCCTAATGACTAATGATATTGAGCACATTTTCATGTGCGTATTGACCATTTGTATGTCTTCTTTGGAGTATTGTCTATTCAAGTCCTTTGACCATTTTTAAATTGGACTGTTGTCTTTTTGTTATTAAGTTGTAGGAGTTCTTTATGTATTCCCAATTCCCAATTGGATCTCAAATGACCCAATTTCTTCAATATGTAAATAGCAAGAGAGAAAGAAATATAAATGAAATATAGGTATTAGCTTTTATTAAATATATTATTTGCAAATGTCTTCCATTCTGTAGGTTTTCTTTTCATATTGTTGATAATGTGCTTTGTATAATTTTATTTTATTTTTCAGTTATATTCTTTATTTATTTAATTAATTAATTTATTTTATTTTTATGGCTGCGTCAGGTCTAAGTTGTGGCATGCGGGATCTTCATTGCTGTGCGCAGACTCTTCATTGTGGTGCATGGGCTTCTCTCTAGTTGTGGCGTTTGGGCTTCTCTACAGTTGTGGCATGTGGGTTTTTTCTTCTTCTCTAGTTGTGGTGTGCAGGCTCCAGAGCACGTGGGCTCTGTAGTTGTGGCATGCAGGCTCCAGAGCATGAGGGCTCTGTAGTTTGCAGCATTCAGGCTCTCTAGTTGAGGTGCGTGAGCTCAGTAGTTGTGATGCGCAAGATTAGTTGCCCCACAGTATGTGGGATCCTAGTTCCCCAACTAGGGATCGAACCCGTGTCCCTTGCATTGCAAGGCAGATTCTTTACCACTGGACCACCAAAGAAGTCCCTTGATAATGTGCTTTGATGCACAAAAGTTTTTAGATTTGATGAAGTTCAATTTATGTTTTCCTTCTTTTGTTGTTCATGTTTTTGTTGTTGTGTCTAAGAATGCAGTGTCAAATCGAAGGTCATGAAGATTTATCCTTATGCTTTCTTCTAAGATTTTTATTAGATTTATTAGATGTTCAAATTGTAGTTTTTCATGGTACAAGTCAGGATAGTTTAGACTTTTTTGCTTTTTTTTATTGGAGTATAGTTGCTTTACAATATTGTGTTAGTTTATACTGTACAGCAAAGTGAATCAGCTATATGTATACATATATCCCCTCTTTTTTGGACTTCCTTCTCATTTAGGTCACCACAGAGTACTGAGTAGAGTTCCCTGTACTGTACAGTAGGTTCTCATTAGTTATCTATTTTATACATAGTATCAATAGTGTATATATGTAAATCCCAGTCTCCCAGTTCATCCCATCCCCTCTTCTCCCTTGGTATCCATACGTTTGTTCTCTACGTCTGTGTTGCTATTTCTGCTTTGTAAATAAGATTGTCTATACCAACTTTTTCAGATTCTACATTATATGCGTTAATATATGATATTTGTTTTTCTCTTTCTGACTTCACTCTGTATGACAGTCTCTAGGTCCATCCACATCTCTAAAAATGACCCAATTTTGTTCCTTTTTATGGCTGAGTAATATTCCACTGTATACATGTACCACATCTTCTTTATCCATTCCTCTGTTGATGGACATTTAGGTTGCTTCCATGTCCTGGCTATTGTAAATAGTGATGCAATGAACATTGGGGTGCATGTGTCTTTTTGAATTATGGTTTTCCCTGGGTATATGCCCAGCAGTGGGATTGCTGGGTCATATGGTAGCATTATTTTTAGTTTTTTAAGGAACCTCCATACTGTTCTCCATAGTGGCTGTATCAGTTTACATTCCCACCAATGCATGAGGGTTCCCTTTTCCCATACCCTCTTCAGCATTTATTGATGTAGATTTTTGATGGTGGCCATTCTGACTGGTGTGAGGTGATACCTCATTGTACTCTTGATTTGCATTTCTCTAATAATTAGTGATGATGAGCAGGTTTTCATGTGTTTGTTGGTCACCTGTATGTCTTCTTTGGATAAATGTCTATTTAGGTCTTCCCCCCATTTTTTGATTGGTTTGTTTGTTTTCTGATATTGAGCTTCATGAGCTGCTTGTATATTTGGAGATTAATCCTTAGTCAGATGCTTTGTTTGCAAATATTTTCTCCCATTCTGAGGGTTGTCTTTTCGTCCTGTTTATGGTTTCCTTTGCTGTGCAAAATATTTTAAGTTTCTTTAGGTCCCACTTGTTTATTTTTGTTTTAATTTCCCTTACTCTAGGAGGTGGGTCAAAAAAGATCTAGCTGTGATTTATGTCATAGACTTTTCTTCCTATGTTTTCCTCTAAGAGTTTTATAGAGCCTGGTCTTACATTTAGGCCTTTAATCCATTTTGAGTTTATTTTTGTGTATGGTGTTAGGGACTGGTCTAATTTCATTCTTTTACATATAGCTGTCCAGTTTTCCCAGCACCACTTATTCAAGAGGCTGTCTTTTCTCCATTGTATATTCTTGCCTCCTTTGTTATAGATTAGGTGATCATAGGTTCATGGGTTTATCTCCGGGCTCTCTATCCTGTTCCATTGATCTGTATTTCTGTTTTTGTGTCAGTACCATACTGTCTTGATTACTGTAGCTTTGTAGTATAGTCTGAAGTCAGGGAGGCTGATTCCTCCAGCTCCATTTTTTTTTTTTTTTGGTTTAAATTTACTAATTTATTTATTTATATTTTTGGCTGTGTTGGGTCTTCATTTCTGTGCGAGGGCTTTCTCTAGTTGCAGCAAACAGGGGCCACTCTTCATCGCGGTGCGTGGGCCTCTCATTATCATGGCCTTTCGTTGCGGAGCACAGGCTCCAGACGCGCAGGATCAGTAGTTGTGGCTCACGGGCCTAGTTGCTCCACGGCATGCAGGATCTTCCCAGACCAGGGCTCGAACCCGTGTCCCCTGCGTTGGCAGGCAGATTCTCAACCACTGCGCCACCAGGGAAGCCCCCCTTTTTTTTTCTCAAGATCGATTTGGCTATTCGGGGTCTTTTGTGTCTCCATACAAATTGTAAAATTTTTTGTTCTAGTTCTGCAAAAAATGCCATTGGTAATTTGATAGGGATTGCATTGAATCTGTAGATTGCTTTGGGTAGTATAGTCATATTCACAATATCAATTCTTCCAATCCAAGAACATGGTATATCTCTCCATCTGTTGGTATCATCCTTAATTTCTTTCATCAGTGTCTTATAGTTTTCTCCATACAGGTCTTTTGTCTCCTTAGGTACGTTTATTCCTAGGTATTTTACTCTTTTTGTTGCAATTGTAAATGGGAGTGTTTCCTTAATTTCTCTTTCAGATTTTGTACCATTAGTGTATAGGAATGCAAGAGATTTCTGTGTATTAATATTGTATCCTGCTACTTTACCAAATTCGTTGATTAGCTCTAGTAGTTCTATGGTAGCATCTTTAGGATTCTTTATGTATGGTATCATGTCATCTGCAAACAGTGACAGTTTTACTTCTTCTTTTCCAATTTGTATTCCTTTTATTTCTTTTTCTTCTCTGATTTCTGTGGCTAAAACTTCCAAAACTATGTTGAATAATAGTGGTGAGAGTGGACATCCTTGTCTTGTTCCTGAATTTAGAGGAAACCGTTTCAGTTTTTCACCATTGAGAATGATGTTGGCTGTGGGTTTGTCATATATGGCCTTTATTATGTTCAGGTAAGTTCCCTCTATGCCTACTTTTTGGAGAGTTTTTATCATAAATGGGTGTTGAATTTTGTCAAAAGCTTTTTCTGCATCTATTGAGATGATCATATGGTTTTTATCCTTCAGTTTGCTAATATGGTGTATCAAATTGATTGATTTGCGTATATTGAAGAATCCTTGCATTCCTGGGATAAACCCCACTTGATCATGGTGTATGATCCTTTTAATGTGCTGTTGGATTCTGTTGGCTAGTATTTTGTTGAGGATTTTTGTATCTATGTTCATCAGTGATATTGGCCTGTAGTTTTCCTTTTTTGTGAGATCTTTGTCTGGTTTTGGTATCAGCGTGATGGTGGCCTCATAGAATGAGTTTGGGAGTGTTCCTCCCTCTGTCATTTTTTGAGAGAGTTTGAGAAGAATAGGTGTTAGTTATTCTCTAAATGTTTGATAGAATTGACTGGGAAGTCATCTGGTCCTGGGCTTTTGTTTGTTGGAAGATGTTTAATCACAGTTTCAGTTTCATTACTTGTGATTGGTCTAGTCATATTTTCTATTTCTTCTTGGTTCAGTCTTGGAAGGTTGTACTTTTCTGAAAATTTGTCCATTTCTTCCAGGTTGTCCATTTTACTGGCATATAGTTGCTTGTAGTGATCCTTAGTATTTCTGCAGTGTATTTCTTCTCCTTTTTCATTTCTAATTTTATTGATTTGAGTCCTCTCCTTTTTTTTCTTCATGAGTCTGGCTAGTGATTTATCAGTTTTGTTTATCTTCTCATAGAGCCAGCTTTTAGTTTTATTGATCTTTGTTATTGTTTTTTTGTTTGTTTCTATTTCATTTATTTCTGCTCTGATCTTTATGATTTCTTTCCTTTTACTAACTTTGGGTTTTGTTTGTTCTTATTTCTCTAGTTGCTTTAGGTCTAAGGTTAGGTTGTTACTTGAGATTTCTTGTTTCTTGAGGCAGGATTGTATTGCTATAATCTTCCCTCTTAGTACTGTTTTTGCTGCACCCCATAGGTTTTGGGTCATTGTGTTTTCGTTGTCATTTGCTTCTAGGTTGTTTTTGATTTCCTCTTTGTTTTCTTCCATGATCTCTTGGTTATTTAGTAGCATATTGTTTAGCCTCCATGTGTTTGTATTTTTTACAGTTTTTTTCCTGTAATTGATATCTAGTCTCATAGTATTGTGATTGGAAAAGACGGTTGATATGATTTCAATTTTCTTAAATTTACCAAGGCTTGATTAGTGACCCAAGGTGTGATCTATCCCAGAGAATATTCCATGAGCACTTGAGAAGAAAGTGTATTCTGTTGTTTTTGGATGGAATGTCCTATAAATATCAATTAAGTCCATCTTGTTTAATGTGTCATTTAAAGCTTGTGTTTCCTTATTTATTTTCATTTTGGTTGATCTGTGCATTGGTGAAAGGAGGGTGTTAAAGTCCCCTGCTATGACTGTGTTACTGTCAATTTCCCCTTTTACAGCTGTTAGCATTTGCCTTATGTATTGAGGTGCTCCTATGTTGGGTGCATAAATATTTACAATTGTTATATCTTCTTCTTTGATTGATGCCTTGATCATTATGTAGTGTCCTTCCTTGTCTCTTGTGACTGTCTTTATATTAAAGTCTATTTTTTCTGATATGAGTATTGCTGCTCCAGCTTTCTTTTGATTTCCATTTGCATGGAATATCTTTTTCCATCCTTTCAGTCTGTATGTGTCCCTGGGTCTGAAGTGAGTCTCTTGTAGACAGCATATATACAGGTCTTGTTTTTGTATCCATTCAGCCAGTCTATGTCTTTTGGTTGGAGCATTTAATCCATTTACATTTAAGGTAATTATCAATATGTATGTTCCTATTACCATTTTCTTTTCTGCTTTGGGTTCGTTTTTATAGGTCTTTTTCTTCTCTTGTGTTTCCTGCCTAGAGAAGTTCTTTTAACATTTGTTGTAAAGCTGGTTTGGTGGTGCTGAATTCTCTTAGTTTTTTCTTGTCTGTAAAGCTTTTGATTTCTCCATTAAATCTGAATGAGAGTCTTGCTGAGTAGAATAATCTTGGTTGTAGGTTTTACCCTTTCATCACTTTAAATATATCCTGCCACTCCTTTCTGGCCTGCAGATTTTCTGCTGAAAGATCAGCTGATAACCTTATGGGGATTCCCTTGTTTGTTATTTGTTGCTTTTCCCTACTGCTTTTAATATTTTTTCTTTGTATTTAATTTTTGTTAGTTTGAGTAATAAGTGTCTCGGCGTGTTTGTCCTTGGTTTTACCCTGTATGGGACTCTCTGCACTTCCTGGACTTGTTTATTTCCTTTCCCATGTTAGGGAAGTTTTCAACTATAATCTCTTTAAATATTTTCTCAGACTCTTTCTTTTTCTCTTCTTCTTCTGGGACTGCTATAATTTGAATGTTGGTGCACTTAATGTTGCCCCAGAGGTCTCTGAGACTGTCCTCAATTCTTTTCATTCTTTTTTTTATTATTATTGTTCTCCATGTCAGTTATTTCCACCATTCTATCTTCCAGTTCACTTACCCATTTTTTGCCTCAGTTATTCTACTACTGATTCCTTCTAGTGTATTTTTAATTTCAGTTATTGTGTTGTTCATCACTGTTTGTTTTTTCTTTAGTTTTTCTAGGTCCTTGTTAAATGTTTCTTGTATTTTCTCCATTCTGTTTCTGAGATTTTGGATCTTATTTAGTATCATTACTCTGAATTATTTTTCAGGTAGCTTGCCAATTTCCTCTTTACTTATTTGGTATTGTGGGTTTTTATCTTGCTCCTTCATCTGCAACATATTTCTCTGTTTTCTCATTTTGTCTAACTTACTGTGTTTGATGTCTCCTTTCCACAGGCTGCAGGGTCGTAGTTCCTCTTGCTTCTGGTGTCTGCCTCCAGTGGGCAAGGTTGGTCCACTGGCTTGTGTAGGCCACCTGGTGGGAGGGAGTAGTGCCTGTGTTCTGGTGGGTGGAGATGGATTTTGTCCCTCTAATGGGCAGGGCTGCATCAGGTGATGTATTTTGGGGTATCTGTGGACTTAGTATGACTTTAGGCAGCCTCTCTTCTGATGGGTGGGTTTGTGTTCCTGTCTCACTTGTTGTTTGGCATGGGGCACTCAGCACTGGAGCCTGTAGGCAGTTGGGTGGAGCCGGGTCTTAGAGTTGAGATGGAGACCACTGGGAGAGCTCTCGCTGTTTAATATTCCCTGGGACTGGGAATTCTATGGCTTTCCAGCGTCCTGGACTCGGCTCTTCCCCCCCAGAGGCTCAGGCCTGACCCTGGGCCTGGGAACAAAGACCCCCACAAGACACATGGCTTGGCAGTAAAAGGGAAAAGGAAAAGAAAAGAAAAAAAATGGCGGGAAGAAAGGAAATAAAAATAAACAGACAAAAAAACCCCAAGACAAATAGCAAAGATAAAAACAAGCAAACAGCAACAACAACAATTAAGAACAAACAAATGAACAGAGACAAAACCTCAGACAGATGGTAAAAGCAGAACCAAACAAAAATAAAAAACAAAGAAACACACACACATACACAAAAAGCAACAAATACAAAAACAGGGAAAAGAAAAAACAAGAGAACAACCAGACAAAGAAAAGAACACCAAAATGAAATCAAACAATTAAAAACAAAACTGACAAAACAAAAAATAAAAAAAACAAAGCAAAAGCAGAATGCAAACTGAATGAAAAAGCAAAGGAAATGAAACAAACACACATAAATGATTTAAAAAAAGATACAAAAGATAAGAACAAATAGAACAAAGAAAAGAGATATAAACAAAGTAGAGCAATGGAAAGAAAAAAGAAAAAAAAACAAGGAAAAATCACAGAAGAACAAAAAATAATGAAGAAATAGAAATATTAAAAAAACTCAATAAAAAAATAAAAACATATAATAATAAAACAACAACAACAGAACAAAACAAAACTTAAAAAAATAGTAATAATTATATTTTCCTGGGGTCTCTGTTGTCAGTGTCCTTGCCACCACCATGAGTCACATCCAACCTCTGCCTCCCCAGGAGGCTCTCCAAAACCTCTAGGTAGTTCTCTGGTCCCCCTGTGGGCACTGTGGGGCCAGCTCAGACTCTGACCTGGCCCAACTCCTGCGTGTACTCGTCCCCAAAGTCCACAGCTGCTAGAGCTAGACTGGTTTCACTTGTGGGAACACTCATTGTCCATTTAGATACTCCAGATGCAGGGTTTACAAAGTTGATCAAGAGGATTTAATCTACAGCTCGTGCAGCTGCATGGGAAAACTTTTGTTCCTCTTCCTTAGTCGCCCTGCCCCTGGGGCTTAGCTGTGGTTTTAGTGTCACCTCTGCATGTGGGTCACCCACAGGAGTCTGCTTCCAAGGCTGCCCTGGAGCAGTTGGCTCTGCCCCAGTGAGGACAGGGTGCGGAGGTGGCATGATTGCCTGGGTTGGGGGAGCTCTGGCAGCGACAGGTGCATGGGAAAGCCAGAAACCACAGATGCAATAGATCCAGCCCTAGCGCCTGGTGGGCAGCGCAAGAAGGTCAGCCCTGTTGGGGGCTTTTCTTAGCGCCTGGTGGGACAGGGGGCCAGTGCATGGAGAGAGAGGCTACAATGGTGGCTGCACCCTTGCAAGTAACTCAACAGTGGTGCCTTGCTTCTATGGCAGTCTGGGTTTCCTCCAGAGGTATTCCCAGTTATGAATATCCTCCCTCCCATCCCCTCAGGCTCTCTCCTCAAAGCCAACAGCAATCCTACCCCAGGGTTTGCTGTCCAATACCTATGTTCCAGCTCTCAGGCTCTATGTGCACCAGCAGACACAAGTCCCAGTCTGGGGCATGCAGTGCTGTGGTGCGGACCATCTGTGTAGGTCTCACTCTATCTTGTCTGCCACAGACTGGCTGTTTCACCCTCCTCCTACAGCCTCAGATGCTCCCCTTCTGTCCCAACTGATTTGCCCATTGTTGAGGGGGCTTGCCCAGATGTGGGAGCCTCTCCTCTGCTTCAGCTCCCTCCCAGGGGTGCAGATCCCATCCCACTTCCTCTCCTCTTCTTTTTCCCTTCTTTCTTTCATCCTACTCAGTTATGTGGGGATCTTTATTGTCCTTTCCAATGTCCAATGTCTTCTGCTAGTGTTCAGCTGGTGTTCTGTGAGAATTGTTCCATCATGGATGTATTCTTGATGCATTTGTGGAGAGAGATGAACTCCACATTCTCCCACTCCTCTGCCATCTTGGTAAGTCTAGACTGTTTTGCAGTAACAAACCCTGAAATCTCAGTAACTTAACACAATGAAAATTACATATTGTTTACCACACATACAATATGGATTGGACAATCCTCCTACATCTTGTAGTTACATAGAGTAAGCAAAGCCCATGAGAGTTGTTTTAAAAAATCACCTCTGGAAGTACCCAATTTTCACCCAGCTTCCATTGGCCAGATCTCAGTCATATGTCTCAACCTATTGCTGTGGAGACTGGGAAATATAGTCTTCCTGTCTGCCCAGGAACAGATCTGGTCTTTGCAACATGCTTTCCTCTGTTTGCTATGTTGACTCAGTTACTAGCTTGGCGTATTGAGCAAAATGAGAAATAAGCAAAACTGAATATTTTAAATGAAGATGTTATTAGAAAACATTTTATAACTTCATCATATATTTTATGTTTTGCTTTCTTTCTCCTTGAAGATTATAAGATGATAAGATTATAAGATGATTCATTCATGTTGCAAATGCAAGGCAGTTTGTCAGTGTTAATATTAATATTACATAATTTATATTAGTTGCTATTTTCTAGGGGGAAACCAACACTCATTAGGGCTAATGCTGTCTTAAAATTGAGCATCAGGCAGACACACTAGGAAGGGAATGTCTGAAATGTCTATCATGCTATTGAGATGTCAGGCTGCTACCAGATAAAGAATGTGAAATAGTTTTGTTAATTTTGGCTGAGGGGGGGTGTGCTCTTTATAAATATAGTTTGAAAACTAGAAACAGAATAAAAGCAAAGAAAAAGGTTACAGAAGAGAAAGAAAAGAGTGGAGAAGAGGGAAAAAGAAAACAGAGGAGAGAGGAAGGGAGAGGAGAAGGGAGGAGCGGAAAGTCCGAGGACTGTGAGAGGTGCTGCTTACATGCTACTGTGCCTGTTTCAGTGCAGCACCCAGAGTGAAAAGAGGAGGCGACGGGAGTGCCCACAAACCACCGTGTATGTTGTAAGAGAGGGATTGACAGAAAGCTTGGGCTAGACCATGAGAACCATATGACAGCACTTCTGTCATTTTCAAAATAGAGAAATGCCAGGAGGTCTTAATTAATATGAAATAACCTCAGAATCATGTATGAATCCAGTGGCACCATTCAGGAAGAATATGAAGGTATGCTTCCTTTGTCACCAATGCAAACAATGCCTCCATCTGAGGAGGAAAAAAGTCATGGTGGGTTCTTGCCTCAGTCATCCAGGATTCTCCCTGTCTAGGTAGATTCTGCCCACAGATGGGTGACTGAAGGGAGCATTTACTAAGGGGCAAATAAGCTTACTCAACTGGAGCATTTCATTGGGAAATTACTGAGGCTCTCCACCATGGTTAGGTTTAAGCTTAAATCAGTACATGGTTAGGTTTAAGCTTAAATCAGTACAAAGCATTGTGGAAAGCTATGATGAAAGGGCCAGAGAACATGGTCCTACTTCTTTATGCTTCTCCAGTCTTACTTTGCTAATGTCTCCAGACTGAGGGTATTAATGAGGTTGATACTCAAGACAAATATATATATATTTGGTTCTTCCACATGTCTTTATACCACAGAACTTCACCCTTTTGCCATTGTACCACCCACCCCAGAGGGTGTCCAGCATGTGCCCCTGGACCACCCTTTTCTTTCTCCCACCTACACTCATTGTGCTCTGCCACCTGAGAGGCCCTTTGAGGGTGGGGCTTGTCCTAGAGAAAACTGATGCCAGAGGTGACATCTCTGAGCACCCTCAAATCACATACTCCCAACCATGCAATATTCCTGGATGAGAAGTTACCGGTTCTGGCTGCCTCCCCCCCGTGTCACACTTAATTACCTGAGCCCCAGATAAGCACTTTTTGTAACCCACTCTCCCAGGGTCCGTCCTTGAACATGCATTTGTTCTTCAGATCTTGTCTGTGTACTGTTCTGCCATGAACCTGGAATCCTGCCAGAAGATGTCTGTCCTTCCCACCCTCATCTCCCCTTTGCTCAGAAGCCTGTATAAGCCCGTGCCCTCCTTTTTGCCAAACCATCTCACAAATTTACTCATGTGAATAGATTCCACTTGACTATTCCACATGCTCACCTGATTTTCCTTGACAAGCTGACACCCACTATGCTAGTGCAATGAAACATTCTTAGTTTGGAGGACTCTGAATTCTGTAACTTCTTGCATTGGAATCCAGACTAGTCGGTTTTTGCCTCCCGTGAACTCATTGGTGTGATCATCATTCACTGAGTGAAGTTGATTTGCAAAGCTTTGCTTTGGACACACAGTGAAGATTGGGGGACTGGATGGCTACAGGGGAGCCCTTCCCATGGCTGAAAGTCATGTAAGTTCTTCAATATGTTATGTCTGTAATCCTCACACAGATCTAGTAAGAGGTATTATCACCCCATTCTGCAACTGAAGACAACACTGTTTTCCTCTAGAAAGCTTCCCCAATTGCTGTGATGCCAGAAATACTTGATTCTCTGAACTCCCATTCTGCAATCAATATTTGACACATCCTTTATTAACTTAAAAAAAGTTGGTATGTTGTCTCCCTAATATTATGTGCCCATTAATCTAGAACCTTGTTTAATTTCTTTATTCCTTCTCAATACCTAATCAGTGCTAGGCATAGAAGGAAGCTTTATGAAAAGTTATTGAATGTTTAAAGTACCATATAAGTACATGCTCATTGAAAAAATTCAAACAATATAAAAGTGTATACAGTCATTTCTAATTCCTCCTTTTTAATCCCTGACAGTATTTTTTACCCTGAAATCTGCTATACCTCATACTAATATAGCCACTCCAGTCTTCTTTGACTAGTGTTAGCATGTTATATCCTTTCTGATTCTTTTACTTTTAGTTATTTTATATTTTTATAGTTAAAGACAATTTCTTGGGTTTCTTAGGTCTTGCTTTTTGACATCTGAAAATCTCTGCCTTTTCATTGGGATGTTTAAACCGTTTACATTTAATATGATTATTGCTATGGTTAGGTTTAAGCTTATCATCTTCCCATTTGCTTTCTATTTGCACTATTTGTTCTGTGTTACCCTATTCCTTTTTTCTTACCTTTTTTGAGTTATTTGAATTTTTTATGATTTTATTTTATCTCCTTTGTTGGCTTAGTTGCTATAACTCCTTGTTTTGTTATTTTATTAGTTGTTTTAGGGTTATAATACTATACCTCCAAGTGATATTAAGTTACCTTGTAGTATAAGAATCTCACAATAGTGGACTTCTAACTGCCCCTTTCCACTCACCCAACTTTTATGACATTGTTGTCATCCATTTTACTTTTATGTATGTTATGAACACCATAATACATTGGTATTAGTCTTGCTTAAACAATTTTATTTTAAAAAGATTTAAATGATAAGAATAATATCTTACAAATTTTCCAGTGTAGCTACTACTCCTAGTGCTATTTATTCTTTTGTGTAAATTCATATTTCATCTGGTGTCATTTTCCTTCTGTCTGGAAGGCTTCCTTTACATTTTTTATTAAGCAAACAAATACATCTAATAGATAAATATTGGGAGTCTCTAAAAAGGATAAGTTGGGGGGAGAGTAAATATTTGAAGAAATAATGACTGAAAAAATTCCAAATTTGATGAAACTATAAACCCCAGATGAAAGAAGCTTAATGAGCTCTTCACACAAGAAACATGAAGGTTAATTAATATGCCCAACTACAAATGGATGCTCTTTTTCTTTTAAATTATTTTTCTCTCTTGTTTCATTTTGAATAGTTTCTATTGCTATGTCTTTAAGTTTCTTTTTCAATACCTAATTGCCAATAATCTAATCTAGTGTATTTTTCATCACAGACCCCTAGATTTCATATTTAGAAGTTCAGTTTAGGTCTTTTAGAAAAATATGTTTTACATCTCTAGTTAGTTTTTTGAACATATGGAATACATTACAACAATTGCTGAATGTTCTTGTTTGCTAATTCTAACACTCATGTCAGTTTCATTTGGTTGATTTTTACCTTCATTATGGGGCATATTTTCTTGCTTCCATGCATGCCTAGTATCTTTGATTGGATGTCAGACACTGTAAATTTCCTGGTGAATCCAGGAAGGTTTCTTGAAGTGATATTTGAGCTGAATGTTGAAGGATATGAATGGATTAAAGAGTTAAATGAGAGAGAAAGCATTTAAAGAAGAGGGATCAACATATGCAAAGGACCTGAGTATATAAGTCTTTGCATTTTTGAGAAAGTAAAAGAATGCAAGTGTGGTTGGAACAAATAAATGAAAAGAATAATTATATTAAGTGTCTTTGGGGATGAAGGCATGGGCAGATCATTCCCTGCTTTCTTCAGGGGTCTTGTTGGACATTTAAAAATTTTCAACTTTATTGAGGTATAATTGACATATGAAATTGTAAGATATTTAAAGTGTACATTGTAGTGATTTAATATACATATACATTGTGAAGGAATTTTCTCCATCTACTTAATTAACACATCCATCATCTCATATATTTATTTGTGTCTGTGTGTGAGAGATAGAGAGAGAGAAAACATTTAAGTTCTACTCTCTTAACAAATTTCAATTACACAATACAGTATTATCAACCATACTCACCATGTTACACATTAACTCTTCAGAATGTAGTCATGTTAAATTTGAAAGTTTGTACCATTTTATTAAACTCTCCCTATCCGCCACCACTCCCCACCCTGCCCCCAACCCCTGACAACCACTTTTACAATCTTGATTTCTAGAAGTTTGACTTTTTTTTTTTTTTTTTTAGATTCCTCATATATGTGATACCATGCAGTCTTTGTCTTTGTCTGGGTTATTTCACTTTGCATAATGCCCTTAAGGTCCACCCATATTGTTGCAAATGGCAGCATTTCCTTCTTTCTCATGGCTGAATAATATTTGTACACACACACACACACACCCACATCTTCTTTTATTCATTCATCTGTTGATGGACATTTAGGTTGTTTCTATATCTTGGCTCTTGTGAATAATGCTGCTATGAACATGGGAGTGTGGATGTCTCTTTGAGATACTGATTTTATTTCCTTTGGATGTGTACCCAGAAGTGGGGTTGCTTATATCATATGGTAGTCCTACTTTTAATTTTTTGAGGAATCTTCAGACTGTTTTCCATAGTGGCTGCACCAATTTACTTTCCTACCAATAGTCCAAAAAAGTTCCCTTTTCTCCACATCCTTGCCAATACTTATCTCTTGTCTTTTTGATGACAGCCATTCTAACAGGTGTGAGTAATATGTCATTGTCATTTTGATTTGCATTTCCCTGATGATATTGAGTACATTATTATGTACCTGTTGGCCATTTTTATATCTTCTTTGAAAAAAACATCCATTCAGCTGCTCTGCCTGTTTTTCAAACAGATTTTTTTTTTTTGCTATTGAGTTGTGTGAGTGTTTTGTATAGTTGGGGTATTAGCCCCTTATCAGATACAAGATTTGCAGATATCTTCTCCCATTCTTCAGGTTGCTTTTTCATTTGTTAATGGTTTCCTTTTCTGTGTGGAAGCTTTTTAGTTTGATGGAGCCCAACTTGTTTATTTTTGCTTTTATTGCCTTTGCTTTTGGTGTCAAATCCAAAAAAACCATTGCCAAGTCAATGTCAAGGAGCTTATCTCCTGTGTTTTCTTCTAGAAGTTTTATGGTTTCAGGACTTATTTCCAGTCTTTAATCCATTTTAAGTCGGTTTTTGTGTATGGTTTAAGATAGGGATCTAGTTTCATTCTTTTGCTTGTGGCTGTCCAGTTTCCCAACATCATTTATTGAAGAGACTGTGCTTTTCCTTTTCCTATATTTTTTAACATCTTTATTGGAGTATAATTGCTTTACAATGGTATGATAGTTTCTGCCTTATAACAAAGTGAATCAGCTATACATATACATATATCCCCATATCTCCTCCCTCTTGTGTCTCCCTCCCACCCTTTTTTCCTATTGTATATTCTTGGCTCCTTGTCAGAAATTAATTGACCATGTATGCACAAGTTTATTTCTGGGGTTTCTAATCTGTTCCATTGATCTATGTGTCTGTTTTTATGTCAGTACCACACTGTTTTGATTACTATAGCTTTGAAATGTAGTTTGAAATCAGGAAGTGTGATGTCTCCAGCTTTGTTCTTCTTTCTCAAGATTGCTTTGGCTATTCAGGATATTTTGTGGTTTCATACAATTGTTAGGCATTTTGGTCCTTATCCAGTGAGGGATTGTAATCTTTAAGGGTTTTAAACAAGTTCAGATTTTTCAGAAAAATCACTCTGGCTTCAATGTGGAGAACACCTTGAGTGGGGTTTCTTGGTGGGAGGGGTTGGATAAGTTAGGAACAAAGGGTACATTTCTGAGTGAGAGACAAGCTTGGTTTGTACCATGGTAAGAGTGAGATGGAAAGAGGTGGGCTGACCTGAGACAACAAATGTAGTGTGATTCTTGTATCCTTCTTGTCCGCATTTCATCAGATCAATCACCAAGTTTACGTAAACCTCTTTCTAAGGGAAATATTATTTTCATATAGTGAGTACATTTCTTATTAAAATGCTCATAAATATATATCTTTTTTAAGAGTTCTGAACATTGCACACAGTACCCTAGATAGGGAAGCTATTTATTAACTTGTTCCTGGAAAGGATTCTAGCAACTCTCTTCTGATATTTGCCCAAGAATTCCCCTGAAACACTCAGTAATGAAAAATCTCATTCCAAAGGCTTAGTTCAATAGCTCTCAAAACTTAGTTGCATCATAGTCACCTGATGAGCTTGTTCAAACACAGATTTCTGGGCCCAACCTCCAGAGTTTCTGATTTAGTAAGTGTGGGTTGGGGCCTGAGATTTTTCATCTATTGAATCTGTCAAGTTCCCAGGCAAAGCTGATGTCGCTGGCCTGGAAACTAGTGTGAGAACCACTAGTCAATTAGAGGTGGGGTAGCCAAGAGGTGAACTTCTGGGATTAGACACAAAACTCTGTCCCTTTCTAGTGATGTGGCTTGGGCAAATCACTCACATGTGGGTGCCTTTGTTTCCTCATCTGAGCCTCGACAATTAGAATAAGGAATGTTTTTAAAGTTAGGACAGGTATACAATGAATGTAGATATGTTTTTATGAAAAAGAAAATGACTTTTATGTGCCTAGAATATGCTACAATTCTCAGTGTAAAGTGGAACAGATAACTCTTTCAGCTCATTCTTGGGAAATGCTCGTCAAAGTTCAATGTGATAACATAATGGAAGTCTTTAGTCAATAGCCTTGAAGGGAAACCCAGCTCGGCTCCATCTACATATCCTCAGTTCTGGTAAATTTCTACTAGGGCTGTGTGTTTGTTAGATGTTTGCCTGCCTCACCTTCCCTCTGATCCCGATGACCTTGGCACTGAGCCTGCCACTAGACAAGGTGTCTTGTCTGGGAACAGGCAGTTGATGAGGGAGGCAGAGGGCTGACTCACCCACGTTCTTGGAAGACAGCTGTGGGCAAGTTTTCCTAGGTTGCACGAGCCATGGGTTTCTGAAACAGAAGGAAAGACAGCCTCTGCTGGCTATTGGTTGACCTCAAGGAGATAGTCATGGTGTGTCAAGAGGAGGTATGGGGAGGAGATGACCCATGGGAGACCTTGTCATCTGAATGTTAGGTACCCCCAGATTCTTTAACAATAAGCAATAAATGGCTCATCTACACATTCCATCTCTAAAATTTCCATGGATAAAGAGTTGAATGCTCTTTACCAGGAGCTTGTACATGGGAATCTAGTAGTTTTCCAGATTAACCAAAGGGACCAGTGCAATGAAAGTAGAACCAGAAGAGAAGTTAGCTTCCGCTGATAAAATCACCCTTCAGTCAGCCTGCAGATGTAGGGTGAAGCTGGAGGAGGTAAGGCAGAGTCAGTGCAGGCTCATTTTGAGCTTCTGAAGAACGTGTGAAATCCAAACTCTGGGCCACAGGAGAGAAAGTTGGGTTCAATAAATAGGTCTCCTCAATCCTAAAGTTAAACTTGGGGCAAGGCAAATGTACCCTTTATCTGGGCCTTCATGCACTGTGTACATTTTGGGTGATGTCCAAACATCATGAATCATCTCTAGAGTGACTTTTCACCATGCAGTTAATGTTCAACATTTATTGAGTTCCCATAATGGGAACATCTTTAAAGTTTTGCATGACTCTGGCCTGGAGGAGTTGTGGGCTTTGTGTCTGGGGACGTGAGGACACTGAATTTTGAGTCCTTGGGTCCTTGCTTCTCTGTGGGGAAATGTAAGCAAGCATCAGGGCTTGGAGAGCTGGGGAAGGTCAAGTCAGAGAGATTCTACACTTTACTCTATATGATCTTGTTTTCACTTCCATGTTGGTGTGGCCCAGCCTAACAAAATGTACATTTGGGGAGATGTCAGTTCTCTGAATTGTCAACAAAAAATGGTGTTTCCCTATTATGGCCAAAGTATAATCAAAGCATCCAATGGTTTGAGCCAAGGCAAAGATTTGAGAATATCTAAACCCATTATCTAACATCTAAGATGATACCCATTTAATAATAGTTCATCTAAAGCCTAGGAGAGAAGCCCTTGAGAATTCACATTATTGTTTATTCATGTCTCCCTTTAATCAGCCACCCTTGGGTGATGCCCCACCACAGGAAATAAATATCTTGTGTGTCTTAAGTGCATGGATAAGTAGGGGGTTCATCGTCACTGTTGGACAGACTGGATCTTTTGGGGACGGACTGACCCACCATTTTTCTGGAAGCACGGGGCAGCAGAAAACCCACCAATGGCACTGTACAGTAGTTATAGGGCATTCTGAATATCTATGTCCAGCCCTGAGGCCAGAGTTCCTTGGCTGGTCATCTCTGGCCAGAGCTTATCTGTGTGTCCCAATGGGCCATTTAACCAGCAAACATTTACTCAGCACCCACTATGAGCTGGAAGTGTCTAGGTGCTTGGGACACCTCAGTGAACAAAGCAGATAGAGATACTTGCTCTCTAGCAGGGACACAGATAGTTATGATCAATGCAAGAACACACATCATCACATGTCCTCACTGTTCTCCATTTGCCAAGATGCAAGATTGCTGAGGACTGGTTAGACTAACCACCAGGGGGCAACCTACCCCATGGGCTTAGCCCTGGTCCAACTCCTAGCAGCTAAGGCCACCTGCCTTCTATTGTGTATTTAAGGCAGCTGCCACTCAGGCCCTGGGGGCTTTTACCAAGAGTGGGGGCCACAACTGGGTCTTTGTCCCCTTTCAAGGGGACATCAGAGGGCTCCAGAAAGGAAGGCCGTGTTTAGGGATTAGGAAGGGCAGATGAGTGCTTCACTCCCTGCCTGGCCTGTCCTCTCACAGAGAGGGAATCACCAGTCGGGGCTGACGGTTGGGGTAGCTTCTTCAACACTAACTCCCTAAGCCTGGAATCTGGGTCTGGGGGCAGACCTAGGTGGGAGCTGGTAAACTGTCTTTCAAAGGTTTGCATGTCCCTTTTGGGAAGTGAGAGCCAGAGATAAGCACTAGTATAACTTTTTAAAACCACGGGCTTAGCTGCTATTTAAACATCCTTAAGTTTGCATAGTTAATAACAGAAACATAAAGTATATTTAAACTCTTTAAGATATGATTGGAGATCTTGAATCAAGCTTTAAAACTAAAGTAACTTTGAAACGAAGACAAAGTCAGAACATTCAGTGAGGATCTTTAATTAGAAGAGTATGTCCTCAGGCTGGGATGACCCTAAACAATTTGCCACTAAAAATGGTAAATTCAAAGGAGGCAAATTAGCACTGAGTTGCACCCATGGCTGCTTAAATAAGACACAGGCAAGGTTAATTTTTCTCTTTCACTCAGTCGCATTTCTCATGCAAGAATGACAAATGTTTTCTCTTGTAATTTTCTTTTATGATAGTGATTCTTTTTGTTTAGCATTGTCTGGACATCTCAATATCAGACAGCACGAAAATTTCCATCCTATTTTAGTTCTCAAAGTATATTGATTTTTAATTTACTGGACTCAATTTTCTATGCAACCATATTTTATTCAGCATGAAAAGTAGTGCAAATTTAAAACATTTATAGAGTTATCTCTCCAAGGAAAAGCACAAGCTAGAAAGAAAAACAAAAATTTCATTTGATGAAATTCAAATGGCATTGGCTGTTCAACTGTAGAAACATTTTCTTATCCAGAATAGTCATTGGAAGTCCATTTATGAAATGACATCTGGCCAATTTCTGTCCACTTTGTGGAGAGAGGACATTTTCTGAGGAATCAAAACAAGTGGGAATTTGCCATTGTCTTGTAAGGCTGATGTAAGAGACAAGGGAAGACATAATATATAAAGTTGAAGTTCTCCCTTTATACATATAACACACATATGTATTTTAAATCAACACATTAATGGATCATACAACATTGCTTTTCAAAAATTTTCCTTTTGTGTTTTGCTTGTCTTACCCCCTTGTCCCCCCAAGTTCCCTCCTTGCCTCCTGCACAGGTGTGACAACAGGGTGTGGCCTCTGCTTTTCATCCCACACATGAAATTGTCTACAGCTGTTGTTCATTGCACACGTGCTTACCTGTGTTTATATACACTGATGCAGAGGGCTTTTCTTCATTATTTTAAAAATGGGATAATAACCTATACACTATTCTGCACTTGGTCTTACTTACTCCGTAATTGCTCATAGAAATTTTCCAAAGTCATTAAATATGGCTCTAATTCACCCTTTTTGATGGTTGTGGTGTGAATGAACCAGAATTTATTTGACCATTACTTTGTTAATAAGCATTTATTTGAGTTCCTCTCTTTTGCCAGTATGAACAGTGTTGCAGTAAATGTTTATGTCCTCGCAGTTTAAAAAAAAAATTTTTTTTAAAGAGCAGTTTAGGCTCATAGCAAAATTAAGAGGAAGGTACACAGATTTCTCACCTGCCCTCTGCCCTCACACATGCATAGTCTCCTCCATTATCAGCGTCCCTCACCAGAGTGGTGCATTTATCACAACTGATGAACCTACACTGACACATCATAATCACCCAGAGTCCATAGTTTACATTAGGGTTCACCCTTGGTGTTGCATATCCTATGGGTTTGGACAAATGTATAATGACATGTGTCCATCATTATATTGCCATACAGAAGAGTTTCACTGCCCTAAAAATCCTCGGTTCTCTGCCTTTCATCTTTCTCTCCTAACCTCTGGCAAACACTGATCTTTCTACTCTCTCCATAGTTATGCCTTTTCTAGAATGTCAAGAAGTTGGAATCACACATGTCCTTGCATTTTTATTTCTGTGGGGTAGATGAAGGTGGATATAGAAGCTTTAGTTTTGATTTTCGATCCCTTTTTGTTCCTTTTATTTTTTTAAATGTATTTTATATTGGAGTATAGTTGATTAACAACGTTGTCTTAGTTTCAGGTATACAGCAGAGTGATTCAGTTATACATATACATGTATCTATTCTTTTTAAAATTCTTTTCCCACTTAGGTTATTACTGAATATTGACTTTTTGCTCTCCTTTATCTGCTGCAGGTGCTGCAAAGATAAAAACTTACTTTGCAGAGCCTTCACAACTGAGAACAGCCATGGGGCTGAAGCTACAGAGGGGATGTGGCCTTTGCCTGAGCCTCTTCTGATACAACCTTCTTCCTGCTTGGATTACGGCTGGTGCTAAGATCATTTTTAAGCCTGGTTCTACAATTTAGTCATTATTTTAGCAAGTGTTTATTGAACATTTACTATGTTCTTGTAGAGGCCTTGAAGGGTATAGATATAACACAAGAGGCCATAGTCCCCTGGCTTCATGAAACGTGTAAGTGCTTTGTAGGAACAATATAAGGTGCTATAAGGCCATAATGCACAAAGAGCTAGCGTGGTCTGGGGGAGATGGTGTTCATAAAGACCTAAAGGGGGCACAGAGTTGACCTGAAATGGAAAAGGGGAGGAGCCTTCTGGACAGAAAAAACTTTGAGGTTGCGAAGGACCTGGTCTGTTTCTTGGAGCAGAGAAAACTCACCATGGCTAATGGCCAGCACTGGAGACACAGGAGGGGCCAGACAATATGTGGCCTTGTTGGCCTTTCAAGGATTTTGAAATTGGTTGTTGGTGAGGAAGGGATGAACGTGTGGCTTAGACCAATAAAGTGGTATGGCATTTAGAGAAACGGTGACAGTTTTAAGAGGTTGCATTCTCCCTTTTTTAAGATTATTGTAAAACAACATACAATGAAAATTACTTTATCTACTTCTTTCCAGATTTGTCTGATTATCTTTTTAGAATAAATTCTAGAAGTGATCATCTGGATCAAAATTGATTCCTGGTAAAATTTTGACACTTATTATCAAGCTGCCATCTCCAACTGCTATGCAGCTGACACTCCCCCCGTCAGCAGTGAGAGTGGGCATTGCCCAGACCTCATCAACACTGTGTGTGGTCAATCTTTTAAATATTCCCAATCCAATGGGTGGAAAATAGTTTCATTATTATTTGCATTTCTTTTATTACTTCTGTGGTTGAATTTCTCAGTAATGTTACAATGTCACAAAACATTTGTTTTCCTTTAGGAGTTTATAGTTTCCTGAAATGAAATGCGGGTTGAATAAAATGCAAAGAGAATGGATTTAGGACTTTCCATCTTTTAAAAACACACTTTTCACCAGTTACCTTATGCATTGTTTTTCTCTATAGATGTAATTATACCCTTGAAATATGTGTAAATTTACTTTTAACAGTGAAATAGTGATGACATCGATAGAGTCAACCAAGAAAACAGCCTCATACTTTAACTACTTGTGGCTGCTTATTTCCTTATAGAAATATAGTGAGGATTAGACAGGAGGATATATGTAGAGACCCTGGTATAACACTTTCACTTTTTAAAAATTTCCATCAAAAGACTTGTTTCTTCCTATTACTTGTTCTCCAGATATTTCCATGGATATCTAAAAACCACTTTGACAGACCAAAGGTCAAGTAACTTGGCACAGCTTAACATAAATTTTGATATAAAACACAATTTGGATTTAATGGGGGATACATATATCAAACTCTATATAAGTAAATCAGAGCTTCCTACAGATAACTTAGAAACAATTGAAAATACCTAGAGACTTTCAAAATAGGCTTTCTCTTATATTTGATATTTGAAAAACTCTGTAAGAAATTTGAAAATATCTTACAGAATAGTTGTAAGGTGTACGTAGGCCACTTAATCACTGAATATCTTGACCTGTAGGCCTCCCATTGAGTACATTAGTCATTGATAATCTGCCTGTTTAAATGGCCCATTTGAACTCCCATGCTTTGGAGACCTAACTGTTCTTCCAGAAGATACCATTGAAAGTACCATGTTACATTCTGTGTGATCTCTGCTAATGGCACTTTGGAGTTGTATTAGCTAAGTCATTTTAGATATAACATTTATCACTGTGGATCCAGTTGTCAGGTATTGAGTTACCAGTTCTTTGAAGAAATAAATTTTGAGGAGGTATGGGAAGAAGGAATACATTTTATAAACTGTTACAATGAAGCTCACAACTGACCTTTGAATAGTAGTAGTTTTAAGTATGCTGTTAAAAATCTGTAAGGGACAGTTAAGGAAATTATCAGACTGTAAGAGAAACGTGTGAGCACGCCAAACAAGGATTTCAGTGTAGATTGTTTTATCAAATGAAGTTAAAGGAATAAGTTATAGTTAAAGTTTGAATGGAAGAGCCTGCCATTGTTGTTCCACATCTGGTTGTTGCTGTTTACATTCCTTTATTGAGCCTACATCTTCATAAGCTTTTTGGCAGGTATATGTTGAACATCTCTGTTTCATGGTCAAGACAGGATCAGAGGCAATGGATACTGACAACTGATTTGTCTGTTTTCTTCTGTCTTTTTCCATGACTGTATCTACTGCCTCATCTTGATTTACAAGCAAACCCTACAAAACCTACAAAAATAAGTGTCTTGTGGTTTATCTAAGAATAAGACAGAAAATATTGCTGTTATTTTTGGTGAAGAAAATCAATTTTGTATAGTTTATTTCAACCTAAATGAAATGTGAATTTTGTTTAAAGTTCAAAAAAAATAAATAAATAAAACCCAATGAACCAGTAGCCTCAATAGACCAAAATAAAACATTGTTAACACTGTGCTTTTAAAAGACAGGCACCTCATCAGTAAAAGCAACTTGAAGTAACAGATGTGGGAAAGAATTTTTATCTGATAATTCAGTATGAATGCAGTTGATCTTCTCATTGGGCTGTAGGGGTAACCGAAAGAGGCAATTAGCTTTGAAAATACTGGAAGTAGGAGCGCTATCATCCCTCATGTGGTAGGCTTTTATTAGGTGCCAGGCACTGTGCAGCGATGTATATTTTGGAGATTAATCCTTTAACAGTTGCTTCATTTGTAAACATTTTCTCCCATTCTGAGGGTTGTCTTTTTGTCTTGTTTATGGTTTCCTTTGCTGTGCAAAAGTTTTTTTGTTTTTTTGTTTTGTTTTGTTTGTTTGTCTACTCTACCAGAATGAAAACTTCTTAGAGGCAGGGAATTGGTCTGTATTGTTCATTGCTTAGAACATTGTCTGGCACACAGTAGGCACATAATAAATATGTAATGAATGAATGAAAGAGTAAGAAAACACAGCAGGAGACAACTTGGTAGCTATGTGGTTGGACTGAAATGGGAGAGAGACAATAAACCCTTAGAGAGTCAGAGATATGTGTGCTGCTACCCTAAAAATCCTAGCATTGTCTGATCATCCCAGGAAACTAGCACAAAGAGCTAGTGCTCAAAAAATAGAACAAATAGTATTATTCTTTATTTATGTAATCTTATTCAGTAACAGAAAAGAAGACGTTGATATTCATCAAAAATGTTTAAGTCAAAACATTCCACTGCTAACTTCTCTCTCAGAGGGAAAGTGTTATAAAGGAATATTTTAATGTCAGCTTGACCTTCACAACCAGAATTTAGCTAGTGACTAGGATAGCATTCAACAGGCATATAATTCTTTTTTTTTTTTTTATACAGCTGGTTCTGATTAGTCATCAATTTTATACATATCAGTGTATACATGTCAATCCCAATCGCCCAATTCATCACACCACCACCACCACCGCCCCGCCACTTTCCCCGCTTGGTGTCCATATGTTTGTTCTGTACATCTGTGCCTCAATTTCTGTCCTGCAAACCAGTTCATCTGTACCATTTTTCTAGGTTCCACATAGATGTGTTAATATACGATATTTGTTTTTCTCTTTCTAACTTACTTCACTCTGTATGACAGGCTCTAGATCCATCCACGTCTCAACAAATGACCCAATTTCATTCCTTTATATGGCAGAGTAATATTCCATTGTATATATGTACCACATCTTCTTTATCCATACGTCTGTCGATGGGCGTTTAGGTTGTTTCCATGACCTGGCTATTGTAAATAGTGCTTCAATGAACATTGGGGTGCATGTGTCTTTTTGAATTGTGGTTTTCTCTGGGTATATGCCCAGTAGTGGGATTGCTGGATCATATGGTAATTCTATTTTTAGTTTTTAAAGGAACCTCCATACTGTACTCCATAGCAGCTGTTTGTATCAGCTTACATTCCCACCAACAGTGCAAGAGGGTTCCCTTTTCTCCACACCCTTTCCAGAATTTGTTGTTTGTAGATTTTCTGATGAAGCCCATTCTAACTGGTGTGAGGTGATACCTCATTGTAGTTTTGATTTGCATTTCTCTAATAATTAGTGATGTTGAGCAGCTTTTCCTGTGCTTCTTCGCCATCTGTATGTCTTCTTTGGAGAAATGTCTGTTTAGATCTTCTGCCCATTTTTGGATTGGGTTGTTTCTTTTTTTAATATTGAGCTGCATGAGCTGTTTATATATTCTGGAGATTAATCATTTGTCCATTGATTCATTTGCAAATATTTTCTCCCATTCTGAGGGTTGTCTTTTTGTCTTGTTTATGGTTTCCTTTGCTGTGCAAAAGCTTTTAAGTTTCATTAGGTCCCATTTGTTTATTTTTGTTTTTATTTCCATTACTCTAGGAGGTGGATAAAAAAAGATCTTGCTGTGATTCATGTCAAAGAGTGTTCTTCCTATGTTTTCCTCTAAGAATTTTATAGTGTCCGGTCTTATATTTAGGTCTCTAATACATTTAGAGTTTATTTTTGTGTATGGTGTTAGGGAGTGTTCTAATTTCATTCTTTTACATGTAGCTGTCCAGTTTTCCCAGCACCACTTATTGAAGAGGCTGTCTTTTCTCTATTGTATATCCTTGCCTCCTTTGTCATAGATAAGTTGACCATAGGTGCGTAGGTTTACCTCTGGGCTTTCTATCTTGTTCCATTGATCTATGTTTCTGTTTTTGTGCCAGTACCATATTGTCTTGATTACTGTAGCTTTGTAGTATAGTCTGAAGTCAGGGAGTCTGATTCCACCAGCTCTGTTTTTTTCTCTCAAGACTGCTTTGGCTATTCGGGGTCTTTTGTGTCTCCATACAAATTTTAAGATTTTTTTGTTCTAGTTCTGTAAAAAACACCATTGGTAATTTGATAGGGATTGCATTGAATCTGTAGATTGCTTTGGGTAGTATAGTCATTTTCACAATATTGATTTTTCCAATTCAAGAACATGGTATATCTCTCCATCTGTTGGTATCATCTTTAATTTTTTTCATCAGTGTCTTATAGTTTTCTGCATACAGGTCTTTTGTCTCCCTAGGTAGGTTTATTCCTAGGTATTTTATTCTTTTTGTTGCAATGGTAAATGGGAGTGTTTCCTTAATTTCTCTTTCAGATTTTTCATCCTTAATGTATAGGAATGCAAGAGATTTCTGTGCATTAATTTTGTATCCTGCCACTTTACCAGATTCATTGATTAGCTCTAGTAGTTTTCTGGTGGCATCTTTAGGATTCTCTACGTATAGTATCATGTCATCTGCAAACAGTGACAGTTTTACTTCTTCTTTTCCAATTTGTATTCCTTTTACTTCTTTTTCTTCTCTGATTGCTGTGGCTAGGACTTCTAAAACTATGTTGAATAATAGCGGTGAGAGTGGACATCCTTGTCTTGTTCCTGATCTTAGAGGAAATGCTTTCAGTTTTTCACCATTGAGAATGATGTTTGCTATGGGTTTGTTGTATATGGCCTTTATTATGTTGAGGTAGGTTCCCTCTATGCCTACTTTCTGGAGAGTTTTTATCATAAATGGGTGTTGAATATTTTCAGAAGCTTTTTCTGCATCTATTGAGATGATCATATGGTTTTACTTCTTCAATTTGTTACTATGATGTGTCACATTGATTGATTTGCATATATTGAAGAATCCTTACATCCCTGGGATTAATCCCATTTGATCATGGTGTATGATCATTTTAATGTGTTGTTGGATTCTATTTGCTAATATTTTGTTGAGGATTTTTGCATCTATATTCATCAGTGATATTGGTCTGTAATTTTCTTTTTTTGTAGTATCTTTGTCTGGTTTTGGTATCAGGGTGATGGTGGCCTCATAGAATGAGTTTGGGAGTGTTCCTTCCTCTGCAATTTTTTGGAAGAGTTTGAGAAGGATGGGTGTTAGCTCTTCTCTAAATGTTTGATAGAATTCACCTGTGAAGCCATCTGGTCCTGGACTTTTGTTTGTTGGAAGATTTTTAATCACAGTTTCAATTTCATTACGTGTGATTGGTCTGTTCAGATTTACTATTTCTTCCTGGTTCAGTCTTGGAAGGTTATACCTTTCTAAGAATTTGTCCACTTCTTCCAGGTTGTCCATTTTATTGGCATAGAGTTGCTTGCAGTAGTCTCTTAGGATGCTTTTATTTACGTGGTGTCTGTTGTGACTTCTCCTTTTTCATTGCCAATTTTATTGATTTGAGTCCTCTCCCTCTTTTTCTTGATGAGTCTGGCTAATGGCTTATCAATTTTGTTTATCTTCTCAAGAACCAGCTTTTAGTTTTATTGATCTTTGTTATTGTTTTCTTTGTTTCTATTTCATTTATTTCCATCTGATCTTTATGATTTCTTTCCTTCACCTAACTTTGGGTTTTGTTTGTTCTTCTTTCTCTAGTTCCTTTAGGTGTAAGGTTAGATTATTTATTTGAGATTTTTCTTGTTTCTTTAGGTAGGCTTGTATAGCTATAAACTTCCCTTCTTAGAACTGCTTTTGCTGCATTCCATAGGTTTGGGATTATCGTGTTTGCATTGTGATTTGTCTCTAGGTATTTTTTGATTTCCTCTTTGATTTCTTCAGTGATCTCTTGGTTATTTAGTAACATTGTGTTTAGCCTCCATGTGTTTGTGTATTTTACGTTTTTCCCCTGTAATTCGTTTCTAATCTCATAGCTTTGTGGTCAGAAAAGATGCTTGATATGATTTCAATTTTCTTAAATTTACTGAGGCTTGATTTGTGACCCAAGATGTGATCTATCCTGGGGAATGTTCCATGCACACTTGAGAAGAACGTGTAATCTGCTGTTTTTGGATGGAATGTCCTATAAATATCAATTAAATCTATCTGGTCTATTGTGTTATTTAAAGCTTCTGTTTCCTTATTTATTTTCATTTTGATGACCTGTCCATTGGTGTAAGTGAGGTGTTAAAGTCTCCCACTATTATTTTGTTACTGTCGATTTCCTCTTTTAAGGTTTTTAGCAGTTGCCTTATGTAATGAGGTGCTCCTATGTTGGGTGCATATATATTTATAATTGTTATATCTTCTTCTTGGTTTGATCCCTTGATCATTATGTAGTGTCCTTCCTTGTCTCTTGTAACATTCTTTATTTTAAAGTCTATTTTATCTGTTATGAGTATTGCTACTCCAGCTTTCTCTTGATTTCCGTTTGCATGGAATATCTTTTTCCATCTCCTCACTTTCAGTCTGTATGTGTCCCTAGGTCTGACGTGGGTCTCTTGTAGACAGCATATATATGGGTCTTGTTTTTGAATCCATTCAGCAAGCCTGTGTCTTTTGGTTGGAGCATTTAATCCATTTACATTTAAGGTAATTATCACTATGTATGTTCCTCTGACCATTTTCTTGATTGTTTTGGGTTTGTTTTTGTAGGGCCTTTTCTTCTCTTGTGTTTCCCACTTAGAGAATTTCCTTTAGCATTTGTTGTAGAGCTGGTTTTGTGGTGCTGAATTCTCTTAGCTTTTGCTTCTCTGTAAAACTTTTGATTCCTCTATCGAATCTGAATGAGATCCTTGCTGGGTAGAGTAATCTTGGTTGTAGGTTCTTCCTTTTCATCACTTTAAGTATATCATGTCACTTCCTTCTGGCTTGCTGAGTTTCTGCTGAGAAATCAGCTGTTAACCTTATGTGAGTTCCCTTGTATATTATTTGTCATTTTTCCCTTGCTGCTTTCAATAATTTTTCTTTGTCTTTATTTTTGCCAGTTTGAATACTATGTGTCTCGGTGTGTTTCTCTTTGGGTTTGTCCTGTATGGGAGTCTCTGTGCTTCCTGTACTTGGGTGGCTATCTCCTTTCCCATGTTAGGGATGCTTTCAACTATAATATCTTCAAATATTTTCTTGGGTTGTTTCTCTCCCTCTTCTCCTTCTGGAACCCCCATAATGCAAATGTTTTTGCGTTTAATGTTGTCCTAGAGGTCTCTGAGGCTGTCTTCATTTCTTTTCATTCTTTTTCCTTTATTCTGTTCTGCAGCAGTGAATTCCACCATTCTGTCTTCCAGGTCACTTATCCGTTCTTCTGCCTCAGTTATTCTGCTATTGACTCCTTCTAGTGTAGTTTTCATTTCAGTTATTGTATTGGTCATCTCTGTTTGTTTGTTCTTTAATTCTTCTAGGTCTTTGTTAATCATTTCTTGCATCATCTCAATCTTTGCCTCCATTCTGTTTCCCATGTCCTGGATCATCTTCACTATCATTATTCTGAATTCTTTTTCTGGAAGGTCGCCTATCTCCCCTTCGTTTAGTTGTTTTTCTGGGCTTTTATCTTGTTCCTTCATCTGTTGCATAGCCCTCTTCCTTTTCATCTTGTCTATCTTTCTGGGAATGTGGTTTTTGTTGCACAGGCTGCAGGATTGTTCTTCTTCTTGCTTCTGCTGTCTGCCCTCTGGTGGATGAGGCTACCTAAGAGGCTTGTGCAAGTTTCCTGATGGGAGGGACTGGTGGTGGGTAGAGCTGACTGTTGCTCTGGTGGGCAGAGCTCAGTAAAACTTTAATCCGCTTGACTGCTGATGGGTGGCATTGGGTTCCCTCCCTGTTGGTTGTTTGGCCTGAAGCAACCCAACACTGAAGCCTACCTGGGCTCTTTGTTGGGACTAATGGCGGACTCTGGGAGGGCTCACACCAAGGAGTACTTCCCAGAACCTCAGCTGCCAGTGTCCTTGTCCCCACGGTGAGCCACAGCCCCTGCCTGCCTCTGCAGGAGACTCTCAAACACTAGCAGGTAGGTCTGGTTCAGTCTCCCCTGGGGTCACTGCTCCTTCCCCTGGGTCCCAATGCCCACACTACTTTGTGTGTGCCCTCCAAGAGTGGGGTCTCTGTTTCCCCCAGTCTTGTTGAAGTCCTGCAATCAATTCCCACTAGCCTTCAAAGTCTGATTCTCTAGGAATTCCTCCTCCCGTTGCCAGACCCCCAGGTTGGAAACCTGACATTGGGCTCAGAACCTTCACTCCAGTGGGTGGACTTTTGTGGTTTAAGTGTTCTCCAGTCTGTGAGTCACCCATCCAGCAGTTATGGGATTTTATTTTACTATGATTGCACCCCTCCTACTGTCTCATTATGGCTTCTCCTTTGTCTTTGGATGTGGGGTGTCTTTTTTGGTGAGTTCCAGTGTCTTCCTGTCGATGATTGTCCAGCAGCTAGTTGTGATTCTGGTGTTCTCGCAAGTGGGAGTGAGAGCACATCCTTCTACTCCGCCATCTTGCTTCCTAAATCTGTTCAAAAGTTTTAAGTTTAGTTAGGTCCCACTTGTTTATTTTTGTTTTAATTTTCATTAATCTAGGAAGCGGGTAAAAAAAAGATCTTCCTGTGATTTATGTCAAAGAGTGTTCTGCCTATGTTTTCCTCTAAGAGTTTTATAGTGTCTGGCCTTACATTTAGGTCTTTAATCCATTTTGTGTTTATTTTTGTGTATGGTGTTAGGAAATGTTCTAATTTCATTCTGTTACATGTAGCTGTCCAGTTTTCCCAGCACCACTTATTGAAGAGGCTCTCTTTTCTCCATTGTATATCCTTGCCTTCTTTGTCATAGATTAGGTGACCATGTGCAATATGTGTATGAACACGTTTCCCTTCTCAAGTTAATTTTCAATCACCCCCCTGATGTAGACTCCCTGATGTATTTCTGATTCTCTCCATTGACAATTGCCACTCACGGAGACCTGAAGTACCAAGTGGTCAATACAAACCCAAAGTTTTAGTATACATATACCAACTGGTAGCAGCTCATAGAAACTAGGAAAGGTTTTGAGGAAAGAAATTCATTTTCCCTTTCCTCAGGAAAAGTGCTTGTATTTCTTTGTAGTTTTCCAGAAAAATCACTGTTTCCCAAACATGTTTCTTCAAGCATTTGGGTCAACACTGATCAGATTGTAGAGGATTCTCATGTAGGAAAGTAAACCGGACCTCTGAGCCCATAAGGAATATTCGTGCATGGTGAGTCCTAAAGGCTCCATGCCAGAAGTTTCAGGAAATGCTTTGCCCTCTGTGCTCCTGCCCACCGAGAGGCACGCATGGGAGGATCACGTCTTTGTCATCACTCTGAAGCTATTCGCCACATTAATATCACCAGGGCCTGTTCGTATCTGGACCCCAGGGAATTGATTAGGTTATAGATGAGCTAGTCTGGAAAAATCCTCAATGAAGCAATTGCTCCTTTGGTTTCCTTTTCATCAATGTACCTTTAAAATTAATGAGAAAATAGTCAGGCTACTGTGTTAACGCCCAAAGACCAATATGTATTCTTCTTGTTATGAGCATGAATGAGCACAGTTACACTTCCAAATACTTAACAGTTTTTTCAGAAAAGGCACATGTTTCCAAGAAGTGATCTTGGAATCACTTCTCAAGCCTGGAGATAATAACCTATTTTATCATGTGTTCTGGAAATTTCATTTTGCCAAAACCCTAGGATTTCAATGACAAAAACACAGCACACCAATTAAAGAATCATTTCTGGCCAGCTCCCAATGTCATTTCATTGAAAAAGAAGAATTTTTTGTTAAGTGTTTATGTTCTCCTGGTTCCATTTCATGGATATGGCAGGATATCAACAATGCAAGTTGATTCAAAGTAGTAGCTTCACTGTGCTTCAGTCTTGGCAAAGGGATGTGTATTGGTCAGTGTTCTCCAGACAAACAGAACCAATAGGATACACACACACATACACACACACACACACACACACACAGATTTATTTATTTATTGTAAGGATTTGGCTTATTTGATTATGGAGGCTGGTAGGTCCACATCTGCAGTGGGGGCCAGCAGGCTGGAGACTCAGGAGAGCAAGTGGGGTGGGTGAAGTCTCTCTGCTGGAGAATTCCCTCTTACTCTGGGGAGGATTGGTCTTTTTGTTCTACTCAGGTCTTCAACTTATTGGATGTGACCCACCCACATTAGGGATGGCAATCTGATTTACTTAGTCTATCAATTTAAATGCTAATCTCATCACAAAACACCCTCACAGACATATCCAGCAAAATGTTTGACCAAATATCTGGGCACCCTGAGGTCCAGAGAAGTTGACACATAATTAACCATCACAGAGATAAGGCTGTTTTAACCTGGAAATGAGCCAATCTGTGAGCAAGGGAAAATGGAATAAGCCTGGAGTAGGCTTGATGTCCTTTTTCCATAAAACCCTCATGCTGTCAGAAATTAACACATGAGGAGGGCTAGCCAGTTAGCGGTATTCAGTTGGGGAAACAAAAGAAATTTCCAAAGTGGTTGTAAAACATAGGAGGTCAGTCTTCCCCCATGACTTCAAATCTTCAACCTTTTACTCTAGATTAAGGCATCATTTTGGTTTATCAATTCTGGAGAAAAAAAGATAAATATCTTTTAGTTCCTTTCTCACCAATTTGCTTTTTCACTATTGTGTTCATATATATGAGAAGGAGTATTTGGGGTAACATTCTCACAGCTGGCACTGCAAAAAATTAATGATTATTAATAAACATCCTAAAGCCTTTGTACCTCAATGGATGCCTCTCCTTCAGTAGGTTCTCCTGGGGCCAGAGCACTTTCACCAGAGTTGCTGGCATGGCTCACAGTGTTCCTGGAAACCTTTTAGGAATTAACTCCAGCCTGTGCACTGGTGGCCTGAATGTGCCAACAGTTTTTAACTTCATTCTGTAAGATGAGTTTAAATCTTAGAAACAGTCAAGTTGTAATAGGTACCAAATCTTATTAAGAAGGATAGTCAAGAACTGAAGTAAAACAAATAGACCAATGTTTCATCCTTGACCTATAAACTGGTTGTGAAGTTGTATCCAGTGAGGAAGCTCATGACTGTTGGAATCCATTTAGAAGTGAGGAGTTCCAGGAGGTATTTAGTAACTACCATATTACTCTCAGAATCTAGCAGAACACTTAATGACTGTGACTCATTTAATCATTCTGATGTCCCATTTAAAAACTTTCCTACCTGGTGAATTCCAGGAGACCTGACTTAGCATTTAGCAGTGGGGACTTTTAATGTCTCAAGATAAAGAATGGAAAACCAAGGCTGGTTGCAGTTGAGTCGTGTGTGTGCGCCCTAATTTCCTTGTGATTCTGTTCTGGTGAGTGTATACCTGGCTTCTGGAGGGGAGGAGGTGGTCTGTGGAGAGATCTCAGGGGCCACCTGCAGATGAAGGGGGACAGGCGGGTCTCTATGTGCCTCAACCCACCTTCAACCAGAACAGCTTTTTTTCTGTTGGTTTGTTGTGTTTTGTATCAGAGGTCAACATACTAGAAAAAAGAAAAAGAAGAATTATACCAATAAGAGAAAATAAATCCCAAATAAAAGAATAAATATATAAATAACACTCTGAAACCACCTGTGTAGTAGAAATAGCTTGTGATTTGAATTTGAAGTCTGGGACTGATTGGTAAGTTTTGAAAATTTGAACAAGAGTAACAATGTGAGCACAGTTTCTGTAGAAATGGGAAATAGCATGCAGCTGTTATGAAAAGGAAATATTAAATATTAACATGTGTAAATTTCTTAGCATCATTGCAGTAGAAAAAAATTGTATTAGTTAGAGTTCAGGCAAAATTGCTGTGAAATGAGACCCCAAAATGCAGTGGTTCAAATACCATAGAATGTTATTTGTCTCAGGGCACAGCACCCGGATTGAAGGGTTCTTAGTGGGTGTCTTTTCCCCATAAGGCCCTCCAGGGTGCAGGTCCTTCCACTGTTGCTCCTCACTCTCCTTAGGCCCTCGTCTGCATGGTCAGAGTGGTTCTTGATCATTTCAGCTGCAGGAAGGGGACAGCAGCATGGAGAACAGCTTCCTCTGTGAGGGACGTGTGATGAAACAATTGTCCCTATCACTTCTGTTCCAACTCAATCCCAGGACCACCCCCAGCTGCATGGGAGCTACGGGCTCAGCGAAAATTCTGCTGGGAGGTAAGGGGAAATAGGTACATCTCTGTTTTTAACAACTACTCTTTCTTCCTCCTCCAAAAGTGTTTCAACATGGACACCTCTAAGTTCTTTTTAATATTTGATGGGAAAAATGAAAACCAAACTACAAAAATACCAAAATACAATCACTATCATTTTTGTATACTGGCAATAACTGTTACAAATTGGTTATTCTATACAAAATTCTATACACAATTTTATATATTCTAAACAAAATTCCAAGTGTATGGAAAGTAAAACACCACTCACCATGGACACCAAGATATAAAGTACTTAGGTACGTCCTTATAAGAACACAGAGGGCCCTTTTATGGAGAAAGTTCACAGCCAAGATCTGCCGTAACCCTAATCCTAACACTAACTCTTCAGACTGAATGTTGGAGGGCTATGGGACCTCAGTCAAGCTGACTAATATCTCTGAGCTCCAGTTTTCTCATTAATAAAATGGGGATAGTGACATCTCTCTCTCTCAGGGCTCTTTTATGGGTAAAATGTGCTAATATAAAGCACTTAGCATATAGCAAAGTGCTGAATGAAGAGCAGTGTCATCATATTTATGAACACATAATTCAGTCTTAAAATTCTCAGGGAGTAGATATTTACAAAGAAGATTACTTGGGTTTTCCTTGCATGATGTCAAACATGACATTTGTCACCCAGATAAACTGCAAGTTATGTAAATGTTGCTCAACCAATCAGTGGCCACAAATTATGGCCCAAGTCTGTGCAAATGTTTCTGATTCTGCAAGTTCTTCTTCAAGCATATCAGAACTCAAGTCAATTTTAATGATTCAGCCATTGCCTCCTGTTGCTTCCTTGGGGAGGTGAGTTCAGAGTTGAACAGATCACTTCTATTGACTCTTAAGGAAGGAATTTTCATTTTATCCCTCTCCTTTCTCTCCCTTCAAGGAACAAGTTTCACAAAGGTGTAGAAAGTTACTGTGGCAGCAGCTCCCTTCATGAAAATGGAAAAGCAGTCATGACAATCAAGGAGGCAGCTATCACTCAAGCATTACATAGAGCTACACTGACAGCAAGATGACCATGAGTTTTAACAATTACAAATGTCAGTTTCAAAGGTTTCCAGATATAAAGTCAACAAACATGAACATTCAACATCATCCTCTATACCTGCAATAAACAAGTAGAAAATGAAACCACACAACAAAAATGCAATACCTAGGCATTATCTAATAAGAACGCATAAGATATTCATGGAGAAAATTTTTAACTCTCTATTAAAGGGCATGAGAGGAGACCTAAATAAATGGAAAGATAGATCATATCTACAGATGGAGAGACTTATTTTATTAAAATAAACTGATTGTTTCATATGTTTAATGTAACTGCAATAAAAATCCTAGCAGAACATTTTTGGAAACAAAAAATTGATTCAAAAATTTATCTAGAGAAAGAAAAATCCTCCATTTTGAAAAAATAGTAAAAGATTTGGGGTAAGGGACTTACTTTTCCAACATTTAGACATATTACAGGGCCATAGTAATTTACAAAACAAAACCAACAGCATGGTCTCAGGAAAAGGCACCAGTGGGGAAAAAAGAGACCAGTAAGTAGAACAGAATGGACAGCCCAGAAACAGACCTAAGTGTTCACAGGTACCTTTTACGTAGGAGGTAATATAACAAATTTACAAGATAAGGGTAGATTATTTAGTCATTGTTGATGGCAAAATTGGCCTTGTTAATAAGGGAAAATAAAGCTGGATCCTGACATCATGTCATATTTGAATAATTTGGAGTAAAGACCTAAATGTAAAAGATGAAATTTTAAAGAAAATATAGAATACCTTAGTGATCTTGGAAAGTGGAAAGATTTTGTAAACAAGATTCCTAAAGCCTGAAGAATAGGCAAAAAATTAGATGGATTTGACTACATCAAAACTCAAAATGGATTAAAGACCTAAATGTAAGGCCAGACACTATCAAACTCTTAGAGGAAAACATAGGAGGAACACTCTATGACATAAATCACAGCAAGATCTTTTTTGACCCAGCTCCTAGAGAAAGGGAAATAAAAACAAAAATAAATATATGGGACTTAATGAAACTTAAAAGCTTTCGCACAGCAAAGGAAACCATAAACAAGATGAAAAGACAACCCTCAGAATAGGAGAAAATATTTGCAAATGAAGCAACTGACAAAGGATTAATCTCCAAAATTTACAAGCAGCTCATGCAGCTCAATATCAGAAAAACAAACAACCCAATCCAAAAATGGGCAGAAGACCTAAACAGACATTTCTCCAAAGAAGATATACAGACTGCCAACAAACACATGAAAGAATGCTCAACATCATTAATCATTAGAGAAATGCAAATCAAAACTACAATGAGATATCATCTCACACCGGTCACAATGGCCATCATCAAAAAATCTACAAACAATACATGTTGGAGAGGGTGTGGAGAAAAGGGAACCCTTTTGCACTGTTGGCGGGAATGTAAATTGATACAGCCAATATGGAGAACAGTATGGAGGTTCCTTAAAAAACTAAAAATAGAACTACCATACGACCCAGCAATCCCACTATTGGGCATATACCCTGAGAAAACCATAATTCAAAAGGAGACATGTACCAAAATGTTCATTGCAGCTCTATTTACAATGGCCAGGACATGGAAGCAACCTAGGTGTCCATCAACAGATGAATGGATAAAGAAGATGTGGCACATATATACAATGGAATACTACTCAACCATAAAAAGAAACGAAATTGAGTTATTTGTAGTGAGCTGGATGGACCTAGAGTCTGTCATACAGAGTGAAGTAAGTCAGAAAGAGAAAAACAAATACAGTATGCTAACATAAATATATGGAATCTAAGAAAAAAAAATGGTCATGAAGAACCTAGGGGCAAGATGGGAATAACAACACAGACTTACTAGAGAATGGACTTGAGGACACGGGGAGGGGGAAGGGTAAGCTGGGACAAAGTGAGAGAGTGGCATGGACATAAATACACTACCAAACGTAAACTAGATAGCTAGTGGGAAGCAGCCACATAGCACAGGGAGATCAGCTCGGTGCTTTGTGACCACCTACAGGGGTGGGATAGGGAGGGTGGGAGGGAGACGCAAGAGGGAGGAGATATGGGGATATATGTATATGTATAACTGATTCACTTTGTTATAAAGCAGAAACTAACACACCATTGTAAAGCAATTATACGCCAATAAAGTTGTTAAAAAAAAAAAAAAAAGCATGTGGAGTCTGTTCCATGAAGTTAGCAGACAGGTAGTAAACTGGGAGAAGACATTTTTTATTGTACAACTTAGAAAAAGGATTAATATTTACAACATATAAAATATTCATTAAGAAACAAAAGACAAGAAACAGAAAAATCAGCAAAGTATATTAATGGGCAATTTATAGAAGGGACAATCTAATAAGACGTCATTCTCACTAACAATGAGGAAAATTCAACTAATTCATTTCCAATTAGTTTATTATAATCAAATTGGCAAAATGTGAAGATTGAATAATAAAAGATTTCTATTTAAAAGGCATTTACCATCTCTACCTTTGCAAATCTGACTAATGTAATATAATTTTATAAAATATCAATTTTACTTTCACGTTTAGGTCTTTACTAAAAGCGTAAAATGACTAAATGAATAGGTAAATGAACAAAAGAATAAACAAATAAATAAGATCAAACTACAAGAACAGAGACTGGGAAAAAAGAAAACGGATAAATGACATGAATTTTTAGATCTAAAGTGTATGGGAGTGTAACTGACTTAACGGAGAAGATGAAATGAATGCCTAAATGTCTGCAGGGGTGGAGAACTGTGAAGAGTGAGTAAATACGCTCTGAAGACTCCCTGAAGTCTTTGTATTGAAGACAACAGGCACTATGGCAGGTGGGCTTGCGCATGGGGCTTGTGAGAGCCTGAAAGTTGTAAGGCTACATGAGAAGCAGTTGGGTTCTCTGGGTCTCTTCCTCCATCATACCCTGCAGCAGGTGTCTACACCTCTCCTGTGCCTGACAGGATCCCAGAGATTTAGTCTAAAGATAACAAAATACAGAAGCTGTGGCTGGGTGTGCTCATTGACTTGGGAGCCTCACAAAGAAAATGCTGCCTTGATTTCATAGTGAGGTGCACATAAGAGCATCTAGCAAATCTTTTAGTGCCTGACTCAACTATGAATGACAGACGTAAAGCATTAAGCATTTGAGGAAAATCTCCAACATGAAAGAGAAAGACAAATCAAAAACAGAGAAAAGGGAATTAGATTAGGCAAGTCTATAAAGAAAGTAGGTTAGTGGTTGCTTAGGGAGAGGCAGGGTGTTAGAGGAAAATGAGGAGTGACACTGATAGACATGCAGTTTCTTTTTGAGGTGCTGAAATTTTTCAGAAATTGATTGGGATGATGGTTGCATACCTCAGCGAGTGTACTAATAGTGTCAAGATACAGAGTGAAATGGCCCCATAATTCCCTTTTCTGATCCCAGACCCCTAGAGTACAATTATAAGAAGTTCGTTGTGTTTCTGCCCAGAATTTTCTGTGTATATGCAAATTACATGCACCTGCATACGTGCGCAAATGACTTGCAGGCTGACACAAACATGTGTCTGGTATAAATGCATGGAAGCTCTGTGCATTTTTCAACTCACTATTGTTTATACTCAACGATGTGTATGGGGCATTCTTACATGTCATTAAGTGTACTTCTCTCATTCATTTTAGGGTTGCATGACATCATATAGGATGGCTGAAGCATAATTTATTGAGTCCTGGTGAATGGACATCTAAGTTGTCTCCATACCTTTGCCTTTAAAAACAGTGAACAACTTCATGTCCATAGACTTGAGAACTTGTGCAAATATTTCTGAACTATGAACTCCTGGAGTCAAATTACTGCCATATTGCCCTCCCAGAGGTTGTTTCAGTTTACACTCCCACCTTTCCCCTCATTCGTGTTAGCATTAAGTACTACCAATCTTCTACATTCTTGACAATCTAATCAGAGAAAAGTGATCCTATTGCTTTAATTCACCTTCTCTGATCACTATCATTCCTTTGCATTTCTTCCATTAACTGCTTGTTAGCTCTCCGGATGCTTTTAAATAAGAAATATCCAGCCCTCAGAACTTTCTTTACTAGACCAAGAGTTCATGGGCCTGCTGTGGACTTTTCATGTTGAACAGTGTGGCTGTTTTCCAAGGTCATTGAACACATACTGCGTCAGGCACTAGACGCTGTGTTTTCCCTACATTGTTTCCTTCTCTCGTAGTAATTCTTGTGAGGGGAACTATGATTTAGCCCCATTTTGTGATGAGAAACTGAAACCTAGAAGGATTAACTCACTTTCCCAAGGTTAAAACACCAATAGTGTTAACCACTAGGTTTATAAGTATTAACCAAAGGTTAATACATTGCATCAGGAGAATGTTTGCAATGTTAATGAGAAAAAAATGACTATTAACCAGGCTGGATAATTTATTAAGTATCATTTTTGCTTTTGCCTCATGTTTTTCCTCTTCCATCCCCCAAAAGGTCTTGCCTCAGGGGCCATTCTCAGGCTGGAAATGAGTTGCACAGCTGTTACATCTTCTTAGTGTGTGTGATGTGTGTGTGTGTGTGTGTGTGTGTGTGTGTGTTTTAAAACCAGACTTTTCAGGACATTGGTCCCCAGGAAGGAGGCTGCAGGCACCGAGGGATGGCCTCTTGGGACAGAAAGGAAGAGCTGACCCTGCAGGAAGAGCCATTTCCCAGTCCAAGAAAGCTCAGGGCTGTGGTGAGAAGCCGTGTTGGGCAGGCCAAGATCCCTCACAAAGCTTTGAAGAGAATGGCTTACTGTCCACCCCCACAGGCAGTGAGCTGTGTGGACCAAAAAATAGACCTTTCAAAATTATCTGCTCGGCATTAGGCCCCCAGGACCACCATGTGGCCCTGTGGAGATCTGGGAGGAAGTTCCCATAAAGACGGAGATTGAACTTTCCACCAGCCAAGTGGGAGAGAGATTTCAACTCAGATTTCATTTGGCTTTGTAAAAAATAATGAGACATTTCTTGCATTCCCATGTTAATGTTTGCAAGTTCATTTTTATTACATAGAAAGAGCATATCTTAGGCAGTTACTGATGTATCCAAGGTATTAACCAACAAAAGATGCAGATGAATCAAATATTTTTAGCTCAGCAAGGAAATGGATGAATGGATACCAGACCACCAGACAATGAAAGTTTGATTGAAGCCTTGCATCTGGTTCCTATTAACCAAATGGAGACAAAATATGTGTTCAAGGTTTCTTGCCAGTTAATTTAAAAAGCAATTTGGATTTCATGGGCTTCAGTTATAGTTTGGTTTCGGGGATCCCATAGGCATGAAACAACAAGAGGCTGTAATGAGCTAGACAGGCTCATAATTTCTTTTCCATATTGTAAAAGGAATAATAACCACCTCTCAGAATATTTGGAAAATAGACACTAGTTACTCACAATTCCACTTTCAAATACAACTTATTGTTTTCTATTGCACATTCTTTTAGTGTTCTTCCTGTGAGAATGGAAAGCACATTGTATCTATGTACATATGTTTGTATTTATAGCAGCATGGAATTACTTGTACAGAAGAAGATGGTGTGCATTCTGTAGCTTCACAGAATATTTATCATGTTTTTCTATAGTCATCATGAACATTATTAGTCTTCTTGCTTAAAGTTCATCAGGTGTAGATACTCATTTCCTTATTTATTCCCCGTGGTGGTGAGTCGTTAGGATGCTGTCAGGTTTTTGCTCCTAGAAATAATGATGTAGCCACACCTCTAAGCAGAATGCCAGGAAACAAAGGCAGGACCTCCCATGGCTCTGCACTTGTGCCCGTCACCAAATCACCTTCCGAAAGGGCTGTGCCAGTTTGCACTCAGCAGAGCCTGTTCCCCCACACCTTCATGGGGTTGGCCATTCTTCTTTTCCAGATTGATTAGCAAAAATGGTGTATCATTGGTCTAATTTACACTCTAAGATCACTAATGATTTTGAACATCTTCCCACATGTTTATTAATGAGTCGTTTGGCCTCTGTTGTGAATCTACTTCAATGACAGTGAGCTTGTACATTTTAATTGCTCTGTCTGATGTACAGAGAAAACCCAGAAGCTCATTTCCCTAGAACTGATCTTGTCTTCTCACAAGATGGGAATGGAAACTTAAGATTTTCAATGAATGACACACCTATAGTTTAGAACGGCCCCTTCCTGGGTTGTGCTCAGCTGTTCCAAGTGTACCTCATCTGCTGGTGTCCATAGAGGCTGTGGGCTCCTGGCTCCTGGGGCCTCCCTTGGGTCATCTTATAAACCCAATTCCCACACAAAGGAGGGGGCTCACGTGCCATGGTTTTTGAGTTAACCAAGGTTTTGAGTGCTTTTTGAACTCGTTAACAATATAACCAGCAGGGAAGACAAATAAATACCAACCCAAGCTGGTTAGAAGGCTGTTTAAGAAATTGGAATTTCTACAGTTCATTAAGATAAAGTGTGCCTGAATGAGTCTTCTCAGGTGTATCTGAGTGGTCACGGCTTCCTGCAGTCTTAAATGGGAAAGGAGACAAAAGCTCTCTGAGTCACAGCTTCCCAGAGATGGTCAGTTTTCTGTGTCAGCTTGGCTGAGCTACAGTTGTCAATTATTCAATCAAACACTTGCCTAGGTGCTGCTGTGAAGGTATGTTGTAGATATGATTAAAGTCCCTCATCAGTTGTCTTTAAGCAAGGAGGATTATCCTGGATGACCTGGGTGGGCCTGATCCGATCAGTTGAAGAGCCCCAAGAGCAAAGCAGAAGCTTCCCTGAGGAAGAAGAAACCCACCATGGACAGCAGCTTCACCCCCTGCCTGAGGGTTCCCACCCTTTCACACAGCCTACCTGACAAATTTCGAACTAGCCCAGTCAGACTCCAAAACCACGTAAATCATTTCATTGTGACAAACCTCTTAATATATGTTTCCTACAGCTTCTGTGTCAATGGTTGAACCCTGGCTGACACACTCCCCAGTGCCCTTGTCATCTACCTCCCCCTCCCTCCCCTTCCCCTTTCCATTCCACTCTGAAAGAACCTTCTGTACATCCCATTCTCTGGTTTTCCCTGGAGCCATGTGGGCAGATGCAGCATAGAAAAATCAATTACTAATAAGAAACCATAACCAGGAGGCATCTTAAATATTTCTACCTGTCTCCTCCCATCCAAAATTTTATTATGAAAAATGTCAAACTACAGAAATTTGAAAATGTACAATGTATATTCTACCACTAACATTTTATTACACTTACTTCTGTTAAGTATCCATCCATATATATTCTACTTGTTCATCAACCCATGTTATTTTTTGATGCATTTCAAAGCAAGTTGCAGATATTAATACCTTTCTCCCAAGTGCTTCAGCAAGTATATAGTGTAGAGCTCTTTTTTCGAGGAAAATTTCATACAACGAGATGCACAAATCTTAAGTGTACCATTCAATGAGCTTTGACAAGTGCATTCACCTGTGTGATCTGAACTTCATCAACAGGACATTTACATCACCCCACATTTCCCCCATGTTCCTTCAGTCATCCTTTTCTCACCCCTCCAGAGGCAACCAATGATTTTTTCCCTCCATAATTAGTTTTGTTTATTCAAGAAATTAATACATATGGAATCACAGAGTATATACTCTTTTGTGTCTGGCTTCTTTCATTCAACATGATGTTTTTGAGATTCATCCATGTTGTTGAGTGTATCAGTTTGTTCCGTTTTGCAGGTGAGAAGCATTTCATTGTACAGATATATCACAATTTGTTTAAACATTCTCCTATTGATGGATATCTGGGTTGTTTTTGACTATTATGAATAATGCTGATATGAATATTCTTGTGCAAGTCTTTCTGTGGATATATGCTTTTCATATCTCTTGGGTTAATAACTAGGATTGAAATAGGTAGGTTTCATATGGTAGGTTTATGTTTATGTTTATATGAAGCTATCAGGCCTTTTCTCAAGATGGTTGCACTGTTTTATACTTCCACCAGCAGTGCTTGGGTGTTCTGATTGCTCTATATTCTCATCAACATTTCATATTGTCAGTCTTTTACCTTTAGCCCTTCTGGTGGGTGTGTAGTGATATCTCACTTTGGTTTTCATTTACACTTCCCTGATGACTAATGATATTGAGTCCTTTTTCATGGTAACACTATCTTTTGGTCATGTGTTTCCTGAATCCCTGAATCATTTCCATCCCCAGCTTTGTGGGAGACCAGGGCAACCTGGTCAAGAGTTACATTCTGAAATTCTATCTTGAGTGGTATCTTCATGAAGCCTGGGTAGAATTCTTGACTCCAGTGGGGAATCTGGATACAAAAGACCTTATATAAACACCAAGTTCCCAACAGAAGAGACATCCTAAAAGGGCAATTGAGCCAAGGTTTAGAGCAGTGAGTAAGGGAGCTAATGAGGACCATGGAGTCAATGAGAACCATGGAGGTGAGTGAAGATGGTGGGGGTCAGTGAGGATCATGGAGGTCAGTGAGGATGATCGGAGTGAGAACCATGGAGGTGAGTGAGGATGATGGGGGTCAGTGAGGATGATGGGGGCCAGTGAGGACCATGGGTGTCAGTAAGAACCATGGAGGTGAGTGAGGATGGTGGGGGTCAGTGAGGTCCATGAGGTCCAGTGAAAATCATGGGGGTCCGTGAAGTTTAAGGAGCCAGTGAGGACAAGGAGGACTAACCATTGGCCATGAGGTTTCTGGGTGTCTTGTCCACCTCCATGCATCAGCAGTGAGTCGTGTAGGGATGTCTTAGGCTGTATTAACTATTTGGGGACAACTTTCCAATAGGGCAATAGATTTTTTCCTTATAAATTAGTATGTGTTATTCATATAATAAAATTATTGAACATTTTCCTGTTGTACACAACATAAACATTTTCCCCAATTTATTGTTTGAGACTCCAGCTTCTCCCATAGTGACTCTTCAAAGTGGGGGTGGAATTATGATGGTGGTTTTCAGATATTAATGTGTAATCTATTGCATAACCCAAAATGTATTTGTCATTCTGTCGTTACTGACAACTGTGGTTGAACAAAGGCTTTGACTTAGAGAAAAATTAACACAGCTATTCAGCAAACAGAGAGGTTTGATGGTCAACTTTCCTCAAAGCAGAACTTTAGTCTGAATCTAGCACTTGGCTGGAAAATGATTTGCCTTTCTAGCCACACTAAATCATTTGCCTACAGAGGAAAATGGGTGGGAGCTGTTAAATAACACCCCCTGTTCCAAGCAAAACATATTATGCAAAGCTGGACTTTTACAAAGGATACAAAAATGAGAGGTGGTTTTTCTATCTTAAGTAGGTTTTGTTGGGTAGGAGTTCACTAGAGATTCATTCAAATTTCAAGCCCTTCTCCAGTCAAAATAGAATTTGATTGTCAAAAGTTCATCAGGCAACTGATTCTACCAGGCAGGCACAATCTCAGAGTGATAACCTCAGAGTGTGCCTCGCAGACACAGGGGTGCTTAGACATGACAGCATAAACCAGCACGTACGCTGAGGACACCCTCTGGTTTGTGTTGGTCCCTCGTGGCAGAGCCATGCAGGGTTGCTGCAGACTGCATATTTGTGTCCCCTCAAATTCATATGTTCAAACCTAACACCCAATGATAGTGTTAGGAGGTGGGGCATTTGGGAGTTGAATAAGTCATGAGGATGGGGTCCCCATGAATGGGATCAGTGTCCTTCTAAAAGAGGCCCTACAGAGCTTTCCACCATGTGAGGACCCAGTGAGAAGACAGCTGTCTCTGAACAAGGAAGTGAGATATCATCAGACACCAAATCTGCCTGTGCCTTGATCTTGACTTCTCAACCTCTGGAACTATGAGAAATAAATGTCTGTTGTTTAAGTCACCCGGTCTATGGTAAATTTTGTTACAGCAGCCTGAATGGATGGGGGCTCCTTGGGGGTCCCTTCGTTAGTATTGGCTACACTGCAGTGACTGAGGGAATTTGTGAGGGAGTTAAGTAATTGCCTTAGTCAGCTAGGGCTGCCATAACAAAACACCATAGTCTGGGTGGTTTAAACACCACAAATTTATTTCTTACAGTTCTGAAGGCTGTTAAGTCTGAGATCAAGGTGCCAGCCAATTTGGTTCCCTTGCTGTGTCCTCACATGGCAGAGAGACAGAGCAAGCTCTCTGGTCTCTTCTTGAAAGGATACTAATCTCATCATGAGGGTCCCACCCTCATAACTTAATCTAAACCCAATTACCTCCCAAAGGCCCCAGTTCCAAATACCATCACACTGGGCATTAGGGTCTTAACATATGAATTTGAGAGGGCACCATTCATTCTATAGTATTCTGTCCCTGGCCCCCCAAAGTTCACATCCTTCTCCCATGCAAAATACATTCATTCCATATAACGACCCCCAAAGTCTTAATTCATTCAGTATCAGTGCTAAACTTTAAAGTCCAAAGTCTCATCTAAATTAGATATGGATGAGACTTGAACTATAATTCATCCTGAAGCAAAATTCCTCTCCAGCTGTGAATCTGTGAAGACAGACAAGTTATATGGTTCCAAATACAATGGTGGAACAGGCCTAGGATAGACATTCCCAATCCAAAATGGTGAATTAGAGAAAAGATGAGGGGGGGACAGGTCCCAAGCAAGTACAAAACATAACAAGGAAGATTCCAGAATATCTTAAAGCTTGAGATTAATCCTCTTTGGTTCTATGCTCTGCCTTCTGAACCCACTGGGGTGATTTATTATGAGATTTGTTATAAAGAATTGGTTTATGCGGTTATGGAGGCTGAGAAGTACAAGATCGGCAGTCAGCAAAGCTGCAGACAACGGAAGACCCAGGAGAGCCAATGATACGGTTCCAGTCTCAGCCCAAAAACCTGAGAAGTAGGGGGATCAATGATGTAAGCTCCAGTCTGAGTTCCAGTTAGAAGACCGATGTCCCAGCTAAAAGACAGTCACACAGAGAGAGCAAATTCTCCCTTAATGCACATTTTGTTCTATTCAGGCCTTCAACTAATTGGATGGGCCCACTGACATTGGGGAGGGCAGTCTACTTCACTCAGTCTACTGATTCAAATGCTAATCTCATCCAGAAACACCCTCACAGACGTACCCAGAATTAGGTTTAACCAAATATTGGGGCACCCCAGTCAAGCTGATACATAAAATTAGCCATCACAGTGACTGACTGACTGACTGAATGAGTGAATAAATAAATGGCATCAAGGGGCTCACGAGGCTGTGGAAACTGCAAGGACGTGGCTACAAGCTTCCCAGGACATCTCCAGTTAATCCTCTGAACTCTACAGACTGGCTAAAATGATTTCTCAGGGAGTCCCCAAAAGACTCTGGCAGGGCAGCAGGGGCCACTCTAAGATGAGTGAGGAGGAGGTGGGGTGGCAGTGGGGTGGGAAGAGATCAGTGGGATTCTGCCCCTGACCTGGAGTCACCACCACACCTGGTCTGGTTTTCTCATAGCCGCTTATAGGCCATCCTGTGTCCTCTGGCTCAGACACTCTGCCAGGTCAAGGTGACACAAAGCCAACAAGAGAAGTCATAGGCACCTGGTCTCTCTCATCAGTGGCTCACTTTGCATCCTTCACCTGTTACCTTGTGCAAGCCTGTTCACAGGCTGGAGAGCCTATGCCGTTTGGGCCCCACCAGGCTCCAACTCTTTGGCTGGGAACAACTGGACCTGTGCTTTTTCCCAGAATATGAGTGGCTGAATTAAACTCATATACTGAAAGTTTTCTGTCGTTTTTTTTTGTTGTCTGTTTAAGGTTTCCTTTGTGCAATTCTTGTTTCTTCAACTAGCAAGTCACTTGTTCAGGGCAAGGACTGTGGCTTACACCTTGTAATTCCCACATCATTTTACAACCTTAAACAGATGTTCATCACTTGCGTTTTTACTGGATTGGACTGCATCACGGCTTCCAATCAATCCAGCCACTGGGATGGTGGGAAAACTTCATACACTTTTGTTTCTGTTTAAAAGCAAATAAAGGGTCAGGAAGAAAAGCTCAGTCGTTGTGAGAGAAGGCAGCTGTCTGAAATAAGGAAATATGGGACAAGGTCCCCATGGTGAGTTGGTTTGAATTCAAGCAAATATATTCATTGTAAAAACGTGAATTAACACTGCAGCTCTTGCTCCAATGATCTGTCTGCCTGTCTTTCTACCGAGGACATTTCAGTCATGTATAGAAATGGAGAGGATAATATAAGGACTGATGTATTCCTGCTGTAGCAAAGACCACGGTGCCCCACCCATAGCCCTCAGTCTCTGGAGTTCTGTGTAGAGAGTTCTTTCAGATGCCCATGGTCCTGTCCCTTGTGTGAGACAGCCTGAGCTCAAGGCAGGCAAGATGCCCAGGGGTCAGGAGTTGGTGGACAAAGACCCTGCTCCCTTGCCCTCGGAGGGTGGCCCTTGGGTGTTCCACAGTTTCTCAGAACAGGTGCCGCTCATTAACCCCGCCCCCCATATTTGGCTTCCTTCTTTTCCCTGCCTCACTCGCTGCCGCTCTCATGTGCCCCTGGTCACCTACCAACTCCTGTACCGGAGTCAGCTTTAGGAGACCCAACCCAGACACCCACAATCTAGATTCAGAAATTATTAAGATTTTGCCACAGTTGCTTCATCTCTTCCCTTTTCCCTGGAGTATCTTAAAACAAATCCGAGATGTCATGTGACGATACTAACGATTTATAGGTCTGCTCCAGGGGAGGAATGGAAAGGCCTCCTTGATATCGCTCCCACGCACATTAGCACAGCCCTGTCCCCCTCCCAACCCTCCCCTTCCCACCGCAAGCCCGGATGCCCATGCGTGCTGTCTGGCCACAAACTGGAAACGTGTCAACCCGCTTATCGCTGTTTATCTTTTAACGTGTAAGCCTAAGGCTTCAAATTGTGGGTAGGTGTGATAAACTGTGGGGAAGAAGATTCCCTTCAAAAGGAAGGATCTTTCATTAGACAAGAGATAAGGAACAGGGGAAGATCACTCTTAGCAAGCAAGCCCAAGCTGCGCCTGTGGTGGGGCGAGCAGCTTGCTCTAAAAGACTCGGAAAAAGACCTCAGTTGGCACCAATGATTGCTTTCAAGGGCACCGTCTGGTAAGGGCCAAATGCCTTCCGTCGTCTGCCTGGTGATGGTGATGTACTATGGTCTCCGCCCTCACGTCCAGCGCACCTCTGTGCTCTCAGGCTCCTGGAGGTGAGCGCGAACATCACGGCTCTCTCCTTCTTCAACAGAATCGAGCAGCTGATCTCCAGAGGAAAGTTGGTTCTTTATATTCTGTCTCCAGCTTTTCTCTTGCCTTCAGCCTTGGTAGTGAGAGAGAGAAGTGTGCACTAAAGGCCTCCTGATATTTGGATTAATGGAAATTAATGGAATGGACAAGACTCCCGCCAGCCTTATTCTCTGGATGTTGGAAGAGAGCACAGCAGATTAGACATGCCTGGTGCCGGAACCTGCTGGCCGTGGGGCCTGCATCCAGGGAGCCCATGATAAGTGAGTGGCTTCATCTCTGAGAACCACTGAAAGCAGGCCAGATGCATGTTCTCACTTTATTTCCACCAGAAATCAGGGAGGAAGATAGAGAAGGAAAGTAGGTATGCTGATTATCTCCCCTTTACAGCTGGGAAAACTGTGGCCAGGGCCCTGCAGATGGGGATGGATTTGATTACAGTGCTGGGAGGCCTGATGTGGTTATAGGCACACTCTTATCACCTTTTGAAATGTGCTCTTGGAAGCTGGGCTATTCACCCCATCGCTTACGCTGTCGGGGCCACACTGTCCCGGTGGAGGGGCTGGCAGCCTGTCAATGGAGGCCCTTGTACAGTGGGTCACTTTGACCCATCAGCGAACATTCGGGGAATTTCGCTCTTGGTGCGTTGGAGCTTTCACAATAGGGGGTTGGGGTTCTTTCCAGAGGTGCCACAGGAGGTGGAGAAGGCTGAATGGGGCCTGTGTGTGCTGTGTCCTCTGCTGATTTACAAGCCCTCGCTCGCAGCATTTCGCATGATCCCAGTGCAGCGTGGGAAGGAAATAAAAGGACGGGGTTAGCGGTGGAGGCAAAGCAGGCATTGCCACAGGCTGGCTGGGAATCTGGGAAGCTGCCCCAGTGCCAAAGGCTATGGGGACCGGCAGTGCCTGAGGCCCCAGTGGGAGCACGGAACGCCGAGTGCCTGGCAGGGGGTTGCCCCATGGACAGAGCTGACCTTCAAAGCAAGTTGACCTCCACTCCCACTGTCTGATTCTGGGTGCTTCCCATTGCCCCATAAGGTGTGGTCCTGAAGGAGTGATGGACCCAGGCCAAACATCTGTTTGGAACAAGGTGGTGAAGGAAAAAACAGAGGCAAATTTAAATCAAAATGATGTTCTGTTACATCAGTTTTCATTCACAGCCATTTAGAAGGAGATTAGCTCTTTGAAAACAAAAACACAACTTAGTCTATAGGGAAATGAGCTAAAGGTGGGCTCATGTACAGCACAGAGAAATGAGCACTTTATTCCTCTAAGGACTCAGGATAGCTCTGCAGATGAGCCTTGAGAGGCTCCACACTCAGCTCAGGGTCCCAGCAGACCCCGGAGTCTTTCTCTGCACAGCCCGTGCACTCTTGACTATTCTGAGTCCATCACAGAAGATACTGGCTCTTGGACCCAGAGGAAAGGCCTGGAGCACGTTCCCCACATAGCTTCTGGACCCCCAGGAGTCATGGGTGGTGTTTATTTTATTCTCTGTTTTAAAGATTCAAATATATCACTTTGTAAACTGTCACTCTTAGCTATCTTTAAGGACCGACTCCACCAAAGTGACTGATGCCATTTGTTATGGGCTGAACTGTGCCCCCTCAAAATTCACATGCTGAAGTCCTAACCCCCAGCCCCTCAGAATGTGACTGTATTTGGAGATAGGGCCTTTAAAGAGGTAATTAATGTAAAATGAGGTTATTAAGATGGGTCCTAATCCAATATGACTGGTGTCTTATTGGAAGAGGAAATTTAGGACACACACACAGGGAAGTCCACGAGAGGACACAGGGAGAAGGCGGCCTTCTACGAGACAAGGAGAGAAGCCTCAGGAGAAACAACCCTGCCAACACTCTGATCTTGGAATTTCAGCCTCCAGAACTGAGAGAGAATAAACATCTGTTGTTTAAGACCCCAGTCTGTGGTTCTTTGCCACGCAGACAGAGAAAACTAATACACTATCCAAACTAATACAGAGTCATGCAAATGCCTTCCCTCAAGCCAGCTCTGCCTTCCCCATGAAGCAGGGGGACTGGATTTGAGGACACCCGGATCTCACCCAGGCGGTCAGATGAATCCTTTTTATTATTCTCGTTTATATTATTATGCTTTGAAAGATTTATTAGTTAATAGTTTTTCATTTTTATAACGAATACTCAGAGCCTTTGAGCAGCAGCACAGCAAAATTAGCTTTGTCACCCAAAGTTAATAGAATTTCAAAAGGAAGACAATATCTTAGTGAGCAATGTTGATGGTAAAGGTCTGATTCCTTTTGGGCTTTTTGAAATGTTAAAAATAGCATGTGGATGCTTTTTACTGCTTTCCTGGTCCCTTAGCTGTTCAAAGGCCTTGGCCAGGAAAGGCAAAATCAGAGAAAAATCCAGAGCAGACCACTACACCGACTGTTGTGTAAATGGGGTTAATCTCCTCATTTGGGGTCTTTTGGGGATCACTTACGCATAGCCATGGAAGTCACACTTGGAGAGGCATAGAAATTAAGAATTTATTATACTCACAGTTCCCAGAGAGGGAAAACTGGCACAGCCAGAGGGCCACACATGTCACCCAAAGCTGAGTTAAGCTCAGCTGGCAGGAAAACAGGCCAGGAAAGGATGGCAGGCGAGTGCCTTTATTGGGGTCCTGGCCGCCCCACGGCACGTGGGAAGTGTGTTGTTGGCTACTTTGAACTTAACTAGCTCAGCAGAAGGGGAGGGAGGAAGATGGGGCGTCCTCCCAAGACTTGCCACCTGGGCACATTTGAGAGCAGGCTGGCACTGGCGAGGCTCACGCAGGTGGCTGGGGGGGGGGCGGATGGGGAGTCCTGAGGCCACAGGGAACAGCTGTGTTACATTTGACCACATGTGCCTCAATAGCTCTCAAACAGGATGAATTCCTCTTACCACCTGAGTGGGGAGACTTCGCCTATAGACAGAAGGCATTGCTGAGGCATCGGACAATCAATGTTAATACAGAGGTAAGGAGAAGGGGGCCCCCCAAGGTGGTGACCAGTACTTAGAAACCGGCACATAGCCAGTCTCCTCATTTAGCAGGGGGATAGACAGGAGTAAATGCCTGATACCTCCGGGTTTAAAGAATTTTTTGAAAAACCATAGTTTTGTTGTGAAAGATTTCCCATCTTCTCTAAGTTGTCAGAGGTGTGTCTGTCCTTGCCGAAATTGTTGACAAGAGAGTCTCTGAGTTGCATGGACCCTGCCTTCCTTGGTCAGCAGGTATTCAAGGACTGCAGGACTATCAGTGGCCAGAGGTTCTTGTGTTTCCTGTATTAGAGACAAGTTCGGGATATTCTTTTAACATGTTCCAGTGAGGGCGGCAGACAGCTGTTGATTAGCTGAGATCATGTGATTTTGTTTGCCTGTGCTCAGTGAAGTTGCCTCCGCCATTTACAGCAAAAACTATTAATAGATATACGGAGGTCAGATGCCTGACCCTATGACTCTTTGAAGACAATGTAGATGTTGCAATGGAGTAGATAGTCACGGGCACTCCCAATGCCATGGGGTATGAAATATAGGCTCCTATTATTAGGAAAGTAAAGTACAACAGGTGTCGTGCATTTTCATTGGGGTCGCAATCTGGTCCTATGGAGGCATCAGCTAGTGCATCATAATTTCCAGGTTTTACCCATGTAGATATGAGCGTGGGGTCTGGGAGAACATAGGCATTTGGCCAGACTGTACCGAAATCAGGACAAATATAACTGGTGCCTGGAAGTTGGATTCCCTCAACTGAATAATATTGGAGGTGCTTGAGTTTTCCCAAATGTTCACATCTCCAGAGAAGCCTTCTGGTCCCAGGACTTGGGACCATCTGGCCAAATTCAGAATAGCATCAGTGTTCTAGGCAGAGGTACACATCTGAGTGGCAGACCCAACAGTCAGATCAGGTTGATGTGTGTGCTGCCACTTCTGCAGTTTAGGTTGACATCCTGGAGGCTCTGGGTAGATACCAAGGGGAGTTGTGGTTGGCAGGGAGATGGGCAATGTGGTACTTGGGGAAGCGGCTGTGGAGGCCGGGGATCCCGAGGAAGTGTGTTGCATGAGAGGGCTGATGGTGGGAGAGCTCCAGGTTAGGGTTAGTAGCATAGGGAAGCAAAAGTCATGAATCATTTCTAACAAACCCCGTAAAAAGAGAAGATTGGGAGGGGTTGGGGCTGGAAAGCAGGGCAAGGAGGAAGTATGTGAGGAAAGTTGGTGGCATTTAGCGGGCACAACTTTGCATCCCACAGGGGCTTGACACACCTTAGGGTAGCCTTATCGTCATGGGGTTTCTGACTCACGGTTCTGTGGACCCCATGGGAGCCGTGAGGGGTCAGTGTCAGGCATTTTGTAATCTCAGGGAAATAGAACCCAGGAGATCATACAGATCAAGACAATGACCCAGGAATTGGGGAACCAATGTGGGGTTGACGGAAACCAGCGTGGACCAGTGTGGGTTAGAGGCTGAAGGTGGGTAAGGATGTAACGTTCAGTTCCAAAGGTGAGGTGGACAAGGTGTTTTCCTCTCCAGTGGCGTGGAAGCTGGGGTCCACCCTGAGAGTGAGTGTCCCTCCCAGGTGGTTGTCCACGGATGGAAACCTGGGGCCCCATGTGGGAGTGTGGCCTAGGGAAGCTTGGAGACCTCTTTTAGAATCTTGCCGTAAGCACCTGAACTGCTGCAAATTTTCAGTAACTCTTGGGGATCATTGTGGCATCTTGGGCCAAGGCCTGGGCAGCCACTCTTAGGGACTGAACTTGATATTCCATCCACAGAGGATAAATCTTTTGGTCACATGTATAGACAGCTAACTTAGTGGTCCTGGATATAATTGTGACACAGTCCATAGATGTAGTCATATAAACAACATTAGGGACAGTATAACAGAGATTGGTTAGTGGAGGAGGATGGATTTGGGATTGTTGTTCAAGCCAGCCAAAGACTCTCTGGCCAGTTAAAATTAGTATTCTGGATCAATATTCTGCCCTGTAGGGGTCAAACATCTGTGCCATTGGTGGCATTTATAATGGATTTCAAGCCATCCGGACTTGATGGCGTGTGGGCCTGAGAAGTGGTCATTGCTGTCCAGCACTCCTGGCTGACACATTCTTGAATGTAATTTTGAATATTTTGGGCCATTTGGTTGCAACAGGTTTTGGTCATGGAGAGCCCTTGCGTGTCTGCCAGCAATCCTAGGATCTCAGCCAAACATAATAAGACCAATAACCATAAGGCAATTGAGCACTGGCAGCAATTTAACTAGGGACCTCGAGACTGTGAGGAAGTTGTATGACCACCAGGTGGGCATTTTGAGGCCACAGGTCTCGTCCAGTCTGTTGTGGAAATTCCCATGGGCACCTGAGAGGGAGGCAACATGGGATCATTCTCGGTGTTGGTCATTTCCAAGTACGACTGACATTGACCAGATGAAATCTATCATCTCCTTTGATGGTAACCTGCACGATTCCACTGTTGCTATAATCTCTACCTACTGTGGGAAATTATATGATTTGGGTTCATTAACTAGCACTTATTTATAACCAGAATTAATAGGCAGCATCTCAGTTTTGGGCATGAGCAGATCTGGATATTTATGTGTCCAGATCAGGCAAGCAGGACATTCTTTTGGGCTTTTGATAATCAGTGGGTCAAAACTTTTGATTTGCCCTTGGTCAGGTTTCTATGTTGAAGGGGAAGGGGATATGACTGAGAAATCAAATTTATATTGGGATGTTTTATTTGTGGATGAAATCCAGATGCAATCATCCACTATTGAAAATATCAGGAGTCTCCTCTTATAACTAAAAGGTGAATTTTAGGAGATCAGAGAAAATTTGTATGGGGTGTATGTTCCTCAAGGGCATGGGAATTTAATAATACTAATACCTGCGGCAATAGAGAGAATCATTAGGGTTCCATTCCCCCCTCCTTAACTTTAACAGGAGGTCTTTTAATAGTCCATTATGATGTTCAATTAGTAAATCAGTATGAGAGATGGTGATTCCAAAGGATACCTTACTTCAGGGCCCCTTGTTGTACTATTTAGGATGTGAAATGTGTCCCTTAATCTGGATCTATGATATCAGGAGGCCCAAAGGGCACCAGAATAGTTTCAGTTAGCCCTTGGGTAGATGTTTCTGTGTTGGCTTGCTGTGTAGGAAATGTCAGCAGAAGTCCCATAAAGGAATCAATCCTTGTTAAAAAGCATAACAAGTGGCCCCAGCAATAGATGACAGTAGTCTTATGTAATCTGTGTGCCACTGGTGAAAAGGGAGATCACACCTTGGCATAGTACCCCAGTGTGGCAACTGCCAATGTTTAGTTTTGGCACAGACATTACAGCCCTCAACAGAAGTTTCAGCAAGTGAGGGCCTAGAGGGATTCCACATTGTTGGGTCCATTCTATCAGGGTATGAATACCCCTATGGCCTGATGTTACATGAGCCCTAAATGGCCAGGGAGTGAGGACTCTCTTCTAAGGGGACCGCAGCCAATGAAACAGTTTATATCTTGGAGAGTTGATTGACCAGATGGTGTCTCTTGGTTGGTATGTGCAGATATATGTGTGACAAATATTGGAATTGGAGACTGGGCTCTTTATTTCCAAACATAAGAACCCCAAAACAAGTTGGCCTTGTACTAGAGAATCATTTCACTGCCATTGGCCAGACCTCATCACTAGTCCATTGGCAACGGCCATGAATTGGTGAATATGTGAGTTTGGGGTAACTACCCATGTATGGCATCTTTCAGAGACAGAAATACTTCTAACTCAGCCAAACGGGCAGAATCAAAGACCCATCTTTAGTTAGAGAGGAACTGAAGGCCAGATGGCAGGCCACTGCTCACCAACAGGATACAGTGCATACAAAGGTGGTGTTGCTATTGGTGAAGAACAACAACTTTCTTTCCATGTCAGACAGTTGGTCCCATGGAGTTCCCCACTCAGCTAGGAAGGGAAAAACAGAGGTGCCATTGTCAACATCTCTAAATCTGTGGGCAAGGGGCTGAGCATGTGATAGGCTACATCCTTCTGCAGTTTGGAGAGGCCCAGTGTGTCAGATTTGGCTCTTTCCAGTAGGTTCCATTTCCATTTTAGCAAGGAGGCTTCTGTGGCCATGTTGAGGCATTGCTGGGAGGTGTGGTGGTTAATTTTATGTGTCCGCTTGACTGGGCCACTGGATACCCAGATATCTGGCTAAACATTATTTCTGAGTGTATCTTTAAGGGTGTTTCTGGATGAGATTAGCACTTGAATTGGTAGACTCAGTAGAGCAGACTGCCCTCCCCAATGTGGGTGGGCCTCATCCAATCAGTTGAAGGCCCAAATGGAAAAAAAAAAAGGCATAAGAAGGAAGAATTCAGCTCTTCCTTCCTGATTGCTTGAGCTGGGACATTGATCTTCTCCTGCTCTCAGTGCTCCTGGTTCTCAGGCCTTTGTCTGGGACTGTGTTACATCAACAGCTTCCTGGGTCTCCAGCTTGTAGATGGCAGATCATGGGACCTAGCCTCCATAATCATGTGAGACAATTCCTTATAATAAATCTTTTTATTCCCATATATCCATCGATTCTGTTTTTCTGGAGAGTCCTGACTAATACAGGAGCTACCTCTCACCCAGGGCAGAATAGGAATCTGCATGGTTTGTTAGCCGGGGACAAGTAAAAGCCTCAGTCTCTATTAGAGCCCAATAGGTGGCCAGAATTTGGTGTTCCATGGGTCTATGTGGGGTAGTGGCCAAAGGAAGCCATTTGGCCCAAAAGCCTCTGGGTAGCCATTCAGGGCCATGTTTGGTCCAAAGTCTCCAGGAAGTGTGATCAAATGTAGCCAGTGTTCTAATCAATAATCAGCTCCTGGTGAGCCCGTGGCAAGGTTTGCTGTATAGCCTGCTGTGTTAGTTCCAAAGCCTGTTGTGCCTGAGTGGAAAAAGGCAGCCTTCCTGGTAATCTGATCGGTGGGATGAAGCAAGATAGAAAGATGTGTAATATATTGCCTCCAAAACATGGACAGTCTGAGTAAGTGCTGGGCCTGTCTGGCTGTTTGTGTGGTGGGCATAAGTGGAGGAGGTGGTGCTTCATCGAGGTTGGATGAGGCAACAAGAGGCAGTGCAAAGTAGCACACAAGAGGGTCAGCTGGATAGACAGCCTTCCCAGGTGGTAAATCCCAGCCAGGACAGCCCATCAGTAAGCTACATGCAAATAGTGAGCATCTCCAGGGGACTGAGGGATCATCTGCCTATGTTAAAAGTGCTCTTGTCCTTGGCACCAATTGTTGTGTAAACAGGACCAATCCCCTTAGCTGAGGTCCTTTCGGGATCACTTCTACACAGCCATGGAAGTCACACTTGGAGAGGCGTAGAAATTAAGGATCTGTTATACTCACAGGTCCCAGAGATGGAGGCCTGGCACATCCAGAGGGCCACACATGTCACCCAAAGCCAGGTTGAGCTCGGCTGACAGGAAAACAGACTAGGAGAGAATGGTGGGTGGTCCTGGGCAGGGCAGCCGTGGCACTTGGAAAGGGAGTTTTTGGCTATTTTGAACTTAACTAGGTCAGCAGAAGAGGAGGGAGGGGGCTGAAAGTCTTCCCAAGAGTTACTGTCTGGGAAGAGTTGAGAGGAGGCTGGCGCTGGTGAGGCGCACACAGGTGGGTGGGGTGGCGGATGGGGAGTCCTGAGGCCACAGGGAACAGCTGTGTTACCCCTGTCCCGGCTTAACCACTGAAGTCACTCCTGAGAACTCATCACTGAGGGAAAGCTGTTCAGTGAAAAATATTTTCTTTAATATTTTCCCATCTTCCTAATTCCTCTCTGTGTTTGTGTCTATCCTGTTATGTTGAATATATTTCTTTAAGCCTCTTCCATTCTTTCTGGAATAAGGCAGACTATGAGGGGTAGAAATATTTTGTTGCTGGTTTGCATAAGAAAAAACATCAAAAGAAAACAAGTATTTTATTCTTTTTTTTTTTGGTTTAAAGAACCAGAATATTTTTTAGATCACTTTGTGTATTTTTTCACACTTTCACCAACTATTCAATTATGACATATGTAAAGAATTAGAAGCAAGGTTTTGTAAAGTCTGGAAAGTGAAAATATATGAATAAAAGTATAGGGAGTATGTAGATCAGAGAGGAAGGGAAAACCCTGGCTTCACCACCAAAGCTCACACACCTAGGAGGCTGCAGGTGGTGGTGAGGTTGGTGGAATTCCCGGGGAAAAGGGCACATTCTAGGCTGCTCAGTGTGAGAAGCTTGTAAAGTCCTCCTGGGGCCACCTGACAGAAATGATTGAGATTGTCACCTTTAATTTGACTTTTGATGGCATTTTGATTCATATGTACATGACAGGTGGACCCTTCAGCTGGAAAACATCTCTCTGGAGCATGATTCTCACACTTGAGACACAGGAGAACCCCTGGAGGGCTGGTCACAGCACAGACCTCTGGGCTCCACCCTGGAGGTTCTCACTCAGCAGCAGAGGGACAACCAGGTCACCTGCATTTATAATGAGTTCCTGGGCGAGTGACGCTGCTGTTCTGGGAAGTCGACTTAAGAACCTCTGGTCAGGTGTTCTCCCGAGCAGCACAGACACAACCCTCTCCCTGTGTGTGTGTCTCCAGCGTCCTGAAATTGGCAGGTGGTGGGCCCGGCAGGGACAGTTCTCTCTGTTGCCCTCCCAACACAACCCCTCTGCACCCAACATAAGCCAACCTGAAAGCAGTTTTTTAAAAAAACATAAGAAAGGTTTGCAAAGAGGAGACTTCGACTGTAAGAATGGGTGAAGCAGACTGAACTCTGGTCGAGAGGTCTGTTTCTAGAGAGAAGACTTGTCATCAATTAACAAGCATTGTCCATGGAAAGCAGTGGTGACAGGAAGAAGCAGTGTACACTCTCAGAAGGAGGAACAACACTGCGGTAGAGGAAGAAATGAGTAGGAACAGCAAAATGCAGGAGCCTCGCCCAGCTGGCTGAAGGCGCATGTGTACCATCTGTCTCTGCCTGCAGAGTGTTCCAAATACTACCCTTGGTTTGAATAATGTGCTGAATTCATTTCCCAGCACAGCCGAGGCAGCCTAGTGAGAAAGCCACTGTCTTGCTTTATTTCTGGAACTTACCGGAGCCTGGGAGTACTGGTGTTGGTGTATCTGGGGTGGCATCTGGACTGGCCTCCCATCTCTCTTACCAATGCCAGCCTCTTCTGTCCCCAGTGGGAAGTGCGGTGTCCCCCTGAGCTCTGTCCTGACCTGCCATCCTTGGAGGACTGGGGGTTTTCTGGGTTCCACAGAGCCCCACGGCAATGAGTCCCCCAAATGGCGAATGAGAGGGACAGTTTGGGGAACCGTGAAGATTAGATGAAGAATGGGGGGATTGCCACACAGAGAGGAGGGATCTCATTTCAAGTCCTGTCTTTCACTTGATCCTCGACAGCTCATGCACTCAGGAAGCCTGCAGAGCACGGAAAGGCTGACTCTTGGGCTCTGTGGTTGTCCCATGTCATTATAAAAGGGCAGAGACTCCAAGGGGGAGGCAGACTTCATTTAGTCCAGGTGAGGAAAAGCTCACTGGGGTGACAGTTCTTCCCTCATGCTGTGGACATCCTGGGACACCGCATGATCCCGCACAGCCATTCAGGTTGAGTTGGTTGCTGTCTGCCAGGGTTGCTGCTAAGGGGGTTCCTTTTAATGTGAAAGATAGAACTATATTACCTTAACATCTCTTTACACATGGGTTTTTAAACTTGATTTTGTACAAATACCAACCCTTCCAAAAAAATAAACCATCAAAACAATTACTTAAAAAAAAAAAGAGCATGACAAAACTTAAAGGATGGCAAAGGCCTTAAATTATATTTGGGAAACAATAAAAAGATCATATTCAAAAGATAAACCCTTTTAGGAAAAATAGCTAAAGTTTAGTTGTTAAAATAAAGAACATTTATCCTCTTATGGGTTTTGCCCAAGTGAATGTAACTTCTGACAGTATACCGAAACTTTTAATAGTGTGTGCTTTATGATTTATTTTTAGTTGGTTTCCTGGGAAAATTGTAATTTTCATTCTAAAGTAGCACATTTTAAAGTATAATATGTTATTGCAACTTGTGGCTAAAACTGTTTTCCATGGGAAAGAATTTCTGATTTTATCACGGAAATCAATGAAGAAACATGACTTAGTTGACTGAAACTCACTTTGCAGGCATCTCAGGAACAATTAATCACCAAAGCAGGTTGGAGAGCTCCCGGACCCCAGCATCAGCTTTGGGAAACCATCCTCCAGGCATGTAATGTCACGCCCTGTGCCACCCTTACAAGGTGGCAAGAATGAAGCTTGATTTTCTTTCAGATAATTTTGTGGGTCATTTTTGGGGGAGAGAGACGATTTGGAGAGAACAGTTCAAAGTAAGCTTTAAGAGACTGAAACATTCCAAATTAATGCTTCCTTCAGCTGCGTGTGTCATCCAGAATACACTGGTACTTCAGGGAAGCAGATTCCACCAAAAGGCTTCCAAACTGGAGGAGGGAGCTTGGCAGAGCTGTGTCTATGTGACATGTAGACGTACAACATCCCTGTTCAGCAGCCACAATGCTGAGACTGAGGTTTCCCCAGTAATGGTCACAAGGGATGATTAGCCTGAATGTTTTCCTCTTGACATATTTGGAACTCACAGGAGAGGTTAAGAAAGTTCAGGAAAATAACATTTGTAAGTGCAGGGAGTGACACCCAGGAGCGCTTTCAAAGCTAGGACTTCAGAGTCCTCCCAACCCAGGCAAAGCCACAACTTCAGGAGATGGAAGCAAGAGGGATGTTGGGTGACCCAGTTGTGGTCCCTAAGCTTCCTAGCCTGTTTGTTAGTGACAGCACCTCCCTCTCTGAGCACCTGACTCCCTTCAGCCCCTCACTTAAGACCACCCCACCTGCTGGCCTCAGACTCAGCTTGCCTTAGGCTCTGATCAATAACCTGGCTTCTGAGGACCAGGAAAGGAGCAGCTTGGAATCATGGCCTGTGCAATAGAGGCAGTCCCAGGACTGTGATGTTATTGTTGTTTTATAGCTTTTGTTTATTTTTTGTTACAGAATGAATGTGTTCATTGTAAAAAAAAGTTATAAAACTAGAAATATGACAAGAAAATGGATCTGCATTATCTGACACCCTCAGCACCTGCTCTCCTGCTTACACCTCTCTTAGAATAAAACCCACATCCCTTGGTCTGGCTGATGCAATCTCTTCCCCCTACAACCTCCATCTGAGTATTATCCACATTCCTCTTTATCTCCTGTGCTCTGGCCACAGGCCTGTTTCCTGTGCCTCAAAGACATGGACTTCAGTCATCCTCAGACTTTTGTATTTGCTGTTCCTTTCGTGTAAACCTAAGCCTTAGACCTTCGAGTGCCCAGCCCCCACCTGTAATTCCAGTCCCCCTCAAACATTACTCCACAGAGAGACTTTTCTTTACAACATGCCCACCCCATCCCTTCTCATACCCGTTTTTACATTATAGTACTTTATTTTCTGGACAGATCTTATCACCATCTTCAGTTACCTTTCTATTTAAAAAAAATTTTTCATAACAGTTTTTTTTTCCAGCCCTATTGAATTATAATTGACATGTAACTGTGTAACTTTATGGTGTACAAACATGATGATTTGATATATGTACGCATTGTGTCCAGTTACTTTTAAAAATGTATTTGTCCATTGCATTTCCCCAATGAGAGGGTCTGCTTCATGAGATCAGAGCCTTGTTGGTTCAGACTAGAAAGCTCCCGAGCTCTCTTGGCCCTCCCAAACCCTTGATGAGAGGAGTGTTTCCTCAAGACCCACTGTTGGGTTACAGATGTGATGATTTCTTTCTTGTTTTTAATTGAAGTGTAGTTGATTTACAATTTTGTGTTAGTGTATAGCAAAGTGATTCAGTTATATATATATGTACATATATATATTCTTTTTCAGATTCTTTTCCATTATAGTTTATTGCAAGTTATTGAATATAGTTCCCTGTGCTATTCAGTAGGACCTTGTTGTTTATCTATTTTATATATAGTAGTATGTATCTACTAATTCCAAACTCCTAATTTATCCCTCCCCCGCTTCGCCTTTGGTAATCATAAGTTTGTTTTCTATGTCTGTGAGTCTGTTTCTGTTCTGTAAGTAAGTTCATTTGTACCATTTTTTTTAGGTTCCACATATAAGTGATATCATATGGTATTGTCTTTCTCTGTCTGACTTCACTTAGTATGATAATCTCTAGGTCCATCCATGTAACTGCATTATTTCATTCTTTTTTATGGCTGAGTAGTATTTGATAGAGTGTGTGCGTGTGCACATGTGTGTGTGTATATATATATATATATATATATATATATATATCACATCTTCTTTATCCATTTATCTGTTGATGGACATATAGGTTGCTTCCACGTCTTGGCTATGGCTATTGTAAACAGTGCTGCTAAGAACATTGGGGTGTATGTATCTTTTCCAATTAGAATTTCCTCCAGATATATGCCCTGAAGAGGGATTGCTGGATCATATGGCAACTTTATTTCTAGTTTTTTAAGGAACCTCTATACTGTTTTGCATAGTGGCTGCACCAGTTTACATTCCCACCAACAGTGTATGAGGGTTACTTTTTCTCCACACCCTCTCCAGCATTTATTATTTGTAGACTTTTTAATGATGGCCATTCTAACCGATGTGAGGTAATATAATACCTCATTGTACTTTTGATTTGCATTTCGCTAATAATTAGTGATGATGAGCATCTTTTCATGTGCCTATTGGCCATCTGCATGTCTTCTTTGGAGAAATGTCTATTTAGGTCTTCTGCCCATTTTTTGATTGGGTTGCTTGTTTTTTTGTTATTGAGTTGTATGAGCTGTTTGTGTATTTTGGAAATTAAACCCTTGTTGGTTGCATGGTTTGCAAATATTTTCTCCCAGTAGGTAGGTTGCCTTTTCATTTTGTTAATGGTTTCCTTTGCTGTGCAAAAGCTTATAAGTTTGATTAGGTCCCATTTGTTTAATTTTGCTTTTATTTCTACTGCCTTGGGAGACTGACCTAAGAAAACATTGCTATGATTTATGTCAGAGAATGCTTTGCCTATGTTCTCTTCTAGAAGTTTTATGGTATCATGTCTTGTATTTACATCTTTAAGCCATTTTGAGTTTATTTTTTATTTTTATTTTATTTTATTTTTTTTTAAATCAGTCATCAATTTTATACACATCACTTTATACATGTCAATCTCAATAGCCCAATTCAGCACACCACCATCTCCACCCTACCGCAGTTTTTCCCCCTTGGTGTCCACACGTTTGTTCTCTACATCTGTGTCTCAACTTCTGCCCTGCAACCCAGTTCATCTGTACCATTTTTCTGGGTTCCACATACATGTGTTAATATACAATATTTGTTTTTCTCTTTCTGACTTACTTCACTCTGTATGACAGTCTCTAGATCAATCCACGTCTCAACAAATGACTCAATTTCGTTCCTTTTTATGGCTGAGTAATATTCCATTGTATATATGTACCACATCTTCTTTATCCATTTGTCTGTTGATGGGCATTTAGGTTGCTTCCATGACCTGGCTATTGTAAATAGTGCTGCAATGAACATTCGGGTTCATGTGTCTTTTTGAATTACAGTTTTCTCTGGGCATATGCCCAGTAGTGGGATTGCTGGGTCATATGTTAATTCTATTTTTAGTTTTTTAAGGAACCTCCATATTGTTCTCCATAGTGGCTGTATCAATTTACATTCCCACCAACAGTGCAAGAGGGTTCCCTTTTCTCCACACCCTCTCCAGCATTTGTCGTTTGTAGATTTTCTGATGATGCCCATTCTAACTGGTGTGAGGTGATACCTCATTGTAGTTTTGATTTGTATTTCTCTAATAATTAGTGATGTTGAGCATCTTTTCATGTGCTTCTTGGTCATCTGTATGTCTTCTTTGGAGAAATGTCTATTTAGGTCTTCTGCCCATTTTTGGATTGGGGTGTTTGTTTCTTTAATATTGAGCTGAATGAGCTGTTTATATATTTTGGAGATTAATCCTTTGTCCGTTGATTTGTTTGCAAATATTTTCTCCCATTCTGAGGGTTGTCTTTTCGTCTTGTTTATGGTTTCCTTTGCTGTGCAAAAGCTCTGAAGTTTCATTAGGTCCCATTTGTTTATTTTTGTTTTTATTTCCATTACTCTAGGAGGTGGATCAAAAAAGATCTTGCTGTGATTTATGTCAAAGAGTGTTCTTCCTATGTTTTCCTCTAAGAGTTTTATAGTGTCTGGTCTTACATTTAGGTCTCTAACTCATTTTGAGTTTATTTTTGTGTATGGTGTTACGGAGTATTCTAATTTCATTCTTTTACATGTAGCTGTCCAGTTTTCCCAGCACCACTTATTGAAGAGACTGTCTTTTCTCCATTGTATATCTTTGCCTCCTTTGTCATAGATTAGTTGACCATAGGTGCGTGGGTTTACCTCTGGGCTTTCTATCTTGTTCCATTGATCTATGTTTCTGTTTTTGTGCCAGTACCATATTGTCTTGATTACTGTAGCTTTGTAGTATAGTCTGAAGTCAGAGAGTCTGATTCCTCCAGCTCTGTTTTTTTCCCTCAAGACTGCTTTGGCTATTCGGGGTCTTTTGTGTCTCCATACAAATTTTAAGATGATTTGTTCTAGTTCTGTAAAAAATGCCACTGGTAATTTGATAGGGATTGCATTGAATTTGTAGATTGCTTTGGGTAGTATAGTCATTTTCACAATGTTGATTCTTCCAATCCAAGAACATGATATATCTCTCCATATGTTGGTATCATCTTTAATTTCTTTCATCAGTGTCTTATAGTTTTCTGCATACAGGTCTTTTGTCTCCCTAGGTAGGTTTATTCCTAGATATTTTATTCTTTTTGTTGCAATGGTAAATGGGAGTGTTTCCATAATTTCTCTTTCAGATTTTTCATCATTAGTATATAGGAATGCAAGAGATTTCTGTGCATTAATTTTGTATCCTGCAACTTTACCAAATTCATTAATTAGCTCTAGCAGTTTTCTGGTGGCAGTTTTAGGATTCTCTATGTATATTATCATGTCATCTGCAAACAGTGACAGTTTTACTTCTTCTTTTCCAATTTGTATTCCTTTTATTTCTTTTTCTTCTCTGATTGCCATGGCTAGGACTTCCAGAACTATGTTGAATAATAATGGTGAGAGTGGACATCCTTGTCTCGTTCCTGATCTTAGAGGAAATGCTTTCAGTTTTTCTCCATGGAGAATGATGTTGGCTGTGGGTTTGTCATATATGGTCTTTATTATGTTGAGGTAGGTTCCCTCTATGCCCACTTTCTGGAGAGTTTTTATCATAAATGGGTGTTGAATTTTGTCAAAAGCTTTTTCTGCATCTATTGAGATGATCATATGGTTTTTATTCTTCAGTTTGTTAATATGGTGTATCACATTGATTGATTTCCGTATATTGAAGAATCCTTGCATCCCTGGGATAAATCCCACTTGATCGTGGTGTATGATCCTTTTAATGTGTTGTTGGATTCTGTTTGCTAGTATTTTGTTGAGGATTTTTGCATCTATATTCATCAGTGATATTGGTCTGTAATTTTCTTTTTTTGTAGTGTCTTTTTCTGGTTTTGGTATCAGAGTGATGGTGGCCTCATAGAATGAGTTTGGGAGTGTTCCTTCCTGTGCAATTTTTTGGAAGAGTTTGAGAAGGATAGGTGTTAGCTCTTCTCTAAATGTTTGATAGAATTCACCTGTGAAGCCATCTGGTCCTGGACTTTTGTTTGTTGGAAGATTTTTAATCACAGTTTCAATTTCATTACGTGTGATTGGTCTGTTCAGATTTACTATTTCTTCCTGGTTCAGTCTTGGAAGGTTATACCTTTCTAAGAATTTGTCCATTTCTTCCAGGTTGTCCATTTTATTGGCATAGAGTTGCTTGTAGTAGTCTCTTAGGATGCTTTTATTTACGTGGTGTCTGTTGTGACTTCTCCTTTTTCATTGCCAATTTTATTGATTTGAGTCCTCTCCCTCTTTTTCTTGATGAGTCTGGCTAATGGCTTATCAATTTTGTTTATCTTCTCAAGAACCAGCTTTTAGTTTTATTGATCTTTGTTATTGTTTTCTTTGTTTCTATTTCATTTATTTCCATCTGATCTTTATGATTTCTTTCCTTCACCTAACTTTGGGTTTTGTTTGTTCTTCTTTCTCTAGTTTCTTTAGGTGTAAGGTTAGATTGTTTACTTGAGATTTTTCTTGTTTCTTTAGGTAGGTTTGTATAGCTATAAAGTTCCCTCTTAGAACTGCTTTTGCTGCATCCCATAGGTTCTGGGTCGTCGTGTTTGCATTGTGATTTGTCTCTAGGTATTTTTTGATTTCCTCTTTGATTTCTTCAGTGATCTCTTGGTTATTTAGTAATGTATTGTTTAGCCTCTATGTGTTTGTGTTTTTTACGTTTTTTTCCCTGTAATTCATTTCTAATCTCATAGAATTGTGGTCAGAAAAGATGCTTGATATGATTTCAATTTTCTTAAATTTACTGAGGCTTGATTTGTGACCCAAGATGTGATCTATCCTGGGGAATGTTCCATGCACACTTGAGAAGAACGTGTAATCTGCTGTTTTTGGATAGAATGTCCTATAAATATCAATTAAATCTATCTGGTCTATTGTGTCATTTAAAGCTTCTGTTTCCTTATTTATTTTTATTTTGGATGATCTGTCCATTGGTGTAAGTGAGGCGTTAAAATCCCCCACTATTATTGTGTTACTGTCAATTTCCTCTTTTATAACTGTTAGCAGTTGCCTTATGTATTGAGGTGCTCCTATGTTGGGTGCATATATATTTATAATTGTTATATCTTCTTCTTGGTTTGATCCCTTGATCATTATGTAGTTCCTTCCTTGTCTCTTGCAATATTCTTTATTTTAAAGTCTATTTTATCTGATATGAGTATAGCTACTCCAGCTTTCTTTTGATTTCCATTTGCATGGAATATCTTTTTCCATCCCCTCACTTTCAGTCTGTATGTGTGCCTAGGTCTAAAGTGGGTCTCTTGTAGACAGCATATATATGGGTCTTGTTTTTGTATCGATTCAGCAAGCCTGTGTCTTTTGGTTACAGCATTTAATCCATTCACATTTAAGGTAATTATCGATATGTATGTTCCTATGACCATTTTCTTAATTGTTTTGTGTTTGTTTTTGTAGGTCCTTTTCTTCTCTTGTGTTTCCCACTTAGAGAAGTTCCTTTAGCATTTGTTGTAGAGCTGGTTTGGTGGTGCTGATTTCTCTTAGCTTTTGCTTATCTGTAAAGCTTTTGATTTCTCCATCAAATCTAAATGAGATCCTTGCTGGGTAGAGTAATCTTGGTTGTAGGTTCTTCCCTTTCATCACTTTAAGTATATCATGCCACTCCCTTCTGGCTTGTAGAGTTTCTGCTGAGAAATCAGCTGTTAACCTTATGGGAGTTCCCTTGTATGTTATTTGCCGTTTTTCCCTTGCTGCTTTCAATAATTTTTGTTTGTCTTTAATTTTTGCCACTTTGATTACTATGTGTCTTGGCGTGTTTCTCCTTGGATTTATCCTGTATGGGACTCTCTGTGCTTCCTGGACTTGGGTGGCTATTTCCTTTCCCATGTTAGGGAAGTTTTCAACTATAATCTCTTCAAATATTTTCTCTGGTCCTTTCTCTCTCTCTTCTCCTTCTGGGACCCCTATAATGCGAATGTTGTTGCGTTTAATGTTGTCCCAGAGGTCTCTTAGGCTGTCTTCATTTCTTTTCATTCTTTTTTCTTTAGTCTGTTCTGCAGCAGTGAATTCCACCATTCTGTCTTCCAGGTCACTTATTCGTTCTTCTGCCTCAGTTATTCTGCTATTGATTCCTTCTAGTGTAGTTTTCATTTCAGTTATTGTATTGGTCATCTCTGTTTGTTTGTTCTTTAATTCTTCTAGGTCTTTGTTAATCATTTCTTGCATCTTCTCAATCTTTGCCTCCATTCTTATTCCGAGGTCCTGGATCATCTTCACTATCATTATTCTGAATTCTTTTTCTGGAAGGTGGCCTATCTCCACTTCATTTAGTTGTTTTTCTGGGGTTTTTTCTTGTTCCTTCATCTGGTATATAGCCCTCTGCCTTTTCATCTTGTCTATCTTTCTGTAAATGTGGTTTTTGTTCCACCGGCTGCAGGATTGTAGTCTTTCTTGCTTCTGCTGTCTGCCCTCTGGTGGTTGAGGCTATCTAAGAGGCTTGATGGGAAGCTCTGGTGGTGGGTAGAGCTGACTGTTGCTGTGGCAGACAGAGCTCCGTAAAACTTTAATCCACTTGACTGTTGATGGGTGGGGCTGGGTTCCCTCCCTGTTGGTTGTTTTGCCTGAGGCAACCCAACACTGGAGCCTACCTGGGCTATTTGTTGGGGCTAATGGCAGACTCTGGGAGGGCTCACGCCAAGGAGTACTTCCCAGAACCTCAGCTGCCAGTTCCTTGTCCCCATGGTGAAACAGAGCCAGCCCCTGCCTCTGCAGGAGACCCTCCAACACTAGCAGGTAGGTCTGGTTCAGTCTCCCCTGGGGTCACTGCTCCTTCCCCTGGGTCCCAATGCCCACACTACTTTGTGTGTGCCCTCCAAGAGTGGGGTGTCTGTTTCCCCCAGTCCTGTCGAAGTCCTGCCATCAATTCCCACTAGGCTTCAAAGTCTGATTCTCTATGAATTCCTCCTCCCGTTGCCGGACCCCCAGGTTGGGAAGCCTGATGTGGGGCTCAGAACCTTCAGTCCAGTGGGTGGAGTTCTGTAGTATAAGTGTTCTCCAGTCTGTGAGTCACCCACCCAGCAGTTATGGGATTTGATTTTACTCTGATTGTGCCCCTCCTACCGTCTCACTGTGGCTTCTCCTCTGTCCTTGGACGTGAGGTATCCTCCTCGGTGAAGTCCAGAGTCTTCCTGTCGATGATTGTCCAGCAGCCAGTTGTGATTCTGGTCTTGAGTTTATTTTTGTGTATGGTGTGTGGGAGCTTTCTAACTTCATTGATTTGCATGGAATGTGACAATTTCTGATAGGTGCTGGTTAGTTGTCCTCTGGAGAATTTTTGCCAATTTACACATCCACCAGCATGCTTTGGGGATTGGCCATTTCCTCCAACCCTTGAAGGCCTGGTTCCTGTGAGCTGTCTCAGGCCCCAGCACAAGGCTTAGCTTTCAGTCAACACTCATCAACTATGTCTATTCTCTGTTACCCCAGGCATCAAATATTAACTTTATGGTTAATCCACTCATTCCCAACTACCTCTTTTTAGAGTCACTCCACTCTTTTCCTTTTTAAAAAAATTAATTAGTGAATGAAATTTTTAAAAATTGAGGTATAATTGACATATAACATTATCTTAGTTTCAAGTGTACACTGTAATGATTTGGTATTTGTACACATTGTGAAATGATCACCACAGTAGGTCTAGTTACCATCTGACACCATACATAGTTACAGAATATTTTTTCTTGTGATGAGGACTTTTAAGATCTACTCTGTTAGCAACTTTCAAATATGCAGTACAGTATTATTGACTATAGTCACCATGCTGAACATTGCATCCCCATAACTTACTTATTTTATAACTGGAAGTCTGTACGTTTTGACCTCCTTCATCCATTTCACTCACCTCTACCCCTGACTTCTCTCTGGCAACCACCAATCTATGATCTGCATCTGTGAGCTTGTTTTGTTGGTTTTGTTTTTTAGATTCCACAGATAAATGAGATCATAGGTATCTGTCTTTCTCTATCTGATATTTCACTTAGCATAATGCCCTCAAGGTCCATTCATGCTGTTGCACATGGCAAGATTCCATTCTTTTTTTATGGCTGAATAATATTTATATATATATATATATATATATATATATATATATATCTCATATCTTTATCCATTCATTCATTAATGGACACATAGGTTGTTTCTGTATCTTGTCTATTGTAAATAATGCTACAATGAATATGGGGGTGCAAATATCTTTTTGAATTATTGTTTTTGTTTTCTTCAGATAAATACCCAGAAGTGGAACTGCTGGATCATAGGGTAGTTCTATTTTTTTGGGGGGGGAGGTGGTAGTTCTATTTTAAATTTTTTGCATCATCCACTCCTTTTCCTCCTAATTCTCCTGAAGGAGACAGTAGTTTCCGAATTCCACAGAAAGAATCAGTTAAGTCACCATGACTTGCCCAACAATCAAGTATTAAACAATCCTTCCACATAATTAACCCCAGGCTGACTGGCAGGCCATATACTTCTCAAACATACTACCTGCTCAGCACATGTGTATGTTCTTTCTGCTTTCATCTTCACATCACCAAGAGAGAAAGTTGCTACATTTCCTGCTTTTCAGATGGGAACCCTGATTGTCAAGCCACATAGCCACTAAATAAGTGAACAAGGATTTGCACTTCCTATCTGCCAAGCATTTATTTCTTCATTCAGTGGCTGTGTATTTCAGTCCTGATGCATGGGAAGCACCATGATAAGCTCCGAGGATGCAGTTCTCAACAAGACACTCATAGCTCCTGTCCATGTGGAGTCTGCATTAGAGTGAGAGGACAGGTGTTTGACAAATAGTTACATGATGAGCATTAAATTGCAACTGTAATAAGTACAACAAAGGAGAGGTACATAAGGCCATTAAAACACTGAACAGGGTTTGGAACTCTTCTAGGGACTCAAGGAAGGCTCTGAGAGTCAGGCTATGTAGAGAGGCACTGAGCTGCCCCAGCCATCGGTCAGCACCCAGGACTTTCCAGCCCAGTCCATCCACCAGCTGAATTTAGCTGTATGAGTGACCCCAACCAAGGCCAGCAGAAGTCAGCTCACCATGAGAAATACAAAGTGTTGTTTGAAGCCACTAACTTTTGGGGTGGTTTTGTATACAAGTATAGAAAACTGAAATAGAATCTGATGACTAAACAGAAAATTATATCTTACATTTTTGCCTGTGGTCACTTGGACTGAAGTACTCAGTAAACTCAAGCTTTTGCAGCCAACTTGCTGCCCTTATGAGACAGTATATGGAATATTAGTAACTCAAGGTCTCCAGGTCTCTGGTATAGATGACTGCTTTTATTGACACTGGGAAGATGGAAGAAAAAGAAGTTCAAATCCCAATACATGTCCCCAACCTAGGGTCTTCCTAAGATGTGTTAATGGAATCTCTTCTTTCTTGTTCCCACATGGTGACCGTAGCTAAAAATCAAAAAAAAGTTATATATAGTAGTGTGTATATGTCAATCCCAATCTTCCAATTTATCCCCCCTCCCGACCCCTGGTAACAGATTCACTTTGCTGTACACCTGAAACTAACACAACATTGTAAATCAACTATACCCCAGTAAAAATTAAAACAAACAAACAAAAGCAAAGTTAGATGCAACGGTTTCCCAAACTGCAGTAACAATTGAATTTAAAGGGCCCGTCTGTGACAGTTAAGCATAAGATGGGAAGCAGTGGCAATGAACATTGGAACAGAGATATCAATATATGGGAGAAAGCAGAAACTCAGAGCACTTTGTAAGAATGCTCCCTCCATCCCTCTTTTTGAAGGTACTGTAATTTCCTTGCTGGAGGGAATTGCTCTGCAGGGGGATTGATCTACAATTACACTCAGATCTTGGGGTGAATTTCAGAGTCAAATCACAGAGGAGAAAGCTTTCTGAGGTAGTTTTAACACATGTCCTCAGATTCCATGTGGCTTCCTCTTGAACCTGGGTGGGCCTCTGCGGCGCTGTGTTGATTTCTGAGGTCCAGATAGAAGTGGCCATGCAGCCGTGCCTTGGGACACTCGTTCTGGGAGCCTCCAAGTGTCCTTTTTTATTTTTATTTTTTCTCCAGCTTTATTGAGATAGAATTGACATATTATATTGTGTAAGTGTAAGTTGTACAAAGTGATGATTTGATGCATGTATGTATTGTGAAATGATTATCACGATAGGTTTAGTTAACACATCCATCACCTCACATAGTTACTCGTATGTGTGTGTGTGTATGTGTTTGGTGAGAACTCCAGCTGTCTTGTAAGAATTCTAGCTACCCTGGGGTCACCTTGTGAGTGAACAAGCCTTCAGGATGGCCCCTGCTGTGGCTACCATCCTACAGCAACCACATGAAAGACCCTGGTGAGAACCAGCCTGCTGACCTCGGTCAGCCCAGAACTGAGAGGGGTAATAATAATATGAGACTGTATTCTTTTAAGCCACCATTTGGGGATGGTTTGTTTTGCATCAATAAAAAACTGGAACATGCCCCCACCCAATAAATTGCATGATATCACTTTACATTGGGAACACCCTGGGGAATATGTGTATAAACAGGTTCTGAGGGTACAGGGAGCAGCAGGTGTCCTGTGGAGAAGGAGAGAGACATCTCACCATAAGACCGTGAGTTGGGTCATTTTATGTATCAACGTGGCTAGACTATGGTGCCCATTTGTTGGGTCAAACACCAGTCCAGATGTTGCTGTGATCAACATTTGCTATCAGTTGACTTTAAAGCAGGTTACCTTCTGTAATGGGCCTCATGCAATCATCTGAAGGCCTTAGAGCAAAAGACTGAGGTTTTTTTCAAAGAAGGAGGAATTCTGCCATCAGGCTGCAGCTTGGAAATTCTGTCTGAGTTTCTAGCCTTCAGACTCAAAACTGCAATATCAACTTTTAGTTGAATTTTCAGTCTGCTGGCCTGCCCTACCGATTTTGACAAGCCCCCACAACCATGTGGGCCAGTTCCTTAAAAATCTCTCTCTCTAGATCGATTGATAGTTACAGGGACATAGGTAATAGAGACAGAGGTAGAGCTAGAGATAGAAATAGAGAGAAAGACAAAATGCAGGTAGAGATCATATTGGTTCTGTTTCTCTGGAGAACCCCGACTGATATCAGGGAAGCCTGGCATGTGAATGAAGTTTCTGAGAGTAATGCCAGCACATCCTCTACAAAGGGAAGAACACGTTGGTCATCCTCACACTACCATCACTCGGAAGGAAACTGGGCTTCTTTGAAATGTGGAGGCAACAAATGCCAAGTCTGATCCTATGTGTGGGTTGACTCAGAGCCTGGAAGCTGTGAGGGGGCTGAGACACGTGAGGTCCTCCAGCTGGACCAGGAGGCATGGCCAGCAGCTCTGCTATGAATCTTGGAGACTCTGCCTGTCCACGAGGCTTAGGGACCTGTTCGGGGTCAGTGGCAGCCCCATAGAAATTCCAGGGCAGCCCTCTGGTATTTGGAGCAGAGTGGAGCCATTGCAGCCTTGATGACAGGAGGCTTTACTGCTGCAGGGACAGAAGTCCACCAACAACCACATGAGCTTATAGAGGAGTGTGAGCCTCACATGAGACTCCAGTCCTGGCTGGCATTTTTATCCCAGTCTTGTGAGACCCTGGGCAGAGGACCCAGCTCAGCCGTGTTCAGGCTCCTGACCTACGGGAACTGTGAGATAATAAATGATGTTTTAAATAGCAAAGTTTGTAGGAATTAGTTACACAGCAATAGAAAACTAATACAGACCCTGAGTGACCATACGGCCTTAGTCACTCACTGAGACTTGTGCATCCTTTCATTCATCTTTCCTTCAAATTCCGAGTGTGAACCAGCCCTCATGGTCAAGTGGCAAATACTGGATGGGACCGGTCACACCCTGAAGACATTCATCCCCCCTCCCCATTCTCACTCCCACCTTGCCTATTTTTGCAGCATTGCCAACTCTTGCTCAGGCACATCTGTGGTTTAAAAGTGAGTACTGTAATACCAGTGGATTGAAGATAAAAATATTTAAACCTGGCTTTCTGTTGGTTCTGCACAAAGTGCTGGCATCAGTTCTGAGAATTGGATGAGGGACAGTGCTTCTCTCTCAAGATGCTCAGTTCCAGTCTCTGGGACTTGGCTATTATCAATATGTAACTTAGGGAAATATAATAGGAAAATATGGCATGTTGACTAAACCCAAGTTTGTGATTTAACTATATTGGGAGGATGGAGGAGGATGTGTGTGTTGGGGGGAAATCTGTGAAATAACCAAACGTTCATCAGCCATATCAGGAGTTATCAGCCAAGGTCTACTTTTACAACACAACCTGAATCTGACCACTTCTTATCACGCCCATACTTATTCCGATATTCTAGCCATTGTCAACATATCCCGTCCAGAGCATTTCCTCCTTCCTGATCTTCCAGTTTCCACACTCTTCCCTAAAGTCTGTTTCCCACACAGAGGTGTCTTTTAGGGTATGTCTACCCATGTCACATGTCTGGTTGGCACTCCCAGAGGGTCCCACCACTCAGAGCCAGAGAACGTCTTTGCCATGGCTCACAAAGCCCCACATGGCCTGGCCCCCTTGAGTTTTCTTGTCTTACCTCCTACAAACTCTTTGCTTGGTTGGAGAGTATTTTGTCAACAGAGACCCTGACTGGTGTTGGATGCTGACCCACAGGAGACTTTGGGAGTTCTTCTTGGGCAGTGAGCATGTTTTTTGGTTGTGTTAGTGAGGATTCCAATGGGAGTAGTTGATGTTTGATGCAAACGTTTTCCTTTCCATGCAGCAAAAGTATGGGAAGAATGGTGCACGAGGGTGATCAGGGGTCAACGTGATGGACTGCAGTTGGTAATTGCTGGGTGTTACATTGGTGGCCAATTCCTAAATCTTCTTCCCACCCAGTGGGGGGGGGGTTTGATACTGCATGGGTTTGGTGGAAGGCAGGCCCATTTCCTCTGCAAGCTCAAGGGAGCCAGATGTTCTCTCTTCTGCCACCTGGCAGCTGGTTCTGGGCACAGAATATAGGCCAGGTCAACTGGAAGCTCTTGCCTGGGGCTCTGAATCAACAATGCACACATGCTGGATCCCCATGTAGAGATCATTACTGGCAAAGTCAGTGGGGCCAGGAGGCCTGGTGGAGGAAGCAGTGGAGGGAGAAGGTGATGGTTGAAATGTCCCTCAGAGATGGGACATTCATCCCACTGTATGACTCTGGCTCTACTCTTGGCTCCCAACCCCACTGCTCCTGTGTTCTGAGCTGCATGTCCAGATTTCTCTTGATTCTACAAGTACCTGATAATCGTCCAGTAACGTGTTTAGGTTAGTTGGCATCTGTTTGCATCTAAGAACTCTTACTGGTTCAATTAATAGATCCCTTCCTGCCCTTCCCTTTTGCTTCCCTCTGTGTCTCCTTACTCTGTTAAAATAGGGTTAATCAGATTTTATCAAGGACATCTCTAGAGAAATATCTAGTCAATACTGTCTAAAATGAATGCCAAATAGAAGCAGGACTGAGTAATCTCAGTGCTGGTAAAGATGGGCAGCTCTCTACCCCCGCCTTTGTCTCTCTGCGCCTGATGTGGTGGGCCCCATGGTAAAGCCTGCCACAGTACAACCTGCTTTGATTATACTTGTGAAGGAAAGAAAGAGTTTACTTTCTGCTTACTGTTACATTTTTCTGCTTCCTCTGCATCTTCAGGGCCTTATCTGAAGAATAGATACTACTTTACACACTGAGCAACAGGGCATTTCTCAAGTAGTGGAAGGACAGCAGCGTCCTCAGTTTGGAGCAGAGGAAATAGATTTCCGTAAAGGCCCCCAATGTCCTCTTAATGGAAAGAAATTGCAAATTGATTAGGATGAAAGATGAAAGAAGATGGTAATATATACTTAGAAGGAGAGACTTCAGCACACTGTTTACATACAAAACTGGAAGGTGTCACATGCATTCTAAACGGGCATCTGCTCCCTGGGGACCACGTACCAGGGCCTGGACCATAGCAGGAGCATGAAAGGGAGGGGTTTGACGACATAAAGAAGAAAACCTGAATTGTGAGTTATTTCCATTAGTTCTTCAATAAGTAATAAGTCACGCATGCAAATATTGATCAGGTCAGGAATCGACAAATATTTTCTGTAAAGGGCCAGATAGTAAATATGTTAGATCAAAAAATATTTTATAGGGAGGAGTATTTTACCATTGACATTGTTTATAATTGTTGGTTCATGGTGATAATAAAAAGAACCACAGGAGGTTCTGGTGAGTAGAGTGGGAAGCTCAGGGGAGCAGCAACTCATAGTAAATGTCATTTCTGTAACTGGGAGCCAGGTAGTAGAGATTAGCTAGCTCCAAGCTGAGCTCTGTTTCCCACCAAACCAGAACACAGGCAAGTCATAGCCCAGGGATGGATGTTACGGGGGATGTCATTGAGCCACACATGCAGCCCAGACCCTGAGTAAGGAATGGAAGTGCTGAAGTCTTGATAGCTCAGTGGGAGGCTGAAGCTGGAGGAGCTGAGCATCACACAGAGTCCACTAGACCCACCAGAAGGTGCGGCTCAGTATGTCCTCACTCTGTTACCATACTAGAATGACTGGGAAACATTTTAGTAGTTGTGATAGAATAAGAGATTTGGTTTAGAGAGCAAACCTTCAAGCAAAGAATATTTGATTCTAAGGCTGAGAAATACTTTAATACACTAATGGATATTATAACAAAGCAGAAAACTTAACATGACACAGTCATATTCCCATTCGATTATTATTCGACCCTGGATTCACACTAGAAAATTAATTAATCCCTCAGAAATAAATACGCAGGAACAGTGATTGACATTGATTACAAGGGGCCTGGAAGGAAGTGAGCAAATGGTTTGAGCCTGGCTGGGGACCAAGCCCATAAGAGCAAGGGATAGTGTCAGCGTCATCTGTGGTTTCTCTGCTCAACCATAGCACCCGGACATGTTGAAAGTAACCAAATATGCAGCACAGAATGTGAAAAATGCCAAAATGACTGGTTGGGGTCCTAAATGCAGTATTAGTTTAGAGAAGGGAGTGATTGGGACCAGTTGGTATTTAAAAAAAGATTGCCTTTGAAGAACAGATGGGAATTAAGTCTCAGAATCTCTGGGTAGAAGGCTCTGAAAAGATATTTGTTCTGGGTCCCATCCGGTGGATATTCAGTCTACTTTTAATAACTCCTAACTTAAGATAAAATCTTCCTTCCTGTAGCTGACACCCTTTGAAATGGGCTCTGCCCCTCGGGATTCTATAAATGGAATGATACTTCTGCATGACGGTCATAAATAGTTGGACTCAGCAATGTGTCTCCCATTCTCTCCCTGGAGGCCTCATCTCCAGTTTCTCCAAATATGCCCATATGGTGTAGTGTGGAGACTTATCGTGACCTCCTTGTCTCTCTCTGGCTGGGTTTGTCTCTCTTTCTGAGAGTGCAGCAGTTCCCAGAACTGAACATGATTTGAGAGGCCTTACTTTCATCAGGCAGAGAGGGGTACCTTCCCTTCACGACCAATCAGCCGGTTGCAAGATGGCGGCCATCAGAATGAGCCAGAAGAGGCCTGGCCCCACCCCAGTGTCCTGTGGGTCCCACCCTACTGGGACCAGACACCAAATATGGCTGCATACTTGGCTTCATCAGACACATCTCATTCAGCTCCTCCTGGGCTTACTGTTGGTGAAACCCATCAAGCCCATTTTCAAGTAGCAAGCTGCAGTTTCTGCCCCTTTATTTTGTATTTCTGCAATTTATTCATTAGACCGAGGGGTGTATTTTTGGGGATGAAATATTTTGGGGACAAAAGGTTGGGGGCAGTCTTCTCAGAGCAATTGTCCCTACCCACCACCTGTATAGGCAGTGGATTCAACCACCCTGGGGCCCATTCGTGAGATGGTCACAGGCCCGAGACAAGTGTGACAGCACTCAAAATGACAAGCAAGCCTACCCTGACCCCTTCTCTTTGGGTTTTGAACAGGGTTCCTGTTGAGTGTAGGTCTTGGAGTGGGAAGTTCGAGTGGACACTGGCAGCTGTTTAGGGCTTTGTACAAAATTTGTAAATGGAGAATCCATGGAAATGGGTCCTTCTAGTGACTGATACCAGGGCAAAAGTAATAGGCATGGGCTTCCCTGGTGGCGCAGTGGTTGAGAATGTGCCTGCCAATGCAGGGGGCATGGGTTCGAGCCCTGGTCTGGGAAGATCCCACATGCCGCGGAGCAGCTGGGCCCGTGAGCCACAACTACTGAGCCTGCGCGTCTGGAGCCTGTGCTCCGCAACAAGAGAGGCCGCGATAGTGAGAGGCCCGCGCACCGCGATGGAGAGTGGTCCCCACTTGCAGCAACTAGAAGAAGCCCTCGCACAGAAACGAAGACCCAACACAGCCATAAATTAAAAAAAAAAAAAAAAAAAAAGTAATAGGCATGTGTAAATATTGTCCTAAATAATAAAAATACATCATAAAAATGTATTCTTTGAGCTTTACCCTTAATATGATAGACCACTTCCATTCACACAGTTTCTTTTCATGCCCTCTGTAGTCCTTTCCATGTGTTTCTTTTTAAACTTATGTATGCGACTTTGAGATCTGTCTATCTGTTCCTTTTATTACCCACATGTGGCCGTGACGCTATGACAACTTACTGAATTAGAGATCCTAAAATGTTTACTTCAAAGACAGGCAATATGAAACCAAGAGTCAGGACCCTCTAGTTTAGTTGACACCAAATGGTTTCTTAATGAGCTTTGCTTCTGATTGGGGGGGATTCTCCTGGAAATCTTAATCTGTGATAATCGAAATGAAAACTTATCAAGCATCTCCCTCCCCCAGCCTTCTGCTGGCACTTCACATATGTTGTTATCAATACTATTAATTTTTAGTACAAAAAGTCATAGTAAAAAAGTATGCATGGGACATACTTACACTAAAAAATGACCTGTTTACTTAAAATTTAAATTGAGTTGCGTGTCATGTTTCTTTGTTCAATCTGGCAAATTTACAGCTGTGAAAGAGCAGAATTCTATCCTTACTGAGTTTCGTTAAGTGCTTGCTAGCGGAGCAAGACAAACTCTTTGCTGTGATGGTTAAACACCCCCACCCCTCAGACAAGCCCAGTCCATTTGTGAGGAACTGGGAACATTCCAGCTCTAGGCTTCCCTCCTGCCAGGCACCAGGCCGACATCCCGATGCTCTGGGACCTTTCACCTCTCCAAGTGCGTTTAACTCATTCTGCCTCATGGGGGATAAAGGAGCTTTGTCAAAGCCGGGCCTCATTTGCCACTTCAGAGCACCATGTCTGTTGACGTTGCAAAATAGCAGAAGAATTCAACAACAGGTCTTTTCAGAATGTTCATCATGAATGCACAAAGGACAGTCCCAAGTGGGTCAGCAGCTGGCCTGGAGAGCTTTCCGGGTGAGAAATCACATCTGGGTATTCAGCCTTTGCGTTCCACCTCCTCCGGCTGTTCCCCCGGTGACTCACATGGGCAAAGGCAGTGGGAGTCTCCCTCCCCTCACTCAGGCAGCTCTGTTCTGCAAGGGTGGGCGCGCACTTGGAGGGACTTCCCGTGATGACGTCTGACACTCTCCCGCACCTTGGCATTCTATATGAAGAGGCCTTGTGCCCGTCCATCCTTGCGGAATCACCCCACCCCCATCCCAGCCCACAAACATCAGCCACCTCATGTTTAGGGGGCCTCATGCTAGAGGTCCAAGTATAAAGGCAGCGGAAGCTTCCAGCAGCTTGCTGCGTCCCTGCTGTATGCAGGGAGAGGCCACACCACCGGACTGGCAGCTTGTGCGGGTTTGGTAGGGGCACGACAGGGGAAGATACTAAGAGAGATGCGTGCGTGGAAGCGGGATGGGATAGGTCACTGCTCCCTGGTCAGTGTGCACTGCGTGGGGCTGGGGACAGTCCACAACCAGGGATCAAAGGACCCCATCCTGGGGAAGTGTCTGAAGGCTCACCCTGCTTGAGCACCTTCTGGGTGACCTCAACGCTTCCTGTAGCAAAACTCCCCCCAATTAATTTATCCAGAAGAGGGTGTTGCATCAGACGAGATGCTCCACAAATTTCCACATCAGTGACAGACAACAGGCCCTTTTGGAGCCACGGGGCAAACCTGTTATTCCTGGCGATGGGCCGCTACAGCTGCACTGGGTTGGTTTTCTTACAGCAAATCATTTATAATTAATGATCCTTTGCAATAAAGACATAAGTAAGCAATTCATGCCAGAAATGAAAACATCTAAGAATGTAAGGGTGACCTTACTTGAATTCAACTGAATTCATAATAAAATAAAATATTCATTGGATTAAATATTTTTTAAAAGATTATAATACTCAGAGCCGACAACCATGTGGAGAAAAAAGCGCTATCATATATTGCTACTGGCAATATATTTGGTACAGCCATTTTGGAGGGCAATTTGGTAGCACATACCAAAACCCTTAAATATGTTTATAACCTTTGACCTAGCAGTTTCACTTCCAAAAATTACCCTGGGGAAATTAATGTGAATGTGAACAAAGTTTTAGCTACATGGAGGATCATGGCAGTAAAAAGTTTGAAAATTCCAATGTCAATAAATTATATATATCTGTGTAATGGGATGTTTAAAATGATGACGCTGATATGGAAAAGAAAGTATGTGTGAATAGCCAAGACATTTCTGAGAAAGAAGATAAAGGAGAGGGATTGGTTATATGAAAACATACTAGAAAACCAGAGGAATTAAAACAAGGTGGAATTGACTCAGGAAAGATAGACACATAAAGGAAATAGAGGAGAGTCCACAAACAGAAACACTTATATATGAAAATTCAGTTTGGTCAAGTAGTATATCAGTACAAACTTCCGGTAATAAGATACATAAGTTCTGGGGATGTAATGTGTAGCACGATGGCTATCTTGTTAATAGAATAGATCCTAAAAGTTCTTACCATAGGAAAATAATTTTTCGTAACTATGTGTGGTGGTGAATGCTAACTAAATTTATTGTGGTGATCATTTTGCAATATACACATATATTGAATCATTATGTTGTATGCCTTAAACTAATACAATATTATATGCTGTTTATATCTCGATAAAACTGGGACAAAAACAGAGGTATATCAAAATAGTAGGAAGAGGACTTTTTAGTCGGAGGTTTTGAGATAAGTGATTATTCATTGAGACCCTTAGTATGGTCTCAAAAGTAAACTCCAGATGGATTAAATAGGGGAACACCATCTGAAAAAAATAGTAGAAGGGAACATAGGAGAGACATTGCAGCCCTTTGAAGGATTTCCGAAGCAAGAAGCAAAGCCAGAGCTGTAGCAGAGATAGGCCATGTGTTCACCAATTGTCCCCTGATTCTCCTGGGCGAACAGGACAATGACCTTTCCCAGTCCTCCCTGCATCAGAGCAGGAACACGTGAGTGAGTTCTGGCTGGGGGAATGTGGGAGCCAGTGATGTGTGCTGGCCCTGTTCAGCCCTTGCTGGCTTCTGAGCAGCGTTGCCTGCTCTTTCCTTCTCCCACTCACTTGGTGGAGTGAAGGACTCTGCAGAGGGCAGGGATGCTATGAAAGGACCTCAGATCCCTGAATCTGGAGGAGAACAACCAGGAAGGGTTATTAGACCAGAAACTTCTGAATTAGAAATAAAATTATTTGTGTGTGTGTAAATTCACTAGGATTATGGAGTTTAAATATAAACCTGCAGCCAGGACTAATACAGAAATCATCAGTGAAAAGACTGTCAGATTTACTAACATGAAGCTTTAGAACTTATGTACAGCAGAACAGATGACAAGCAAAGTTAAAAGATAATTAAGAGAGTGGTAGAAAGTATTTGCAACATATTTAATAGGTGAAATATTGGTAAAAAGTGCCACTATAAATCAATAATAAAAGGTAGAACAATTCATTTGAAAAATAGGCAAAGGATAAAAAAAAGATATTTTCAGAAAAAAACTGTAAATGACAAACACGTGAAAAGTTGCTCCACTTCATTTCTAATCATAAAATGCAAATTAGAGCCACGGTGTACCCAGGATTTGCTTATTCCAGTGGAAAAGGTTTTTTTTTTTTTTTTAGTTTTGATTATACTGAAGGGTTTGAGAATATGTGTGGAAAGAGGCATCTACACCCTGTTTGTTTTTTCTAAACTTTTTTAGCAGCATGTTATAAAATGTGCTGCCCTTGAACATACCAATTCCATTTCTCAGTGTTTTCAATAAAGGAGGAACCTAAATAAATTAGGGGAAATTACTGATGCATATTCAGAACACAAATATTAAAAATGAAGAGTGCTATAAGCTCTAAAATGTTCATGGGAATGAAAAATGAACAAGTAGAGGAATTGGTGTTAAAGTGATAATTACAAAATGTGAGCGGTGACATGAAAAATGCATGCCAAAAAAATAAAAGTTACAGATATACAATAATGGTTAAAAGGAAAACATACATTTGCCTGAGGACAAAAATTGGGAGAAAATACTTTGGGATCATGGCTGACTTTTTACATCTATTTTATAAACTTTTATTTAAGTATTAGGATGCCATTCCCCCTCTTCCCACACCTTCTTTTTTGGAGGGGCAGAGATGTGCTGGTAAAGGTTTAACATTCCTGCAGGGGTGGACCCTGATTTATAACACCTGCCATTTCTATGGTATAACTGCTTCCACTGTGGCTAATTTCAAGCTACCACCTTAATGTTGACCAGCAGGTGAAATTCCTGACAAATTAAAAATTGGTTCTTGTCAACTGGTATGAGCCAGCTTCAGCACACCACTGGAGTTGGGGTGGAGGTGGGTGGGATGTGTCCTTTGGTGAGGTAGAAGAAGTCTTCACTGTCTGCACAAAATGTATATGATATAAGAGGTGTTCAATATTAGCAAGAAAGGTTCATAGGTTTTTCTAGATGATCTCTTCAGATCTCTGAAGAATTTAAGTCTCCCTTCCAGCAAGGCACAGAACGTGAAGAACTCCCTCTGGTCCCCACAGACCTCCTATCCCATTGAAGTGGGGGAGAAACACAGATTTGTTTGAATGATATTTGGGAGGTTGGTGGGTGGAGAGAGGGATAAAAAGCCAGAGGGGTGAGAGGTGATGGGGAAGAAAGTCAAAGATGAGAGACCAGCAAGGAGGGTCCTCACTAGTAAGTGGAGATTAAGGGAGTGTTTCCTGGCAACCTCTGGACCAAATAGAATCAAAAGCCTCTAAAAGGCTGAGTCCAGAGAATGGAATCTTGGGTTTTTCTAGACAGCTACTATCTCAACATATGGCAGCACCCTTGGAATGGAAGGAGAGGTAGAGAGAGAGTTCACCAGCCATGAGTAAGATGCTAGAATAGGTTGTGGGAGGTGGCCACCTCTGAATGGAATCACACGCCCCAGAACTTTTGTGAAGCCCTCCAGAGGGCTGTTCTCACAGTGCTCAACGACATAAGCATCAAATTATGGAATTCAAAATGGTGTCATAGTAAGTCTTGGACTCCAAATGAATCTGGGATTGTGGTCATTATAAAAAACCCTGGAAAGTCAATATTTGCACATATACTGAATGTCGAACAGACTAAGACAGATGGACACCATGCCCCAGGTACATGTCCCACTTCAGTAGATTTCCCGGCGGGGATGCTGTCTTTTTGAGGGTTAGATTAAAAAAAAAAAAAAGACAACCTCCATTGCTTCCTGGATATGTCTCCTCTTGGATTCTCCATTTAGGAAGACACCTCAAGACCCTCCTGGAACCTCAGATGACTTACAGCAGCTGATACAGAGGGTGATTGGGGCTTCTAACTGTTTTTTGGTCCTGGAGTAGTTAGGCACATAACAAAAGTAATATTTTAGAAACCATTTTCAGACCTATCTTGTGAATATTTTTGCTCTGAAGCTTCCCATCCTTCAGAGCCCTGGATTTCAGTGTGTTGGAGAAAGGCAGAGGCCAGCTAGAATCAATGGGTCAGCTGAAACTGTAGATGATGATGATGATGATGATGGTGGTGGTAGTGATGATGGTGATGGTGACGGTGATGATGATTATGTTGATGGTGATGATGATTTTAAGTTCACATCCAGAAAGTAGGCTTGGTACTAGCTTTTTCTGAGAAAGAAAGGATTTTCTAAATTCAATGAACATATCAAGAGATAAGCTTGGTGTAATAAGTCATAAAGTTCTATGTCGAAGGGGGTTCCAACTAGAAAAAAGAAGAGGAGAAGCCCTTTCTCCATCCTGGTGCACTGTGGAAAGAAAGGCAGATGGATAAGTCAGCACAAACTGGGCTTCAACTACAGAAAATCTGAAGCAACTATGACAAAACTTATGAAGTCTGGATAATGGGTACATGGGTGTCCATGACAGTTCAGTGTGCTTCGAATATTTTCTAATTTAAAAAATGAATCACATAAAAATATGTCCTCTCTGCAAAGTCGCCGTATTTATGCAATATATTCACGGGGGCTATCTCTAATATTTATAATTCTTAAGATATTATTACTATATTGCAGAACAACTTTGTTGCAATGAGATAAAGAAAAGGTGATAAGCAGCTAGGTAAAATGAAGGCAGGTCTAATTCACAGTTCAATTACTGTTTGCAAAATATTTGAACCTGTACTTTATAAGGACAGTGCTGTTCAAATCACAGTTTGCATGAACTGGAAGCAGCAGGGAGTTGAATCCAGGGCTTTCAGCCTAACTGCTGAATTTGGATGTTCAGTCGACCCCCTTCACCACAGAAAAGGGAGTCATGTGGGTGCTCTGATGGGTCCATGGACCAACTCTTGAGGCAAGACCCTCTTAGGGGACAGGTGGTCAGTATTCACGGCAAACAGCTGGAATCTGCAGAACATGAGGAGCAAAGGCAATCTGAAAACCTCCCTATGGCCAACAGGGATCTGCTGGTACACTCTCTTAGTAATTTGTGTGCAGTTGAAAAAAAGGCATACGTATTAATTATTTAGGTGCAATAGCCATAACACACATGAAGAAGGAAAGGTATGTGTTCGTGTACTTGTGTGTGCACACATGCACTTGTGCACGTTGAGAATTCATTCTTTTTCGCCCCTTCTTCTTCTTAATATCCTGCCCACTGGTTTCAGCCTAAAAGCTCCAGTGTCCCTTGCTGTTTATCTTTCCATTTTTCCCAGGGTTGGAAAACCCCAATTTGAGTGGCAATTGGATAGTTAGGGATCATGAAATTGACTTTTTTTTTTTTTTTATCATGGCTATAGTTCAAAATGAATCACAAGGAGAATGGATTTTTTTCTTTTTTGATAGTTCTCATTCAAGGTTAAATAAACATGAATATTCGGACTGGATTTAATTTTGTTTAAGTCTCAGCAATGTAGGTGAAATAAGAGTCAAGGGTTTACTTCTGTGACAAAGAGAAAAGAAAAGACACAATTTATAGGGACCTGTAGTCTCTGTTATCACCAGTACCATGAAGTGGGTGGGGAGAGGGAGAGAAAGAAAGAAAAGATTCTGGGGTAAGAGTCATAGCTTGACTGTTTTAGTTTTTTCCCAATGGAATCCAGGAAATGTGGGAACAGGAAAATTGAAAAAAACAAAATAAAACAACACAAACCTCAACCCAAACAAAAGCACAAAAATTGAAGAGTCAAGGAGTAAGGAAGAGAAATAGGAGCCTCAGCAAGCTGGTCTGAGGTAGTTCCGAGGGACTGGGAAGCCCAGGTATAAGAGAGACCTTTCAAATGAGAGAGCTAGGGAATTTTAAAGAAAGTGTTTTGGGCATTACGACTATACCTTCTTTATGGTATTCTCAGTAGGATGCGGTGAAATGTTGAGCCACTTTTAAATTATTTTGGGGGCTGAATTGATTTTTTACATTCAACCTTGTGCTGAGATGGGCCATGAGATGGCTAGAATGCATTTAATTTCACTTTGAATCATCAGTATTTATTGAGCACTCTTTACACATAGAAGGAGGAACTAGTTGTTGTAATCAACCTAGGCTGGAGCAGCTAATTAGCAGCCCTCCCTCAACCCTCACATCTGCCCCTCAAGCCTGCTTGGTCGCCATTGACCTGCCCACATTTCTGGGTCCTCCTTCCATTCTCACTGTGACTCTGCGAGAGCTGGTCCACATCAACTCCTGCCTGGATGAGCGCCTCTATCCCCACCCCATTCACCATGGATGCAGACTCAGGTACATGAACGTCCCTAGACAATCACTTTGTGCTTTTTATCCCCTCTCCTACATCCTCCTATGGTGCCTGGCTGTCTGCAGAATAACAAAGGTCAATGGCGTTGGTCATTGTAGTAGTTGCTACCATGTGCCGTGCACAGTTCTCCCACTCACCCTCAAGCAGGTACTACAGCCACCTCATGTCACAGTAGGAAACTGAATCACAATATGGTGAAATAACTTGCCCAGAATCAAGAAGGAAGAGCTAGACTTTGAAAGTGGATGCTGTGGTTCCCAAGTCCATCATCTTAATGACTTTTATTACTGGATTCCTTTATTTCGTTTCATATATTTCCCACATAAGCTCTCTGCTTTTTTTAATTAGTCTCCAAACAAACTTAATATTTTTGTTCATGGTGACTTGGTCACACTCTTACTTTCTTCCCTTCTCCCAATTTTTCTGGGGCTGGACTTCAAGTCCTCTCAACTCCAGCTTCTTCAATGGCTTCAGTTGCCACTGGTCAAGAAACAGTCCCTCTTCAAGACAATCTGCCTTCAGCATAAACTCCCTTGTAGACGTATTACTCTTTCTACGTCTGTATCCTTCCGCATCTAGTCTGTGAGATCACTGAGGCCCATACCCACAGTCTCACATCCCATTTTATCTCTAGCACCTAGTGCAGAATCTATCACAGAGCTGTGGTTACACAAAGTGCTAGTTTCAGAGGGAGCTGGAACTTAGCTCCTTAATCTCCAACAGATCTCTTCCAATCTTTTCATAATTTTCTCAATCCTGTCCAAAGTATTATATAAAGAGTTACAAAAACTTTCTTTCCAATACAATTGCCACTTCCAAGTTCCTTCTAAGTAGAAATTCTAGAGCCATAACTAAATAGCAGGTGGCTATCAGACCCCCAAGTTCTACCTTGACTCACTCCATCCATCCATCCATCGATCCATCGATCCATCCATCCATCCATCCATCCATCCATCCAGTACATCGGAAGCTCTCAGCACTGCGCTACAATAACAACATGCTACAATAAAAGCACAGTGAGCATATGGATCATGCCTTCTATGGAGTCCATATTCTAGTGGAGGAGACAGAGAGATATAAATATAGAGTGTGCAGTGCCTGCGATGGGGGAGTGTAGGGGGGATGAATCCCTCAACACAGTGGTCAGAGAAGACACTTTGGCAGAAGCAACAACTAAGCTGAGTCCTTGACAATGAGCAGGAAGCTTCCAGATTGAGAGCTGAGTGAACACAGTCTATTCCAGGTAGGAGCAGCACATACAATGCCCAGGGGCAAAGGAGAGTTTGTAAATCTGTGAACTGGGGTCTCTGTCATGGCCTCACTGGGACATGCAAGGCAGTGTCTTACGTGCCTCCCCAAACAAGAATTTAAAAGCAAGTGGCTCACCTGGGTGGGTGTGATTCCAAGAAGCACTGGGAAGGGTGCAGAAGTCAAACAAGGAAGGGAATATTGTGGGCAAATGAGGCCCAGGCCTGTTGGGAACTCTTTGACTGGTTATGTAGAACAAGTCTCAGAACTGTCCCCTGAAGGGCAGGCAGCTTGGGGAGTCACTGCTGGGGTGATATCTCTCCAGCATTTCCGACCTGCCCTGCACATGGGCTGAGCCCACTCCTGCAGCCAGAGAATGTCTCCAGGCAGAAAGCTGTGGAAACAGGGGTCATGTAGAAAGCTGTTCCAGGCCAGCTGTGGGATGAAATGAGGGGACAGGGGTGGGCACTGCTAGTGTCTACTACAGCCAGTCATTTTTTCCCCCATCCCCTTGTTTACTTCCTATCTAGTGCTTATCCCAAAGGTTATGAAGGCTTTATTTATTTATTATTATTTGTCTTGATCATTGCTAAATCCCATTACTCAACGTAGTACCTGATATAGTTACGTGCTGGATAGACTTGTGCAACTGCCTGATGTGTTGCTGACACCTGAGACCCGTCAGCACATCTCCCCAGTCTGGGCCCTGTGTACTCACTCCCAGTGGGGCTCCCAGTTGCCTGGCTATGCCTGGCTTCCTGCAATCCTGGTTTCATCTTCTTACCTCTACCTGAGCTGCCAGAGAAGTCTGTTGTAGGGATCCTGGGCTCCCAGGTCCCAGGTGATTCCTGTATCTCTTCAACTGCCACATACCTGGGCTTGCTGTCTATACCCACTTCTGACACCTGGTGCAGTGTTCCTAGACCCATCCAAAGTCCTTAGCCTAGTGAAACCCTTCAAACTCAAGTACTGTGAGCAAGTATACACCAGCCTAGATTTGCCCTCCACATTCTCTGTTTGATGTGATTTGACCTCTCCAGGAAGATGGCCTGGCAACAACTAAATTCTCAAAAGCTGCAGAGTAGACATTTCTCTCTTCCTTGGAAGAAGGTGTGTTGCGCTCTGTTTCTATCATATGTGGCCCTGTGATTGACAGCATCCCCGCCCCTGGAGAGTCTCTGTTGGCCAGAGGTAAAGGAAGCCGGTTCTCAATGGGGTGACTTGCTCACCAGTGGAAAAGCCCTTTCTTCTTCCTCCCTGATGGACTGTCTGGAGAGGCAGACGCTGGTGAGATAGAGCCATAAGCTGTGCTCCTAAGAAGGTGAGGTCAACTTGGGCAAGCATTTTCCTCTATTTTTCTTCTTTCCATGACTCAGACTATGCCCCCCCCAACCCTCACTCCTTCCTGGGACCCAAGCCTCAGGCTCCTCTCCTGGGGAATAAGGGATGGCACCTTGCTGCTGATTTTGGTATTGAGGGGTTTATAAGTGTGGGAGGCCCCCAGGACCCTCCTCTAGCCTGAAATTCCATTCCCTATGTCCTTCTCCTGGGAAGAAGATGGGGTCATTACACTTTGGTTACTGGTGAATACTGTTGAACAGGATAGTTTCAAACACTTCCAAAAAGATGGGTTGCATATCTGCTGTAAGTCAGGAGAAAAGAGAACAACTACAAATTCCCAGAGAATTCACTTGCTTTATATCTTGATATGTACATTTCAGTAAATGATTGTGGAGAAAGCTATCACATTACTTCCCAAAATAGATGGAGGGAAAGTTGTGCTGGACATTCTGAGCAGCTCTGCGGAAGGTGATAAAAGTAGTCACATACAGCCCCACCTCTGCCTGGTTGCTCCTACAGGGTGGGGGGATAGTTGAAGGCAAAACCCTGCATAACCACCCACCTGACACACAGTCACACTGGCTCAGTGGTCTGGGACTGCTGTGACTAAAATAGTACTCGTAACTACGCAATGCTTAGTATCACATTTGACAAGAAATAAAGGGAAATTGGAAGCTTTGAATCTGTCTCTGTCTCTAGGGGAAGAAAGTCCCCCCCCCCCCCCACACACACTGAACCTTCTCAAAAGGAAAGCAAGAGTTTTCCCAACAGCACACTGTGGTCGGCAACCTCATAAGATGGTCCCCAGTGGGGCCCAACCTTGTGTGTCCCCCTCCCCTTGAGTGTGGACCTCAAGATTTGCTTCTAGCAAATAGAGCGTAGCAAATGGGATGGGGTGACACATCTGAGGTTAGGTTACAAAAGACTGGAGCTCCCATCCTACTGGCATTCTCTCTCTGACTTTTCTGCAAACTTGCTGTGATGAAGAGGGTCATCTGTCAAGGAACTGATGGTGTCCGCTGATTAGCAGCCAGAGAAGAAGTGAGGGTTTAAAAAAAAAAGCTTTTAAGAAGCTGAATTTTGCTGACAATTGTACAAGTGAGCTTGGATGTAGAGTTTTACCTGGTTAAGCCTTCAGATTGAGACTGCTTCAGTTGTCATGTGATTGCAGTCTTGTGAGAAATCTTGAAGCAGAGGATCCAAATAAGTCATGCTCAGTTTCCTGACCCACGGAAACTGTGAGATCATAAATGTGCATCTTTTACACTGCTAAAATTTGGGGTAATTCGTTCTTCAGCAGTAGATAAAGAAGACATACATCAAGGGTCTCAAATGTTTATTATATAATAGCACAAAACTACTAAGCAAGTGGACAAACAACTGTAGGAATGAGAGAAAGGATGGACATCCTGAAACATGTCAGAGACAATTGGGTAACAACATAAAGAGATCATCCCATCCACACATAAGGGCCAACAGGATAAGGAGCATGGGATAGATGGTTTGATTTCTTTGGGGTAACCCTGCTTGTGTAATTTATGTGAAAGGTTTTGCCTCTTGGGTTGACTTCCTGTTATTTCCCTTTTTATTTACAGTTTGATGGACTTGATTTTTTTTCTAATTTTAATTTAATCCTGTTATGCTGTGTACAAGTGAAACCTTTTATGGGATAATTGAACTAAATAATAAAATGTTTGAATACATGAGACTTACATGGTACGTAAAAAATATTTACTTGCATGGAATCTTGAGTACTGAGTTTGATGTGGTTCTCTTGTGAGGTCTGGTGAGCAAATCAAGGAAATGTACCATTTTGGTCCTGTTCCAAGTGGTACTGTCTTTTCGATATGATGTAAAGGCAGTGCAGAGCTCTGAAAAGTATTTGGTTTCTCTGGTGCCTGCATTCTATCACTCTGTCTCCTTTTGGATGACTTGATGTCATTTGTATAAAAATACCACAGTTGAAAATAAACATTTCCCAGCCATGAGCAGTGTGCTTCCTGAGGATCTATTTCCTGGCAGGGAATAAAATTGCTTATTCTTTCTATAAGAAAGAATTTCTTTCTATTCTTTCTATGGCATAAGAGAGGATTTCTCAACCTTGGCACTAGTGACATTTTGGACTAAATACTTATTTACTAGCAGGGGGCGGGGTGTCCTGTTCATTGAAGGATGTTTAGCAGCATTTCTGACTTCTACCCACCAGATGCTAGTGGTACCCACAGGTCATGACAATCAAAAATGTCCTTGAGGGACAAAGTCTCCCTCAGTTGAGAACCATGCACGAAATATCACCATGTGAACAGTTTGCCTCCACTGTGATTGATTTAACAACCAAGAAAAGCAATGGTTATAACCCAACAACATTGCACCAGATGTATTATTTATTACTCATCTTATTTATAGGCTTTTTGGGAATTCATATTTTCTCTTTGGGGACAAGCATAGTGTGTTTTACTGGTATATCATATTGAATTACTGTTTGTATTTCAAACAAAACAACAATGAACAAAAATTCCAAATACTGCTTTAGGAGGGAAGATATATGAGTTTCTTCACAAAATTATATTTCAGGTTATTTTTAAGGTTTCTAAGAATCCTGTGTTCTCCTTCCTGCTGGGAGGCACCCGTGTTTGTTTGGAGCTGTTGTTGGTAGTGTTCAAGAAGCACATTCTGGGAAGCCTCATTCAGTAAATTGGCTCCATTTGATTGAAATCATTGTTTGGAAGACAGTTTTCACATTACAGCTTTAAAGACTTGTAGATTTTGTAAGAAACTTAAATCATTTCCAATAGCAGTTAAGTAAACAAATATACATAAACAAAATTCAATGTTTAGTACATTTTCCCCTAATTGTTGGTTCTTGATTTAGTCATTTTTGGTTTGCAGACAATAGATGCTATAACAATTTCTGCACTTTCTGATTTTCCATGTGCAAATTTTCTAAGATGAGTCATATGGACTTAGTGACTTGTGGAAAAGACATTGGGGGATAATGGAAAATCATGGGCTTCCACATCACATGTACCTGAAACTCCCCTATCTGTAAAATGGGGCAATACTGTCTTTCACAGTGTTCTTGGGAGGACTCAATGGAGACCCAGCTTTTTCAAGGTCATCTCTGACCTTGCCCTGCTTCTTTGCAGGTGATAAAAAAACACATAATATAAATATACCCTCTTAACCACTTTTAAGACAACAGTACATTATTGTTGACTATATGTACTATGTTGCATAACATATCTCTAGAACCTACTCACATTGCATGGCTGGAACTCCTTGAACAATAACTCCCACTTCCCCTGCCCCCAGCCCCTGGCAATCCCCATTCCACTCTCTGCTTCTGTGAGTTTCACCGCTCTAGATACCTCATATAAGTGGAATTATACAGTATTTGTCTTTTTGTGACTGGCTTATTTTGTTTAGCATAATGTCCTTAATGTTCATCCATATTGTCGTATGTGTCAGAATTTCCTTCCTTTTTAAGGCTGAACAATATTTCATTGTATGTATATACTACACTTGTTTATCTGTTCTTCCACTGATAGAAACTTGGGTTGCTTCCACATCTTGTATCTTGTGAATAATGCTGCTATGAACTTGGGGATTCAGATATTCCTTTGAGACCTGGTTTCAATTCTTTTGGATAAATACCCAGCTTTGACTTACTTTTTGACTGCATAGTCCTCTGAAAATAATTTTGTGATAGAAATGACAGAATCTTCTCTAATGCTTTTAACAGAACTTTACATACCCTTCCACCCCTCCTGGTATGAGGGTGACCTGAGGTCAGGGACTGCGATGCCCTCATCTTTTTGTCCCCAGCATCTACATGGGGCTCAGTGAAGAATGCAGCATGCCTCACAAGGTGGACCAACAAATTACTTAACTGCTGTGAGTGGAGATCTTGTAGAGAGGAGACCCTCAACAAAGATAACGTCTCCTTCTACAAGTTAGGATCGTGAAGACAAGATTGTAACAATCACAACACATAAACATCATTCCATAATGTGTTCACTTCATTTAGGCAACAGAGAACCTCCTGTGTCTGAATATGTGTTGAAACATAGCAAAACATATTCTGATAAAGAAGACTACTTTTGTTTAAAGGAGACATGATGATTGCCTTTTTTCTAACAATTTTAACAGGATAATAAACAAGGGAGAACCAGATAGACACCAATATTTAGTTAAAAGAAGACAGGCCACACAATAAACTGGGCTATGACTTTCTAATGTGAGAGGAAATTCCTAGGAGCACCTTTTAGACAGAAAACAATGCTGGGGTTTGAGCTCCCACATTTGACCTATTCACAGCAGAGTCAGGGAAGGTCTGCATCTCCTCATCATTCCTTCATTCACCCACGTATTACGTGAACTTTTATCCAGCACTGCCCACACATTTTTTCCCAGCCTCTGTGCCTTTGTAAAATTAAATATCAGTGGGATGTGAGCCATGTCCAGATGATTTCCAGAAGGTCATATGAAAATTTCTTCTTCGAATAAAATCACAACAGTCATGTCTGAAGCCAGTCTTTAGAAAAGGTGGGCATGCATCACACACCCTGTTGTATTGTTTTCTCTTCCTTTCATTGTTTTATGTAACGTGGCACTGCTTGGAATACCATCTGATGCTCTTCCACTCTGGGACTGATTTCAAATGTTTTAGCTTGTCCTGAATTAGCTGTGGCTTCTAACACATACAATTAACAGATAGCAGGCCTGTTCTCTATCTGACCAGAAGCATGGCACAGACAAACAATCCTTTGCAAATTATAACCTTGAAACCAGGAAACTGTACTGGCCTTTGCTGATGGCGTGGAGTTCGTGCACAAGTTTGCCTTGGGTACCTCATGGGGACCTGATGTTGATAAATTTTGTGACAAAGGTGACATACTTCACAAGGGGGCACAGACTTACACTTTACAAAGTGGTTTTCCTGGCTCATCTGATGGTCATGGTGTTCTTAGGAAGTAGGTTCAGACCTCAGAGGAGTTAAGTGATCAAGCCTGTACTCCTTCCATACTTGTTAGTGTAAAGTGTTTGAGTAAATGGCCCAAGGTCACCCTCTGGGAGGTCAGCTTGTTTGGGATGACAATAAGGACTTTGAAACCAACAAGACCCAAGTTCGAATTCCTGTGTAAGTGCTATTAGCTCTGTAACTCTGCACTTTCTTAGTCTCTCTCAGCTTTAATTTCGTCCTCTACAAGTTTGGAATGTAATAGTTAACCTGCAGGGTTATTTTGAGTTTGAAATTAAATAATATCCATAAAGTGCCCGCTCCCAATGGAGACTTAACAGAGGTGACTTCCTTCTGCTAGTACAGGATGGAGCCAGAACCTGGCCACAGGTCATCTGTCTGATCCCATTTCTCCTGTGAAGAATTTTCCCAGATGAGGCTGCCAGTGCATGCTATTCCACTTGGGCTGCAAGATTTTTTTTTTTTTTTTGTGAGGTATAATTGATTTACAATGTTATATTAGTTTTAGGTGTACAGCATCATGATTCAATATTTTTATAGATTATACTCCATTTAAATTTATTACAAAATAATGGCATATTTCCCTGTGCTCTAAAATATATCCCTGTAGCTTATTTATTTTATATATAGTAGTTTGTATCTCTTAATTCCCTCTCCCTACTTGACCCCCCTTCCCCTCCCCACTGGTAACCACTAGTTTGTTCTTGATACCTATGGGTCTACTCTGTGTTATTTTTTAGATTCCACATATAAGTCATAACATAGAGTATTTTTCTTTCTCTGTCTTACTTCACTAAGTATAATAACCTCAGTTTCATTTAAGTTGTTGCAAATGGCAGAGTTTCATTCTCTTTATGGCTGAGTAATATCCCATTCTATATATATCACATATTTGTTGGAGACTTAGGTTATTTTCATGTCTCTGTCATGATAAATAATGCTGCAATGAACATAGGGGTGCAGATATCTCTTCTAGATAGTGATTTTGTTTCTTTTGGATAAATACACAGAAGTGAAATTACTGGATCATATGGAAATTTTACTTTTAATTTTTGGAGGAGATTCCATACTGTTTTGCATAGTGGCTGCACCAATTTACATTCCCACCAAGAGAGCACAAGGGTTCCCTTTCCTCCACACCTTCACCAACACTTGTTTTATTTTGTTTTTTCCTTTTCGATAAAAGCCATCCTAACAGGTATGAGGTCATGGCTCATTGCAGTTTTGATTTGTATTCCTCTAATAATTAGTGATGTTGAGCATCTTTTCATATGCCTGTTAGTCTGTATGTCTTCTTTGGAAAAATGTCTATTCAGGTCTTCTGCCCATTTTTTAATCAGGTTTTTTGTTGTTATTGAATTGTATGAGCTGTTTATGTATTTTGCATATTAACCCTTTATCAGTCATATCATTTGTGAATATTTTCTCCTATTCTGCAGGTTGTCTTTTCATTTTGTTGATGGTTTCCCTTGCTATGCAAAAGCTTTTAAGTTTAATTATACCTCATTTGTTTGTTTTTGCTTTTATTTCTTTTGCCTAGGAGGCAGATCCAAAAAATATTGCTACAATTTATGTCAAAGAACATTCTGCCTATGTTCTCTTCTAGGAGTTTAATGGTTTCAGGTCTTACATTCAGGTCTTTAATCCATATTGAGTTTATTTCTGTATATGGTGTGAGGAAATGTTCTAATCTCATTCTTTTACATGTTGCTGTCCAGTTTTCCCAGCACCACTCACTTACAGCATCTAACTGTTCGTAGTATTCTCTTATTATTTTTTGTATCTCTGTGGTACTGGTTGTTATTTCTCCTCTTTCATTTCTTATTTTGCTTATTTGGGTCCTCTTTTCTTCTTGATTAGCCTGGCTAAAGGTTTATCAATTTTGTTTATCTTTTCAGAAAACCAGCTCTTGGTTTCATCTTTTCTATTTGTTTTTTGGTCTCTATTTTATTTCCTCTCTGATCTTCATTATTTCTTTCCTTCTGCTGATTTTGAGCTTTGTTCTTCTTTTTCTGATTCCTTTACATGGTAGGTTAGGTTGTTTATTTGAGATTTTCCTTGTTTCTTGAAGAAGACTTTTATCACTATAAACTTCCTTCTTAGAACGGTTTTTACTACATCCCATGGATTTTGGAAAGTTGCATTTCCATTTTCATTTGTCTTGAGGTATTTTCTGACTTCGCCTGATTTCTTCATTAGTCTGTTGCTTTTTTTAGTAGCATGTTGTTTAGTATCCACATGTTTGTGCTTTTCCCATTTTTCTTCCTGTAATTGATTCTAGTTTCATACTGTCGTGGTTGGAAAAAAATGCTTGATATAATTCCTATTCTCTTAAATTTGTTGAGACTTGTTTTTTGTGACCTAGCATGTGATCTATCCTGGAGAACATTCCATGTAAAAGAATGTAAATTCTGCTGTTTTTGGATGGATTGTTCTATAGAGACCACTGTTTCCTTATTGATTTGACCACTGTTTCCTTACTGATTTTCTATCTGGATGATCTGTCCATTGATGTAAGTGGGTATTAATGTCTTCTATTATTATTGTATTATTGTCAATTTCTCCCTTTATGTCTGTCAATATTTGCTTTGTATATTTAGATGCTCTTGTATTGGGTGCATGTACATTAACGAGTGTAATATCTTCTTCTTGTATTGATCCTTTTTTCATGCCCTTCTTTGTCTTTTGTTATAGACTTTTTTTTAAAGTCTATTTTGTCTGTTATGAGTATTTCTACCCAGCTTTCCTGTCATTTCCATCCGCATGAAATATCTTCTTCCATTCCCTCACTTTCAGTCTGTGCGTCTTTAGCTCTGAAGTGAGTCTCTTGTAAGCAGCATATAGACGGGTCTTGGTTTTTTAATCTAATCCAACCAGCCACCCTGTCTTTTGATTGGAGTATTTAGTTCACTGACATTTAAAGTAATTATTGATAGGTATGTACTTATTGCTATTTAAGGCTGCAGGTTCTTCATCCCAAAGTGAGAACACAGGTAACCAGTTATCTCTGGGAGACATCACAAAGTGTTTGGGAATTGAGAACAGCCACTCAGTCACAGATATTATCACTGATTTTCCTCCAATCAGCCTGAAGACTTGCTGCAAACTGTGACAGAAAAGTGGGTGCTTCCGCCAAGTCCTATTGTGACATTCATTCTTAACTCAGGCAGATGGGGATTACCATGAAGTTCAAGACCCAAAAAAGAAGATCTGAAAGTGTCACTAAATGGGAACACGTGGAGAGGTGTTCAGACAGATAGAAGCTTGTTCAACTGGGTGCTGTGTGATGAGGAGAGGGGAAACTGCATAGGAGTAGACCTTCTCTGCCCAGTCTGGTCCTTCTCAGTCCAGTACCTGCACTTAAGGATGGAACCCTCTTATTGAGTGACTCTCTTTATCTTGGTTCCTTCCACGTAGATGCTGGATGAGAAAATCTCCTTCACTGACAGTTTTAAAATATAGTGTATTAATAGAAAATGTGAGGCATAGTGAAACCCAAAAATCAGGAGATGACTGCCATTGAAAAGAAAGCTTGTTACAAGTCCCCAGAGAGGAGGGCATGCCACTTCACATGGGACCACACAGGGAAGCATCAGGGTTGGTCAGGAGGCAGAGGGAAAGAAAGAATCTGTGGGTGAGAGTCTTTATTGTGGTCTCATCTGGAAGGAACAAATGAGGCAGGGTAAGCAGGCTTAGGATTGGCTAGTTTGAATAATTTCAGCAGGCTCTGGGGATATCCTTGGTTGTCTGGTACCTGGCCCTGTGTTTATTAGGGAAGGTGATGGTGGACCAGAGTCTGAGGGCCTGATAGAGGAGGTGGTTGGGGTGGGGCTGTGTATGGGTTGGTGTGTATATGAGAGATGTTCCTTCAGGGAAGTCCAGGTCATTTACTCTCTCTGGAATTGGCTAACCCTGGGAGGGGCAGTCCCTCCAAGGTCAGTAGGTCCTAGATACAAAAGCATCAGAAGTACAGAAAATAAAAGACATAGTTAATATATTGGCCAAGTTTTATATCTTTTTTGCAAAACCATCCAGGATTCACACTAGACAGAACCTGGGTCACCTTGCCAATATCAAGATGGGGCTTCTTAGGAACTCAGATCCTTAGAGGCACATACCAGCTAGCCCTTTCTGGGAACACACTTGGTTGAGTTTAATGGTTCCATTTGGGTTAGTGGAGGAGACCAAATCTTAGGGGTCCCTCTGGTGAGGGAGGCTCAGCTGAGAAGCACATTTGGGGCTTGGTGGCAGGATTTGACTTTTTAAATCTAATTGGGATTTGGATCAAAGAAATGATCTATATAAAACACATCACAATCCAATGCACAACACATGCAATCCAATTCCAGAAGAATTTGTGTGCCTGCTTTATGAAGACATTAAATCACTTTTTGAAACTGAGATTTTTTTTCTGGAAACCTTTTCATGGCCATTAATCCAGAGTTGTCCTTTAATTTCCCCCCTCCTTTAAAACAGAAGAATGATAACAGGGTCTGAATGATAACCATTTAAAAAATTTTATTAGGCACAAACCCAAATAATCCAAAAAATATTCAAGCAAAATAGAGAGTTTTTTCTCTTCATTTAAAATTCATAATAACTGAAGCTATACCTTTAAGCATTCAGATTGGATTCTTTCCAAAGTATAGACAGGATACTTGATATGCAGTTTTTAAAAAGTCTGTTCTTTCCTCACATACACATAGTCAAAATGTTCATCTATGTATTCAAGGCAACTGCAAAAGTCTTCTCAAGGTAATACACAAAGAAGGGCTACTGAAATCTAGTTATTGGGGCATGATACCAAGGAAGTATCAAAATGTAAAATTCAGGATTATACTCCTTGTGTTTATCAAAATTCTCCAGATAATAATTTTTAAAGATAATTTAAAAATCTACTTGACAATTTTATAATAAAAAACTTAAATTTTTTTTACCAGACTAATATAAATCTGTGAATCAAATTTGACTTTTAAATTGTATCTTCTCTAAAGCTTGCAAGTAAGATATGAAGTATTTGAATATTCAGTAATAATCACCACACTCCTACATGAAAACCCAGAACAGGGACCTGACATATTTTCTGACACTGGAAAAATCTGCCATTCTCTCTCCAGACATTCTTCTCCTGATCTCTGCTAAGACCTGAATTTGCCTCTCTTCCTTTGTCTACTTTTCTCCAACCAACAAACATTTATTGAGTACCTACCATATACCATGCCCTCATTACATCAGGTATTAGAGACACAACATTAAACAAGGCAAACAGTTCCTGACCTCATATAGCTTAGAATCAAACAAGAGAAAAATAATTCTTCAAACAGTTTCAATCTATTCACTATTTCAGTGTCAGTGATAGGAAAGTACATTTGCAATGGGAATACATGGGGGTCATCTACTGTGGACGTCCAGGAATCCAACTTACTGGTCATCCATGGTCAATGACTTAATATACTCCTATCAGAGGAAGTCCTGGTCTTTTGTGCAATACTTGAGGAGAAAGATTCTGAACTGCTGGGCACGATAAGGAAGTGTGCATCTCTAGTTTTCTGGCATGCATCCTACCAACATGAAGGGAACCAGCCTTATGACAAACTTATTCTGCAAGAGATAGATGAGAGGTGACACTGCCAAGCTGCTGCTCAGCCCCTGACAGGCCAACCCTAACTTTGAACTCTTTGGCTACATGAGCCAATAAATATCTTTTGTTGTTCAATCTAAGCTGGCTTTTCTAAGTTGTTGTAATTGACAGCTTCCTAACTGACTCATTAGAAGAGTTGGTAAAATGGAAAGAAAATTCTAGTGAGAGTGAACAAATGTGACAAGAGAATGTGAGGCACTTAGCATGACTAGTGAATTGGGAGAGAGGGAGAAGTAAAAGGAGATAAGGTTGGAGGATCGTAAAGCACCCTGCCAGCCATCTTACTCTCAGAGAAGTGGGGACCCACTCAAGGCTTATTCGGGGGAGTGATGTAATGACATTGCCTTGCAGGAGAATCACTTTGTCCAAGGAGGATTAGAGAGAGGCAAGATTGGAGAAAAGGAAACTGGTCATAAAGTTGTTTTAGTAAATCAAAAATTCTCAAGTGTTTTGGTCTCAGGACCCCTTTGCACTTAAAAATTATTAAGGAACCCCCTAAGCTTTTGTTTTTATGGGTTGTATCTAGCAATACTTGCCATATTAGAATGAAAGATATTTATTTACTTCATTAAAATAACAATGATTAATACATTACATATCAACATAGTACATTTTTATGAAACAAAACTATATTTTCAAAACCCAAAAAAACTCTAGAGAGAAAAAAATGGTATTGTTTTACCTTTTTCCCTATCTCTTTAATGTATGGCCTAATGGAAGACAGATGAAGTCCCATCTGCTTTCACAGTCAGTCTGTTGCAAGTGTTTTTGGTTGAAATATACAAAGAAAATCTAACTTACAAAGATATGCAGTTGGAAAAGGAAGTCTTTTCAGATAAGTGTGCATGTTATTCTTTGATACTACACCAAAATCAACAAGGGGTAGTTTCTTGAAGGTTAGTTGTTAGGTGGAATCAGAAGCCATAGCAATAAAAATATTGTTACACTAAATCTATTGGTCTATCTTGCACTTTGAATGGCTTTTACTTGTGCATGACCATGACCTTGCAGAAACCATGAGAGCATCTTGGACCTTGGGGAGGGGTCTCTGGATCACCTTTTCAGAATTATTGCAGTAAATCAAAGAAGTTCTGACAAGAACCACCGTGAAGGAAGTGACTAAAAGGAGGTGAAAGTAAAAGTAGAGGTGTACTTAGAGATGGTAGATATGGCATTGCTGCGGGGACTGGCAACTGATTTGATTTAAGGGAATAGGAAGAGATACCTCCCTGGGTCCTAGCCTGGGTGAACGATGGTGCCATTCACGATAATAGAACACAAAGAGAGAATTAGGTTTGGACAAAGCGAGATGGATTCTTCTGAGGATGTTGGAATTGGGATGCTTATCGGACACCTCAGAGGATATAGATTTGTGGATCTGAAGTTCATGAGAGCTTTCCCTCAGGGATAGACTTGGATTGGAAACCAACAGCATACATACTGACAATTGAAGCCAGAAAGTAGGTGAGGTATCCTGAGTTTGGAGAGGGAGAGGAGAAGAGCACTGAGAGCAGAAATCTATAAAGTATTGACATTTAGGGGACAAAGGGGATGAAGTAGCACTCCAAGAGGAGATGGAGATAAAGAAGAAAAATCAGGAAGATGCCATGTCATGGAAGGCAAGGAAGGTAAGGAAGTGCTTCAAGAAGGAAGTGGCCAATAGGGGTGCACATTGCAGATGGTTAAGGAATACAAGAATCAACGTGTTTGCTGAGCTTAGAGCATGAGCACACTGGTGACACTGATAGAACATGGTGGAGGGAAATGTAGAAGTCAGGATTCTTTTTCCTTCCCTCCCTTCTGCCTTCCATACCACTTGTATTTATTGAACACCTGCTGTGTGTCAGATATGTAATATGGAACATTGTCCTCACTTTCTGATGATTATAGTTAGTATTATGAGGAAGGCATAAAATAATCATGTAAACCAATATACATGCTTATTATCCTCTGACTATCCTCAAATGAACTCTAAGGAACAGAAGACAAATTCACATTCTCCTATGTTCAATGCTAAGATCCAAAATGCTCTAAAAGCCAAAAAATTTTCATAACTCATTTAGTGTCAAAAAAGAATGGTAAGAATTGGTTCAAGATGGCAGAGTAGGAGGACGTGCACTCACTCCCTCTTGTGAGAGCACTGGAATCACAACTAATTGCTGAACAATCATTGACAGGAAGACACTGGAACTCACTAAAAAAGATACCACACATTCAAAGACAAACGAGAAGCTGCAATGAGATGGTAGGAAGGGTGCAATCACAATAAAATCAAATCCCATAACCACTGGGTGGGTGACTCACAAACTGGAGAACAATTATACCACAAAAGTCCACCTACTGGAGTGAAGGTTTTGAGTCCCATGCCTGGCTTCCCAACCTGGGGCTCTGGCAATGGAAGGAGGAATTCCCAGAGAAACAGACTTTGAAGGCTAATGGGATTTGATTGCAGGACTTCGACAGGACTGGGGGAAACACAGATGCCATTCTTGGAGGACACACACAAATTAGTGGGTGCATCAGGACCAGATGAAGGAGCAGTGACCCCATAGGAGACTGAACCAGACCTACCTGCTAGTGTTGGAGGGCCTCCTGCAGAGGTGGGGGAGTGGCTATGGCTTACCATGGGGACAAGGACATTGACAACAGAAATTCTGGGAAGTACTCTTTGGCATGAGTCCTCCCAGAGTCCGCCTTTAGCCCCACCAAAGAGCCTGTAGTCTCCAGTGCTGGGTCACCTAAGACCAGACAACAAACAGGGAGGGAACTCAGCCCCACCCATCAGCAGACAAGCAGATTAAAGTTTTACTGAGCTCTACCTACCAGAGCAACACCCACCTCTACCTACCACCAGTCTCTCCCATCAGGAAGCTTGCACAAGCCTCTTAGATAGTCTCATCCACCAGAGGGCAGACAGCAGAAGCAAGAAGAATTACAATCCTGCAGCCTGTGGAACGAAAACCACATTCACAGAAAGATAGACAAAATGAAAAGGCAGAGGACTATGTACCAAATGAAGAAACAAGATAAAACCCCAGACAAACAATTAAATGAAGTGGAGATAGGCAACCTTCCAGAAAAAGAATTCAGAATAATGATAGTGAAGATGATCCAGGACCTTGGAAAAAGAATGGAGTCAAAGATCGAGAAGATGCAAGAAGTGTTTAACAAAGACCTAGAAGAATTAGAGAACAAACACCTAGAAGAATTAAAGAACAAACAGAGATGGAAAACACAATAACTGAAATGAAAAATACACTAGAAGGAATCAATAGCAGAATAACTGAGGCAGAAGAACAGAAAAGTGACCTGGAAGACAGAATGATGGAATTCACTGCCGTGAAACAATAAAGAAAAAAGAATGAAAAGAAATGAAGACAGCCTAAGAGACCTCTGGGATAACATTAAACACACCAACATTCACATTATAAGGGTCCCAGAAGGAGAAGCGAGAGAGAAAGAACCCGAGAAAATATTTGAAGAGATTATAGTCGAAAAATTCCCTAACGTGGGAAAGGAAATAGCCACCGAAGTCCAGGAAGTGCAGAGAGTCCCAGGCAGGATAAATCCAAGGAGAAACACGCCGAAACACATAGTAATCAAATTGACAAAAATTAAAGGCAAAGAAAAATTATTGAAAGCAACAAGGGAAAAACGACAAATTACATACAAGGGAACTCCCATAAGGTTAAGAGCTGTTTCTCAACAGAAACTCTACAAGCCAGAAAGGAGTGGAATGACATATTGAAAGTAATGAAAGGGAAGAACCTACAATCAAGATTACTCTACCCAGCAAGGATCCCATTCAGATTCGAGGGAGAAATCAAAAGCTTTAGAGACAAGCAAAAGCTAAAAGAATTCAGCACCACCAAACTAGCTCTACAACAAATGCTAAAGGAACTTCTCTAAGTGGGAAACACAAGAGAAGAAAAGGACCTACAAAAACAAACTCAAAACAATTAAGAAAATGGTAATAGGAACATACAGAGTGATAATTACCTTAAATATAAATGGATTAAATGCTCCAACCAAAAGACTCAGGCTTGCGGAATGGATACAAAAACAAGACCCATATATATGTTGTCTATAAGAGAGCCACAGCAGACCTAGGGACACATACAGACAGAAAGTGAGGATATGGAAAAAGATATTCCATGCAAATGGAAATCAAAAGAAAGTTGGAGCAGCAGTACTCATATCAGATACAATAGATTTTAAAATAAAGAATGTTACAAGAGACAAGGAAGGACACTACATAATGATCAAGGGATCAATCCAAGAAGAAGATATAACAATTATAAATATATATGCACCCAACATAGGAGCACCTCAATACATAAGGTAACTGCTAACAGCTATAAAAGTGGAAATCAACAGTAACACAATAATAGTAGGGGATTTTAACACCTCACTTACACCAATGGACAGATCATCCAGAATAAAATAAATAAGGAAACACAAATTTTAAATGAAACAATAGACCATATAGATGTAATTGATATTTATAGGACATTCCATCCCACAACAGCAGATTACACGTTCTTCTCAATTGCACATGGAACATTCTCCAGGATAGATCACATCTTGGGTCACAAATCATGCCTTGGTAAATTTAAGAAAATTGAAATCATATCAAGCATCTTTTCTGACCACAATGCTATGAGATTAGAAAACAATTACAGAGAAAAAACTGTAAAGAACACAAACACATGGAGGCTAAACAATACATTACTAAATAACCAGGTGCTCACTGAAGAAATTGAAGAGGAAATCAGAAAATACCTAGAAAGAAATGACAATGAAAGCATGATGATCCAAAACGTATGTGATGCAGCAAAAGCAGTTCTAAGAGAGAAGTTTATAACAATACAATCCTACCGCAAGAAACAAGAAAAATCTCAAATAAACAATCTAACCTTACACCTAAAAGAAGTAGAGAAAGAAGAACAAACAAAATCCAAAGTTAGAAGAAGGCAAGAAATCATAAAGATCAGAGAAGAAATAAATGAAATAGAAACAAAGAAAACAACAGCAAAGATCAATAAAATTAAAAGCTGGTTCTTTGAGAAAAAAAACACAAAATTGATAAACGTTTAGCAAGACTCATCAAGAAAAAGAGGGAGAGAACTCAAACCAATAAAATTAGAAATGAAAAAGGAGAAGTTACAATGGACACCACAGAAATACAAAGCATCCTAAGAGACTACTACAAGCAACTTTATGCAAATAAAACGGACAACCTGGAAGAAATGGACTAATTCTTAAAAGGTATAACCTTCCAAGACTGAACCAGGAAGAAATAGAAAATATGAACAGACCAGTTACAGGTAATGAAATTGAAACTGTGATTAAACATCTTCCAACAAACAGAAGTCCAGGACCAGATGGCTTCACAGGTGAATTCTATCAAACATTTAGAGAAGAGGTAACACCCATCGTTATCAAACTCTTCCAAAAATTTGCAGAGGAAGGAACACTCCCAAACTCATTCTATGAGGCCACCATCACTCTGATGCCAAAATCAGACAAAGTTACTACAAAAAAAGAAAATTATAGACCAATATCACTGATGAATACAGATGAAAAAATCCTCAACAAAATACTAGCAAACAGAATCCAACAACACATTAAAAGGATCATTCACCATGATCAAGTGGGATTTATCGCAGGGATGCAAGGATTCTTCGATATATGCAAATCAATCAATGTGATACACCATATTAACAAATTGAAGAATAAAAACCATAAGATCATCTCAATAGATGCAGAAAAAGCTTTTGACAAAATTCAACACCTATTTATGATAAAAACTCTCCAGAAAGTAGGCATAGAGGGAACCTACCTCAACATAATAAAGGCCATATATGACAAACCCACAGCAAACATCATTCTCAATGGTGAAAAACCGAAAACATTTCCTGTAAGATCAGGAACAAGGCAAGGATGTCCACTCTTCCCACTATTATTCAACATAGTTTTGGAAGTCCTAGCCACAGGAATCAGAGAAGAAAAAGAACTAAAAGGAATCCAAATCAGAAAAGAAGAAGTAAAGCTGTCACTGTTTGCAGATGACATGATACTATACATAGAGAATCCTAAAGATGCTACCAGAAAACTACTAGAGCTAATCAATGAATTTGGTAAAGTTGCAGGATACAAAATTAATGCACAGAAATCTCTTGCTTTCTTATACACTAACAACAAAAGATCAGAAACAGAAATTAAGGAAACATTCCCATTCACCATTGCAACAAAAAGAATAAAATACCTAGGATTAAACCTACCTAAGGAGGTAGAAGACCTGCACTCAGAAAACTATAAGATACTGATGAAAGAAATCAAAGACGACACAAAAAGATGGAGAGATATACCATGTTGTTGGATTGGAAGAATCAATATTGTGAAAATGACTATACTACCCAAAGCAATCTACAGATTAAATGCAATTCCTATCAAATTACCAATGGCATTTTTTACGAACTAGAACAAAAAATCTTAAAATTTGTTTGGCGACACAAAAGACCCCCAATAGCCAAAGTAATCTTGAGGGAAAAAAATAGAGGTGGCCGAATCAGACTCCCTGATGTCAGACTATACTACAAAGCTACAGTAATCAAGACAATATGGTACTGGCACAAAAACAGAAATATAGATCAATGGAAAAGTATAGAAAGCCCAGAGATAAACCCACACACCTATGGTCAACTAATCTATGACAAAAGAGGCAAGGATATACAATGGAGAAAAGACAGTCTCTTCAGTACATGGTGCTGGGAAAACTGGACAGCTACATGGAAAAGAATGAAATTAGAACACTCCCTAACACCATACACAAAAATAAACTCAAAATGGATTAGAGACCTAAATGTAAGCCGAGACACTATAAAATTCTTAGAGGAAAACATAGGAAGAACACTCTTTGACATAAATCACAGCAAGATCTTTTTTGACCCACCTCCTAGAGTAAGGGAAATAAAAACAAAAATAAACAAATGGCACCTAATGAAACTTAAAAGCTTTTGCACAGCAAAGGGAACTATAAACAAGACAGAAAGACAACCCTCAGAATGGGAGAAAATATTTCAAAACAAAGCATCTGACAAAGAATTAATCTCCAAAATATATAAACAGCTCATGCAGCTCAAAATTAAAAAAACAACAACGCAATCAAAAAATGGGCAGAAGACCTAAATAGACATTTCTCCAAAGAAGACATACAGATGGCCAAGAGGCACGTGAAAAGCTGCTGAACATCACTAATTATTAGAGAAATGCAAATTAAAGCTACAATGAGGTATCACCTCACACCAGTTAGAATGGGCATCATCAGAAAATCTACAAACAACAAATGCTGGAGAGGGTGTGGAGAAAAGGGAACCCTCTTGCCCTGTTGGTGGGAATGTAAATTGATACAGCCACTATGGAGAACAGTATGGAGGTTCCTTAAAAAACTAAAACTAGAATTACCATATAACCCAGCAATCCCACTACTGGGCATATACCCAGAGAAAACCATAATTCAAAAAGACACATGCACCCCAATGTTCGTTGCAGCACTATTTACAATAGCCAGGTCATGGAAGCAGCCTAAATGCCCATCGACAGACAAATGGATAAAGAGGATGTGGTACATATATACAATGGAATATTACTCAGCCATAAAAAGGAACGAAATTGAGTCATTTGTAGAGACGTGGATGGATCTAGAGACTGTCATACAGAGTGAAGTAAGTCAGAAAGAGAAAACCAAATATTATATGTTAACACATACATGTGGAATCTAGAAAAATGGTACAGATGAACCGGTTTGCAAGGCAGAAATAAAGACACAGATGTAGAGAACAAACATATGGACACCAAGAGGGGAAAGCGGGGGTGGGGTGGTGGTAGTGGTGTGATGAATTGGGAGATTGGGTTGACATATATACACTAATATGTATAAAATAGATAACTAATAAGAACTTGCTGTATAAAAAAACTAAATGAAATTCAAAAAAAAATCCTTCTCTCCGTTTCAAAAAAAAAAAAAGCACACAAAAAAGAATGGTAATATACTATACTGCCAGTTTCTTAAATTCTGGAAACTTCTGAACTCCTAACAAATCCACAAGGATTTCAGAGAAAGAGATCATTGACCTTTATTGGCTCATTTTTACAGATAAGGACACAAGACAAAGGAAGGTTAAGAACTTCTTCACTTTCACATAGCCATACCAGGCTACCACACCAAGCTAACTCCCTACTGGGATATCTAATGTCAGATAAAGTAGTACATCTATCCATCCAGTCATCCATCTGTCCATCCATCCATCCATCCATCTCAAAACATTTACTTGAGATTCCACTATATCCCAGGCTGTAAGAAGTCTGCTTGGTTAAAAGTTACCAGAGAAGAGATGAAAACTTTTTTTCAAATAAACAAGGGCTGCAGAAAGTACTATTTCTGTAGATGTTACTCAGAGTCTCTGGGAATTCAAGGGATGATTTAAATGCTTAGCTGAGCCTTGGCCTTGTAAGGTATTTATCAACCAGTTCCTTCCATCTCTCTCACCATTTACTCAAGTGCAAGGACCACATCTCATCCCTTATATCATTTGTATTATCCCTGTGAGGTCTCTAGTGTTTGGATACTGTGGTCTCTCAAAAAAAAAATGACAGAGTGGAATTTGATGATTGAATTGTTTTTGCTGCAGGAGGCAGCAGGATAAAAACAGTACGAATGTATTTTATATGGCAGCCTCCAAAAGAAGCACAGAAATATTTTCTTAAAAGGCAAATTAGAGAAAGGATACCTTAAAATTTTATTAGAGGATACTACTCTCAAAGGGAGAGGAAAAGCTATGGGAAAGGAAAACATAAACATAATACAACTAAGTGAATATTTTTGCAGTTGTGAGAGGCCCGTGAGGAAAGGTATATTTAAGAATCTGAGAACTGACAATGAGCTCACAAAGTTCTAGCATAAGATCAAGAGAAGTAGGTAACTGGCTTGGTGCCAAGAAGCACATCCCTGAATCTATGAAGGGACCAGCAGATGAGGACATTTAACATGCAGAGACGGAGGGCAAGGGTGAAATTGTATTCCATGACAGAGAATACAATGGCATCTACTATAGGAGGCTGGGAACAGAATTTGGATTACCTGGGACATACCTGCACCATTTCTAAGAACTTGGGCTAAATCCTGTGTGGAGACCTAGAACTGAAATTTCCTGCAGTTGTTGCCTGGATCTATGGTGTGTCTGGACTTTACTCTGCTAATAACTTCGTGTCATGGATTTAAACTCTTGGTTCTTGAGAAGGCCAGGACTTTTTGCAAGAGCACAACCCAAACCACTGTTGGAGGATATGGCTCGAGACAGACCAAGTGTTCACTCCAATGCTAGTACCTTGTCCGTTTCTTGACCCTTGACCAGAGGTGCCCCACACATCTGCCTCTGGAACACACTCTGCATCCATCTGGGGCTCTCTTGCCTGTGTTGGGTCCTGGGCTCCCCTGGGGCTCTGCTGGTGAGCTCACAGTTGCCTCCTGGTCTTAGCTTCTCTGCTTTGTCATGACAGTGCACCCCACAATCTGAGCTATGGACACAATGCAACCCTGAACCTCTGGGTTCTCATCTGCTGAAGTTTTACAAAGAATGAGATTTTTACTTGAAAACTTTTGGGGTTTGTAGCAGCAGAGCCTTCTTACTACTGCCCCTACAAACAATATCTGGTGCCCAACCTCAATCCTGAAAACAGAGAAGATGACCCTTTCTGGTGGAGGCTGAGCTCTGAACCCCACCCACCCAGCTTTCCAAACCCAGGGCCTAATGATGTGACAATCTGGTAGGTTACTTTTTTTGTGATCTACATGGGCGTTTTCATTTTGTGAAAATGCATCAAGGGTATACTTTTATGATGGGCACACATATCATAATGCATGCGCATTTGTGATTCATATTTTTTCTATACTGTAGATTATACTTCTATAAAAGAGTGAAATGCTTCATTGATTAAAAGAGAAAAAGTAAAGATCGCCATCATAAGTATGCATTGTCTACTTGAAAAAACACTGAATCTAGATTTCCAGTTTTATGTTTCAGATCACACTCTATTTAGATAAATTAGAATCACAAAGTTAAATCTAATCAATGCACATGTTGCCTCTCAGGTTCTGAAAAAAATTATTTAAAAAACCATGTCATGGTTCTCTCAGTTCTGTAATTATTCCAGTGAAACTAAAATGAACTCTAGAGACCCTATTCACTCCACTCTAGAATAGCTGTTGAAGGGATTAAGAATTCACCATTTCCAGCCCCCACTTCTCTGCTTTCACCATTTCTCCTCGCTGAGGACAAGAAATAGAGCTTTATGGATGGAGGCAAGAGACTCAAGGAGGACTCCAGTGACTAGAAACCCAAATCCAGAAGATAAAACTTCATTTTCATATTGCTAAGCCACACTCAGTGAGAAGGAGCAGGCACAGCACTGAAACAGACATAAACAAACTCTCCACAAAACAGCTGTATGTTTCTAGATGTTATTGGTGTCAGACATCCCAGGGAGGAGGACATAGCCAATGTTTACTCAGAGCCCACCTGAGGGTGAGAATGTTTTACAAAGTGTGATTGCTTTCACAACCTTTCTTCCTTTTCCCTCTTTCAGAAACCATCTGTTGTTAACTGGGGCACGCAGATCCTGCTCCCCCATGATGCTGTCCCAGGGGAACATGCTTTGTCTCAGGTGCCACCAGCTGATTATTCTGGGTGCACACTTATGGAAAGAACTTGCTTTTTCTGCTAGCATTGCCAAATTATTGGAAACATAGATACTGTACCTATTAGAGAAAACAAAATCTTCACTGTGCTAAATGGATAATCTCTTCTATCTCTCACAAACTCCTAGGATACCCTGTGTAGGATTCCTACTCAGACAACCTTAACTAAAAGCCTGGAGCCCTTAACGACTTCACCAGCCATGTAGATGAAAGATTTTAGTGTGGCAGGAGGAAAGAAGCTATATAGCCTCTAATTAGTCGCTAGAATGTGTAGCTAAAGTCAGCAATGACCTCATTATTTTATAAGTATTTGATGGGAGGAAAGTCCCACTAATGAAATAAAATTTTCAAAAGTGAGATTCATGATTTCATCAACTGTGTATTAACTATTTTTTTTGGAATTGGATTCATGTAATACTATATTTTGGTTATATAAGGAAAGCAAAAGATTAATCAGCAGTATAGATCCAAAAAGGTGAAGATAAAATAGTAAAAACTCATATCAAAGCTGTATAGGTCACCAAGGGACAGCTAGGAGGTTATTTTTCTTTTGTAGAAATGAGATAAACAGCCTCAGATATTTCTCCCCATCTGTTTGTCCTGTGCAGGCATTTTCTTTCAGCAGCATAAGGATGTCTTTCCACTGTCTTCTGTTTTCACTGTTTCTCCTGAAAAATCAGCTATATGTCTTACTGTTGCCCCTTTGAAGTTAATTTATCTTTTACATTTTTTTCTGGCTGCTCAAAAGATTTTTCTCTTTGCTGTTGGTTTTCAGCAGTTTACCATGATGGTCTCCAGGTATGATTTTCTTTGTATTTAACCTGCTTGGGGTTCACTGAACTACTTGCATCTGTGGGTTTCATGAGTTTTGAGAAATTGTCTACAACTATTGCTTCCATCATAATCTCCTTCTTCTCCTCTTCTGGCACTTTATGATGATAGACCATTTTATCATGTCACATTTGTTTCTTAAATACTTTTTTGTATTTTATACTCTTTTAAATTCTCTATATGTCATTCTAGACATTTCTATTGGCCTATCTTTCTGTTTCCAAATCTTTTCTTCTACTGAAATCAATCTAGTGTGAATCCATTCTTGAGCTCCTAATTTCAGTTACTGCATTTTTCAGTACTGGAATTTTCATTTGATTTCTTTCTTATCACTTTTTTTTTGCTACCCCTCATTTTGGCTTTTAATTTCTTGAACATATGAGTCACAGTTATTTTTAAAATCAGTGTCTGATCATTCTCATATCTGGATCTGTTTCTATTATATATATATATTTCTCTTGGCTCTATCTTCTAGTGTATCTGGGAATTTTTTATTGCATGGTAGACATTGTGTATAAGAAATTGTAGAAGCCCTATATATGCTGTCCAATAAGGTAGCCACTAGGTGGCTATTGAGCTCTTTAAGTATGGCTAGTTTTGTGTAAATACTCACTGGATTTTAAAGACTTGTTAAAAAAAATCTAAAATACTTAATAATTTTTATATTATTGTCTTAAAATGATGATATTTTAAATATATCGGTTAAATAAGGTACATTATTAACATTAACTTCACCAGTTTCTTTTTGCTTTTTAAGTACAGCTGCCAGAAAATTTTAAATTACATACGTAGCTCAGATTATATTTCTACTGCACAGAGCTCTTCCAGATGATAATATATTCCTCCAGGGAGGATTCACATTAGCTACTTTCTGGAAAGCTGACAGAGACAGGAAGATCACATTAATTCAATTATGAATTGTGCTGATTTGAGACCTGGTAGAGTGTACTGTAGACTCTTAAGGGTCCTCACTAAAAGCCTAAGGAGTTTACTAGGCCTCCTGCTCAGAGACAGACACAGAACTAAAATTCCTCCTCAGCATTGCGAGACTACCAAAAGTTCTGTTTAGCTTGCTGTCTTAGTCAGCTTGGGTTGCCATAGCAAATACCCTAGACTGGGTGGCTTAAGCAACATTTCTTTCTCACAGTTCTGGAGGCTGGAAGTCTGAGATCAGGGTGCTGGCATGGTTGGGTTCTGGCGAGAGCCACTTCTTGTCTTGGAGATGGCTGCCTCCTCACTGTGCCCTCACATGGCAGAGAGAGAATAATCAAGCTCTCTGATATCTCTTTGTATAAGGATATTGATCCCACCACAATGGCCCTACCTTTATGACCTCATCTAAATCTAATTACTTCCCAAAGGTCCCATCTCCAAATATTATCACACTAGAGGTTAGGGCTTCAACACTATGACTTTTGGGGGAACACAATTCACTCCATAGTATCAACAAGTTTTTAAAATCTGAAAATGCCTCAAATTAAAACTTGGCTCAGAATGTCAAGCTCATGTTTCTGAATTTTTCTACTCTCCAGGAGACTGGTCTCTCAAGTCCTGGGCATTTTGGAAGTCCTGAGCCTCCATTTTTGCCTCCTCAACTCCATGTTACTGCCGAATGCTCAGTCTTTTTGCTCCATGATTTTTGTGATTCTACAAATTCCTGGAAGGGCAGAGCTGTGTAGATTGCTCAGCTGACCTCAATATGTTTCCCTTCTCTCTGGGATCATGGTCAAGTTCTAGTGACCAGGTCGTCAAAATCTTCAGATGATGTGTTGGTATTTTATCCATCTTTTCCAATGAGACATCAACTGGATTAGGCTGCTACAACTAGGCTGTTAGAGCTAGGAGTGGATGTACCCATAGCCATCTCCCAGCACTACTTCTTCCCCCATGAATATTTTATTTTACCTCCTTTCTTTTCTTCTTCTCTATCCATCTCTTGAATTCACAAATTCTGCTAGAATACAGCTACCAACGTGAAGCTTTCCAAAGTGAGAAAGGAATGCTGAGCATTCTACTGAAGGTGAAACAGCTTAAACAGGACCTGCCCATCCTGTCCGGTGAGGTCCCAAGTGAGGACCAGGCTTGGGTTCTGCTGGGAACAGATATAGGAGTTCCCACATCAACAGCTACGTTCTTGGCTTTTGTTACACTTGCTTTAAAGATTTTGAGGCTAACCTTAAGCTCATCTCTATGTTATAGAACTTTGGGAGCTAGAGTAAATCCAAAATTACATGTTCACTGTCTCTAGAATGTTCTTTACATTCTAACATCCCTCCTAGTGTGACAGTGACCATTTTCTCTGCCAGGGGTGACACTCAAATGTTCATAGACAAGCAGTGACCTCCACCTCCAGCCAGGGAGCATACCTCAAACTTGGTGCTGCTCAACACTTGACAAAAGCTAAGTGGAGAAAGGGCATGTGGTTCAACTTTTCTCCTAGATATCCAACAATCTGTGCCTGGATTAAATCAACTGTGACCCTGATGACACTATTGTGGGAACCAGAGAGTCTTTACTGAATTTTACTTTGGATTAGTGCCACAAGCAATCAAGGGAGAAGGCAAAAAAAAGAGATAATTTCATTTGTGGATATATTTCCTACATTAAACAGTACCTTCTTCTGAATACCCATGGAAAAATTTCTCTCTGGTCTTAGGATAAAGAATAACTAGATTGCTCCTTGGAAAACAGTTCATTTTTATACTGTAAACTTTATGAATTATGTAAGTAATGGTATTTTCTTCTTGGATTAGCCACTTAATAGCTTAGAGTTATACTTAGAGCTTTCTTCTAACAAGTGTATGGGATCCCATCACATGCATTTGCTATACTCATCCCAAGTCTGCCTTTTCATTTTTCCCTAACCTCAGTGTTCTTTGTCCACCTATCACCTTGATCACTGACATTGCTCTAGGTCAGACACATCTCTTCCCTTGCTTCAGTTACTGTGGTTGCTATTTTATTGGTCTTCTTCTTTCCAGTCTTACTTCTATTCCCCAGTGTATTACCTACACTAGCCAGAATAATCATCTGTATTAGTTATCTACTGCTGCATGACAAATTAGCCCAAAACCTAGTGGTTTAAAACAACACACATTTGTTATTTCACCATTTCTGTGAGTCAGGAATCTGGGCAAGTCTTAGCTGGGTGTCTCTGACTCAGGGTCTCTCAAAACCTGCAATAGGTATTGTCAGAGGCTTCATCATCTGTAGGCTCAACTGGGGAAGGATCCACTTCCAAGCTGACTCACATGACTTCTGGCTGGAGGCATCAGTTCCTTCATATATGGGTATCTCTATAGGGCAGCTCATACAATGACAGCTGGCTTCCCTTAGTGTGATAAGGGAGAGACTGAGGGAGGCATCCAGGATGGACTCCACAGTAACCTAATCTCAGAAGTGTCATCCTTTTGCCGTATTTTCTTCATTAGAAACAGTCACTAAATCCAGTCTACACCTGAGAGTAGAGGATCAGCCAACCACATGTCCTAATACACAAAGCTGAGTGCACTTTGCTGAAAATCCTTTGGTAGCTCCTTAGTGCTCCTCAAATGAAATCCAAACTCCTTGATGCGACTGGCAGGTCTGTCCAGCCATGGTTCACCCACTAGCCTTCTTTAGATAAACTCCATTCCTGGCCCATTTGTTTTTTTTCCCGAAAGAAGAAAATGGACTGGATTTAGTTTCATTTTTTTCTCTGTCCCAGAGGACATTTTCAAAACAGCAAACTTATCCAAGAAGCGTGAAACCAAATGTTGAAAATGTCGCCAGAGTAATGTACAATCCAGAAATCGATTCCTGAATAATTTACAGTTGTCTATAACTGGACTGAAATGAGTAAAAACAGTGAAAATGGCTAGCACTTACGACTGGGGGTCAGGTGCTGCTCGGAGAACTTTATAAGGACGAACTTATTTATCCTCAAAACACCCTGTTCCCTTGTCCTTCCCAGTTCACAGAAGTTGGGCTAGGGGGGCTGGCTTGGAGCCCCCTCCCTTAAGCACTACGTGTATTGCTGTGGCCCGTGCATGAGGATGTGACCTGATGGACACTGCTGGAACTGGTAACTGCTTTCTGCCTTTCACAAGGCCCAGCACGGGGTTCCACAAGTGATTTGATCCCTGAAAATGGCTTCTGTTGACTACTTTAGGCCATACATAAAGTTGTAGGAGAAAGAGTGGAAACAACAACATTTTGAAATATTTTTAATGTGTATTGGGATTTCATGAATTTGATAATATAAGGAGATTTTTGTTGTTGTTTATTTTACTTTGTCCCCTAGTAATCTTTTTGGAACAAGGGCATTTTTTTATATTAAAGTTCTTTTGGACACAAAACTCTGGGGTAGGAGGGTTTTTCCAGAAAGTTTTCAAACTGATTGTTTTATTTTCTATACAAATATAAACAACAACAAGAAAGTTTTTGGGAACAGACCTGTGGTGGAAGATTCTGCCATTGGTGGTCTGTGCAGGGAGTTTTAGCTTTCTCTTACCTGTTTCTTCTTCGCTTATATTCTAGCAACCGTGATTATGTTTCAGGGATTAAGTCAGGTGATTTCCAGCCAAAGGAGCGATACTGAGATGGGGGTTGATTTGGGGTCAACTCAGGAAAGCTCTTAGAGCCAGGTATGGTGAGGAGCTGGCAGCTAGAGAGCCCATGGAGGGAGGGGCAGCTGTCCTCAGGGGCTCCCAGGAAGGACATCACTCTTGGGTAGAAAGTTGGAGAAATGTGCACATTGCAAACTCTGAATTTCTACGATCCAGTAGCCTTTACTCCTTTCCCAGCCCCCATTCTAAACCAATTACTGTTAAAATAACTTCAGTGTAGTGTGGAAAGAAATGCAAACCAAACAATCATGCTTCCTTTGTGAATATTAGCCTGCACATTTTTAAGAAGAGAATCTCTAAAAGATCTAGGTCTCTGATAGCAACCACACATGGGCCCAATTATTCCAGAAATGAGTTTTATCTTATGTGATTGGGAGCACTGGGGACTTTCTGACATTTTTAGCTGCACAATCTCTCAGCTTTTAGACACATGAGCTTCGTATAAGTTTTTGCTTTTTCACTGATTCCACTTTATCCCCCCAATCCAAATGTTTAACATATGTTTCATTAATGGTGAATGATTTCTGCTAGTTATCACTCATTTTGCAACCCTGAGCAGCAATTGGAGAACACAAAACCAAACTTGTCCTTCAAATAGCATGAGTTCAAATCAGCCTTGTCAGAATCTAAGTGATCCATTTGTCAGTTAAAAGTCTGGCTTCCTCTCTCCTCCTCTTGAGGACAGGGAGTTTTATTTTGTGCTGAACGCGTTTTTAAAGGGGCTTTTTGGAAGCTTATCATATCAGGGACTAGACAAACACCATTGTCTGGGGGCACATCAGACCACCTGTCCCCTGTCCTGTGATGGTTCAGCACTCCTTGGAGTGTCTTTGTCAGGTCTCTTTGTGATGGCTGCACCCCAGGGATGCCTGAGGACCAGACTCCCCTGAAACACTGTCCCTCCCTCCTGCCTATTGTGGTCTCTTTTTTCCTCCCTCATTTCTTAGTGGTGCTCTACGCAAAAAGGATCAGCTAAAAATCTGTTTTAAAAATGTACTTTCTTGCACACCTCACCACACTTGGAAAAGTAACTCTTCATGTCTGCACATCCCAGTTTACAAAGCTCAGTCATGTGACATTCTCACTTAACCCTCACCTAAACCAGTGAAGTTAAGGTCACTGCCCATTCTAGAAAGAAGGAGACAGGGCTTACAGGTGCAAGGACACTTGCCCAGGGCTGTGTCTTTCAGATGTGGCAAAGCCATCGATTGAATACAAGCTCATTGCACTACACTACAAGTAGTTTTCGGGAAGAAGCACTCGCTCCATCCAGGGTCCAGGGTGTGGCCACATCTGGCTGAGTCCTCACTGCTCTGGCATCTGTGGGCCTCCCTCCCTGAGAGCAGGGGGCATATGAATGGAATGTGAGGGCTGGGGCACAACCAGGACACAAAACTCTAAATGCAAACTTAGGTAAGAGTTTTCTTAGACTGGGAAAAGTAGTCACATTTCAAATATTACACATTTTTGAAAGTTGACAAACACCATATATGTCACAATATCATAAAAAAACACATTTTTATAAATTGTCTCATCCACTTCTGAAATACTTCAGGAATTTGTATATATGTATATATTTTTTGCCTTGGTGGTAATTTGCATATTTTGTCTGGAAATACCTACTTCTGAAGGATAAGATTCACTGGAATCTCTAATTTGCAAGTTGCTATGTGGGGTGGATAAAATATGACTTCATTTATAGATGGAGTAGTTATTTGTAGAACTGCTACTGCTTTTTGCCCTAAGAAACAGGAGTTCTGATAAGTGCTACTGCATGTGATTCTTGCAAAAAAAACAAAAAAAATGTACATTGCATTTATAGTTAAGTGTACTGCATTTTAAGCACTTTCCTGGCCAGAGAACACTTCTTTTTTGACAAGGTATCACTGGGAACTGCTTATGGTTGAAAGCATAATGGCTGGGAGAGTTTTCAGAGACTAGCTTCTGGCTCTGGGCCTCTCTATCTTTGCTTCTCTTCACCACCCCCCACACAGTGCTGTAGGAGGTGATCCCTCTTGCTTGCCAAGACACCACGGGGCTGGAACTGTAGGCAGGGAGACATTCCAGGAAGTCATTCCTGCACTGGAATGGTTAGCAATAAGGTAGCCATACATGGAGGTGACGAAAATCATGAAAATATACCTCCAAAGCTCAAATTCAGCATGCTTCCAAATCAGTTTCCCATTGGTTGCATCCCCAAATGCTCCTAGCCACATGATGTCCTCCAGCTGGAGGGGTAGTGTGAGCAAGGTACAGTGGAGGAGAGAAGCTATGACCAGTTGCTGCTACAGCAACCTTCTTTTCAAACGTTATGGAAGCAAAACCATGTGAACATGTCTCTTGTGTAAACAAGGGATATAAATATCCTTCGCTCCAAATAATCCTGTTTCCAAGGAGCCATCAGTAGCCTGCAGGGCCACGCTGGATGCAGGGTGGGTGTTACAGGCTGAGTTGTTTCCCTCCTAACGTTGAAGCCCTAACCGCCAGCACCTCAGGATGTGACTATGTTTGGAGATGGGATGTTTAAAGGGGTGACCAAGGTAAAATGGGTCTGTTAGTATGGACCATAATCCAATGTGCAGTGTCCTTACAAGAAGAGGAGATTAGGACAAAGACACGCACAGAGGGAATACCATGTGAGGACACAGGAAGAAGACAGCCATTTGCAAGCCAAGGAGGGAGGCCTGAGAAGAAACCAACTCTACCCACAACTTTGTCTCAGACTTTCAGCCTCCAGAGCTGTCAGAGAATAAATTTCTGTTGTTTAAGCTGCCCAGATATGGAGTCCCATACAGATGAATATAGTGGTGTAACCAGGATGTGACTGCAGTGCTCCAGGTTGTAATGGAAATTTACAGTTGAGTTGTGGTTGAGTTTATTTAGTTTTTCAAAGTGTTTATGGAGTGATCTACTATCTACGTTGTACTAAGTACCAGCCATGGGAGCATATAAGACAGAAAAAATCCTTGCCTGCCTTCTTAACTTATAGTCTAGCGGGAGGACATAGATACACATAAATCAATACAATTTCAAGTAAAATGTGTTTGCAACACTAAAACACTGGAATAGAGAGGGCCTGGCAGTGGCAGGCCTCTTTAAGTAGATGTCAGAGAAGGTTTTTCCGAAGACTTGACCCTTGAGAGGAGCCATAAATAGCATGAAGGAGGAGCCAACAAACAGATCGTTGAGAACACTATTCCAGGATATGGGGACTAAAGTGCAAATGTCCTGAGGTGGCAACCACCTGAGTGTGCTAGAGGTACATAGTGTCTGGAGAATAGTGGAAACCTAGGAAAGTGGTCCGTGATGGGCAAGGAAAACCTCAGAGAGATCCTAGAGTCAGCATGAAGAGACTGGATTGAATTCTGATTACAAAGGGTCACCATGGAAGGCTTTAAGCAGGGGACAATATTATCAGATTCACCCATGGAGGAGCCACTCTAAATTTTGTGTGGAGTCTGGAGGAGGGAGGCCAGTGTGGAGGCTGTGAAATCCTCAGTAGGGTTGGTGATGGGCCGGGGCTCATTGGAGACATTTGAAAGAGGAAAAGGGGATACATTTGGAGTCCATTTTGGAAGAAAAGCCCATAAAAGGTGAATGCTGGTATTCTTCTGGGTGGCAAGTGAATTATGGGGCCTTCACTAGGTGGAGGAGGGGAGAGAAGGGAAGGTCTGGTGGTGCATGGGGCATATTGGTGGTTGCAGGGAATATTGAGTTTCATTTGGGGTATAGTGAGTTAAGGGTATCTGTTAGTCCAAGAGGAGATGCCAGGTAGTGGCCACCCACCTGAATTGGCTGAGTCAGGAGAGGGAGGAAAGGATGCTTCAGGGACAGCTGGTGGTGGCCAATCATGAAGTAGCTGATGGGAAGGTCTGAATTGCTCATTGCAGTGAAGTCCAACCCCAGGGTGGTTGTCCCTGGGGCAACAATGGGCAGCTAAGGTCAGAAGCAGGCTTGAGGAAGGTGAAACCCTGCTCAGCACCTGGTCAGCCACACCTATGAAGTGGTACAGGTGTGCAGTAAGGCCCACTGAGGGTTTCTTTAACTCATTCTGGAGGAGAGGCGAGGCAAGTGGTCAATGAGGGTATGCAGTTGAGAGAGGATTAGATAACAGTGAGTGATACTAGAGGAGGGATTAGCGAGTAGACCTGGAAGTTGCCCCTGAGGGGGAAGAGCTCAGGAGGGCAAGTTCACAGGGACATACCACAGAACACTTCCTGAGCTGCTGAAACAAAGTTTGCCTGTAAGATGCTCTGTTATCAGCTGTTTGTCTCTGGTGAAGACCAAGGGGATTCAAAGCTCTTCTGAGATAGCAATTCTAGGTAGTACAAAGAACAATGGCTTACTTCATTCAAAAGCTTGGATATCAAACTGCCTCCTGGATCTAGCAAGAAACAAATAGCACAAGAATATATGGAGAGAAGAGAATTATAGGGGGATGTGGAAGACGGTCAGGGCACCATCTGAGTTTTAATAACCATAGCTGACTTTGAGCCAACTGCCAAACTTGTGAGTGGGACCACCCTAAGTCATCCAGCCCCAGCCACTCTGCCATCTGACCTCCACTGTGTATGTGAGTGGAGCAGGGATCCACTAAATCTGCCCCACCTAGAAAAACTGCCCAGCTGACTCACAGAATTGTGAGAAATAATAAATGTTTGTCATATTAAACTTAAGTTTTGGGGTGGTTTGTTATGCAGCAAAAGCTACCTGATACAAACTCATAAGGATGTCATGAAGAGTGACAAGATGAGTAAAGCATTTAGAACAGTGTTGAGACATAGTCTGTGTTCAGTAAATGTTAGTCAATATTGATAATGGGCTATATGTTGCAATTTTTGTCTTGTTTTGTTTTTAATTGTGAGTGCTTTCTTGGCAGGGAGCAGGTTTTTTTTGTTTTTTGTTTTTCCTGTGGGAGATCCATGAGTCTGAGGTTGTAGAGGTATCCCTACAGAAGTCTTGATGCTAGTTTCTGCCAAGTAACCATGGGTTTAAAATTTTATTTATTTAATTATTTTTTAAATTGAAATATAGTTGATTTACAATGTTGTGTTGGTTTCAGGTGTACAGCTCAGTAGATTCAGATATATATATATATATATATATATATATATATACACACACACACACATATATATGTGTGTGTGTGTGTGTGTGTGTGTGTGTGTGTGTGTATACATATTCTTTTTCAGATTCTTTTCCCTTATAGGTTATTACAAAATATTGAGTATGGTTCCCTGTGCTATATAGTAGGTCCTTGTTGGACCATGGGTTTTTTATATTAATTTCTCAGCTTATGATACCTGCACTATATGGCTCATGTAAATATTTGCATGGCCCAGATTTGGTTTTTCTATTCATTACTTAGTATTTTTCCCCATTCAGGGTCCTGAATATATGGCAAATTTTCTTGCTGCTTCCTTGGACCAATGGTGGAGTTTCTATTCTCCTTTGTGAGAAAGGATGATTAGTGCTTCGTGGGGCCTTATCCAGGCACCTCAGTTCCATCCCCAGCCTGCATGAGTGTTAACCACATTCCCATGGTGGTGAAACCCACCGAGGCCCAAGTCCAGGACTGCCTTGGACTGCCTTGGGCTGCCTTGGGCTGACTTGGGTCACTCTCTGAGAATATTCCTCTTTATTCTTTTGAGCTAGGCTATGCATTTTAAAAGGTTGGCTATTAGTCTATCTTGTCTCTCTCCATAATGGCAGGATATCCAAATCTGCCCAATCTGCCATCTTGCTGGAAATCACCAGTAATCTCTTTCATGGCAGGTGTAATGGGACTTCTTTCTCTTTGAATAATGGGAAAAATAATTTCCAAAAATTGATTTTTGAGCTGAAAGATACTGTTACTCAGAGCTATCTTTTAAAATGCTGGTTTAGAGTTTTCTTGCAAGAAAGTTATTAACTAGTAATTTTAAAAATTCTCTTCAATGTTTAAAAGAGGTAAGGTGTTTGTAATAGATTCTTTAATATTGAAAAGCTCATGTTAAAAAGTTAGCCTCCTTCCTCAGTACTGTCCTTCCCTGCCCAGCCCACTTCTTTTAACAATGCTGGAAGTTATCTCCCACAGTTTAAATGATATGTTCATCCTTCTGTTTTATTTTTAAGTTTCAGATGTTACTTATTTACTATCCATCATAAACTATGGGCATTTTCTCCCTAGTGCTATCACTACTTGCTCCACCACCCTCCTCTTCCTATTCCTCCTGCCAAATATGATAGTTATATTTTGTTATTTTATTGATTGTTTTAAATAACATACTTAAATCTCTACTTCTTACTTTAACAACTTTACAGGGCATCTTACCTCCACCTAATATGAGATAAAGACGTTAGTGTCTTTATCTGATTCCTCGCTCCACCTAATTTTTGTCTGTTACATTTTTACATTTAGTATATCAAAGTTGGCAACATTTACATTGTTTTGCCCAAATTTCTATGTTGTGGCCATAACTGACATTAAAATTTGAAAAAAATCGCCTTGACATCATAAGTTTTATGGCATTTTTGTTTACTATTTAGGCCAAGTGGTATTGCCAAGATCACATATTTTTCTCTGTTGGAGTCTGTGTACTGTTTAGAAGAAAAATATTCCTGCTCAAAAAACAAATGCAGTTTCTTTTGTTATTTCTCATCAACTACTTTCTATTTGGACCATGAATATATTTAGAGCTTTTGTTTTTTCCCTAGAGTTTCTATTGCCTTTTTTTCCTTTCTAAAAGAAAAATGTATTTCATTTATTCATTTGTTTATTTCTTAAATATTTATCTGACACCTGTTTTGTCAGGCAGCTTTCTGAGAATAAAGGTGCAAATAAAATAGGCCCAAATCTCTGGCCTTCCATTTATTCTACTAGTGGTAAATGTAACTAATAAACGAAGAGGTAAAATGAATGGCAGATAAGCAGGTAAGTGTTGTGGAGAAATATACAGCAGGCAACATCTAGGAAGTGCCGTGCTGGGTTGGGGAGTCTGCAATTTTCAATATGGTGATCAGTGAGGTTCCTTCTGGGATGATTTGCTACTCATTCTTGTAGTTAGAGATTCACTCTTAGTGAAATTTCACACTTAGTGAAAGCCTTTCACTCTTTTCACACTTATTCTGATTTCCATGGGGTCAGAAACCTGCACTGAGTCTACTGCCCTGCCCTAGAAGCCCTTGTCCTGGGCCCTCTCATGTTGTCCCAGAGCCCTCTGGCCAGCTCTGGTTGCAGAACAAATGATTTGGCCCTGGCCTGGCAAGTCTGAGGGCTGGGCAGAAACCAAGTGCCTTTTAGGTGACACTGTCCCATTTGCCCCGGGCCTTTCAACCCGGCTTTGACATCTACATGAACACTGGCAGGGTAAGGAGTATGGAGCAGCTGTCCATGCTAGGCATTGGCTGGGATAAAGGATGCTTTTGCTAAAATAGGTTCAGCCATGGTGAAACAGGTAGTTTTCTGAGATATGGCAGGTGAGGGTAGCGATTTGGGTATGGTATCAAATTCATGTAAAATTGTGTTCACTTTTCCTCTTTCATGATCATGAACACTGTTTTAGTGTCAGAAAACATTTAAAGTGCCAACCTCATGGATGTTGTAGATGAATGGATTATGGGTTCACAGTGCTTCAGAGTTTCTTTCAGACAATAATGCTTTCTATCAGAAAAAAAAAATGACAGGATGGAGTTATCATGGTGATTTCTATTTTTTTACTTGGTACTTTCCATATTCTCCACATTCTGTTTAATAAACACAGCTTATTTTCATAATCAGAGTAGGACTAAATTTAAACAAAAAGGACATTAGATCTGAATAAGTAGGAGACAGGCATGTATAGTCCTTTGTTACTTATGAAATTTCATCTGACAAAGTTTGAATTTATGTTTAATTCAATAAAGTAACACACTTTTCCATGATGTCCCAGAAAGTAGAGAAATTAAAGAAAAATAGACTCAATTACTAGGGAACATTCTATGTAACTTGTCTGAACAAAGTGGCCTTTAGTTTGTTTGAGTTTTAGATAATTACAAAACTACAAGGGTAAGTAGAAACCAGGGCCTCTACGGATCCCTTCTTCACAAGCCAGGGCATAGTGGACAGTGTGGGTGCTGCTTGCCCAGCAATTAAATTATCGCTGGTCTGGGCAAAGCTCCGGAGTTACATGTGTTCAGAAGATTACTGTTCCCTCCCTTGAAATGTTTTACTTGTTTTTTCAGAAGTGCCACATGGAGACAACGAGGTCCCTCTCTTCTTGGTTTTCCAAATTAACAGGTATCTTAAGAAGGAGGCAGAACCCCATACTCTGTGTGTCACTGTTGGTATTTAAGGCCACAGACCTTGGATGGGGACGGCAGATTACACGGCCATCCCTTGTCACTTGTGGGTGTGGACAGTTTGCTCGCTTGCAGAGAATGACTCACTGCGGGTTTTACTGCCTCAGAGCTGGGAAGTGACTCAGGGCTCTGAAGGATGCTCCCGAGTCAGGAAGCATCCGCTGCCCTGTGGGCCTTTGGAGGGATGAGATGAATCAGAGGTTGGGCTCCCACATGTCCTGCTCGGCCATCATAGACCGTTGGTCCAGCCAATGCCCTAGATGGAGACGGGTTCTGCTCCGTGGCTCCTTCCTAGCTGTTGAAGTGGTTCTGACCAAATGATCCATCCTAGTGTGACATACATGCTCCACCTCGGCATTCTGAGGGGAAGAATCCTAAAGTGGAGACAGAGAGACTAAAGGACTTGCCCAAAGTCACGCACGTTGTGATGGGAACCCAGGGTGCTCGGCTCCCACTCTGGAGCCCTCCCCTCTGCAACTTGTGTGCCCTAAACTGCAGAAGGAAGTGGAGGATGGTGGGGGGAGAGGGAGCAGGGCAACTGTGAAATGCGAGGAACTTCAGGGCAGACTTTTCTTATTGCAAAACTCTGATTATAATGTTCTGTACATTTTTTTTTTTTTTTTTTCCTATTCAAGTGAGAAACTGCACAGGGCAAATATCGCTTCTGAGACTTTAAAACAATAGCAGCAAGTTGTGTGATTCTCAGGTAAACTACATGGGGATCCCTGACCTCTTCCTGCAATCCCTAGGGACAGTTTGGGGTCACCTTTCCAAAGCAGCAGCAGTTTATAGTATGAAAAGTATCTCTACATTATAAGTACCTGCATGGAGAAGTAAAGAGCTTTCTCTAAACAGGAGACCAATGTGAACCTCACCTGTCACTAAGGTAAAAGCTCCCCGAGTACAGCAACGAGCGCCATCGTGCCAGCCACATAACAGGTACTCAACAGACATTTTTGTTTGGCTGTCCATCAGTGTTCTTCAAGGAGTTTCTTGTTCTTCAATAGGAGTTTCAGAGGACAAAGATGTTTGGGAGCCCAATTAGCTTGGGGAACACTGGAGTAAACAGTAAGCAGGGTTTTTGCCTGAGGTCTTCCTAGCGTCTGTAATGTGATGGTGGGTGTCACAAAGCCCCAAACAGAGAACGTCTGTGTATTCCTGACCACCCATGCTTGGGAGGAGAGGACAGATAGCTTTTTAGTAATGGAAAGAGGTGGGGTTTTAGAGTTAGAAGACGTAGACTGGAACTTGCCCCTTATCGACTGTTGTGATATTGGAAAGTCACTCCTGAGTACCCATTTGTCCATCTGAGTAAGGGAATAGTTGTGGCAATGATATGTAGCTTCTACTCAGCCTCTGGTAGAATGCCTAGAACAAAGCAAGTGTTTAATACATGATAACTCTTGGAATTGGAATTGTAACTGGAAGACTGGGTCCCAGAGACTACCAAGTGGTCCAAGGTCACCCAGCTTTGTCCTTGGTTTGCTTGTCTCCCCCAGTATTCTTTTTACTGCACTATGCTGATGGATAATAGAAATTATACACAGACATGTTTCTCACGTACATATAACAAATTAAATAGAAGTTGCCAGATGTTTCCGTTTCACAGAAGAATGAAGTTAATGGATGTATATCAGGGCTCAAACTTAAGATTTAAGGAGAGATTGCTGAAAGCTGTCTAGCTTGGTATTTCAGCATTCCAGTGCAGCCCAAGCCATTTGGTCACATCTGGTCTCCATCAGGCCTGAAGTGTTACATAAATACACGCCTGGTTTATAGGGTGAGGATGCCCTACTGAGACAGCCCAGGATTTGTTCTGCGTAAGCCCTGTAGGGGGTCCTGAAGGCGGCCTCACAGCCCTAGGCAACACCCTCTCAAGGGACAGAGCTCTCTGTTCCCCAGTGCAGCTGGGGCAGGGACAGCACACAACTGAGTCCATCCATTCCACCTGCCCTCCCTCATGTCAAACACACCTGAAGTTCAGCCTTTTGATAGAAAGCTCTGGGTCCAGACAGCTGCTGGAGCTCAGTTCTGAACTTAGAGAAAAACAAAATGCTTCAATGATCCTGTGGGCTCCATCCGTCCATCCATCCACCCACCCATCTATCCATCCATCCACGCCCATTCCATCTACTTATTCAATGAACATGAGCTCTTTCCATGTGCAAAGTATTATTCTAGGCACAGGGAATCCAGCAGCAAAGAAGTCAGACATGGGACTGACCCTTGTGCCCAATTCCAGAGTGAAAAACCCACATTAAGTCATTGCACAATTATTCATTGGCCAGGATGATAAATTCCCAGAAGGGGAATTACAGAGTGTAATGTGAGATGCCTCCTAACTGAGAGGCCAGAAAAGGCTTCCATGAGCACAGAGGACGTGCAGTAGGGCAGCCTCGAAGCCCAGGCTGCAGTCCCTGGACCCACTCTGGCCACTTGGTTTTTGCAAGGTTCCTTTTGTTTTCTCCAGTCCTGCTGGTTTGACTGTTAATTCTTTTCTCAAGAGCCTCCCAAACAAGGCTATCCTTTCTCTAGGCAAAACTATTAAAATGATCCTGGTATCAATTTTCCCAAGCAATCTAACTAAAGGGTTGAATTTCATAAAAGCAAAGTCCCTTATATCACAGTGAAGGAAGAAGGAAAAGTAAGGATTCCGGTACATCACTGCCCAAGGCAGGAGTCCTTTGTCCTGATGTCTCTTAAGCCCCTGCTGAAGGCATGAGGACCATAGCCTCAGCACTGTGTGTGTTTTGCTTTTTTTTTTTTTTTTTAACATCTTTGTTGGAGTATAATTGCTTTACAATTGTGTGTTAGTTTCTGCTTTATAACAAAGTGAATCAGTTATATATATACATATATCCCCATATCTCTTCCCTCTTGCGTCTCCCTCCCTCCCACCCTCCCTATCCCACCCCTCTAGGTGGTCACAAAGCACCGAGCTGATTTCCCTGTGCTATGCGGCTGCTTCCCACTAGCTATCTGTTTTACATTTGGTAGTGTATATATGTCCATGCCACTCTCTCGCTTCGTCCCAGCTTATCCTTCCCACGGCCCGTGTCCTCAAGTCCATTCTCTAGTAGGTCTGCATCTTTATTCCCATCTTGCCCCTAGGTTCTTCATGACCATTATTATTATTATTATTTATTTAGATTCCATATATATATGTGTTAACATACGGTATTTGTTTTTCTCTTTCTGACTTACTTCACTCTGAATGACAGACTCTAGGATATGACCCAGCAATCCCACTACTGGGTATATACCCTGAGAAAACCATAATTCAAAAAGAGTCATGTACCGCAATGTTCATTGCAGCACTATTTACAATAGCCAGGACATGGAACCCCTCTGTTTTATGCCCCTGCTTGGCAAACCTGATCCAGATAAGCCACAGAGGAAAAGACGTCTCCCTGTTCCTTGTTGGGAGGGGGAGGGCATGGTGAGAAGCAGAGCCACTTCTCGCACACACACACCCGAGGTCCTGTTGCTCATGTCCAGTGGCCTGAGTATCGCCAGGCAGGGCTCAGCCCTCTTCTTAGATGATTGGCTGTAATTATACATTGGAGGTAATAGCACTGGCCTTGTTTCTTCTCTCTGTAGCTTTGCCTGGATCTTCAAGAAAGGGAGCCTCTGGTTTTGTGCTACAGTGTAATTTCTTCGTTGGGAAAGGGTTCTTCGGCTACTACCAAACTGGTTACCTATACTCTGGCCACTCATTTCCTCGTGCACAGAATAGCAATTACACAGCCTGAGGGCGGCTGCTGGTGGGTTTATTCTTCTTTGTGACATGCATTTTGTGAGACAGAGGAGAGGTCCTCTGTCTTCTGAAGGCAACTCTTTTTTTTTTTTTTTTTTTTTTTTTTTTTATTTTTTTTTAAATTTATTTATTTATTTATTTATTTATGGCTGTGTTGGGTCTTCGTTTCTGTGCGAGGGCTTTCTCTAGTTGTGGCAAGTGGGGGCCACTCTTCATTGCGGTGCGCGGGCCTCTCACTGTCGCGGCCTCTCTTGTTGCGGAGCACAGGCTCCAGACGCGCAGGCTCAGTAGTTGTGGCTCACGGGCTTAGTTGCTCCGCGGCATGTGGGATCTTCCCAGACCAGGGCTCGAACCCGTGTCCCCTGCATTGGCAGGCGGATTCTTAACCACTGCGCCACCAGGGAAGCCCTGAAGGCAACTCTTAAAATAAATACACCAGACTCCTCCCACGATTATCTGCACGGGAAGAAGGAAGCCACTGTGTCTAACATGCCTTGGAGCCTCAGTCAGTGGTGCACACAGGGAAAGATACGAAGGAGCAAGGGAAGGTGGTGGAAACATTGGAGTTTGTTCCCAGCTGAGGTATGCTCAGGACCTCACTCCCTGCAGGCAGAGCCAGGGACAAAGCTGTGCCCCCAGTTTTTTTTAGAGGTTAACAAGCAGTGGTTTTCATCCAAGATTCATGACAAGACACTAGTGTGCATGAAGGTATTTGCAGGACAAAGAGCCTCAGCACATGTGCTGTGCCAGATATTGATGGATGGATCCTGAGGTCTTTGCAAGACACTGCATAAGGAAAGAGAAGTGAGGTGTTCTTGAGAATCGGAGCTGGGAGGCACCTTTGACACTCAAGCCTTAATTTAGGGGGAGAGAGCTGCATCGTCCAATGTGAGCAAACCCCACCCCTGTGCCCCACCCCTCCCAGCACCTCTTTAGCTGGGGGCAGTGAAGGTGATTCCACAACTCAACCCCGTGCTTCTCTGAGACCATGAAACAAGGAACTTTCACTCGGGGTTTGAAATCTGAGAGCCGGAAAGGACCTTGTGCTTTCTCCTCATAGCGAGATGGCGCACATACAGAGAGGTTGCCAAGGTGCCCTCATTGGGCCCCGCCTCTGGGATGTGGGCTTGGTTGTGTTTGCTCTGTTGTGTGTGGGTGACCAGGGCTGGAATGCGGTTCCCCTGTAGTTGTCAGGATTGGTGCTTCTCTAGTGCCTGTTCTGTAAAGCCTTGTGCTAAAGGTGAGTGATCACAAACAAAGTGAGACTCGGACAGGGCCTGCTCCCAAAACCTCCTTCCCAGCTCTGTCTTCTCCTAAACCAAACCTGCAGCTTTAGTGAAAGCTATCTTTTAACCTGTAAGCTCTCTCATGAGCTCTCATTATCCTTCCTCCTCATCCTTCCTCTGCCTTTCTCTCTCTCCATCTCCATGGTCCATAATTCTCAAAATTCTTGACATTCTGTAGCCTTTCTAAAATTTCCAAGGATTTGCATTAAATGCAGCCTCAGTATTTCCTTCATTAACTTGGGTTCCATCTCTACGTTAAAATGGCCAACGATTTCTCCAATTGACAAAGAAAAAGCGGATAAAGGAGCTGCTTAAACCCAGCCAGTGTAGTTTTGTATCTAGATACTGTCAACTTTAAAGTTTGTTTTTCAGGGTAACATTTTGGTTTGCTTTCTACACTTAATATCCTCTCCAAGTCATTTTGATCAACTCTGACTCGTAGATCACGTCCTAATTTTACTGAACCGCTGTTTCCCCATTGGTTCAGTTGATGAGCCCGTGGGGATTTCTCAGAGTGCAGCATTCAGACCTGAGTGTTCAGTTGTCTTTACCAGAAAACAGACTTGATTATACTGAAAGCACATGTGCATACCCATCAAGGTTCTCCCACTTGCTCGACCTATGGGACGGCCCAGGGAGCAGTGGGAAAGAGAAAAAAAAGAAAAACAAACCTGGGGCTTAATCCGGAGACTCAGGCAGGGAAATATGATGATGCCAAAGGATGTGACAAGTGAGTCTTAGAAGGTAACCTCACAGAGAGGTGCAAGGCTTTGTGTCTATGTGGGACTCCAAACAAGTTTTACAACAGTTATGTTTGAACCCCAATAAGCAGCTTGGGCAGTGGATCATGACTTTTGAGTTTCATGGATCAGCAATTCTTTTTTCAGTTTTATTGAAATGTAATTGACATACAGTACTGTATAAGTTTAAAGTGTACAGCATAATGACTTGGCTTACATATATTGTGAAATTATTTCCACCTAAGTTTAGTGACGATGGATCAACAATATTTTAAAAAGAAATTCATTGGGACTTCCCTCACGGCGCAGTGGTTAAGAATCCGCCTGCCAATGCAGGGGACATGGGTTCGAGCCCTGGTCTGGGAAGATCCCACATGACTTGGAGCAACTAAGCCCGTGTGCCACAACTACTGAGCCTGCGCTCTAGAGCCCGCGAGCCACAGCTACTGAAGCCTGCGCACTGCAACGAAGAGTAGCCCCCACTCGCTGGAACTAGAGAAAGCCCACACACAACAACGAAGACCTAACGCAGCCAAAAATAAAATAAAATAAAAAAAATTTTACAAAAGTTCAAGCAACAAAACTGCTATTTATTATCATCCTCAATTCCTAAGAGAAGACAGTTTAACATGCCAAAATGTAGGAAGTGCATAATTTCAGAATGATAAACAGTCTTTAAATAGATAAATTTGTCTTTTTGAAAAACTAATACATTGTCCATATTTTTCTGGTTTTATTATGAACTCATAGAGGGTCATTGCTGACCACAACTGGTCCTGTACTGGATCATTGGCCTAGAGCAATGAGGGGTCTCAACTTCAGTGCTAATGCCAGTCAATGGTTCATTACTGATTGGAACACCATGTTGGAAAGGATTCTGATGTGGGGTTCAGGCTCTACCATTATTAATTAGCATCATATGACATGGGCATTACAGTGATTTTGAAATATGTTCACAAATCCTTTGCATTCCTCTCAGTGAAAGGTGGAGCCCCCTTGAATGCCAGCCAGCCTCAGCAACTTACTTCTGACAAATAGAATGTGATTTTTGAACACTCACACTTGGAACCCAGCCACCATTGTGTGAGGAAGCCCACAGCACACGAGGAGGCTGTGTTCTAACCTATAGCCCTGGCTGAGGTTCTAGCCAACAGCCAAAACCACCCACTGGCCACGGGAGTGAGAAGCTTGCAGATAATTCCAGCAGCCAGCACCAAGCTGCCCCAGCCGAAAACAAGTGAAGCATAGATAAGCTTCCCTGCTCATATTGCAGATTTGTGAGTGAAAAAAATGTCAGTGTTTCAAGTCACTAGTTTTGGGGGTGGTTAGTTATGCAGCAGTAGAGAACCAGAACAATCACAGGATGAAAAGCAGTAGAAAATACTTACCATCCTTATTCTAGAGCACCTGAAATTAAAAACAAACAAACAGTCTAAGTTACTTTTCTTCTGTTAATCTATTCCTGTTTTCAGTTGGAAATTTACAATTTAAATGTGCCTTACTTATGTCCATGAAAAAAGGCCAAGGTCATATTGATTTCAGTAGGTTACACTCAAATTGACCAATGCTCTGTGTTGAGTTCAACTTCTGCCAACCTCTCTGAAAAATTGTGCAGGGTGACCATGGCAACCTCAACGTGCTCTGGAGACAGAGGAGAAGAGAGATCAGGAGGTGGGACCTCTCGGGGCCCTTGTCCGCTTACCAACACCCTCCACGTCAGAGGTTGTCACCAGCAACTGCATTCTGCTTCCCAGTGGGTTTGACCAGGAGAATCCAGCACGAGATTAAATTGGGGCCTGAGAATTTCAGAATTCAGAAGAGAGGAGTCCTACATCCAAACACCCAGGGAAGAGCTCCCAGGCCAACCTTTCAGACAGTTTTAACGGCTCTTTCCTGCGGTTCAGCCATTACTCAGACTTTCCCTCTCTCCAATGACACGTACTGACAAGTGTGAAATGTACCATGTGTGATTATTCCTCTGTGTGTGTGTGTGTGCATGCACATGCACATGTGTGTGTATCTGGTCAAGCTGGTACGCTCATTAGGTGCTGAGTGTATAATGACGGAGGTCCAGTCTTTTAGGACTCAGAGCGGACATTCTCAGACATAAATGGCCTAATATGAGTGCAACATAGTGAAAACAGGTAAGTGGCTGAGGACAGCATTCTGCCGAGCACATGTTTAGTGCTCCTTTCTTACAGATGAGCTAAGTGAGCCAGGAGGAGGCACCAGGGAAGCTGGGGGGCTCTGGCTGGGATGCCCACCTGCGCAAGAGCACAGAGGCTGGGAGCAGCTCTTTATGGCCAGGAGCAGGGACCCCCACGGCCTGCAGCCCATCATGCAGAGACCACGCTGAGAGGGGAAGGGTTAGGAGAATTGCTCAGCCCTGGACAGTGCAGGTTGCAGGATGAGGCTGCAAGGACTGGAAAGAGGGGCTCACTGAGTCCCCGGGGGCATCCTGCTGGAGGTCCCACTCCCACACTAAGATTTAAAGAGAAGAGGGGCTGACAGCCTGCAAAAGGAAGACCACAAATCCACAAAGCATTTGGTCATGGATGGATGTTGAAACCTCTTAGTGCAGCTTTCAAAGCCCTCCTGACCTGAGCCTGTGTCCCCACCTCCACCCCATGGCTGGAGTGGACCGGCCCCCTGAGCTTCCACCTTCGCCCCTGCGGCCTCTCATTCACCATCATGCCATCCACCTGTGCGGCAGCCCGCAAGGATGATTTGTTAGGAGTGTCCTCCCCTGGGAGCAATGCCACAAGGCAGCCTTGGGTGGGGAGGATGGAGCAGACACCCAAGGGCCCTAGCTCACTCCAGTACCTTCCCCTGTGGTCCCTTCCCCCTTCTGATCATGTTAGGGTCTGTGGTGACACTGTCCTCTGACCCTCTTCCTTCCTCTCCACACCTAATTCTTAATCATGCTCTGGTCTGAGGTCCAAGGTCACTTCTCGAGGAATGCCCTCCTGGACCCCCAGGTACAGGTATGCACAGTACCTTGTACCTCATACACATCCCAATTTAAATTATAGTTTTACAGTCAATGTTACATTTACTCATTCCCTGTTGAGGTCTAAGTTTTAAGAAGAGTGCCTGGTGCCCAAGAGGAACCCAGTCCAGAGTGTGCAACTATGTGCCCATGTAGCACTCTTGCAGAGCACTCTTGCACCTGGGTGAGAGTTGGGGTGTCTTGATCTCGTGCACATGGGCCTCTTGCACATTCACTCACTGAGGACTGAATAAATGGTGTCCCAGCTTCGATGGCTGCAAAAGAGACAACGTCCTTCATCCCGTGGATCTGCCCTCTAAACACTAGACAGGGCTAGAGGAAAGCTGGTCTCTTCTCCCCTTGACATCACCTGGGGCAGCTCCAGGCTAGGGACAGAATTGAGGCTCATGTCCATGACCTGGGCTGTCAGTCAGGACTACCCACATGTGCCCTGAGCTTCTTCACTCCATGGCTGCAGGGTTTCCCAATGTGAGTGAGGGGGGAGAGAGAGAGAGAGAGAGAAAGAGACAGAGGCAGAGTCGGACTTTGGAAATCAGAGCATCTCTTTCTCTGTATTCTGCCCCTGATGCAGTTACCAAGATCTGCCCAGGTTCAAGGAAAACAGGGAGGTTCAAGGGAATGTAGACTCCATCTCTCTTTTTTACACTGTGGTAAAATACACATAACATAAACTTTACTATCATAAACATTCTGTGTACGGTTCAGTGGCATTAAGTACATTCACACTGTTGTGCAACCATCACCACCATCCATCTCTAGAACTCTTTTCATTTTCCCAAAAAGAAACTCCACACCCAATAAACTCCTCCTTGGGCCTCACCTTTGCTGGGAGCAGTGAGGTTCTGGAAGCATGAATGGGACTGAACTGGAAGTACCACTGTGACCATTTTTGAGAAATACTATCTGCTTCAAATTATCCAGATTTCGAGATGCAGTCAGGAACCATAAATAAAATAGGCTCATTGCATTTCCCCCTGTCAGCCTTGCCCTACTAAATGAAGAGGTGAGGTCCATGGCTTTCTCTTTCTCAGTACCCAATACTCTCATGCTCTTAGTATCTCGGATGGCCAGTCTTTTCATCTTTAGAAAGAGAAGAAAATTTATATGCTTGCCTTTCAGTTATAAAATTCTATGGTTCTCTATCTCCATCCCATCTAAAACTGCAACAAATTCTCGAAGTATGTTTTGTGCTTTAATTTTTTTAATCCTGGAACATGACGTCTTTCTCTCATTAAGGACCCTTTTCAGATATTGTTTTCATTAAAATGCTTAGAGCAGAGATTCACTGGGCAGTGAAGTGTGGGCTTCTGAAAGCCGCTGTGCTCATTTGTTATGTTTGGCTGTGCAATGTCAACTCCCCTATCTGGGTTAACAGGGGCAAGATGGGTGCCACCAAGAGCCTCAGCACTGAAAGTTTTGCTGTGGCCTTAGCCTTCTCCTTCAGACAGAGCTACAAGCAGGAGACAGATATAAAGGAGAGAAGGTTCCCAAGATGAAGAGGCCATAGGGCCCACATCATTCACTGACCTAGTGATACATCAGTCTTCTTTTAGGAGCAGCTGATTGGCAAATGCACACATCCCTCTGCTTTTAGGTTTGATTATCACTTCAGGGGCCAAAATTCATATGAAAATATCATCTTTCAGAAATAAATATGAAGCTTCTTTTAAAACAAGTCAATCACACTTTCAAACCTTTAAAATCTGAAAAATAGCATTATGTGTGAAGAGGTGAAATATGTTGAATGGATTTATTATTTCTGAAATAAATATATTTCCGTGCTGAAAGCAACCCAGATAGAGGTTTCCACACAAAATTCAAAATAGAAGCGGAAAGGTTCTGAAGCAGCTTTGAAAATGTTATCACATTAAAAATTGTGGGTCGACCTTTCTGTGAAACTGATTTTCTTTGAAAGGGAAAATATGACTTTCCTTAAAAGTTTATTATTTTTCGTACTCAGTCAGAGTCCCCATGACCCAGCATCCTGTCCTGCATTTATTTTTTTAAAGAGAGACCTCAGTCCATCTGGGAATTAAAGCAGAGTAGCTGACGCGAGCCAGGAGAGAACAGATTTATTACAGGCTTCGTTATTTCTGCTTTATGGGAAACCCCCCTCTACTGTAACTTCAGAGTAAGGAAGATGGATGAAGAGCCTTGTGGAAAAGATACACACTTCCCAAGGAAGGGACAGTATTTGGAATGCCTTATTCTAGAACTGGCGTCTCCTGATGAACCCCATTCCCACCTGCTTTAGATGCTGTGAGGTGAAGAAACTCCTGCCGTACCTGTTGAATTCTGTGACACTCTGCAGGGAAACTTTGCTTCAAGGAACTGGACCAGCCCTCAGGCAGTCACTGCATCTAAATTATAAACCAACTAAATGATGTATGTCAAGCCGCTCACCAGTCAGCGCGCACACACCCCTGGTTTAAGCCGGCTCTCTGTGAACCTGCCTGGGGTCTGTGTAGTAAGAGTGAGGCCCCATTCAAGTTCCCAGTACCCACGCCTTTGGGCTTGGATGGCTGGTAAAAGGTCGACGTTCAAAAGTCCCCCTGGATCCTGAAACATAAACACTGCATAATAAGAATTTTTTTAAAAAAAAAAGATGGTTTCCATCATTTTCCCAGCTGTCTGAGTTAATGGGTTGCTTCTCTGAGAACCAGAGAGATTAGCCATAAGAGGAGATACAGATGGCCAAGTGTGACCCCCAGGGGACACGGCGCTGGGCCTTTTGGCACAGCTGTTTCCTGATTCACTTTTCTTCTTCAGTAAACACTTTTGTGAGCTGCTTGGTTTGGAAGCAGAGCTGGACTGTCGGAAACCCTTTGATGTGCAGGGAGAATGAAGCTGAACTTGGGTTTCAGCGACTGCAGAATCTAGGTCGAGGAACTTCTCCAACCCTCTGGAGCTTGAGGATTGAAGAGCTGAAAGCAGGACTTCGGCTGTGAACAGGGGCTGGGATTTTGTGTGGGAAGGCCCCAAACCCTGTGCCTCTAGCCCACCTCATCCTCTGCCAGATAATGTTTGTCTGAAAGAATAAGTGGTTTATCTGGGACCGGTATTAATGGAAACATTTCCATTTTGGGTTTCCATAATTATAGGTCAGGCTTTCCTTGTAATCTCTCTGTTGAAATATTCCCACGCAGGGATTGAAATCTAAACCTGAAAAAGGGACCTCGGAAGTGCCTGGGAACCAGAACTTGTGACAGGAGTGAAATGGATGTGTCTCTATGCAGCCCCCTGTGTTGGAAGCATGTGCTGGGAAATGGAAAGCAGTCCTAGTGAAATAGCCACTCTGGGTGAGGTTAGAATCCAGGCTGGGAGAGGAGCCCCGTCTGCAAGTCTGATTTAGGTGTTATCACGGTGCATTTCACGTTAAGGTGGCATCAGGGTAGGAGCAAGGGCAGGCTTGGGCCTCAAGGCTGCCTGGCCAGGAACTAACTGAATTAGTTACCCCTGCATCTGAGTGCTGGGTCCGTGCCCGTAAACTGTTTGTGGGGTGGTGATACTTCCCTGATTGCACGCCGGTACACAGAGCCCCATAAGCAAGTACTGTGCCCCCAGTCAATGGTGGTTCCCTTTCTGCAGTTTCCATCGCCTGTATCTGACTCTGGGTGTCCGATATAACTTTGCATAAACACACAGAAAGCAGAACACAATTTCCTGCTATTTTGCCTTCTTGCTATATCATTGTCTCAGAAGCATTTTTCTTTTCCTGAATCTGCTACAAAAGATCAATGAACCCATTCTCATATCTAGGGAATCCAGCACCTCTGCCAGCCCAGAGGAATGGAGATTTATTCTGCTTTCCGGGAGTCAGGGTCCGGAGACCTCTTGTGGCAAGCAGCCTAGAGCCTTAGCGGTACCAGGCAGGTAGAAAGTGATGCCCATAGGCACCAACCTCTGCAGGCCACAAAGCAGAGCATTCGCAAGCCTGAGGACCTTTCAGGTTGGATGCTTTCAGGTTACATGCTGTGATCCCAACACTTTCCCGTCACTTATGCAGAAAATGAGGTTTAAAGACTTGATTTGACCACGTGAAAGAAGCAGCTGCAAAGCCCTTCCCAAATGCTCTCTCTCTCACCTCCACGCCCCACTGCACATTCCAATCTTGACATTCTGCATGGAAGGCCTTGAAGGCAGCCCCCACCCTCCCACCCACCCTGTCCTTTGCCCTGGTGAATGGGACTGGAAACCAGGAAAGTGCTCTGGTTCTCCCCTCACAGAAATAACGGGAGTTATTTTAGCAGAGGGTGAGGAAGAAGAGAGTACTGTACTGCCCCTGACTTCCTTGTCCATAAGCATGGTCTTTGGTCTCAACGCACAGTCCCCACCATGCCTGTGTGAAATGCCAACGCAGGTGTGGAAGGCAGCGCCAACACTGGCATCTCTGCAACACTGGCCCCTACCTTGTGTGTGGTTTGTAGGTAACCCCAGTACCTGCCTGGATCGGCCAATGGACGGGGGGAGGAGTAGGACCCTATTCGGGGCAGCCCCAAGGTCTGTAGAAGTGATAAACCAGATTCATCTGGGAAAGCAGTTGCCCATACAAACTTAATACTGATTCAAACGTTAATTCTGCCAAAATAATTCTAAAGAATAAACAAATGGGAAAACTTGGTGCCGCTGCCCTATAAACTCTAAGCTTCCTGTCCTTGACAAGTTGTAAAACACCAAAGGAAGCTTAATTCAACAATTTATAGTCATTTTCAGAACAGATAAAATTCCTTTTCAATGAAACTTATGGGATATGAGATTTTTCGGAAAACTTTTAATTTTGAAATAGTTATAGCTTCACAGGAAGTTACAAAAACAGGAGAGAGATGCCCCATGTACCCTTCACCCAGGTTCCCTTGAAGGATACATCTTATGAAACTACAGTTCGGCATCAAAACCAGTAAACTGACATCGGTACCGTGTACAAGCGCAGCTCGATGTCATTTTATCACCTGTGCAGATTCCGGTAGCCTCCACCACAATGGAGGTGCAGGCTGCTCTTTCCTCCTGCTGCTCCTATAGTCATACCCACCCCTTTCGCACCCACACAGCATCCTAGCACCTGACACCACACACCTGTTCTCGGTCTCTGTAATTGTGTCATTTTGAAATGCCTTATAAATAGAATGATACAGTATTGATCTTTTGCTCAGAGATCCCTCTGCATTGTGTATCAATAGTTCATTGCTTTTTACTGCTGAGTCGTATTCCATGGTAGCAAAGTGCCACAATTGTTTAAATATCACCTTCTGAGGGTTTTTTTTCCCCAGTTTTTGGATATCACAAATAAAGCTGCTATGAACATTCGTACAGAAGTTTCTGTGTGGAATTTTTATTTTTCTGGGATCAATGCCCAGAAGTGGGACTGCTGGGTTGTATGTTACGTGTACGTTTAGGTTTTTAAGAAAGTGCCATACTGTTTCCAAGGTGGCTGCACCTCACACCAGCAACGTATGGGAGATCCAGTTTCTCCCCATCCTTGCCAGCACTTTGTGTTGTTACTAATTTTTATTCTAGCTGTTGTAATAGGTGATACATATATAAAAAATATAATATATTTACATATATATTATATGAGATATATGTTAAATATATTTATATATTATATATATAAAATCATGTGCTTCTTTGCCATCTGTATCTTCCTCAGTGAAATGTCTGTTCACGCCTTTTGCTCATATTTTATTGTATTGTTTGCTTTTGTTTTTAATGTTGAATTTTAAGAGTTCTATGAATTTTCTATGTACAAATCCTTTGTCAGATGTGTGCTTTGCAATTATCTGCCCCAGTCTGTAAGTTGTCTTTTCATCCTCTTCATCTGGGCTTTCTCAGACCAAGAGTCCTTAGTGTTGATAAGATCATATTTACTGAGTTTTTCTCTGATGGATCATGCTTTTGGTGTCATGTCCATTCACCTCCCCTGAGCCTTGAAGATTTTCTCCTATGTTTTCTTCTAAAAGTTTTATAGCTTTATGTTTTACATATAAACCTATTATCCATTTTGAGTTAAGGTGTGTATAACACGAGAGGTTTAGATCAAAATCTTTTGGGTTTTTTTTTTTGGCCTATGAGTGTCCAATTACTCCAGCACCACTTGTTGAAAAGACTGGAATACAAACTTTTTAAAAAATTGTTTTAATTTATCATTTATATATGAATATAGATGTGAAATTCCATTTCTTTGATGTAGGTTTTGACAGTGAAAGTCCCCTTTGGGAAGGTTTTGGACCCCAAAATGCAGACACAATTTCTCATGCCTATGCTTCCTCAAGAATGGTGTCTTACCCTGGGGTCTCTCTTTGGTGGGTGGGCAGGTTCCCTGTTGTGGGCAAAATGTTAGTGGGATGGTTGTCTTTTGCTGGGTGATGCCAGAATGAAAGCTCTCCCTATGCTCAATGCTACCATCACTCAACCAGCTACTTCAACTAACACAGGACCCAGAGTGGGTGCACATACGGCATGTCTGTGTTTAGAACACTGGGACCTTGTCTCCAGACAGTAAAAAATATTAATGAACACATTGAATGGATGAGTGACTGAATGGTAGCTAACTATTCAATTTTGTATGGATCATTTTCTAATACATGGCTTAAGTCTATGAGGCAGCAGTTTTCACTGCATTCTTTATAAGGAGATTGAACGAACTTTTCTCTCTCACCATCAAAACAAGAATGCTTTTTTGTTCCTATTTGGAGGTACTGGTTTCTGGGTGTTCATTTTATGTTCGGGCTTGGTCTATATTGAAAGTAATGAGAATGGGAACTTTCGTTTCCCTGTTCTCTCAGGCTCTCCAGGGCTCTTACCTGTTAAGGTGAAGTTCTGTTTACTTGTCAGCCACACCAGGGGTACATATTGATCTGATTACTCCATCCAGTTATTTTGTTCTCACATTTCTGCCCTTTTGGAGGTGAAGTCTTCTTTTGGGAGCTGGGGTAGACGAGCTTCAAGGTGGAGTGCTGGTGGCAGCAAGGAGACAATTCCCGTGGCTGCTTGGTCCGTACCTGTATACAGCCTCTCACCTCCATCTGATCTCCACCTTAGGCCACAGTGGGACATGCAGGCAGGGAAGACTTGGAGTGCCGTGCCTGATGTGGGGCGTGGGCTGAGGTGTAAGACATTAGAAAGGACCCTCTGGAGGACACTAATGCTGGCTGCTTTTCAGCAAATCACTCAGTAAATATTCAGAGTATGCCTGCACTCTGCGATTCCATCATAAGAAATATCCACTGGGAGGATATTAAAAGAATAGTGTGAAGCCTCACCTCATTCTACCTACCTGCCCAGTGCTCACTAAAGCCGTTGAATAACGTGAGTGCCTGCTCTTCATCTGGACTGCGTGGAACGCAAGGACACTGCCAAGAGGCTTGTTCTCCACAACCTTAACACCTAACAGAGTACTAAGAATCCAGAGGACCATCAATGAATGATTCTTAATTAAAAAAAAAAGTAGCAGGGGGTGTGGTGGTGGTGGTGTGATGAATTGGGAGATTGGGATTGACATATATATATATACTAATATGTATAAAATGGAAAACTAATAAGAACCTGCTGTATAAAAAAATAAATTAAATTAAATTAAAAAATTCAAAAAAACAAAGTCTACCAAAACAAGTGGTATAAGTAAATACTGCAATATTTTAGAGAAGGGAGAGATGTTTTTGGTGCAATATGGGCAGGAAACCTTTTCCAGATCAGGGACACGTATATGGGACCTTGAAGGGAGTGTGTAAATTAAGTGGTGAGTCCCTCTTTCCTTGTTACCCTTGCAAGTCTCCAGAAACCTCTCCATAATGTTGGCCCTGGATTACCACTCTATGTGAGCCAGCACTCAAGGGTTAAACAGCAGAGAGCCTGATTATGTGAAATGAGTTCCAGATTTAGGACAGAATCTGAATTGATACATCCCATGCTCTATTCCCTGGGAAAATAAAGAGAAAAAAGGTGAAACCCATCTGGTGGTGCTGGGGAAAGTTCCCTCAGAGAGAGGCCAGCACCAGGGAGGGGGTGGGGGTTGGGCAAGGAAGTCATTTCCATGACATTTCAAGCTTGTAGTTCCAAATCTACAGCAGATGGAGATTCTTAGGTTGCATTTCTGAGCCAGATTATAAACAGCACTAATCAGCTCAAGGTAGCCTTGGCATTTCCTGAAAACTCCATGACAGCCTAACTGGGGGCCTTCAACATTCCACTGCAAAGAGCTGCATCAGACCCTGCTATTCAGAGCAATTAAAATTAAAAGGCAAGATTGGAAGAGAAGATTAAAATGATCTAACTTTTGCTGTTTGAGAAACTCCCTTCAAATTCAACAATTCTAGGTAGGTTGAAAGTAAAAGAATGGAAAAAGACATACCATGAGAATATCAATGAAAAAAAGCCATGAGTGGCTAGATTAATATCCAATAAAGTAGATTCCAGAGCAAAGAAAATAACTAAAGACAAAGGGGGACATTACATAAAGATAAAAGGAAGATATCATAATTCTAAATGTGTACACAAAAAACAATAGAGCTTCAAAATACATGAAGCAAAACCTGATAGAACTGAAAGGAGAAATAGATAAATCCACAATAATGATTGGAAACTTCAACGTCCACATCTTACCAACTAATAGAACTACTGCAGAGAAAATCAGCAAGGAAATAGATATGAGAACAGAATCTAACAACAGGATCTAATTGGCATATATAGAAGACTCCAACCAACTGCAGCAGAATACACATTTTTTTTCAAGTGCTCATGAACTTTCACAAAGATAGAACACATCTTGGAACAAAAACAAATATCAAAACATTTAAAAGAATTGAAGTCATACAGAATGTATTATGTGGGCATAATGGAATCAAGCTAGAAATCAATAACACAGAGACAAAAGGAAAATCCCTAATCATATGGAAATAAAACAACATGCTTCTGCATGATCCATGGACTAAAGAGGGAGTCTCGAAGGACTCTTTTTAAAAACTAGAACCGAATGATGAATGAAATTTTTTAAAAATTATATGAAGGTCTTGCTCACCAACTGCCACACAGAGTGGGGTGTTGCTCCAGAACCTCGCTTCAGACAGCCGTGTGGCTGACAGGGTCTTGCTGCTCTGGCTGGGTTTCAGGCCTGAGCCTCTGAGGTGGGAGAGCCGAGTTCAGGACATTGGACCAACAGAGACCTGCTGGCCCCACGTAATATCAATCAGTGAGAGTTCTCCCAGAGATCTCTGTCTCACTGCTAAGACCCAGCTCCACTCAATGACCAGCAAGCTCCAGTGCTGGACACTGCATGCCAAAAAGTAGCAAGATGGGAACACACCCCACCCATTAGCAAAGAGGCTGCCTAAAATCATAATAAGTTCACAGACACCCCAAAACACACCACCGGATGTGGTCCTGCCCACCAGAAAGACAAGATCCAGCCTGACTGATTAAAACACAGGCACCAGTCCCCTCAACCAGGAAGCCTACACAACCCACTGAACCAACTTTACCACTGGGAGCAGACATCAAAAACATGCAACTGTGAAACTAGAACTATGAACATGCAGCCTGCGAAAAGGAGACCCCAAACATAGTAAGTTAAGCAAAATGAGAAGACAGAGAAATATGCAGCAGATGAAGGAGCAAGGTAAAAACCCATCAGACCAAACAAGTGAAGAGGAAATAGGCAGTCTACCTGAAAAAGAATTCAGAATAATGATAGTAAAGGTAATCCAAAATCATGGAAACAGAATGGAGAAAATACAAGAAAATACAAGAAACGTTTAAAAAGTACCAGAAAAACTAAAGACCAAACAAACAATGATGAACAATAGAGTAAATGAAATTAAAAATTCTCTAGGAGGAATCAATAGCAGAATAACTGAGGCAGAAGAACGGATAAGTGACCTGCAAGATAAAATAGTGGAAATAACTACTGCAGAGCAGAATAAAGAAAAAAGAATGGAAAGAATCGAGGATAGTCTCAGAGACCTCTGGGACAACATTAAATGCACCAACATTCGAATGAAAGGGGTGCCAGAAGAAGAAGAGAAAAAGAAAGGGACTGAGAAAATATTTGAAGAGATTATAGTTGAAAATTTCCCTAACATGGGAAAAGAAATAGTCACCCAAGTCCAGGAAGTGCAGAGAGTCCCATACAGAATAAATCCAAGGAGAAACACACCAAGACACATATTAATCAAATTGTCAAAAATTAAATACAAAGAAAAAATATTAAAAGCAGCAAGGGAAAAGCAACAAATAACACACAAGGGAATCCCCATAAGGTTAACAGATGATCTTTCAGCAGAAACTCTGCAAGCCAGAAAGGAGTGGCATGATATACTTAAAGTGATGAAAAGGAAGAACCTACAACCAAGATTACTTTACCCAGCAAGGATCTCATTCAGATTCAATGGAGGAATCAAAAGCTTTACAGAGAAGCAAAAGCTAAGAGAATTCAGCACCACCAAACCAGCTCTACAACAAATGCTAAAGGAACTTCCTTAAGTGGGAAACACAGAGAAGAAAAGGACCTACAAAAACAAACCGAAAACAATTAAGAAAATGGTCATAGGAACATACATATCAATCATTACCTTAAATGTAAATGGATTAAATGCTCCAACCAAAAAAGACACAGGCTTGCTGAATAGATACAAAAACAAGACCCATATATATGCTGTCTACAAGAGACCCACTTCAGGCCTAGGGACGCATACAGACTGAAAGTGAGGGGATAGAAAAAAGATATTCCATGCAAATGGAAATCAAAAGAAAGCTGGAGGAGCAATTCTCAAATCAGAAAAAATAGATTTTAAAATAAAGACTATTACAAGAGACAAAGAAGGTCACTACATAATGATCAAGGGATCAATCCAAGAAGAAGATATAACAATTGTAATATTTATGCACCCAACATAGAAACACCTCAATACATAAGGCAAATGCTAACAGCCATAAAAGGGGAAATCGACAGTAATACAATAATAATAGGGGATTTTAACACCTCACTTTCACAAATGGACAGATCATCCAAAATGAAAATAAATAAGGAAACACAAGCTTTAAATGACACATTAAACAAGATGGACTTAATTGATATTTATAGGACATTCCATTCAAAAACAACAGAATACACTTTCGTCTCAAGTGCTCGTGGAATATTCTCCAGGATAGATCATATCTTCAGTCACAAATGAAGCCTTGGTAAACTTAAGATAATTGAAATCGTAACAGGTATCTTTTCCGACTACAACACTATGAGACTAGGTATCAATTACAGGAAAAAAACTGTAAAAAATACAAACCCATGGAGGCTAAACAATACACTACTAAATAACCACAGATCACTGAAGAAATCAAAGAGGAAATAAAAAAATACCGAGAAACAAATGACAATGAAAACACGTTAACCCAAAACCTATTGGATGCAGCAAAAATAGTCCTAAGAAGGAAGTTTATAGCAATACAATCCTACTTCAAGAAACAAGAAAAATCTCAAATAAACACCTTAACCTTATACTTAAAGCAATTAGAGAAAGAAGAACAAAAAACACCCCAAAGTTAGCAGAAGGAAAGAAATCATAAAGATCAGATCAGATCAGAACAGAAATAAATGAAAAAGAAATGAAGGTAATGATAGCAAAGATCAATAAAACTAAAAGCTGGTTCTTTGAGAAGATAAACAAAATTGATAAACCATTAACCAGACTCATCAAGAAAAAAAGGGAGACGACTCAAATCCACAGAATTAGAAATTAAAAAGGGGAAGTAACAACTGACACTGCAGAAATACAAAAGATAATGAGAGATTATTACAAGCAACTCTATGCCAATAAAATGGACAACCTGGAAGAAATGGACAGATTCTTAGAAAAGCACAACCTTCTGAGACTGAAACAGGAAGAAGTAGAAAATATAAACAGACCAATCACAAGTACTGAAATTGGAACTGTGATTAAAAATCTTCCAACAAACAAAAGCCCAGGACCAGATAGCTTCACAGGCTAATTCTATCAAATATCTATAGAAGAGTTAATGCCTATCCTTCACAAGCTGTTCCAAAATAGAGTAAAGGGAGGAACACTCCCAAACACATTCTATGAGGTCACCATCACCCTGAAACCAAAACCAGAAAAAGATGTCACAAAAAAAGAAAACTGGAGACCAATATCACTGGTGACCATAGATGCAAAACTCCTCAACAAAATGCTAGCAAACAGAATCCAACAGCACATTAAAAGGATCACACACCACGATCAAGTGGGGTTTATCCCAGGAATGCAAGGATTCTTCAATAGATGCAAATCAATCAATGTGGTACACCATATTAACAAATTGAAGGAGAAAAACTATATGATAATCTCAATAGATGCAGAAAAAGCTTTCGACAAAATTCAACACCCATTTATGCTAAAAACGCCCCAGAAAGTAGGCATAGAGGGAACTTACCTCAGCATAATAAAGGCCATATATGACAAACCTACAGCCAACATCATTCTCAATGGTGAAAAACTGAAGCCATTTCCACTAAGATCAGGAACAAGACAAAGTTGCCCACTCTCACCACTATTATCCAACATAGTTTTGGAAGTTTTATCCACAGCAGTCAGAGAAGAAAAAGAAATAAAAGGAATCCAAATAGGAAAAGAAGAAGTAAAACTGTCACTGTTTGCAGATTAAATGATACTATACATAGAGAATCTTAAAGATGCCACCTGAAAACTACGAGAGCTAATCAATGAATTTGGTAAAGTAGCAGGATACAAAATTGATGCACAGAAATCTCTTGCATTCCTATACACTAATGATGAAATATCTGAAAGAGAATTTAAGGAAACAATCCCATTCACCACTGTAGCAAAAATAATAATATACTGACTTAAGGAGACTAAACCTACTTAAGGAGGGAAAAGACCTGTATGCAGAAACTATAAGATATTGATGAAAGAAATCAAAGACAACTCAAACAGATGGAGAGATATAGTGTGTTCTTGGATTGGAAGAATCAATATTGTGAAAATGACTATACTACCCAAAGCAATCTACAGATTCATTGCAATCCTTATCAAATTACCAATGGCATTTTTCACAAAACTAGAACAAAAAATTTTACAATTTATATGGAAACACAAAAGACCCCAAATAGCCAAACAATCTTGAGAAACAAAAATGGAGCTAGAGGAATCATGCTCCCTGACTTCAGACTATACTATAAAGCTACAGTAATCAAGACAGTATGTACTGGCACAAAAACAGAAATATAGATCAATGAAACAGGATAGAGAGCTCGGAGATAAACCCACACACCCATGGTCACCTAATCTATGACAAAGGAGGCAAGAATATACAATGGAGAAAAGACAGCTCTTCAATAAGTGGTGCTGCGAAAACTGGACAGTTACATGTAAAAGAATGAAATTAGAACACTCCCTAATACCATACACAAAAATAAACTCAAAATGGATTAAAGACCTAAATGTAAGGCCAGACACCATCAAACTCGTAAAGGAAAACATAGGCAGAGCACACTATGACATAAATCACAGCAAGATCGTTTTTGACCCACCTCCTAGAGAAATGGAAATAAAAACAAAAATAAACAAATGGGACCTAATGAAATGTAAAAGCTTTTGCACAGCATAGGAAACCATAAACAAGATGAAAAGACAACCCTCAGAATGGGAGAAAATATTTGCAAATGAAGCAACAGACAAAGGAATAATCTCCAAAATATACAAGCAGCTCATGCAGCTCAATATCAAAAAAAAACCAACCCAATCCAAAAATGGGCAGAAGACCTAAATAGACATTTCTCCAAAGAAATACAGATTGCCAACAAACACAAGAAAGGATGCTCAACATCACTAATCATTAGAGAAATGCAAATCAAAACTACAATGAGGTATCACCTCACACCGGTCAGAATGGCAATCATAAAAATATCTAGAAAAAATAAATGCTGGAGAGGGTGTGGAGAAAAGGGAACCCTCTTGCCCTGTTGGTGGAAATGTAAATTGATACAGCCACTATGGAGAACAATATGGAGATTCTTTAAAAAACTATAAATAGAACTATGATACGACCCAGCAATCCCACTACTGGGCATATACCCAGAGAAAACCATAATTCAAAAAGACACATGCACCCCAATGTTCATTGCAGCACTATTGACAAGCCAGGTCATGGAAGCAACCTAAGCATCCATTGACAGATGAATGGATAAAGAAGATGTGTCACCTATATACAATGGAATATTACTCAGCCATAAAAAGAAACGAAATTGAGTTATCTGTAGTTGCGTGGATGGACCTAGAGTCTGTCATACAGAGTGAAGTAAGTCAGAAAGAGAAAAACAAATACCGTATGCTAACACATATATATGGAATCTAAAAAAAAAAAAAAAGAAGTTTCTGAAGAACCTAGGGGCAGGACAGGAATAAAGACGCAGACCTAGAGAACGGACTTGAGGACACGGGGAAGGGGAAGGTTAAGCTGGGACCAAGTGAGAGAGTGGCATGGACATATATACACTACCAAATGTAAAATAGATAGCTAGTGGAAAGCAGCCTCATAGTACAGGGAGATCAGCTCGGTGCTTTGTGACCACCTAGAGGCGTTTGATAGGGAGGGTGGGAGGGAGATGCAAGAGGAAGGGGATATGGGGATATATGTGTACATATAGCTGATTCACTTTTTTATTCAGCAGAAACTAACACAACATTGTAAAGCAATTATACTCCAATAAAGATGTTAAAAAAATAAATTAATTTTCAAAATATATGAAAATCTGTAGGATGTGACTAAAGCAGTGTTGAGAGGAAATTTTTAGCACTAAATGCTTACGTTAGAGAAGAGAAAAAGTCCCATATTTAAATGTAAGCTCATACCTCAAGAAACTGAAAAAGAAGAGCAAGATGAACTGAAAGCAAGCAGAAGGGAGGAAATAATAAAGTTCAGAGCAGAAACCACTGAAATTGAAAATAGGAAAACAATAGAGAAAACTAATAAAACTAAAGATTGATTCTTTAAAAAAAATCAATAAAATTGATAAACCTTCAGCAAGAGGTTTCACCAATATCAGGAATGAAGTGAGACTATCACAAAAAATCCTGGCAACCATTAAAAAGGATTATAAGGATAATAAAGAAATACTATGAATAACCTTATGCTTATAAATTTGAATATATAGAATATTTGAATATTTAGAAGAAAAGGACCAATACCTTGAAAACCTGAAGCTGCCAAAACTCTACCAAGATGAAACAGATAATAGGAATTTTTCTATAATGATTAAATAAATTGAATTCATAATTAAAAATCTCTCCTGAAAAAGAAACTTCCAAGCCCAGGTGTTCCATTGGAGAATTCTACTAAATACTTACAAGAATTAACACAATTTTAACACAAATGCTTCTAGAAAATGAAAAGTAGGGAACACTTCCTAAATTCATTTGATTAGGTCAGTATTATTCTGATACCAAAATCAGAGAATGACAGTTTAAAAATGGAAAAACTACAAAACAGTATCTCTCATGAATTTACCTCAACAAAATTTTAGCAAACCAAATCTAGCAATCTATGAAAGAAATTATGTACCATGACCTAGTGGGATTTATATGTATGAAAGTTTGTTTCAGCATTCTAAAAGAAATATAATTCCCCATACCTAGTAGGTAAAAAAGAAAAATCATACGATCATATCAATTGTCACAAAAATGTTATTTTGCAAACCCAACACTAATTTGTGATAAAAACTCTTTCTCAGCAATATTGAAATATAGAGGAACTAACTCAAATGGATAAAGAACATTTACAGAAAGTCTGCAGTTAACACCATTCCTTATGATGAAAGACTGAATGTTCTCTTCCTAAGACTGAGAGCAGGACAAGAATTTTCACTCTCAGTATGCTTATTCATTATAGTACTGGAAATTATAGATACTGAAAATGGCAAGGAAAAGGAAAGGCACACCAATTCTAAAGGAAGAATAAAATCATCGCTATTTGCAGGAGACATGATTATCTATGTACATGTAGATTAAAAAACATCTACAAAAACTTCTAGAATTAATAAATGAGTTCAGCAACACTGCAAGATTAACATGCAGGAATCAACTGCATTTTTATATAATAACAACGAATATTTAGAAAACAATTTAGAAACACCACTTGTAATGACTGAAAAAAAATGAAGTACTTAGGTATAAATCTAATAAAATATATAGAACTTGTATACTAAAAACTATAAAGTGCTGGTGAAAGAAACCAAGCAGATCTAAGTAAATGAAGAGTCATTGTTTTAATGATTTGGAAGACTCTACATAGTAAACATGCCATTTATCCTTAAACTGATCATAGGTTTAATGCAATTATTATTGACATCTCAGCAAGGTTTATTTTTAATTTAATTTAATTTATTTTTTATACAGCAGGTTATTATTAGTTATCTATTTTTTACATATTAGTGTACATATGTCAATCCCAATCTCCCAGTTCATCACCCCCCCCCCACACCCGCCACTTTACCCCCTTGGTGTCCATACGTTTGTTCTCTACATCTGTGTCTCTATTTCTGCCTTTCAAACTGGTTCATCTGTACCATTTTTCTAGATTCCACATGTATGTGTTAACATATAATATTTGGTTTTCTCTTTCTGACTTACTTCACTCTGTATGACAGTTTCTAGATCCATCCACGTCTCTACAAATGACTCAACTTCATTCCTTATTATGGCTGAGTAATATTCCATTGTATATATGTACCACATCCTCTTTATCCATTTGTCTGTCGATGGGCATTTAGGCTGCTTCCATGACCTGGCTATTGTAAATAGTGCTGCAACGAACATTGGGGTGCATGTGTCTTTTTGAATTATGGTTTTCTCTGGGTATATGCCCAGTAGTGGGATTGCTGGGTTATATGGTAATTCTAGTTTTAGTTTTTTAAGGAACCTCCATACTGTTCTCCCTAGTGGCTGTATCAATTCACATTCCCACCAACAGGGCAAGAGGGTTCCCTTTTCTCCACACCCTCTGCAGCATTTCTTGTTCGTAGATTTTTTGATGATGGCTATTCTGACTGGTGTGAGGTGATACCTCATTGTAGTTTTGATTTGCATTTCTCCAATAATTAGTGATGTTCAGCAGCTTTTCACGTGCTTCTTGGCCATCTGTATGTCTCCTTTGGAGAAATGTCTATTTAGGTCTTCTACCCATTTCTTGATTGGGTTGTTTGTTGTTTTAATCCTGAGCTGCATGAGCTGTTTATGTATTTTGGAGATTAATCCTCTGTCCATTGATTCATTTGCAAGTATTTTCTCCCATTCTGAGGGTTGTCTTTTCCTCTTGTTTGCCGTTTCCTTTGCTGTGCAAAAGCTTTGAAGTTTCATTAGGTCCCATTTGTTTATTTTTGTTTTTATTTCCATTACTCTAGGAGGTGGATCAAAAAAGATCTTGCTGTGATTTATGTCAAAGAATGTTCTTCCTATGTTTTCCTCTAAGAGTTTTATAGTGGCCAGTCTTACATGTAGGTCTTTATTCCATTTTAGTTTATTTCTGTGTATGGTGTTAGAGAGTGTTCTAATTTCATTCTTTTCCATGTGGCTGTCCATTTTTCCCTGCACCACTTATTGAAGAGACTGTCTTTTCTCCATTGTGTATCCTTGCCTCCTTTGTCATAGATTAGTTGACCATAGGTGTGTGGGTTTATCTCTGGGCTTTCTATCCTGTTCCATTGATGAACAGCACTATCTATCTTGACCTAATTGCCATTTATAAAACACTGTACTCAAAAGTAGGAGAATGCACAATCTTTTCAAATGTCTGTGGATAATTTGCTACATTCTGGGTCATAATAGTCTCAAATTTAAAATAAATCAAAGAACATTCTCTCACCATAATACAATTAAATAAAAAATTAATAACAGAAATACACCTGTAATCCCCAAATATGTGGAAAAGAAACAACACAGTTCTATATAACCTGTGGATCAAAGAAGAAATCAAAAGGGAAATTAGAAAGTATTTTGAAGTGAATTAAAATGAAAATAAACCGTATTAAAATTTATAAGATTAGGTAAAACAGTGCTTAGAGGGAATTTGTATCTTTAATCTGTATTAGAAATAAGATCTCAAATCAAAGATCTAAGTTTCTACCTTAAGAAACTAGAAAAAGAGGGACAAATTAAGGTGAAGAAAGAAGAAAGGAAGATAAGAACAGACATCAGTGAGACAGAAAATTGAAATAATAGAGAAAAATCAAACAAACTACAGCTGGTTCTTAGAGAAGATCAATAAGATTTATAATTTAATAGCCTGACTTATCAGGAAAGAAAGAGAAAGTAAAAATTACAAACATCAGACATTAGAGTCTATCGCTAAGCTCCTACAGACATTAAGAAAATATTAACAATATTATGAACAACTTTATGCCAATAAATTCAATGATTCAGATGAAAAGAACACATTCTTTCAAATATACAAAGCAATAAAGCTTATCCAAAAAGTAATAGATAACTTTTATAACCCTATGACTATTAAAGAAATAGAATCTATAGTTAAAAATCTTTCTCACAAAAAAACCTTTAAGACAACATGGTTTCACTTGTGAATTCTACTAAACATTTAAGGAAGAAATAATGTCAATTCCACACAGACTCTTCCAGAGAAATAAAGAGGAGGAACATTTCCTGACCCAGTCCATGAGGACAGCATTACCCTCATACCTAAACTAGACAAAGACATTACAAGATAACTACAGACTAATATTCCTCATAAACATGAAGATAAAAAACTTAGCTAAGATAGTGAAAAAGGATAATACCTCATGGAATACAAGGTTGGTTAATATTTTTAAAAAATAAGTGTAATTCAGTATGTCAACAGACTTAAAAAAGATACATATGATCATCTCAGTTGATGCTGAAAAAGCATTTGATAAAACCCAAATCCATTTTTGATTTTTAAAATGTGGAAACTTAACCAAAACAGCATTTACAAAAAGTCATACAGCTTCCATTATGCTTAATGGTAAAAGATGGTATTCTCTCTCCCTAAGATCAGTATCAAGGCAAGGATATTTACACTCACCATTTTTATTCTTCATTGTACTGGAGATTCTAGCCAGTATACTAAGGCAAAAAAAAAAAAAAAGTATTAAAATCATACAGATTAGAAAGGAAGAAATAGAGTTGTCTCTATAAGCAGCTGACATGATTGTCTATACAGAAAATTCCTAAGAATCTAAAAAAGAACAGTAGTGAGTTTAGCAACACTAGTGAGTTTAGAACAATTACAGGATATAAGGTCAATATAAGTGAATTATATTTCTATATAGTAGCAACGTACAACTGGAAGTTGATAAGTAAAATATTACCTGTACAATTGTATCACAAATCATGTAACAATTTAACAATGTATGCGCTATGTCTGTATGTTGAAATGGCAAGTCAGTGATGAAAGCTTAAGATGTCCTAAATAAATGGACAGATATCATGTTTATGGATTGGATTACTCAATATGATTAAGCTGTCAATTCTTCACAATCTCATCTATAGATTTCTTGTTATTCCAATTAAATTTCTAGAGATATTTTTCATAGAAATTAACAAGCTGATTCTAAAATTTATAAGTGAAAGATAAAGGACTAGGAAAGCTAAAATAATTTTGGAAAAGAACAAATTTGGATAACTCATACTACCTGATTTCAAGACTTTATGTATAGCTACAGTAATTGAGGCAGAGGGGTTTTGGCAAAAGGTCAGCAAAGAGAGAGTCTAGGAATAGACATGCACATATATGGCCACCTGATTTGTGTGTGTGTGTGTGGCTGTGTTGGGTCATCGTTGCTGAGCGCAGGCTTCCTCTAGTTGCGGCGAGCGGGGGCTGCTCTTCATTGTGGTGCACAGGCTTCTCATTGCGGTGTCTTCTCTTGTTTCAGAACACGGGCTCTAGGGGCACGGGCTTCAGTAGTTGCAGCACACCGGCTCAGTAGTTGCAACATGCGGGACCTAGAGCATGCAGGCTTCAGTAGTTGCTCTGCGTGGGCTCAGTAGTTGTGGTGCATGGGCTCTAGGGTGCGTGGGCTTCAGTAGTTGTGGCACATGGGCTCAGTAGTTGTGGCTCGCAGGCTCTAGTATGCAGTCTTAGTAGCTGTGGTGCACAGGCTTAGTTGCTCCACGGGATGTGGGATCTTCCTGGACCAGGATCAAACCCGTGTCCCCTGTGGATTATTAACCACCGCACCACCAGGGAAGTCCCAATCAACTGATGTTTTATAAAGGCACAAAGACAATTTAATTGAAAAAGTATAGTCTTTTCAGCAAATAGTGCTGAAACAATTGAATGTCCACATGCATAAATAAATAAACAAACAAACTTAGATCCATACTTCACATCATATAAAAACTTAGCTCAATAAGGACCATAGACCTAAATGTAAAACTAAAACTATAAAATTTTAGAACACATAGAAGAAAAATTTTGTTACCTTGAGTTAGACAAAGATTTCTTAGATAAAACACCAAAAGCGTGATTCATAAAAGGAAAAACTTAATCAATTGGACTTCATCAAAGTTAAGAACTTCTTCATTTTAAAAATCACTGTTAAGGAAATGAAAGGACAAAACACAGACTAGCAGAAAAGATGACACAAATGGCAAAAGCACAAAAAAAGATGTTCAGTGTCATTAGTCATTAGGGAAATGCAAAGTGAAACCACAAGGAGGTACCACTTCGCTATTAAAAATGACTAAAATATTTTTGAAAAGAAAAGTGGCAATACCAAATGCTAGTAAGAATGTGGATCAGCTACAACTCTCATATATTGTTTGTGAAAATGCAAAATAATATGGCTACTTTGAAAAGCAGTTCAGCAGTTTCTCATAAAGTTAAACATATAATTGTCATACAATCCTGCAATTCCACTATTAGGCATTTACCCATGTAAAATGATAATTTATGTTCACATAAAAACCTTTATTCAGATGTTTACAATGGCTTTATTCATAATTTCCCAAATCTGGAAACAATCGAAATGCCCTTCAAGTGGTGAGTGAATAAACAAACTGTGGTACAATAGGACACCTCTCAGTAATAATAGGAAATGAACTATTGATATGTGCAACAAAATGGATAAATCTCAAATATATCATGTTAAGTGAACAAAGCCATACTCAAGACTCCATACTGTATGATTTCATTTATATGACATTCTGGAAAGGGCAAAATTAATCTTTTTATAGTAAAAAGATCAGTGGTTGTTAGGGGTTGGTGATAGTGGGAGAAGTTGACTGCAAAAGGACTTGGGGAATTTTTTGGTTGATGACACCTTTATGTATACCGAATTGATGACTGTATATTTGTCCAAACTTGCAGAACTGTACAATCATATGGGTGAATTATACATGTAAGCTATATCTTCATAGTAAAAGGAAGAAAGTTAAATATAACATTAATAATAACATCACATAGGAATAAATCTAGCAGAATTATGCTAACCTTTTACAGAGAGAACTACGAAACATTAGAGAAATTAATGAAGAAACTAAATAAATGGAGAAATATACCATATTCATGGATTAGAAAATGAACATTATAAAGATTTAAGTCTCCCCAAATTGATTTATAGATTAAATATAGTACTAATTAAAGTCCCAGCATGGTGATTTTTGGAAATTGACAATCTTATTTGACATTTATATGAAAATGAATAGACAAAAGCAGGTAATAAACTCTTGAAAAAATATATCAACATGGATGAGCTTAAACTACCACAAAACAAGACTTATTATAAAGCTATTATAGTTAAGAAAGGGTTACAATGAATGAAGAATTGGCAAATGTATATGGAATATACAGAATATAGAATATGGAGTCCAGAAACAGAAGACTTATATGGATGCCTGATTTATGACAAGGTGGCACTCCAGCATAGTGGAAAAAGGTGTTTAAGAAATGTTGCTGGGTCAGTTGGATATCTATACAGAAAAACTAATGGGTTCTACTATACGCTACGTACCTAAATTCAATTCCAGACATGCACTTGATAGACGTAAATAAGAAAGTATGAACAAAAAACTTCTAGGAGACAACATAGGAGAAAATCTTTATGACCTTGAGCTAGGCAAAGAATTCTTAAACACTAACCAGAAAACACCAACACACAAAACATTAACCATAAAAATATTGTGAAGTTGAACTACATTAAATCTAAGAATATCTGCTAATAAAAAACACCATTAAGGGGGACTTCCCTGGTCTTCCAGTGGTTAAGAATCCTCCTTCCAATGCAGGTTATGCACGTTTTGATTCCTGGTTGGGGAACTAAGATCCCACATGCCACGGGGCAACTAAACCTGCGCACTGCAACTACTGAGCCCACGTGCTCTGGAGTCCGTGCACCACAACTAGGGAGAAGCCTGCATGCTGCAACTAGAGAAACCCATGCACCACAACGAAAGATCCAGCATGCCACAACGAAGATCCCGTGTGCCAAAACTAGGACCCAAATCAGCCAAATAAATAAATAAATATTTTAAAAAAGAGAGAACAGTGAAGTAGTTCATGTTAAAAACAAAACAAAACAAAACCACCATTAAGGGGTTTAAAAGGCCAACCACAGATTTGGAGATATTTGCAACACCTACAACTGATAATGCCTCATATCCAGAAAATATATATTTTCTCCAAATGAAGAAAATGGTAGACAAACCAACTAACTAAGAGGTAGGAGATTTAAACAGGCACTTCCCAAAAAATGTGAGTGTGAAATTAATACAAGCAGTTTGCAAAGCTGTTGACAGTAAATGTTACTATAACTGAAAATGAAACTTTAGTTGTAACCTTCCAGTTTTACTCCTAGATACAAACCCAACAGAACTGCATGTACCAAAGACAAACATGTATAAAAATCTTAGTGATGGCATGATTCTTAATAGCCCTAAACTAGAAACACTCATATATCTGCCAACACTAACTTTGGTAGATAAATTGTGGTACATTTATACAATGAAAATGAACGACCTGTAGCCATATGCAGCAATTTGAATGCATCTCATAAACGTAATTCTGGATGAAAAAAGCCAGACACAGGAGAATACATATTATATGATTTTATTTATATAAAATTCTTCATGAGACTAAACTAGTCCATCGTGTTAGAAGTCAGGGTAATGTTTAACTTTGGGGAGAGAGGGTAGCAATCAGGAGCAAAAATGAGGGAATATTCTGGGAGCTGATAATTTTCTATTTCTTGACCAAGGTGGTAGTTACAACATGTGATCATTTTGTAATAACTCATTGAGAATTTCTTTTCCTTAACAAATACTGTAAAGAGGACAATAAGCCACATGCTATGAGAAAACATATGCTAGTTATAGTTGTAGTACCTATAACCAACAAAGGAATAGAATCCCAAGATTATAAAGAACTCCTTAAAATAAATAAAAAGAAAAATGACAAAATGTATGAATAGGCATTCCTCCCTCCAAAAGAAGAGAGATGGTTGATCCACAAATATTTGAAAAGATTCCATGATTTGTTAGTCATAAATGAGATGTAAGTATAGTGCAATACCATCACATAACTACTAAATTGATAAAAATTAAAAAGTCAGAAAACACCAAACATGGAAGAACTGTGGAACATTGAGACTTCACGAACTCTGATATTACTGAAAGTACTATGAATTGATGTAACTACTTGGAAAACCATTTGGCATTACCTAGTAAAGTTGAAGGCATACTAAGCACACAGTCCAGTCATTTTATCCCAAAGAACACACTCTAGAAAACTCTTACATATATATGTATATGTATAACAGGACACATGTTCCTACTATCATGATTATATCAATTACCTGATACAACCCAAATCTCCATTAACATTACAATGAATAAGTAAGGTACAGAGGGAAGAGGAACATTCAAAGAAAACATGCAGGATGCTGACGTTTAAGCAACAGAAGTGAGCAGCATGGCAGCAACAATCCAGAAAAGTTGGTATATACTCCTATGAAACACACAACCTGAAAAACAACAACAGGAATAAAAAGAAGACTGATGACGGAGCGGTAGAAACACAAACACACAAAAAATCAGACACAAGCAGTCACTTTTAAAAAGTTGTTTATTAAATTGTACAAAAAAATACAGGAAGCCAAGTCATCTAAGTGTGTAGTATCAACATAGATTTTTTGGAAGTCTGTATGGAAGATTTGTCTATTTTCCCCATTTATTTATTTATTCGTCATTTATTTATATCACTATGGGCTCATGGATATTTATATTATACTTTGAGTTATAATCTAGCATGCTATTTATTTATTTTCTTGCTCAAATTTTACCAACTTTGGCCATTGGGAGTCCTTTCAGTTTGCTCCCTTTGACATAACCACATTATAGTGGGGTTGTTCTGTTGTTGTTGTTCATTTGTTTTAAGCACTTTCTTACTTTCTCACACTATAAGATATTCCAGGCTCATCTTGTATATTTCCTGCCTTAGTTCTAGAATCATCCATTTCTCCAAGGCATTCTGGTTCATTTTATTGGAGATTGATATTGGAAATCAAGCACTGACATGCTCATTGTTACGGGATGTCATTGTTTCTGGACCTCCTCAGTTGACAGAGTAAAGACATATATGTATATTTGTCTACCTATATGTATACTAACCCACATCTGTATCTATGTTAAGCTTAACATGAGTTCCTACAGAGATCTCCAACTCTCATACTTTACCATATGGCCCTCTCTAGCCTCCTGCCCTTGCTTATCTGTAACTTCTCACTCCAACAGTGGGAAACCTGCTCCCACCATCATCCTCTGTGCATTTACTTAATTGTTCAATTCCAGTACACATGTATAGCAAAATCAAATTGTCAACCCATACTCTCATGGAAAACAACCTTATCAACTGGGGTACAGTGCTTATGAACAGTTTCCTTTGCCTTTAGTCTTACAGGCTCTACTAATTACCAGTTACTTAAGTCAGCACCTTTTTCCCTCATCTCCTTCAGTGAGGTTGTTTCATATATTTGTAATACAGTTAGACTGTTTGTCATATTATCATTTCAACCTGGGATTCTCCTAATATCCTAAATGATTTTTTAAAAATTTCCATACTTTGTGGCTCATTATTTGTGCTGTAAAGTACTATGGTTTTGACAAATGCATAGTGCATCACAGAATCATGCAGAATAGTTTTGCCACCTTAAAAATCTCCTGTGCTTACATCTGCAACTCTTTTTCTTTCCTTGAAACCTTGTCAGTCATCTTTCTAAAAATCAACTTTATAGTTTTGCCTTTTGCAGAATATCAATGTAATTGGCATCATGCAGCATGTGCTTTTTTCATACTGACTCCTTTCACTTAGCAATGTGCATTTAAGATTCATCTATATATTTTTATGACTTAATAGGTAATTTCTTTTTATCACTGTACAATATTGCATTTCATGATGTGCCACAGTTTGTTTTTTCATTTGCCTACTGAAAGACATATTGGTTGCTTTCCAGTTTTGAGTGATCTTGAATAAACATTCCCATGCAATTTGTGTAGACATAAAATTTCAAATCAATTGTGTAAATACCTAGGAGCATGATTTCTGTATTTTATTGTAAGAATATCTCGTTTTATAAGAAACCGATAAACTGTCTTCCAAAGTGACTGTACCATTTTGAATTTTCTCCAGCAATGAACAACATTTCCTCTTGTTCTGCCACATCAACTGTAGTTGATGTTGTCAGTTTTTAAATTTTAGCCATTTAAATGTGTATAATTTTAATTGTATAAATTTTCAATTTCCTAATGACAAATGATGTTGAATATTTTTCATATGGCTATTTGCCATCAGTCTATTTTCTTTTTTTTTCCCTTCCTCTCATTTTTATTTTGGTAGCTTTTAAAAATATATACTTTATGGTTCATGTATTTTATTACAAAATTCACATAAAATAAAATTTATCTTTTAAAACATTTTAAATTGTACAATCCAGTGGCATTAAGTACATTCACAATGCTGTGCAACCATCACTACTATCTAGTCTCAGAACATTTCATCACCCCAAACAGAAACCCTATACCTATTAAGCAGTCACTGTTAATTCCTCTATTTCCCCTAGACCCTAGCAACCAATAATCTCCTTTCTGTCCCTATGGTTTTACCTATTCTGGATTTTTTCATATAAGTGGAATTATACAATGACCATCAGTCTATTTTCTTTGGTGAGGTATCTGTTCAGATCTTTTACCCATTTTTACTTGGGTTGTTTGTTTACTTATCATTGAGTTTTAAGAAATCTTGGTACATTATGGATACAAAGCTTTACCAGATATGTGTTTTTGTACATGTCTCCCAATTGGTGGCTTGTATTTTTAGTTTCTTAGCAGTACCTTTCCCAGAGAAAGGTTTTAGATTTAATAAATTCTCACATCAATTTTTTCTCTTATGAATTGTGATTTTGTTGTAGTATCTAAAAGCTCATCACCAAACCCAAGGTCACATAGTTTTTTTTAATGCTTTCTTCTAGAAGTTTTATAGTTCTGCATTTTACACTTAGGTCTATAATCTATTTTGAGTTAATTTTTGTGTAAGAAATAAGGTCTAGGTCTAGATCTGGGTCTATATTCACTTTTTTAATATGTAGAGTTTCCAGCACCATTTGTTTCTCTATTGGATTGCCTTTGCTTCTTGGTCAAAGATCAGTTATATTTGTGAGGGTCTATTTCTGGGCTCTCTATTCTGTTTGATTGATCTATGTGTCTTGGTTACTATAGCTTTATAGTAAGTCTTGAAATGGAAGAGTATGAGAATTTTGTTCTTCTTCAGCATTATGTTGGCTTTCTAGGTCTTTTGCCTTTCCTATAAACTTTACAATCAGTTTGTGGATATCTAAGAAATACACTTCTGGGATTTTGATTAGGATTGCATTGAATCTCTAGATCAAGTTGAGAAGAATTGACATCTTATCAATATTGAGTCTTCCAATTCTTGAACATGGACTATCTCTTCATTTATGTAGCTCTTATGATGATATCTTTTTATCAGACTATTATATTTTTATTCATATTAGATCCTATACATCTTTTGTTATATTTATACTTAATGATTTCATTTTTTGAGTGCTATTGTAAATGTTTATTTTAATTTTAAATTTTTATTGTTCTTTGCTGGTATATAAGAAAGAAATTGACTTTTGTATATTAGCCTTATATACTGCAAATTGTTATACTTGCTTATTAGTTTCAGTTGCATTTTTGTCAATTTTGGGTATTTTCTACATAGACGATCATGGCAGTTTTATTTCTTCCTTTACAATCTTTATGTTTTTCATTGCCTTTTGTGGTCTTTAGCTCAACAGCAGTGTTGAGAGAGGACGTCCTTGCCTTGTTTCCAGTCTTAGGAGGGAAAGGGTCATTTCTCATCTTTAAGTATGATGTTAGCTGAAGGGTTTTTGTAGATGTTCTTTATCAAATTGAGGAAGTTCCTCTCTATTCCTAATTTGCTGAGTGTTTTTATCATGAACAGATGTTGAATTTTGCTCATTTTTTTCTTCATCAATTTATGGATCCTATGATTTTTATTCTTTAGCCTTTGGATGTGGTGGATTACATTTATTTATTTTCCAATGTTAAAGCAGTCTTGCATAAATCCTTCTTGGTCATGGTGTAAAAGTCTTTCTATACATTATTGTGTTTTATTTATTAATATTTTACTGATTTTTGTATCTATGTTCAAATATAGATATAGGCGAAATATCAGCCTATAGTTTTTCTTTCTTGCAATGTCTTTGTCTGATTTTGGTATTAGGGTAGTGCTGACCAAATAGAATGAGTGAGGAAGTATTCCTTCTGCTTCTATTTTCTAGAAAAGATTGTAGAGAATTGGTATCATTTTTTTCCCCCTTAAATCTCTGGTAGTGGTCAACAGTGAACCCGTTTGGGCCTGGTGCTTTCTCTTTTGAAGTTATTGCTTCATTCTCTTTAATAGATGCAGGTCCATTCAGATGATCTATTTCTCTTCCTGTGAGTTTTTGGCAGTTTTTGTCTTTCAAGAAATTGGTCCATTTCATCCAAGTTATCAAAATTGTAGGTATATAGTTGTTCATAGTGTCCCTTTATTAAGTTTTTTTTTTTCTTTTCTTTTTTTTATCCCAATCTCCCAATTCATCCCACCACCACCATCACGGGCAACTTCTTAAGTCTATTTTTCTGCATCTTCTCTACTGGGTTGTTACTTTTATAAGAAGGGGGAAAACCAGAGGTTTATCCCTTTATTAAGTTTTTAACGTACATGAAATCTTTAGTGATGATCCCTCCCTCATTTCTGATAATGGTAACTTATTACCTTTTCTCTTTTTTCACTTGATTATTCTGGTGAAAGCTTTATCAATTTTATTGATTTTTTTTTTTAAAGAACCAGCTTTTTGATTCATTGATTTTTCACTATTTTCTCTTGTGTTCCACATCCTTGACTTCTGCCCTAATTTTATATCTTTCTCCTTGCTTTAGACTTTAATTGTTCTTCTTTCTCTAGTTTCCTAAGGTGGACACTTAGGTTACTGTTTGTATATTTTCTTCTTTTTTAATATATGTATTTAATATTATAATATTCGTATATTTTCTTCTTTTTTAATATATGTATTTAATATTATAATATTCCTCTAAGAACTGCTTTCACTGAATTCCACATATTGTCATATGTTGTATTTCCATTTTCCTTTACTTCAAAATATTTTTAAACTTCTCTTGAGACTTCTTCCTTCACTCATGTGTTACTTAGAAGTATGTTGTTTAATTTCCAAATATTGGAGATCTTCCATCTTCCTTTCTGTTATTGATTTCTCATTTACTTCCACTGTGGTCTGAGAGCATATTTGTATGATTTCTACTCTTTTAAATTAGTTAAAGTGTGTCTTATGACTCAGAATGTGTTTTACATTGGTAAATGTTCCATGTTCCAGAAATCAAATAATAGACATAACCCCTAACATATCAAATAATTACCTTAATATAAATGTTATATATAGTATAACACTCCACACACAACAATATAGTACACATTTTGTTCAAGTGCTCATGGAACATTTGCCAAGACTGGCCATATTCTGGGCCGTAAAACACAAGCATCAATGAATTTTTAAAAATTGAAATCATAGAGTGTGTTCTTTGACCACAATGGAATCAATTAGAGATCTATTACAGTGTGACAACACATTTCTAAATAATCCATGGATCAAAGAGTAAATCTCAAAGGAAATTTTTAAAAATGTAGAACCAAACGATGAATGAAAATGAAAATACAGCCTATCAAACCTATGTAGAATGCAGCTTAAGCACTGAGAGGAAAACTTATAGCCATAAATACTTATATTAGAAATGAGGAAAGATCTCAAAATAATAGTCTAAGTTTCTACTTCAAGAACCTAAAAAATAAAAAAGCAAAATAAGCAAGCAGAAGGAAGGAAACAATACAGTTACTTTGAAATTGAAAATAGGAAAACAAGAAAAATCAATGAAACAAAGCTGGTTCCTTAAAAAAATCAATAAAATTGGTAAACCTCTAGTAAGATTAACAAAAATAAAAAGAAGACACAAATCATCAATGTCAGGAATGAAATATGGTATGTCACTACAGATTCTGCAGTCATGAAAAGAATAATAAAGGAATACTATGAGTAAGTTTACACTTGTAAGTTTAATAACTTAAAAGAAATGAATCAATTCCTCAAAAACCTCAACTACCAAAACTCAACCAACATGAAATAGATAATCTGAATAGTCTTATAATCATTAAGAAATTGAATTTGTAATTAAAAGTCTCCTGAAAATAAAATTACCCCTTTAATGGTGGTTTTTCTGCAAGGGGTCTCAGACACTGATGATAGCTTTTTCCATATAAGTTAAGGAAATGGGACTTTCAGTTTACAAAATTTTGCACTGATGAGTGAATTTCATTCATAAACAGAATTATGGATGTTTCAAGAAATATGAAAACCGTGATCCACATCTCCACTTATAGTAACATAATTTCCCCCTCTGCACTTAGTTCTTTACACTAAGTAGAATGTGCTACTTTTAATTTTATCCTTTCCACGATGACAAATTAACAGATTTTCTCATCACCTACTGCTACGATATTTTCCCTAATCTCCTCTTTAGGCAGAATTAATTACTCTCTTATCCAGGTCTCCAGAGCATTGAATGCACAGTGTGAGAATTACTTGTCTTCAGGACATCTTTACTTTCTTCAGAGGTCCTTCGTCAAAGGGACAGTTTTTAGTTATAAGCCTTTGCAGACCTCCTACTGGCCCAATGTCTGGGATATAGCAGGCACTCCATAATTCTTGTTGACTTGAAATTCAAATCAGGAAAACTATTTAGAAGTAAACCACTGAGAATAGAAAGCAGCACTGTCTCTTGATTTTCATGAAATTGGCTTCAGATTGTCAACAGAGTTAAAATAAGCATCATTTTAAAAAGCAACTTTGGAGTGAAGGATACTAACCTTTACAACAATAAAAAAGTTTGTTTTGAGAGATCAGTCAATTTATCCAGTGGGATAAAAAGATTGGTTTGGGGGAATTATAACTGAATTTATTATAAAATCATACTTAACTCTGCACAAAAAACCCTGCATCTTAATATTGCTAAAATAATATATTTTATGTGTAGGAAAGTGAGTGAATTATAAGTTTAGCAAGGGCTGAAATGGGATTGTGATATCAAAATATCAATTGTACCATATTTATTCATCTCCAAATAATTTGGGGAATTATATGTAGACACTCACACAAATAATTATTGGTTGTTTAAGTGTCATACATTTAATTGACAAGCAGAGCACAGTTTTAATTCAAGGAGCTAAATTTGCTTCAATATTCAGAAACTTTTGGCAGTGGGGTCTCTTTGGGATTGAATTATTTAATCCTTGGCTCTTGACCTCTTTCTACTTTAATGTCCGAAGGCATGGGGCCCATTAGGAAGCCAGGAAGTAGGTGCTGGGGGGATTATGTCAAAGACTGAAGGAGCGTGTGCGATTTAAAAAATCCTCTTCAGTTATTCTGACCCCCCCATGGAAAGGAGGGATCTTCCTTTTGCTTCTCACTCCTCAAGGTAATTAACCCAATTCTATATTCTGTACATAGACAAAGAGTTACAGAAAAAAAAAGTTTTGAAGAATTTTTGCTCCTGAAATAATGATTTTTTGGTCACTTACAGCAAGATGACAACTTACTGCTGCTAAGCCTTTAGAGTGTCTGGATGGGAGGAATGACTCAGCAGGCCCTTGGCCAAACTGCATATTTGACTGCATATTTGTTTAACCTCCATGTCAGAAGAGCCAAGGATTAAAGCCTTGGCCCTATATTTATTGCAACAGAGATTTCTTGCTTGATGAGCATTCTTGACCAAAAAAGCTTCCTATTTAAAAAATCTTTAACCACTGATAGCTATCAGCTTATCACTGTAAAGCCAAATGAGAGAGAGGGAAGGGTGGACAGAAACTCGCTAGAACCAGGTGTCCTTCTCCAAGAGGGCCCCATGGAAAGCAAAGCCTGGGCAGCCTACAGCCCAGGCCCATCACACTGCAAATCTGGAGCAGAATGAGCAGGTGTCTGCCTCACTGGTCAGCCCCTCGGGGCACTGGGCTGTGTGTGGGTCCCCAGCCCTCAGATACTAGAACCAAGAACAAGGAAAAAGACAATGAAGTAAGGTGAATGGAATGACATTCCAAAAAAGCACAAAGGAAGTTCTACAGGAGTGTAAGGGAGACCATTTTCTGGGTGGGAATAAGTGGGAAATCTATGGAAGAGGTGGCATTTGCACTGGGTCACAGACTTCTGACAGGGTGGTGAGAGGACCTCCAGGTGGAAGGTCTCAGTGGGCCAAGTTGTTTACAACTGGCGTTGAGTCCTTAGGTACAGATGCTATTACTCGAGGTATATTTTGTAGAAAGATAAAAACTGCTGACAAATGTATTGCTTCCTTTGTTCTTAACGTATATTAACTCATTTAATCCTCACAACTCCCCCATCTCCCCTCCTTTTTCTCCATCCTTCTTCCTGCCTTCTATCCTTCCCTTCCTCTGAACATCACCTCCTCTCTCCCCTCCTCTCGTCCGTCCTTCCTGATGTGATGGTTCAGTGTAGGTGGAGGAGAGGGAGGAAGGAGATTAACAGCTCTGTAGGATGATCAGGGAAGGACTCTCCAAGGTAGAAATATTTAAGCCCAGGTCTGCAGGATCAGAAGGAACCAGCTAAGAGTAAGGCGTGGGGTTCAGAGAACAGTGGGCCCACAGAATGGAAAAGCATCCGTAGAGCTACACCACCAGAGAGCAAATGGGAAAGCACTGGCAGATGAGGTCAGAGAGGGACCAAAGCCAGGTGAGGCCATGGAACAATTCACCTGAACCATCGGGGCGAGTGGGGGAGTGTGTGATCCATGGCTTAATGCTAAAAAAAGAAAAGGCAGAACCAAGGTGAGTCCTGGGGCTGAGAAGGTGAAAGGAGAAAGAGAGAAGCTAGATCAGACCAATAGAACATCGTGTCTGGGCTGCCTCTTCTCTCAGCTGAGGCTCTACACTTAGATCGTGAATAAGAAGATGGTGACAATTAGCATCGTGGTCACCCTCCTTTTCCCATAAACTTAGCTCATGTAAGTGGAACTATTTCTGCAGCACCAAGGTCCATTTTACTTCAAACAGTGCAAGACTGTTTTCAGTGTCTGTACGAGTTTGCTAGGGCTGCCATAACAAGGCACTGCAGACTGGGCAACTCAGAGATATTCTCTATATCTCTGAGTCTGTTTCTTTTCTGTTCTATTCACTAGCTTGTTTTATTATTTTAGATTCCAAATGTAAATGATATCATACACTATTTGTCTTTCTCTGTCTGACTTATTTCACTAAGCATAATACCCTCCAAGTCTATTCATGTTGTTGCAAATGGCAAAATTTCTTTCTTTTTATGGCTGAGTAATAGTATTCCATTGTGTGTGGGTGTGTCTATCTATCTATCATCTATCTATCTATCTATCTATCTATCTATCTATCTATCTATCATCTATCTATCTATCACCTATCTATCTATCTATCTCACATATTCTTTATCCATTCATCTGTTTATGGACACTTAAGCTGCTTCTGTATCTTGGCAATTGTAAGCAATGCTGCTATGAACACTGGGAGGGGGGACATGTACCTTTTCCAATTAGTGGGGGTTTTTTTGGATGTATACCCAGGAGTGGAATTGCTGGATCATATGGTAGTTCTATTTCTAGCTTTTTGAGAAATCATTATACTGGTTTCCACAGTGGCTGTACCAATTCACATTCTCACCAACAAATGTACAAGGGGTTTCTTTTTCTCCACATCCTCCCTTACATTTGTTATTTGTGTTCTTTTTGATAATAACCATTCTGACAGGTGTGAGATGATATCTCATTTTGGTTTTGACTTGCATTTCTCTGATGGTTAATGATGTTGAGCATCTTTTCAGGTGCCTGTTGACCATCTGTATGTTTCTTTGGAAAAATGTCTGTTCTAGTCTTCTGCCCATTTTTTAATCAGGGTGATTGTTTTTTTGATGTTGAGTTGTATGAGCTGTTTATATATTTTGGATATTAACCTCTTATTGGTCATATAATTTGCAAATATTTTCTTCCATTCAGCAGATTATCTTTTCATTTTGTTGATGGTTTACTTTGCTGTGCAAAAGCTTATAAGTTTGATTAGGTCCCATTTGTTTATTTTCACTTTTGTTTTCTTTGCCTTAGGAGGCAGATCCAAAAAAATATTGCTATGATTTATGTCAAAGAGTGTTCTGGCTATGTTTTCTTCTAGGAGTTTTGTGGTTTCAGGTCTTACATTTAAGTCTTTAATCCATTTTGAGTTTATTTTTGTATATGGTGTGAGAAAATGTTCTAATTTCATTCTTTTCCATGTAGCTGTCCAGTTTTCCCAGCACCACTTATTGAAGAGACCGTGTTTTCTCCATTGTATAGTCTTGCAACCCTGTAATCCCACTACTAGGTATTTACCTAGTTGTTGTTGTCAGAAAAGATGTTTGATATGATTTCAATTTTCTTAAATTTACCGAGGCTTGTTTTTTGTCTTAGCATGTGATTTATCCTGGGGAGTATTCTATGTGCACTTGCAAAGAATATGTATTTTGTTGCTTTAGGATCGAATGTTCTATATATCTATTAAGTCTATCTAGTCTAATGCGTCATTTAAGACCACTGTTTCCTTATTGATTTTCTTTCTGGATGACCTATCCATTGATGTAAGTAGTGTGTTGAAGTCCCCTACTCTTATTGTGTTACTGTCAATTTCTCCCTTTATGTTTGTTAATATTTGCTTTATGTATTTAGGTGCTCCTATGTTGGGTGTATATATATTTATAGTTGTCATATATTCTTGGATTGATCCCTTCATCATTATGTAATATCCTTCTTTGTCTCTTGCAGCAGTTTTTGTTTTAAAGTCTACTTTGTCTGATATAAGTATTGCTACCTTGGTTTTCCTTTGATTTCCATTTTCATGGAATACCTTTTTACATCACCTCACTTTTAGTCTGTGTGTGCCTTTAGATCTGAAGTGCATCTCTTATAGGCAGCCTTATTTTTGTATCTATGCAGTCCTCTATGTCTTTTGGTTGGATCCCTTAGTCCATTTACATTTAAAGTAATTAGTAATATGTATGTTCTTATTGCCATTTTGTTAAGGGCTTTGGGGTTGTTTTTGTAGTTCTTTTTTGTTCCTTTCTTCTTCTTTTGTTCTCTTGTGATTTGATGACTATCTTTAGTGCTGTGTTTGAATTCCTTTCTCTTTTTTGTTTATCTATCATAGATTTTTGGTTTGTGGTTACCATGAGGTTTCTATATAGTAATCTATGTATATATACATGAACGTTTTATGTTGATGATCTCAATTTCAAATACATTTTAACAACCCTCACTTTGTACTCTCCTTCCCTCATGATTACTGTTCTGTGTATCCCTTAACTGCTTATGTGGATATAGATGATTTTACTACCTTTATCTTTTAACCTTCCTATACTATCTTTGTGCATGTATGATTTTTTACCTTTACTGTATGTTTGCCTTTACTGATAAGCTTTTTTCTTTCATAATTTTCATGTTTCTAATTGTGGCCTCTTCTATTTTACTTAAAGAAGTTCCTTTAACGTTTGTTGTAAAACTGTTTTGGTAGTACTGAACTCTTTTAGCTTTTCCTTGTCTGTAAAACTTTTGACTTCTTCATCAAATCTGAACTAGAGCCTTGCCTGTTAGAGTATTCCTGGTTGTAAGTTTTCCCTTTCATCATTTTAAATATATCATGCCACTCCTCTGGCCTGCAGAGTTTCTGCTGAAAAGTCAGCTGATATCCTTATGGGAGTTCCTTTGTATGTTATTTGTTGCTTTTCCCTTGCTGCTTTTAATATTCTCTCTTTATCTTCAATTGTTGCCATTATAACTACAACGCATCTTGGTGTGTTTCTCTTTGGGTTAATCCTGTTTGAGACTCTCTGTACTTCCTGGACTTGGATGTCTGTTTCCTCTGCCAGGTTAAAGAAGTTTTCAGCTATTATGTATTCAAATATGTTCTTGACCTCTTTCTCTCTCTATTCTCCTTCCAGAATCCCTATAATGAGAATATTAGTGTGCTTGATGTTGTCCCAAAGGTCTCTTAAATGCTCCTTTCATGTTTTTTTCCTGATGTTCAGCATCAGTTATTTCCACTACTCTATCTTCCAGCTCACTGATCCATTCCTTTGATCATTTAGTCTACTGTTTGTTCCTGCTAGTGTATCTCATTTCATTTTTTGTATTCTTCATCTCTGATTGTTCTTCATATTTTCTAATTCTCTGTTAAAAACTTCTGACTTCTCACTCTGTGTATCCATTCTTCTGAGTTCTTTGTTTATCTTTATGATCATTACCCCAAACACTTTCTTGAGTAGATTGTCTATTTCCACTTCACTTTGTTCTTCTTCTGGGGTTTTGTTTTGTTCCTTTGTCTGGAACATGTTCCTTTGTCACCTCATTTTGCCTAACTTGCTGTTTTTATTTCCACATGGATGGTAGAATGGTTACACATAATAGAACTCAACGCAGCCATTAAAAAAAATTGGAACAATTTTCAGTGGCAGAGTAAAGACTTATTTCCTCTCATCTCCACTTGGGCATCACCCCAAATGATCCAGGAGAAGCAGAAAAGTGAAGCCTCACTCACTGAAAGAAGAGGGGAGATTCCTTCCTTATATGCCTTTCATCGTGGGCCTGGAGGAGCTGTTTCCTAGTGTGTCCCATTTGGGTGATGTCTCAATGGTGTTGTTCTGTGTTGAGGGAGATTGTGGTTACTCTGGATGTCACCTGGGCCACTTGCCATACTGCTGGGTTCTGGTGTGGCCAAGGAGGGACCCAGGTCAGCTGAGAACCTTTCAGGGCATAGGGGAAGGTGGGGGACCAAGCCATGTGAAGTCACATGTTCTGCATGTGCCTTTGGAAGAGTGGATGTGTGTTATAGCGCACATAATGTTACCTGCATACACACCACATACACATGTGTACCCTTGTAAATTTTAGCATGACGGTTCATTCACTGTTCACGTGGGCAGCATAAGCACATGTATCACACTTTCCATTTTTATCCTCTTTATATGAGATCTGCTTGCTTTGTCTTCCATTCACTTGCCACCATTCTCAAAAATGACATCCTGTCCTTGGTGCTAACTATGAAGACACACTAGTCTTAGTACAGCAGAATGGAAAAGCAAGAATACTCTAAGTTGGGACTTCCCTGGTGGCTCAGTGGTTGAGAATCTGCCTGCTAATGCAGGGGACACGGGTTCGAGCCCTGGTCTGGGAAGATCCCACATGCCGTGGAGCAACTGGGCCTGTGAGCCACAATTACTGAGCCTGCGCGTCTGGAGCCTGTGCTCCGCAACAAGAGAGGCCACGATAGTGAGAGGCCCGAGCACCCCGATGAAGAGTGGCCCCCATTTGCCACAACTTGAGAAAGCCGTCGCACAAACACGAAGACCCAACACAGCCATAAATAAATAAATAAATAAATAAATAAACCCAAAGTTTAAAAAAAAAAGAATACTCCAAGTTGGATCAGAACAAAGAGAGGTTTGAAAACTGGGAACATCTCATATTTAGAAAACAAGAAGTGGGCAGGAAACAAGAGCCCTGGGGAAGTGTAGAGGAGCATGTAAAGAAGAAAGGACACAAGAAGGGGTCGGGACCAAGGCTGGTTGGCTTCCCAATCATCTCAGATCCAGCATTACTACTGGCAGTAGTTGTGATTCCTCCTCCTGTGAGGTCACCTACGGTGGGCGAGTGTGCATGCATGTGTGCAAATGTATATGTGTACAGTATAGTCAGTGAAACATTAAGGAAAATCTTTGGGCCTTTTGATTCAAGAAGTTATTTTTATTATAATTGTACAGAAAGAAAATCCCTACTTTCATAGAATACTCTTATGTACTATTTTTTCTTTTTCTTCTTCCTGGAGATTTTGGGGCAAGACTAACAATGTGTGTTTCCTTAGCCATGTGGATCCCCACTTTCACACTCTCCAAAGAGCTGAATTTCACATTGCCAACTCTTCCTTCAACCCAGCCTCCTTTTCTCCCCTCTCGCCCTCCCCACAGTGTGAAGGTTATTTCCCATCTTCTGAGATGGTTTCAGTGCAACCAGGGGACTCCTGTTTTGTGCTCTCTCGCTGTGTCTTTCTCTGATTCTCACTCTCAGGGTTTCAGGACTGTCTTTTAATTATTCCACAGTAATTCCCAGGCTTTTGTTGTTTTTTCACTCTGTTTCTCTTCTAGTATTTGGGGCCAGAGCCCTCTGAGCCTGACATGATGAAATTCAGGTCACCATGCAGAAAATATTGAGCACAAAGGAAGAAATCCCAGGAGGCAAAATCTGAGACCGGAAGGTAGGATTTGGAGCAGCCAAAAAGGCCAGCAGGCGAGTTCAACCGGATGGACAGTCATTTCCTTTTCTTAACATTTCCTTTAGGATCTCCAGCCTGACTAGTCGAGCTGGGAGAAGCTGGGGAGGAAGGGCACTGGCCCAGGGTCAGGGGCCAGGGTGGCGGCTCGCCAGTGGGACCCCCAGGAGACCTCCCAGGCCTTGTCTTCATGTCTGTAATAGAGGGGCTTGTTCCTGCTATGTTTCAACCTTAAACACAGGCGATGGCTGGGCAGGAACTGGGGGTGGGTGGGAGGTGGAGTATGCGTGGGTGTGAGAGTGTGTTTGTCTTTGTGTGTGAGTGAGTGTGTGGGTGTGTGTAAGTGAGAGCAAGTGTGTGGGGGAAGTAAATGTGCTGTGTGCTCATGTGTGGTGTGTATATATGTGAAAGAGGGTGTGTGTGGGAATGGGAGCATCTGAGAGTGTACTAGTGTGTGAAACTGAGAGTACATGTGTGAGTGTGTGAATGGGTATGAGAGTGTGAGTTGTGTGAATGTGTGTGTGTGAGTGTCTGCATTTAACTGCATGAGTGCATGGGTGTGTATGTGTATTTTGAGTGCATAAGGAGGTGTGTGCTGTGTGTGAGAGTGTGTGTGAGAATGTATATGTGTGTGAGTGTGCTTGTTTAAGTGTGTATCAAAGAGTGTGTTTGCATGTGTGAAGAGAGTGTGTGAGTCTGAGTGTGTAAGTGCATGAGTGCATGTGTGTGTGTGTGTGTGTGTATGTGACTGTGTGTAAGTGTATAGAGAGATAGATATGTTTAAATGCAAAGACAGTTTTTTTTTTAAACAGTCATCAATTTTATACACATCAGTGTATACATGTCAATACCAATCGCCCAATTCAGCACACCACCATCCCCACCCCACTGTGGTTTTCCTCCCTTGGTGTCCATACGTTTGTTCTCTACATCTGTGTCTCAACTTCTGCCCTGCAAACTGGTTCATCTGTACCATTTTTCTAGGTTCCACATACATGCGTTAATATACGATATTTGTTTTTCTCCTTCTGACTTACTTCACTCTGTGTGACAGTCTCTAGATCCATCCACGTCTCAACAAATGACTCAATTTCATTCCTTTTTATGGCTGAGTAATATTCCATTGTATATATGTACCACATCTTCTTTATCCATTCGTCTGTTGATGGGCATTTAGGTTGCTTCCATGACCTGGCTGTTGTAAATACTGTTGCAATGAACATTGGGCTGCATGTGTCTTTTTGAATTACGGTTTTCTCTGGGTATATGCCCAGTAGTGGTGTTGCTGGATCATATGGTAATTTTATTTTTAGTTTTTTAAGGAACCTCCATATTGTTCTCCATAGTGGCTGTATCAATTTACATTCCCACCAAGAGTGCAAGAGGGTTCCCTTTTCTCCACACCCTCTCCAGCATTTGTTGTTTGTAGATTTTCTGATGATGCCCATTCTAACTGGTGTGAGGTGATACCTCATTGTAGTTTTGATTTGCATTTCTCTAATGATTAATGATGTTGAGCATCTTTTCATGTGCTTCTTAGTCATCTGTATGTCTTCTTTGGAGAAATATCTATTTAGGTCTTCTGCCCATTTTTGGATTGGGTTGTTTGTTTCTTTAATATTGAGCTGAATGAGCTGTTTATATATTTTGGAGATTAATCCTTTGTCCGTTGATTCGTTTGCAAATATTTTCTCCCATTCTGAGGGTTGTCTTTTCGTCTTGTTTATGGTTTCCTTTGCTGTGCAAAAGCTTTGAAGTTTCATTAGGTCCCATTTGTTTATTTTTGTTTTTATTTCCATTACTCTAGGAGGTGGATCAAAAAAGATCTTGCTGTGATTTATGTCAAAGGGTGTTCTTCCTATGTTTTTCTCTAAGAATTTTATAGTGTCTGGTCTTACATTTAGGTCTCGAATCCATTTTGAGTTTATTTTTGTGTATGGTGTTAGGGAGTATTCTAATTTCATTCTTTTACATGTAGCTGTCCAGTTTTCCCAGCACCACTTATTGAAGAGACTGTCTTTTCTCCATCGTATATCTTTGCCTCCTTTGTCATAGATTAGTTGACCATAGGTGCGTGGGTTTATCTCTGGGCTTTCTATCTTGTTCCATTAATCTATGTTTCTGTTTTTGTGCCAGTACCATATTGTCTTGATTACTGTAGCTTTGTAGTGTAGTCTGAAGTCAGAGAGTCTGATTCCTCCAGCTCCGTTTTTTTCCCTCAAGACTGCTTTGGTTATTCGGGGTCTTTTCTGCAAAGACAATTTTTTAAAAGACATAACCAAAGTACCATTAACACACTAAAAATCTTAGCAATAATTCCTTAATACCATCAACACTTCGTCAGTGTTCAAAGTTCTCCAATTGTCTCATAAATGGCATTTCTTCAGTTTGTTGAATCAAAATCCTAATGAGGCTCCACATTGCTAATTTAAAGATCTCTCTTTCTTTCTCTGCATTTCATTTGTTGGGTCAACAGTTCATTTATCCCTTAGAGTTTCTTTCAATTTAAATTTTGCTTTCTTTTAAATTTTGCGTCCAGAAGTTGTCATTTATCATGTTTCTCCATCCTATGTGCTTCCAGTAAATTGACACCTGGACCTAGAGTCTTCATCTCCTTCAGGTTCGAACATTTGTCTAGAATAACTCATAGTAGGGTGTGTCCTCCTGGCAAGAGGCACATCGTGTCTGCCTGTGTCTTTGTTTGATGGCTTTAGAGGCTGTTGAGAATCAATACCTAGAGGAATAGCTCTCTTGGTGACCCTGACACATATTTGAGATCAAACCACCACACTCATAAAGATTGCCGACAAACACATGAAATAATGCTCAACATCATTAATCATTAGAGAAATGCAAATCAAAACTACAATGAGATATCATCTCACACCGGTCAGAATGGCCATCATCAAAAAATCTACAAACAATAAATGCTGGAGAGGGTATGGAGAAAAGGGAACCCTCTTGCACTGTTGGTGGGAATGTAAATTGATGCAGCCACTATAGAGAACAGTATGGAAGTTCCTTAAAAAACTAAAAATAGAACTACCATATGACCCAGCAATCCCACTACTGGGCATATACCCTGAGAAAACCATAATTCAAAAAGAGACATGTACCAAAATGTTCATTGCAGCTCTATTTACAATAGCCAGGACATGGAAGCAACCTAAGTGTCCATCGACAGATGAATGGATAAAGATGTGGCACATATATACAATGGAATATTACTCAGCCATAAAAAGAAACAAAACTGAGTTATCTGTAGTGAGGTGGATGTACCTAGAGTCTGTCATACAGAGTGAAGTAAGTCAGAAAGAGAAAAACAAATACTGTATGCTAACACGTATATATGGAATCTAAAAAAAAAAAAATGATCATGAAGAACCTAGGGGCAAGATGGGCATAAAGATGCAGACCTACTAGAGAATGGACTTGAGGATATGGGGAGGGGGGAGTGTAAGCTGGGACAAAGTGAGAGAGTGGCATGGACATATATACACTACCAAATGTAAAATAGATAGCTAGTGGGAAGCAGCCGCATAGCACAGGGAGATCAGCTCGGTGCTTTGTGACCACCTAGAGAGGTGGGATAGGGAGGGTGGGAGGGAGGGAGACGCAAGAGGGAAGAGATATGGGGATATATGTATATATATAACTGATTCACTTTGTTATAAAGCAGAAACTAACACACCATTGTAAAGCAATTATATTCCAATAAAGATGTTAAAAAAAAAACACACACAAAAAACACCCCACACTCTCCATGTGCTTAGGAGCTTATAGAGAGGGTGACCATGATACTGCTTTCTTGCAGGAACTTCAGTGCCAAGGGGATGGTCTCCCACCCACAGCAGCCCTGGGCAGGGTTCATGGCATGAAGATGAATCTTCCACGCATTGCTCCCTTCCTGTAGCTCAGTCTCACTCCCAGAGGCTTGATGATAATTGTGTGGGCCCCTTGCCCCTCGTGGACTATCCTGATGGTTTACAGTTGGATGTGGTGTGTCTTTGGGTAACTCCTCTTCATAAGAACAGGGGATTCCCTTTATTTCAACATTCTGTTTTATTCAAATGCTTAGCTATGTCATTCCCCAGATACTTTGTGTTAAAATCTTATGAGTCTCCTTAGCTGGGAGAAATGGCTCTACAACCCGTGGGCCCAAGCTGGGTCGGCTAAGGACAAAATTGCCAGACAAGTCCCGGGGAACCTTATCATGAATGTTTCCTGAAGAAAGAGAAGAAATGAGGACAGACAGAAACTGTGTGTGTTAGGCTGAGAGACAGCTGAGGGGCAGAGGCAGCAGGGAGACAATTACCCAAAAGCCTTATGGGCCAATTTTCTTGTGTGTGGGAAAAATGTAACAAGAGGGGCCTGCAGGACAACATTTCAATTAAAAACCAAGGGGTATGGCCCGTGTGTATGTCATAAAGTAGATAGAGTCTGACATTGGCTCTGTGGGGTTGGCCTTCCCCCTCTCCTATCGCCCCTCGTATTGTCACAGGGGCGCTGTAGATGAGCTGCCTGGACACGGGAGTCCTCCCAGGGGACCAGGGTAGAGTGCTGGTAACCTGCCACTGATCTTAAGACAACAGACTAATTGTACATGTGTATTAATGGCCGGGAAGATCCAGGATTCTGTGGTTCTGGATCACAGTGGTGATTCTAGAAACAGTGAGGGAGCCAGCAGTGAGACGGGTATGGTGAAGAGAACAGAATCTTTGCTGTAAGGTGCGTAAGATAAATCCTCTTTGCTCTCTCCCAACAAAATGCTCAGTGAGGTCCCCTTACCTGCTAATCACCATCCGGTTGGCTCACTGTTATTCTAAGGATGACGAGTGCTCTCGGCCTGGATCTACAGTGGGGCTGGGGGGGCTAGCTCTGTGGTCACAAACAGACAGTAAAGAGGCGCTGATGGCCACCAACAAGGAACAAAGATGTTTCCGCATGGATGACTCTCGTTCCTGTCCACAGTTGTTTCACAGAGGGCTGCCTGTCCAGGGGAGCCTAATTCGGGATTCCTAGCACTTCGTGTTTTATGTGTCTTCCAAATTAGGCTTGGGGATCAAAATGATGACTATGACTGCAATTGACAGCTCTGCTGACACAACAGATAATGGCTTGAATGGTGAAAATTCCAAACCAGGTCTGTGACCAGCCTTTTAACAATGAAAAGATGGCTCTTTAAGTTTGGAAATGGTCATATTGTCAACTGTCTGATCTGTGGCTAATGAACAGGAGACAGCAGGTGACCTTTAACGTACCATTTCCCTCTTTACTCTTCCCTCATTCTTTCTTTTTCCTTTCTCTTTCAAACAGGAGATTTGATTTGCTTGATAGTTTTACAAAAGAAGAAAGTGAGGGGGGGGGGGCTGCTTGAATATGGCCACTCTCATGTCACATTTCAGTCCTGTCCTGCACAGCTTTTCTCCACTTTCAGCTCTTTTTCTCGCTTTGGAGGAGGTCGTTGAGTGGGGCTTTTACCAGTACAACTAAAAGCAGACGGTGCCCCATTCACCACATTGTGTGGTGAGCTGTCAGCCAGCTCCCAGCCTCTGGGTGACTCGGGAGAGGGAGCAGGGCTGCACTGTTGCCACTGACCCTGACCTCTCCCTTCGCAGAAGAGACAGCGAGTCACTGGCTGGGGGAACAGCAGTGGTGGGAGAGGCTTTCCCTGCCCATGGGGAGTTGAAGGGAATTCTGTTTTAGTCATCTCTTCTCCACCCCGTTGAAGAGGGGGATTCCTATCCTAGTATTAGGAGGATGACCAGACACACGGCACTCGACCCTGGACGATGAGATGGACAGTCGTTATTAGTCACACGTACTCCCAGCCAGGGGGAGGAGGACTCCACTGCCCCCAGAGCCACACAGGGGCACACTGGGGACCAGAGTGAACCAACAGGGCCACAGGAGGCAGGCTTTGTAGTAACAAGAGGGTGGGTCACCCTGGTTCCAGTGGGAGGTTGTGATTGTCTTGTTTGAATAATTCTGCAGGTTGGCGGGGAACTAAAACCTGCTACTCAGAGATAAAGAGGATGTGCACCTCCCTGTTTGATAAGAAGGCTGTTTGGCGGCAGGGACCTCATCTGTGGGGGGAGCAGAATGGGATGGGGAACTTGCACCTAGACTTTTGGAGGCTCTCCTGATTTTACCAGATGTCCAGGCAATACATACTTCTAAACCTTAATTATAAGCCTTGTCCTTTAGAAAGGGGATGGCAGGAAGTCACTGCTAGTGAGAGGGAGAGCCTGCCAGGAGTGACACCTTGTGCCTGCCTGCAGACTCGCAGCTGTGGGTCCTGCAGGCCTGAGCTGCAACCAGGAAACCTTGGTAGCCTGCGCGCTGTTCCCAGGCGGCTTCGAACCTCTCTCAGAAGGTGCAGAAGATGCCCTGGTTCCTGCAACTGCACGTGAATGGGCCCAGAGGTCCCAGAGCATCACGGGCCAGGGGACTGCCCAGGTGGTCAAAGTGGTATGGTCCAACCCCTCCAGAGCAGGACTGAAGGGGGACGTGTGCCAGACGGGTAGTCTAGCATGGAACATGGCCTGCATCTCTTAGCGGCTTCATTCAGATCCTAGTAACAGACACTCAAATGCAGGTCAAGGGTCAAGTTATATGTTTTGTTTTTCTAGATTATCTAGGGTAATAGCATGGCTCCAGAATGTGGACAGAGAGCACAAGATGGCTGAAACACTACCCTGGTCTTTGTTCCCTGAAGGAAGGAGGAGAGGGCAAAGGCTACATGCCAGGAGACAGTATGGAAACTTCCACTTACATCTTGTTGGCCAGATTCAGACATGGCCACTCTCATCTGTGAAGAAGTCTGGGAAATACTGTTTTAGGCTGAGCATGATGTCGACCCCAACAAAACTGAGGTTCTGGAGTTTAGGAAGTAGGGGGACAAGAGATCCTGAGAGCCCTGCCTGTGGGCAGAAGCCGCTGCTGGGCAGTGCTTGAGAAATAGGATGCGACAGCAAGGAGAACGTCCCTCTCCTCTTCCAGGGTCTTGGAAATGACTCACGAAATGAAGCCAGCGACTGGAGAACAAGTCAACAGGAGCTTGTGCCAACTGCACAACCCATAGATTTCCAGAAGACCAGGAAACAAATGGCCCCACTGGAAATACAGAAAGTGGTGGGTTTGAGGACTGAGCTTGGCTGGTGGTAGTACTCAGTGTAGCCTGTCCTCTGAATGCTGGATACAACATGATGGGACCATTTCTGCTAAACCTCAGAACATAACTTTGTAATGAGATGGCTTATGTTTATTTTACATGCTATTAGAAATACCCGAAAGTGGGGGTAAGGCAAGAGATAGTATTGGACATATTTCATGAAAATGATTACTGGGAGAATTCTTGAAAATTTATTACAGATGGAGATGTTATATGATTAATCGGTCAACCCATCCCCGACTGAGTGGCTCCATACCCAGGATTCTGTTAGCACCAGAAGGGAAGCCCAAGGTATCTCCCTGACTGTGATGAGCTTAAACTCCAACTGACACGGGCTGCACACTGGGGGAAAGACCAAGATGCTTGGAAAGCAAGCAAGTACCGCTAGCTCTACTTTTCGTGTACAGCTAGCGGTACATCCTTTCTCCTTAGCTCTAGATCTTTTCTAAGAAACAAAACAAAGCAAAAAGCAGCAACAGTTGAAATCAAGAAAATAAGCCCTATGGTTGAGAAGTAACACAAAGGGACCACCCTGAGATGCTCTGAAGAGGCACCCTGGCTATGTGAGTACAGCCATGAAGTAGCAACTCATGGTCAACTGGCCCTCAGAGAGCAGACTCCGAGGGCACCATGGCTTGTGTCCTCGTGTCGTCACTGCCCACCTGGTGCTGGTGAGCTCCAGGAGGTGGGGACAGACGAGAGAGTGAAAGTGGGCCCTGTGATCGCTGCTCCAGGACAAAAGGGAAACTTGTTGTTCTGGGAAAGCCGGCCATAGGCTCACCCCAAATATTTCTGAATCTCATTTTTTAACTTCAATCTCAGTTCCTCAATACTCTGATGCAGCTGCTGGTTTAACAAAACTTCCTGCTTTACCGGCTGCTGCTGGGTGTTCATGGACACCACGAGCTGACTTCCAGGCCGGGCTGGCCGCTGACCGGGCTCTTGGGAGACACTCGAGTCTGTTGCCATGGGTCATGCTTCCATCCAAACAGAGCAACAGTTGCAAGATTATTTATCTTCCCCTAAGTTAACTGGCGTGTCTGAACTACATTTAAAAATCTCTGGATATAACCCCAGTTGTGCATGATGGAGTGTTTTCCCTCTCTCTCTCTCTTTTCACCCTTTGGTCTGACCTCCTTTTAGCAGGGTCAGACAAGTCTTTGGAAAGTCCAGTGAAACTTTGCCCTGTTGTTCATTTTCACATTCAAGTGACAGTAGCAAATGCCATTTCAGAAAAATGGAAGGCATCTCAGCAGATGGATGTCATTCGGTTTCAGCTCCAGCTGAGTGTAAGGATACAATACTGTGGGAAATACAGCATTTTCAGCTAGGTTCTGGTTTTCCTCTCCAAATCAAATGTGCAGAGTTCAGATCTAACAACAGCCTGTCTTAAAGGCAAATGATGGCATGCCTAAAGCTTGCAGAATGGATCCATTTAATAATGACAGACCAATCATGGGAATGGAGAGATCCTGCCTAGACTTACTAAGAATTTGTTTTCAAAATCAAAAAGGAATTTGTAGGTAATCAGTCAACGTGGGCATTGCAGGACTTGCTGTGGTCTTCCTAATAACCATTTAAAATGCTGTGCTTTTAATTCAGCTGATAATAATAGAGTGTCCCTCTTTTCAGGCTATTCCTGTTCTATAACCCAGGGGCCAAAGTTCAGCAGCACCAGCCATTCCTCTGATTTAGACTTGCTTTTCCTTTTGCCCCATGAGAAACCTGTGGCTTTCAGAGAGTGGGAAAGTTGTTTGCTATTCCTAGAGCTGGTGAGCAAGTGGATCTCACCTTATTCACAGCATGTTGAAGAAGGCGTGGAAAATGTTTCTGACATTTTGTTTTGTTGCTTATATCTGTTGTCTCCTTTTTTCTCTCCTCTTTCCTTCTCTCTCTCTCCTTAAACTCACTCCATCCAGGCTCTGTCTCCACCTCCTCAACAGATTCTCCTTGTCAAGATCATCTGTGCCCTCCATTTTGCTAAATCCAATGTCTAATCCTTGGCTGTTATCAGATAACCCATCATGTGGTTTGATGGAACCCATTGTTCCTTGCTTGAGATGCCTTCATCTCTTCATCTCCATGCACCCTCTGGCTCTCTCCTCTCTCACAGGCCACCCTTGCATGGTCTCCTGAGCTGTCTTCTCAGCTTCGTGACCTTCAGCTGCTGGCATGTTCCAAAGCATGGCCTTAGACCCTTCTATTTTTCGTCTATCTGTACTCACTCCTTAGTTACACCCATCTGGTCTCATGGCTTTTAACTCCAACTGTATCTGTATCTCCAAATCGATATCTGTATCTCCACCCCAACCTCCCTGCTAAACTACCTTTTCTCCATTAAGAAGTCTTACAGTCATCTCAAACTTACTCCATTCAGACAGAGCCCACCTACCAACCTGGTTATCCTGCAGCACTCCCATCTCAGGAAGCAGCCACTCCATCCTTCCAGTAGCTGAGGCAAACAAATACCAAGACTTATCTTTCTCTTGTAACCCATCTCCAATGCATTCGCAAAGCCTTTTGCATCTACCTTGAAAATAGTGTGGGATCTGACCATTTCTCACCACCTGCACTATTAACACCCTGGCCCAAGCCACCACCACCTCTCTCCAGGATTATTATCATAGTTCCTAATTGGTGTTTCAATTTCTGCTCTTGCCCTCTGATAGTCCACTGTCAACATAACATTGAAAGAGAATCTTTTAAAGCATATAAGTTGGGCTACATTTGTATTCTCTCTGAGGCTTTCTCAGGATGCCCCAGTTCACTCTGAGTAACAGCCAAAGCCCTTAAAGTGGCCTCTAAGACTCTCCACCCTATCCCCTGTTACCTCTTTCATCCCATGTCCAGTTCTTCTCCCCTCACTCCATTCATCCAGCCCTCAGGCTTCTTTTGCTCCTTGGACACATGACGGATGTGCTCACCTCCACCCAGAGTGGAACACTCTTCCACCAGACCATCTCTCATGTCCTCACAGCCTCTCCTCAAATGGCACTGTATCAGCGGGACCTTCTCTGAAAATGCTCTAACAGCAACAACCCCCACCTCCACATACCCAAACTCTTTGTTCCCTTTACTCCATGTAGTTTTCTCATTTCACATGTCACCAGTTCACATAATGCATGTTAACTTCCTCACTTTTTTAATGGTCAGTTTCTATCTCAATCTCCACAAAGACAGGGATTTTGTGTTTTTTCCCTGGTCTATCTCCAGCACCCAGAACAGTGTTTGACACAGATGATACTCAAAAATTGTTAACTCAAGCCTTGATCAACATTCTTTCGGTAGTATGTCTATTTGCATGTGGCATATTTTCATTATAAAGTTTAAAAAGAGAGATACTCATCTTTGAAAGGAGACTGCTGCCCATATACTCAGTCAGGTATGGACACTTGGCATGGACTATGGGGTGGGAAAGAGTTGGATCTTCTAAGCATGTCCCTGCAATGACACAGTGTATGACACCAACATCAGGGCTGGCCATGTGCTCCAGCATGGGCCTGTAATGACCTGTAGGCCACATCAGGCTGGTTACTTATGGGTGGACAACTGGTCAACCATAGGAGTGGTCTTTAACAAGCAGGTCCATATCTCCAAATCTTAGGTTAATGAGAAATAACTTTTGGTGACGAAGATCTCTAAAGTATAAGCTAGAAAATCCAAGAGTTTATCATCACGAACTCCCATTTCAACCAAATTTTTCCTGAGAAATGAAAGAAAAGAATGCTGAAAAACTGATACTCTATGACATGAGAACTTTTCATTTTTCTAGACAACCAGAATAAAATTGCTGAGGGATTTTTCAGCATTTTCTTATGATCGAGTTGTATCTAAAAGATACAAGATTGGGCTTCCCTGGTGGCGCAGTGGTTGAGAATCTGCCTGCCAATGCAGGGGACACGGGTTCGTGCCCTGGTCTGGGAAGATCCCACATGCCGCGGAGCAACTAGGCCCGTGAGCCACAACTACTGAGCCTGCGCGTCTGGAGCCTGTGCTCCGCAACAGGAGAGAAACGAAGACCCAACACAGCCATAAATAAATAAATAAAATAAAATAAAAAAATAAAAGATACAGGATTAAGACTAGAGAAGTTTCTACTAGTCACACTTTGGAAAATTTGGGCATCAAAATAAATTATGATAGTAATGGATTACAACCCATTAAGTGAAATAGGCCCTCAGGAGTACTTGCTGATATAAATAAATGAATAAATGGAGGAAAAGAAAAAGTTCTTCCCTGGAGTAGAATGCTGACTAATACATGTAAAGGGAATAATGGAATTAGAATATTATCTTTTGGAAATCCTCATAAGGATGGTGATTCAGGCAGGAGTCATTACTAGATGCTGTGGTTCGTGGGTGGAACTTGATGGAAAAAGGATATTAGTTGTAGTCTGAGGGCATCTTCACAAAATACTAATCAATGACGAAGGAGGTGATGGTGGCTTTGCAGTGGAGAGACCTTGCAGACACCAGGATGATCAAGGTGATGCTCTGCAGTGGTGGGAGAAGTTGACACTGCATGTGCTGAACGCAACATTGTTCCTGTTGAGGATCCATGGCCTGAGCCTGTCATGAGTAAACATCATGCCTCATTCTCCCTACATCAAGAGCACAAGAGATAGGAAAAGGGTGAGGAATTGTGCCAGACTAGAGGAGACTAAAATGACAACAACATGCAATGTGTGATCCTGGACAGAATCATGGACCAGAAAGGAAACGAGGTGGTATTGGGAAAGTAGCAATATTTGAATGGGATCTGTAGGTTGGATGCTAATGTATTGATGTTAATTTCTTGATTAAGAGGGTTGTACAGTGTTTATGTAGGAGCATGTCTTGGTGAGAAAACACACTAATATTTAGGGGTTCCCGCAGCTGCCTGACAAATGATTCTTAAAAAGATTAATATGCAATGATTACATACAGATAGAGAGAATGTATGATGGATAAAAGGTGATAAAATTTGAACTGTTGTAGGAAATAGGGAAATTTTTTGTACTGTTCTGACAACTTTTCTGTAAGTTTGATCTATTTCAAAATGAGTCATTAAAAAGAAAGTGGAGAAACTCTGGAAGAAACAGTATCCGATAAAATAGTATAATAATGAGCTTTCTATCAGAATCAGTCAAAAATTTAATTAGCCCTTAGCATACTCTACTCTGTCAGCTTAATTATAGTGTAAATATCCAACAAATGGAAATAATATTTACTCAATTTTAAATCAGGGTCAGAAAGACACAGAACTCTATTACCCACAGCAAAGCAGTACCTATTCCCCAAGAATTTCCCAGGGAGACCTAAATATTCCAACTTCTTTTTTATTTTATCTCTTTTTAACTTTTAAAATAAGATCCTTTCATTTTGAAAGTCCCTAAAGAAAATTTCAAAAATACTGAAAAGTGGGGGAAAAAAACAGAGAACAGCTAACTATAGCCCTTGTTAACATTTTGGTCCATTTCCTTCCACATTTTCTGAAGCAGTCTTTTGTTTGAGACAAATCTAATCATATTTATGCACACTTTTATCCTCTGGGTCTTTCTCCTAGTATTTCTAGTATTTTTCCATGATGTCACATGGTTTTTCTCAATTACAACTTTAATGGCTAATGATACTGCATCATGTAGAATGCCTGCTGTGGTTTACTTACCCATTCCTGTGGATGGCAGAACAGGGAAGCAGACAGGGCTTGAGTCTTGATGTCCAATCACACTGCTGCTGCACTTCTGGGTCCAAGGTGATCCATTTTCAAACTAAATCAACTTTACTAGAGTTTTTTCTGTTACTACAACCAAAAGTTGATAAGAGAGCTCACAGTTCAGAAGTTTGGAAATGATTGTCAGTGATGGAGGAACAGATGCCTTGAAGATAGGGAAGCTTATTGTCAGGGAAGAGTCTTGTTCACAGCGCAGTGTGAGGCAATGAAAGAAAATGTTTTCATTTGACTCAGGAAGGCTTTCATCCTTCATCCACCAAAAGCCAGGAGCTTTCATTTATGAAGAAAGATATGACTTTGGGGTTGTTTTGGTTGTGTGGCTTTTGATGATGCATTGCGATCTCCTAGCAGTATAATCTTCCATGAAGAAGCCTGCAGACTCTCCTGCTCATCCTCCTGAATGTCTTCACTTGGAGATGAGAACAACTAATGATGCTTCACTCATATTCCTTGCTCTTTACGGCTTTACTTATTTCATCTCATGGGGGTTCTTGCAACGACTCTTGGAAGTAAATCACACTGTCATTATTGTCCTCATTTTGCAGATTTGGAAATTAGGACTCAGAAAGGTCAAATGACTTTCTTAATGTCACACATGCAGGAAGTGTGGTTTCTTTGCACGTATGATTTAAGTATAATGCCCATGTTTGACTATCAGTAGTGGTCAAGAGTGCAATTTCAGTCTTTGTTATCAATAGGTTGTACTGTCAGTAATTTACTTTAAAATCCTTGAGTATAAAATGATGTGTGTGTGTGTGTGTGTGTGTGTGTGTGTGTGTGTACGTAAGTTAACATTGCTCTAAATTCCCCAAGGCTTTTAGTTACCATGTGGAGGACACTAATGTGGAATCCACTCTCCAGGCATGGTTAGTTAGTATCTGAAGGATCATAATTTGGAATCCACTTTCCAGAAACAGCCAAGGCAAGCCCTCAAATATCACTATCAGAATCAGGAGTAGCAGGCCCATTGATCAGCACATGGGCTATTTGAAATAATTTTTCTTTGATGAAATAAGGGGCTCCATTATACTAGGTGGCTGGAAGATTTTCAAAGGTACCTCCACCCTTGCATGAATGGAGTATAAGTATCCAGCCGACCCGGCAGTCCCACTCCTTTGGAGGGGTGCCCTGTGTGTAGAAATTTGTTCAGTCCTTTACTAGATCCAGCTGGAAGACCAACTGTCTCTGCCTCCTGCATAATGGTTGCATTTGCCTTGCGTGAGCATTTTGTGCTCAGAGTTGCAATTCCTAGAGGACGTGAAAGGTTGAAGCATCACTAAAGCTTAAGGACTCATGTTATATGTAGGTTTCTGTACAAGCTGGCTCATAAATTGAGCCAATAAATGTCTGTATGTGTTCAGTCTTAGAATTGCTTTCAGTGCAGCCCCTGGGAAGGAGAGTGGAGAGAGGAGACAAGGCTCCTGATCACCTACCTCTATTGTTCAGAGGCTACCAGTGTTTCTCCCAAAGAATCAGATATTTGGAAACCGCCAAATGGTCTTAAGTCAGAACACAACAATCAGGATTTGTAGATTTCATTTGACTTTTGCTTTGGGGGCTCTAATATTAGCCCTGATCCCTACATTCTGTTTTCTAAGATCAATACTGCAGGAGCATCTCTATCACACAGTCCCTGGCTCTAGCATGATGTCAGGCAGGGAACAGTCCAATCATGCCCATATGCCTGAGTCTCCTGTAAATAGGAATCATTATGGGATGCCCCATGTGTTGGGGAAAAGGGAAGGGATTGGGATCCTAAGACACTAAATTTTGTAACTGTATTCCAAATCACAGGCCTATGGGGAACACACAAAGTGTTTGTGCTGGGTCCAAGATTCCAGACGTGTGGTAGAGGGCGGTGAGCCTGAGACCTGCGTGCTGCAGAGGGTGGGGAAGTCAGCGGGGCACCTGGAAGCCATGGGGAAGTGAGGCTGGGGATGGCGGTTTACGGTTTTACTGGTAGATTTTGCTTTCCTCCAGGTCCAGATCACCTCCAAAAGTTAAGGGTAATGTCCATCACCTCCCAGTCTTGGTGCTTCACGAAGCCAGGGAGACAGAGCCAGAGTTCAGCCAGGCCGCCTCAGCCTGCAGAGGTCCACATACTGCAGGCTTCTTTTCTTCCTCTCTTTGGAAGCTTAAAAATACAGGGTATTTTTGTGTATGGTGTTAGGGAGTGTTCTAATTTCATTCTTTTACATGTAGCTGTCCAGTTTTCCCAGCACCACTTATTGAAGAGACTGTCTTTTCTCCATTGTATATTCTTGCCTCCTTTGTCATAGATTAGGTGACCATAGGCGTGTGAGTTTATTGCTGGGCTTTCTATCCTGGTCCATTGATCTATATTTCTGTTTTTGTGCCAGTACCATATTGTCTTGATTATGGTAGCTCTGTAGTATAGTCTAAAGTCAGGGATACTGATTCCTCCAGCTTTGTTTTTCTTTCTCAAGATTGTTTTGGCTATTCAGGGTCTTCTGTGTTTCCATACAAATTGTGAAATTTTTTTGTTCTAGTTCTGTGAAAAATGACATTGGTAATTTGATAGAGATTGCATTGAATCTGTAGATTGCTTTGGGTAGTATAGTCATTTTCACAATATTGATTCTTCCAATCCAAGAACATGGTATATCTCTCCATCTGTTTGTGTTATCTTTGATTTCTTTCATCAGTATCTTAGTTTACTGCATACAGGTTTTTTGCCTCCTTAGGTAGGTTTATTCCTAGGTATTTTATTCTTTTTGTTGCAGTGGTAAATGGGAATGTTTTCTTAATTTTTCTTTCAGATATTTCACCATTAATGTATAGGAATGCAAGAGATTTCTGTGCATTAATTTTGTATCCTGCAACTTTACTAAATTCATTGATTAGCTCTAGTAGTTTTCTGGTGGCATCTTTAGGATTTTCTTTGCACTTTCTCCATCTCATTGTAATATTTTGACTTATAATAAGAAATATATATTTTGTCTTCAAAAAAAAAGTACAAGGTAGAGGGCGAAGCAGGGGACATTTGACGATTTGGGGACTCAAATGCCACAAAGCAATTTCCAACCTGTTGGAGTAAATGCTTAACGTTCAGCTGAAGCACAACTTAAGTTTTTAAAACATGGCATGGTTTTTTTTTTTTTTTCTTTTGTCAACATGCAACAAATATTTATTGAGGAAATACTATGTTCTGCTCTGTGCTAGATGTTGAAATATGGCTTTACTTTACAGTTTTACTTCTCTTTTTCCAATTTGGATTCCTTTTTATTTCTTTTTCTTCTCTGATTACTGTGGCAGGGACTTTCAAAACTATGTTGAATAATAGTGGCAAGCCTGGGTGGTGCATATATACAATGGAATAATACTCAGCCATAAAAATGAATGAAACTGGGTCTTTTGTAGAGACATGGATGGACCTAGAGGCTGTCATACAGAGTGAAGTAAGTCAGAAAGAGAAAAACAAATATCATATATTAATGCATATGGAATCTAGAAAAATGGTATAGATGATCTTATTTGCAAATCAGAAATAGAGACACAGACATAGAGAACAGATATATGGATACCAAGGGGGAAGGGGGAATGGGATGAACTGGGAGGTTGGGGTTGACATATATACACTATTGATACTATGTATAAAATATATAATGAAGGGGCTTCCCTGGTGGCACACTGGTTGAGAATCTGCCTGCTAATGCAGGGGACACAGGTTCGAGCCCTGGTCTGGGAAGATCCCACATGCCGCAGAGCAGCTAGGCCCGTGAGCCACAATTACTGAGCCCGCGTGTCTGGAGCCTGTGCTCCACAACAAGAGAGGCCGCGATAGCGAGAGACCCGTGCACCGCGATGAAGAGTGGCCCCCGCTTGCCACAACTAGAGAAAGCCCTCACACAGAAACGAAGACCCAACACAGCCATAAATAAATAAATAAATAAATAAAAATTTTTAAAAAGAATTTAATTAAAAAAAATGTATATATATAATGAATAAGAACCTACTGTATAGCACAGGAAACCCTACTCAATGCTCTGTGGTGACCTAAATGGGAAGGAAATCCAAAAAAGAGGGTATATATGTATATGTATAGCTGATTCACTTTGCTGTACATTAGAAACTAACACAACATTGTAAAACAACTATACTCCAATAAAAATTAATTTAAAAAAAGAATGATAAGAGCACTAACTTGAAGGGATAGTTACAAAGATTAAATGAAATAATGTATGTAAATCTTATACTAATTGCACAATAATATTAGCTATTATTTTACTGTTTTCTTCCTGTAAAATAGAAACAATGTGCAGAAAGGATATTACATGTAAATTCATTTATGTACCAGTCCCTGTAATATTTGCACTTTCTCCATCTCATTGTAATATTTTGACCTATAATAAGAAATATATATTTTGTCTTCAAAAAAAAAAGTACAAGGTAGAGGGCGAGGCAGGGGACGTTTGACGATCTGGGAACTCAAACGCCACAAAGCAATTTCCAACCTGTTGGAGTAAATGCTTAACGTTCAGCTGAAGCACAACTTAAGTTTTTAAAACATGGCATGGTTTTTTTTTTTTCTTTTGTCAACATGCAACAAATATTCATTGAGGAAATATTATGTTCTGCTCTGTGCTGGATGTTGAAATACAATGGTGAAGAAGACAGATTCAATCCTCCCAAGTCAGTGGCGGAAACCAACAAAATGAGTCAAAGAAAAAATAAATAAAATTTAAAAATTCTAAGTACCACTGTGCTTGTTTTCTAGGGCTGCCATAGTAAAATATTACAAACTGGATAGATTATACATCAGAAATTTGTTTTCTCACAATTCTGGAAGATAAAAGTCCTAGGTCAAGGTGTCAGCAGGTTTGGTTTCTTTTGAGGCCTCTGTTCTTGGCTTGCAGATTGCCTTCTCTCTGTGTCTATGTGTTGTTCTAATCCCTTGTTATGAGGACATCAGTCGTACAGGATTAGAGCCCACACATATGACCTCATTTTACCTTAATTACCTTTTTAAAGGCCCTATCTCCAAATACAGTCACATTCTGAGGATGTAGGAGTTAGGAATTCAACACACAAATTGTGTGTGTGGGGAGGGCGGGGGTGGGGCACAATTCAGTCCATAACAGCATGGCATGGTTTTTGATGGGTGAAGGACTCACAGTTTTTGCTCTTATAGTTACCCATCCATATTGATTATTTCCTAACTTGTACCAAAAGCAAGGACCCATGTTCACTGCCCTTGGAAAGTCAGTTGCCTGGGGGCAAAGGATCTTGCCTGAAATGGAGATGAAAACAAACATGCTTAATATTTGCTAGCTCTCTGCAGGTCAGAATGGTAACTAATTTTTTGAAAACCTGTTAGATTCTGTAATAAGTAGTGAAATCTGAGTTTAATTGAGTTCTAAGATTTTTAGGGAAAACTGATGTCTCCCAAATGTTTGCTGTAATGTAATAAAGACAGCATCGTTAGGCAACAGCAAGGATCAAATTATGCTGAATAAAAATGGTTGTAAATGGGAACTATATTATAATTAGTATCTGGAGACAAAACCCCAGGCCCCACACATAATTTGCTTAATTACATGCATTTGGCAGGGGTTAGGCATTCCTCAATTGCTTGACATGAGTTGATTCTTATTGAATATGGAACAATAAAAAATGAATTAGTCTTCCTTAGCACTTTCATTATTGTTATTTAGACTTAAAGACCACTTTTATATCAGAGTAATTGTAGACCCAAGAATAGTCAATTACATAAAATAAAACATGAGGCTAAGAAGGGAAGCAGAGGGTCTAGTGGAAAGAACATGGAACCAGTCAAACCTGGTTTCAAATTTCAGCTCCTGAACACAGTAACTACAAAAAAGATAGAACTTAGGAGTTGTTACTTCCTTTCTTTAAGCTTGGGGTTGCTCATCTGTACAATGTTTTTTGTGGGGTTTTTTGGTAAGTGTTGAATTTTATGAAAGCTCAGTTTACATTACCTAGGGAAATAAAGTTCATGATTTAAAATTTTTAATCCTTACCTGCTTTTTACCCTACAAACTCTTATTTAAACATTTTAGTATGTTTCACTTTTTTTCCTCATTTAAGTGTTCTCTAAACTGTGTTCCATGGAATATTAGTCCTCTGCAAAATGTTAATAGATGCTTCATGGAAAATTTTCTAGCATTAATACTGGGGAAAACACAAATTAGTGGAAGTGCACTGGTGTAGCATTCTTGCCAAAATGTTTAGCCTGAATATGTGGGGAAACACTCAGATAAATGCAGAATTTTTTGGACTTTGATTTTTTTGGAATTTTCAATAATGTCAATTCATGAAAGACAGACCACAGAAGACAGAAGGACTGATCTTCATTAATGGCAACCATGAATTGGATAGGAGTATGCATTTTTTAAAAGTTATACAGGACATTTTGTGGGCCATTGAGGAAATTTAAACATGGGAGCATAATAGATATATTGTAGACTTACATTTCTCGAGTACGATAATAATATTGTGGTTATAAGAAGAATGTTTTTTTTCTTAGGAGATGCATGCTTAAGTATTTAGGGGTGAGGTCATAATATCTGTAAATTGCTTTCAGATAGTTCAGGCCAAAAGAAAAAATGGTGTGTATGTAGAGAGAAAATATAACACTATGTTAATTGTGGTTCTTTCTTTGAAATTTTCTGTAGGTTTGAAATTTTTCAAAATAAAAAAAATGTTCATGCTGGACAGAAGATTAATTTTTTTTTGAACTTTAAAGATCAGATTTATTTGGAGAAAACAAAAACCCCACAACCTAAAAGATGGGATTTTACATCTCAAGACATCTCCCAGGTATTAAGTCTACAGATTACAAACCATTTTCATAGAAGATATTTTTGTACAAATTTTACATGTATTGAGGAGTGGGTCATAAATCCCTGTTTGCTTTAACAGGGTGGCAGAGTAGAGGAATGGGGGGGAAAATGCTTTTTTGGACACATCTATTTGGAAGGAGCAGACATGAAGAGGGCAAACCCTACTTTTTCATCATCTATAGCAAATGGTTTAAAAAAAATACCCTCTCAACCTTGGATATCTCTAAAAGCCACTTCCTAGCTACTAGTCACTCCAAGCTAATTATTTAAAGTTACTTCACTTGGTATGTCTTTTATGTCCACTGGGTAAATGATTCATTATGCTCACTGCTGCAGCACTCATAAACCAACACCCCTGCATGGCTGGAAAGGGTCTAACCTAGGACTGATGTGAAAAGATACCAAGATGTCTTTTCTCTGCAGGTACCAGTATTGCCTGTAAGGACACCATCTGTTGAGCTGACAGTACCAAGGTGCACATAAAAGCAGGCAAGTAAAGCTACTGTGTTGCAAGAGAAGCCAGGACCTTGTGAAATTGTTCTTCTCCATTATCATTTATTCTCTCAAGGGATGCTAAAAAGAACAGAACCAGAAAAACCACACATTGGTCTAGGCCACATTATAAATCCAAACATTGGTGTGGGATTTCACTTGGAGAGAAGGAAACTTTTGTTTTTTAAAAAGCCCCCCAAACCCCAGTCAAGGTTGTAAGAAATGTTCCCAATTTAATCACCCTCGCTCATCACCTAAGACTGGTAATTCTAAAGTTTTCTGAGGTGTAAAAGGGGTCAAAGCAGCAGGAGCATGAATGGCTGGAGGGAAGGAGTGAGTGTCAAAACACGAAGGAGCCAAGATTTGCTTGAGAAAAAGCAGTGATGATTCCTCATTGGACGGCTCCCAGGGGCTCTAGAGAATGCTTAGGAGGTCAAGTATGTGACTTAAGTAGAAGCTGCCTGTGGGAAGGTAACAGGAAAGAGTAGCATGAGGAACATAAGACGATGACAAGAGTCTAAATTTTTAAAGCTTCAAGATTTTGAAAGAATGTGGATATATTTGAAATTTCAGAAGGGATAGTGTTTAAGAAAGGGTGAAACCAGGACACATAAAAGACCTGGGAATTTCCACAACCCCTAAGTGCTTCCTGCTCCAGGAGGTAAACAATTATGTGTTTATTGGAGGTCATACCATTTCCCTATTGCTGGTGCAAAATAATTCATCAAATCCCCAAGCTTCTCTTCAAACCATGATTTCCCCATTTACTTTGGTCACCAAACAGTCCTATTCTTCAGTGGCCTGTAGACTCACTCCCACCTAACTCCCTCGGGGGGTAAAAATGAAGGAACTCCCCCTTAGGCTGGCCCCAGTAACTCAGAATTAAATAAGATGAATTCTTTATTTGGTGGGATTGGCCCATAGCAAACTCCATGGGAGCTCCATTGTAGTCTACTTTCCAAAGGAGCCCCACTTCACATAGTCTGGGTATTAGGTAGGGAAACTTACTAAAAAATATTTTAAAAAATTAATCAAACTTCTGGTTTCAGCTTTGACATGTCAAGAGCTTGTAAATTATCAAAAGCTGAACGAACTGAAAATCAGTGACTTTTCCCAGACTCATCAGAGAACTGAGGTTACAGATCAAGGCACCACCCTGAAATCTGGAGAGATACACCTGAGATGTGCTTTCCTGGATCAGAAGCTGCTGGAGCCATGAAGTGGTAGGAACTCTTAAAAAAGTGATAACTTTGATGCATTGCTGGAGGCTGAGCATGGACCAGTGTGAGGGTGAGAAATTCCCATGGTCTGCAGTCCTAGGGGGAACCCTACTTCTGTGGGGTTTTTTTCATTCAGAAACTCCAACAGGTTCTCATGTTGAAAAGCCAAGATACATCCTACTATTTCTGGCAGGTGGAAGGTAAGAATAATTCTTGTGAAATATCTCCATGTCTTCTCCCTAACAAAGGCCTATCTCCAGGGGAAAGGCTTTACCAGAGCCTTATCCCAGCTGGGGAAAGGGCACTGCTTCCACTGCAGCCACCAAAGGCAGGGGGCTATATCATTGGAGAAATGTGTGAAGGTCATAGCCCTGAGACACAGGCCCACAAAAGGACTGAGATTTAATCATGAGATTATAGAATGTTCTCCCTCCCCCACATCTTGCCATCACACTAACAGGGCTCCAATATAATAGGAGTGGATTCCAGCAAAAAGGGCTAAAATCCACAGACTCTTTCTGAGAAGGAGCACTTAGGGAAGCCCAAAGTCGAGAATAGAGATGAAGGCAAGGACATGAGAGGAGCTGAAGCCTCTGGCACCTACAGCTATAAATGTTAATCAAAGCCCAACACCTGGCTAGATTAACATAAATTCTCAAACTGAAGGACTGTTTACCTTAGTTCCTATTACCCAAAATATCCTGTCCATCTTCCACCATGGAGTGCTAAAAGGCAAAATGAACAAACAATCCCCAAAACTCACAGTCTGAAAAGGCAAAGCAAGTATCAGAACTAGACTCAGATATACACAGATGTTGGAATTATCAGAGAATTTTAAATAAGTATGATTAATATGTTAAGCACTCTAATGGAAAAAGTCTACAACCTGCAAGAACAGATCAGTAATGAAAGCAGAGAGATGGAAATTCTGAGAAGGAATCTAAAGGAAATGTTAGAACTCAAAAGCACTGTTACAGAAATGAAGAATGGCTTTGATTGCCCTTTTGTAGATTGAACAGCAAGGGAAGAATCAGTGAGCTTGAAGACAGGCCAATAGAAGCTTCCAAAACTAAAATGCAGAGGAAATATATATATAATATATATCATATATATATTTTTTATATATATTTAATACACCTTAGGTATATTATGTTCAAACTGCAGAAAACTAAAGACAAACATTAAATCATGAAATCAAAGGTAAGGGATGGGGGCAGGGGAACACCATAACCTATAGAAAAACAACAATAAGAATTTCAGCAGACTTCTCATCGTAAACTATGCAAACAACAAGAGAGTGGAGTGAAATATTTAGTCTGAATGAAAAATCCACCAACCTAGAATTCTATATCAAGCAAAGCTGATTTTTCAAAAGTGAAGGAGAAATAAAGATTTTTCCCAAACAAAAACCAAGGAAATTCATCCCCAGCACATGTGCCCTGCAAAGAAATATTAAAAGAAGTTCTTTGGGGAGAAGGAAAATTACAAACATCAGAAATTCAGATCTAGATGAAGAAAGGAAGTGTATCAGAGAATGAATAAAGGTAAAATAAAATTTTTGTTTTTATTCATCTTATTAATCTGAAATATAACTGTTTCTATTTGATTCTTCTGTTTTTCATTTTTCTGTTCTTTCTTGCTATCTTTTTTCTTTTTTTGTCTTCCTGTGGCAACAAACTTCTTGAATATTTTTAGGATTACAACTTGTATTTTTTTTTTTAATTAATTAATTAATTTATTTATTTATTTATTTTTGGCTGTGTTGGGTCTTCGTTTCTGTGCGAGGGCTTTCTCTAGTTGCGGCAAGCGGGGGGCCACTCTTCATCGCGGTGCACGGGCCTGTCACTATCGCGGCCTCTCTTGTTGTGGAGCACAGGCTCCAGGCGCGCAGGCTCAGTAGTTGTGGCTCACGGGCCTGGCTGCTCCGCGGCATGTGGGATCTTCCCAGACCAGGGCTCGAACCCGTGTCCCCTACATTGGCAGGCAGACTCTCAACCACTGCGCCACCAGGGAAGCCCCTACAACTTGTATTTTTGAACGTATGATGTTTTATAGTTTTTAGTGGCTCCACTGGATATTACAATGATATGTGATAAGTCACATTACAGTTTACTTGTATCACCATTTTCCCCATATATAATGTATATTGTAGTTGAAATCACACTCTATACAACTGTTTCCTGATTTTTCACCTACCATCATTCTCAGCTTGTAACTGAGAATAAAACTTTCTGAACTTTATCTCTGATATGTGGGTATTGCCCTGGAGCCAGTGCTGCATCTACATCCCACCTCCCTTACCTGCCTGTATTGCTAGGTCCCTCTTCACCTATGAGTTCATCTCACTTGCTCATAGGTGACCAGTAAAGCACCATAATGTGTTTCTGACCTCTGGAGTCACAATGAATAAGATCCACGTTGTCCGAAGAGGGTCTTACTCTCCTTGTGGACACCATACACTTATTTAGCAATGTTGAGCCATTTTACTTTGGAATCATTTTCCCAACTATTTTTCCAGGAAAAGATGTAGCTAATTATTTTCTCATTACACATTGCTTTTTTAAAAAAATTGAAGTATAGTTGATTTACAATATTGTGTTAGTTTCAGGTGTACAACAGTAATTCAGTTATTTTTTTCTGATTATATTTCATTATAGGTTATTACAAGATATTGAATATAACTACTGGTAAATCATATTGCTTATCTATATTATTAGAATAATCCTATACTCCTAATTTGTCTCTCCCTCCTCCCTCTCCCCTTTGGTAATAATAAGTTTGTTTTCTATGTCCATGAGTCTGTTTCTATTTTGTATACAGATTCATTTGCATTGTTTTTAGATTCCACATATAAGTGATATCATATAGTATTTGTCTATCTCTGTCTGACTTACTTCACTAAGTATAATGTTCTCTAGGTCCATCCATGTTGCTGCAAATGACAATAGTTCATTCTTTTTTATGGCTGAGTAATATTCCATTGTGTGTGTGTATGTGTGTGTGTATATATATATATATATATATATATATATATATATATATATATATACCACTTCTTCTTAAGCCAGTCATCTGTTGATGGGCACTTGTGTTGCTTCTATGTCTTGGCTACTGTAAATAGTACTGCTATGAACATTGGGGTGCAGGTATCTTTTGTAATTAGAGTTTTCTTTTTTTCTAGATATATACCCAGGAGTGGGATTGCTGGATCATATGGTAGCTCTATTTTTAGTGTTTAAAGGAACTTCCATATAATTTTCCATAGTGCCTCCACCATTTTACATCCCCACTAACAGTGTACAAGGGTTCCCTTTTCTCTACACCCTCTCCAGCATTCAGTTTTTGTAGAATTTTTGATGGTGGCCATTCTGACTGGTGCGAGGTGATACCTCATTGTAGTTTTTTTTTTTTTGCATTTCTGTAATAATTAACAATGCTGAGCATCTTTTCACGTGCCTGTTAGCCATCTGTTTGCCTTATTTGGGAAAATATCTATTTAGTTCTTCTGCCCAGTTTTTGATAGGTTGTTTGTTTTTTCGATATTGTGTTGTATGAACTGTTTGTGTATTTTGGATATTAACCCCTTGTTAGTCACATTGTTTTCAAATATTTTTTCCCATTCCATAGGTTGTATTTTTGTTTTGTTGATGGTTTACTTTGCTGTGCAAAAGCTTTTAAGTTTGATTAGGTCCCATTTGTTTGGTTTTGTTTCTACTTCTTTTGCCTTAGGACACTGGACTAAGAAAATATTGCTACAATTTATGTCAAAGAATGCTTTGCTAATGTTCTCTTCTAGGAATTTTATGGTATCATGCTTTATATTTAGATCTTTGACCATTTTGAGTTTACTTTTGTGTATGGTGTGAGGGAATGTTTTAATTTTATTGATTTACACATAGCTGTCTAGCTTTCCCAACACCACCTGTTGAAGAGACTGTCTTTTCTCCATTGTATAGTCTTGCCTCTTTCATCATAGATTAATTGACCATGGGTGCATGGGTTTATTTCAGGGCTCTCTATGTTTTCCATTGATCTATATGTCTGTTTTTGTGCCAATACCACACTGTTTTGATTACTTTCTTTTATAAATTAATTTTTATTCTAAAAATTTTCAAACATAAGCAAAACAAAAGTAAATAAGATGAACACCCAAAATGAACCCACAGATATTCATCCCAGATTCAACAGTCTTCAAGATATTGCCAGTCTTTTTTCATTTATCCTCCCTCTCCCATTTTTGTTGCTGAAATACTTTATTTTTAAAATTTATTTATTTTTTATTGTGATGTTGATTTTATTTTATTTTATTTTTATTTATTTTTTATTGAGGTATAGTTGATTTACAATGTTGTACCAATCTCTGCTGTGCAGCAAAGTGACTCAGTTATACACATATATATATTCTTTTTTTAAATTCTTTTCCATTATGGTTTATCCCAAGAGATTGGATATAGTTCCCTGTACTATACAGTAGGACCTTGTTGTTTATCCATTCTAAGTGTAATAGTTTGCATCTACCAACTCCACACTCCCAGTCCATCCCTTGCCCTCTCCCTCTCCCCCTCCCCCTTGGCAACCACAAGTCTGATCTCTATGTTTGTGAGTCTGTTTCTGTTTTGTAGATAGGTTTGTTTGTGCCATATTTTAGATTCCACATATAAGTGATATCATATGGTATTTGTCTTTCTTTTCCTGACTTACTTCATTTACTATGATAATCTCTAGTTGCATCCACATGCCTGCAAAGGGCATTGTTTTGTTCTTTTTTATGGCTGAGTAGTATTCCATTGTATGTATGTACTGCATCTTCTTTATCCATTCATCTGTGGATGGACATTTAGGCTGTTTCCATGTTTTGGCTATTGTGAATAGTGCTGCTATGAACATAGGGGTGTATGTATCTTTTTGAATTACAGTTCTGTCCAGGTATATGCCCAGGAGTGGGACTGCTGGATCATATAGTAATTCTATTTTTAGTTTTCTGAGGAACCTCCATACTGTTTTCCATAGTGGCTGCACCAACTTACATTCCCACTAACAGTGTAGGAGGGTTCCCTTTTCTCCACACCCTCTCCAGCATTCGTTATTTGTAGACTTTTTAATGATGGCCATTTAGTGGTGGTACCTCACTGTAGTTTGGATTTGCAGCTCTCTAATAATTAGTGATGTTGAGCATCTGTTCATGTGCCTATTGGCCATCTTTATGTCTTCTTTGGAGAAGTGTCTATTAAGGTCCTCTGTCCATTTTTCATTTGGATTGTTTGTTTTTTGTTGTTGTTGAGTTGTATGAGCTGTTTGTATATTTTGGGGATTAAGCCCTTGTCAGTCACATCATTTGCAAATATTTTCTCCCATTCCATAGGTTGTCTTTTCTTTTCTTTTCTTTTTTTTTATGGTTTCCTTTGCTGTGCAAAAGCTTGTAAGTTTGATTAGGTCTCATTTGTTTAGTTTTGTTTTTATTTCTATTGCCTTGGGAGACTGACCTAAGGAAACATTTGTATGATTTATGTCAGAGAACGTTTTGCTTATGCTCTCCTCTAGGAGTTTTATGGTGTCATGTCTTGTGCTTAAGCCTTTAAGCCATTTTGAGTTTATTTTTGTGCATGGTGTGAGGGTGTGTTCTAACTTCATTGATTTACATGCAGCTGTTCAACTTTCCCAGCACCACTTGCTGAAGAGACTGTTTTATCCCCATTTTATATTTTTGTCTCCTTTGTCAAAGATTAATTGACCATAGGTATGTGGATTTACTTCTGGGCTCTCTATTCTGTTCCTTTGATCTGTATGTCTGCTTTGTATCAATACCACACTGTTTTGATTACTGTGGCTTTGTAGTATTGTCTGAAGTCTGGGAGAGTTATGCCTCCTGCTTTGTTGCTTTTCCTCAGGATTGCTTTGGCAATTCTGGGTCTTTTATTGTTCTATATGAATTTTTGGATTATTTGTTCTAGTTCTGTGAAAAATGTCATCAGTAATTTGATAGGGGTTGCATTAAATCTGTAGATTGTTTTGGGTAGTATTTCCATTTTAACAATATTAATTCCTCCAATCCAAGAGCATGGGATATCTTTCCATTTTTTTGAATCCTCTTTAATTTCCTTTATTAATTTTTTATAGTTCTCAGCATATAAATCTTTCATCTCCTTGGTCAGGTTTATTCCTAGGCATTTTTTTTTTTTTTGGTGGTATTTTAAAAGGTATATTTTTTATGTTCCTTTTCTGGTATTTCATTGTTAGTGTAAAGAAATGCAACCAATTTCTTAATATTAATCTTGTATCCTGCTACTTTACTGAATTCATTTATTAGACCTAGTAGTTTTTGTGTGGAGTCCTTAGGGTTTTCTATATATAGTGTCATATCATTTGTATATAGTGACAATTTTATCTCTTCCCTTCCAGACATTATCTATTTCTTCTATTTCTTCTTGATTCAGTTTTGGTGGGCTGTATGTTTCTAGAAAGTTGTCCATTTCTTCTAGGTTGTCAAATTAATTGGCACATAATTGTTCATAGTATTCTCTTATGTTTTTTTGTATTTCTGCAGTATCAGTTGAGATTTCTCTTTTTTCATTTCTTATTTTGTTTACTTTGATTCTCTCTCTTTTCTTCTTGGTGAGCCTGGCCAGAGGTTTATCAGTTTTGTTTACCCTTTCAAAGAACCAGCTCTTGGTTTTATTGATTTTTTTTTCTATTTTTTTAATCTCTATTTTATTTATTTCCTCCCTGATCTTTATTTCCTTCCTTCTGCTGTTTGTTTGTTCTTCTTTTTCTAATTCTTTTAAGTGGTAGGTTAGGTTGGTTATTTGAGATTTTTCTTGTTTTTTGAGGAAGACCTGTATCGCTATGAACTTCCCTCTAAGAACTACTTTTGCTGCATCCCATAGATTTTGTATGGTGTGTTTTCATTGACATTTGTCTCAAGGTATTTTTTAATTTCCTTTTTTATTTCCTCATTGACCCATTGGTTTTTTAGTAGCATGTTATTTAGTCTCCATGTAATCGTTTTTTTTTCTCATTTCTTTCCTTGTGGTTGATTTCTAGTTTCATGCCATTGTGGTCAGAGAAGATGTTTGAAATAATTTCTACACTCTTAAATTTGTTGACGTTAGTTTTGTGCCCTAGTACGTGGTCAGTCCTAGAGACTGTTCCATGTGCACTTGAAAAGAATGTGTATTCTGGTTTTTTTGGATGTAATGTCCTGAAAATATCAATTAAGTCTAACTGTTCTCTTGTATCATTTAGGATCTCTGTTGCCTTATTGATTTTCTGTCTAGAATATCTGTCCATTGATGTGAGTGTGGTGTTAAATTCTCCTACTATTATTGTATTCTCATCAGTTTCTCCCTCTATGTCTGTTAGTATTTGTTTTATGTATTTTGGTGCTCCTATATTAGGTGAATATATGTTGATGAGTGTAAAATCCTCTTCTTGTATTGATCCTTTTATCATTATATAGTGTCCTTCTTTATCTTTCTTTACAGCCTTTGATTTAAAGTATATTTTGTCTGATATGAGTATTGCAACTTCCATTTTCTTTTCATTTCAGTTTGCATGAAATGTCTTTTTCCATCTCCTCACTTTCAATCTATGTGTGGCCTTTGCCCTAAGGTGGGTTTCTTCTAGGCAGCATATTGTAGGCTCTTGTTTTTTAATCCAGTTTGCCACTCCATGTCTTTTGATTGGAGCATTCAGTCCGTTGACATTTAAGGTAATTATTGATAGATATGTATTTATTGCCTCATTAAACCTTGTTTTCCATTTGATTCTTTGTTTTTTCTTTGTTCCTTTCTTTTTCTTTTTGTTTTCCTGTTTGTGGTTTGTTGATGACCTTTTATTTTATGCTTGTGTTCTCCTCTTTTTGGTTTTTGTGAATCTATTGTATGTTTTTGGTTTGCGGTTACCCTGTTTTTCAAGTATGTTAACCCCTTCCTATATCTGCTTGCTTTAGAATGATAGTCATATAGGCTCAAACACATTCTAAAAAAAAGAAAAAAAAGAATCTGCATTTTCATATTCTCCTTCCCCACATTTTATGATTTTGATGTCCTTTTTTACATCTTCATTTTTATCCTTTTGCTGTTCCTTGTGTTTATCATAGCTTTCACAAATAGGTTTTTTTCCCCTCTTTTTGATCTGTATACTGGCTAATTTAAGTGATTGACTTTTGAATTATGATTTCCTCCTTCCTATATCTTTTTGTTTCTTTTCTATTTAGAGAAGATCTTTCAATAATTTCTTTTAGGATAAGTTTAGTATTGCTGTATTCTTTTAGTTTTTTCTTGTCTGAGAAATTCTTTATTTCTCCTCCTATTCTAAATGATAATCTTGCTGGGTAGAGTATTCTAGGTTGCAGATTTTTCCCTTTCAACTTTCAATATATTTTGCCACTGCCTTCTGGCCTGCAGTGTTTCTGTAGAGAAATAAGCTGATAGGCTTATGGGGGTTCCCTTGTAATTAACTCTTTGTTCTTCTCTTGCTGCCTTTAGAATCCTCTCTTTATCTTTAACTTTTGCCATTTTTATTATAATATGTCTTGGTGTAAGTCTGTTAGGGTTCATCTTGTTTGGGACCCTCTGTGCTTCCTGTATCTGGATATCTGTTTCCTTATTTAGGTTTGGGAAATATTCAGCCATAATTTCTTCAAATATATTTTCAATCCCCTTTTCTCTTTCTTCTCCTTCTGGAATACTCAATATGTGTAGATTGGGATGTTTTATACTACCCCATAGTCTCTTATATTGCTTTCATATTTTAATTTGGCTTTCTGTCTGCTGTTTTGATTGGATAATTTCCATTATTCTATCTTCCAGATCACTTATTCTTCCTTCTGCATTATTCATTCTGCTGTTCATTGCCTTTAGCTCAGCTTTCATGTCAGCAAATGAATTTTCTAATTATCTTGGCTCCTCCTTATAGTTTTTAGTTCCTTTTTACAGTAATCTGCATTTATGTCAATAGTTTTTCTTAATTCCTTCAGTATTTTCATTACCTCCTTTTTTTTTTAAACATCTTTATTGGAGTATAATTGCTTTACAATGGTGTGTTAGCTTCTGCTTTATAACAAAGTGAATCTGCTATACATATACATATATCCCCATATCTCCTCCCTCTTGTGTCTCCCTCCCGCCCTCCCTATCCCACCTCTCTAGGTGGTCACGAGCCCCCGAGCTGATCTCCCTGTGCTATGTGGCTGCTTCCCACTAGCTATCTGTTTTACATTTGGTAGTGTATATATGTCCCTGCCACTCTCTCACTTCGTCCCAGCTTACCCTTCCCCCTCCCCATGTCCTCAAGTACATTCTCTACATCTACGTCTTTATTCTTGTCCTGCCCCTACGTTCTTCAGAACCTTTTTTTTTTTTTAGATTCCATGTATATGTGTTAGCATACGGTATTTGTTTTTCTCTCTCTGACTTACTTCACTCTGTATGACAGACTCTAGGTACATCCACATCACTACAAATAACTCAATTTCATTTTCTTTTTATGGCTGAGTAATATTCCATTGTATATTTGTGCCACATCTTCTTTATCCTTTCATCTGTCAGTGGACACTTAGGTTGCTTCCATGTCCTGGCTATTGTAAATAGAGCTGCAATGAACATTGTGGTACATGACTCTTTTTGAATTATGGTTTTCTCAGGTTATATGCCCAGTAGTGGGATTGCCGGATCATATGGTAGTTCTATTTTTAGTTTTTTAAGGAACTGTTCTCCATAGTGGCTGTATTAATTTACATTCCCACCAACAGTGCAAGAGGGTTCCCTTTTCTCCACACCCTTTCCAGCATTTATTGTTTGCATTACCTCCTTTTATGAACTCAGTGTCTATTGAACTGAAGAAGTCTGTCTGTTTCATTTTTTGTTTCCTCAGGAGAAGTCTCTTGGTCTTTTAACTGGGAGTGGCTCCTTTGCTTTTTCATTTTGCTTATATTTCTCTTACTCTGTGAATTTAGAAGAAACAATTATCTACTGTAGCCTTGGAAAGCTATTTATATGAGGGAACATCCCTGTGTATCTTGTGTGGATATAATATTTTTTTGGTGTGAGGGCTGTTTTTGGTTTTGATGCTTGCCATCTCTTTCCTCAGCATGTGCTGACCATTATCCCACTGATAGGGGGTGTGTAGGTGCACACCCACTCATGCTACCAGGAAGGCAGGTCAACAGTTGGCTCCTGGTTGTGGGACCCTTGGTGGTGGTGGGCTGTGTGCACTCCCGGGGAGGTGGGGGTAGCAGTTGGTGCCTGGTCACAGGACCCTTAGTGGTGGCAGTGGTCTGTGCCCACCTCTGAAGTCTGAGACGGCAACGTCAGCTCATGCCTGCTCCCAGAGCTCATGTAGGCAGTGCTGTGCTGCCTGAGTGTGTGGAGAAAGAAGTTTCTATGGTGGGTCCACTCATCTCTTCATGCCCCTCCCCGAACAATGGTGCCCTGCCTCTCTGGTGGGCCCAGGGCTCCTCCCGTACTCCTGTGTTTGTGGCACACCATACCATAGTCCCCTCAGGCTGTCTCCATGCAGCCAACCCCAGTCCTCTCCTCCGGGCCTGACCTCCAAAGCCTGAGCCTCAGCCCCCAGCCCCTGCCCACCCCAGTGAATGAACATCTCAAGCTGAGGAGTGCTGGGGCAGCACTGACCATCTGTGCAGGGCCCCCTCCATTTTGCCCTCCATAAACCAGTTGCTGAGCTCTTCTCCAAGGTTCCAAAGCTCCCCCTCTGTCCTGGCTGATCTCCCAGTCAGTGAAGGGACGTCCCAGTTTGCGGAAACCTTTCCTCTTTCATAGCTCCTTCCCAGGGGTGTATGTCCTGTCCCGATTCCTTTCTTTCTTTCTTTCTTTCTTTCTTTTCTTCTTTTGTCCTACTCAGTTATGTGGAGATTTTCTCGACTTTTTGGAAGTCTGAGGTCTTCTGCCAGTGTTCAGTAGGTGTTCTGTGAGGACTGTTCCACATGTAGATGTATTTTTGATGCATTTGTGGGAGAAGGTGAGCTCTATGTCCTACTCCTCTGCCATCTTGATCCAATCCTGAAAAATATTTTTACCAGACACAGAATTTATGGTTGACAGTTCTTTTTTTCAGCAGTTGAAAAAATATTGTACCTTTTTTTTTTTTTTTTTTTTTTCTCCATAGTTTCAAATGAGAAATCCTCTGTCATTTGACTTGGCATTCCCTATGGATAATGTGTCCTTTCTCTCCAGCTGTTTTGAAGAGCTTTTCTTTGTTTTTATTTTCAGAAGTTTAATTGCAATGTATCTTGGTAGAGGTTTCTTTGTGTTTATCCTATCTGTGGTTTGACCACCTTCTTAAAGCTATGGGTTTATCTATTTCACCAAATTTTGGAAATTTTTAGCCACTATTCCCTCAAATACTCTTTCACATCCACTTTCTTTTTCTTTTCTTTCTGGGATTCCAATGATACAAATGTTGGATCTTTTATTGTCCCAAATGTTGCTGAGTCTCTGTTCATTGTTTTTAGTCTATTTTCTCATGGTTGTTCAGTTTAGGTAAATTCTATTGATCTGTCCTCAAATTCACTGTTTCTATCCTCTGTCATCTCCACTCTACTACTGAGCCCATTCAGAGAGTTTTCTATTTCTGTTATTGTATTTTTCAGTTCTATAATTTCCATTTGGTTCCTTTTTATTCCTAATCTTTTTGATGAGATTTTCTTTTAATTTTTCCAAGAAAATTTTAATTACTCATTAATCACTAGTATGATCGTTGCTTTAAAATCCTTGTCAGATACTTCTAACATCTGATTCTTCTCTCTGTTGGCTTCAGTTGTTTGTCTTCTCATTTAAGTTGTTATTGTCTTGGTTCTTGGTACGCTAGATGATTTTTTAATTATAATCAGGATATTTTAGCTGTTATTTAGAAGACTCTGGGTCCTACTAAATTTTTAAATTTTATTTAATAATTTTATTTATTTTCATTTTAACTTATTTAGGTTAGGCACACAGGTCTTGTCCCACTTTTGTGGCAATCTAAATGTCAGAGCCTTGGTGGTGCTATTTGGGGATAGTGGTGTGTCTTGTGCTGTTGGGCTCTCACTGGTCCCTGCTGGTGCCCAGGCTGGCCTCTCGGTGGAGAAAGCACATCTCCAGTCTGTGGAGCAATAAGGCTCCCATCAGATCCTTGTTGTGATGGAACCCCTTGCTGGTGCCCACCGCTGGGTGGTGAGGGGAGTCCCAATCCAAGTGTCAAAGGAGAACAGTGTCCCCACTGGCTGCCAGTTGTCAGCAGCCCCAGTGGATCTTTTGGCAGTTGCTGGGTTTGTCTGCTGTTGTTGCAGTACTCCTGTTTCATTTGAGGGAGGACGCAACCTGCCTGGGCTGCCAACAGAAGTGGGCTGGGAATCAGGAAATGCTGGGCCTGGGCTCCCTTCTTCTGTGAGTGAGATGTCATAAGACACGCTGTCCATGTGTTTATCCTTCAGTCCTGTGGTCACAAACCAGGTTGCCTTCCTCTTTCCATCATTTGGAGTTCACCTTTGGTCATCTCTCATGTTACTTTCAGGATTTATAGTTGTGCTTAGCAGGGAGGAGAGATAAGTCAAGGAAGTTCAGTGGGTTTATTTTAAATAGTAAATTCTGTAATAATTTTATGCATCATGAAATTTTTCAAAATATGTCCTTATAGTACTTTGTGCTGTAAGTGGGTTGTCTCATTTGTCAACTTTTTAAGCTTTTTACAGTCTCAGAAATTTATGAAAATTCACCAATCATGGTTTAAATTTATAATCTTCAATGTGTTGAACAGAAAGCAACTAAGATCTATTTGCAATCAGTGGTTTGCCTCCATCTGATGGAGTACAATTAGATGAGAAAACATTCTCTTCCAGAATAGATAATACTGAGCAACACTGGAGTCCTCCAATGAATATTTCTGAAGTTTTGGGGGAAAAATTTGGGGCAGCCTCAATAGGTTTTAGTCTGAAGCTAAAAAGAGGGATCTCCTTCTTGAATTTCCAAAGCTTCCACAGTATTCTGGAATTCAAGCTCTTTCACACATGTATCTGTTCTTAGGTTAATTCCTTCTAGAGGCTTTCCAAACAACCATCACATTACCCTGGTGATGAGGGAAGGAATTTGGTGCTCACTCCCACCCATTGTGGCTCTCTATCCAGGGTGATGAAGTCTCCCTACCTTTCTGGGCAGGAGATCCCTAGTCTTAGAAGCAGTGAGTTAATTCGAAGTGCCAACAGCAGATTCAGCAGTCTTTCTGACTTCTGATTCTTTTTCACAGAAACATTCTCACTATAAAGTGGATAAATACATAGCAAGACAGATAATTGCTATTTTTTCCTGCTTTAATATTTTTTATTCCCTCTAGCTTTAATCTTTTAAAAGTAAATGTTATACTTTTTTTCATTTTTACAATGTCATTTGTTTACTTTTTATTCCATTTTATTCTAGCTTGTTGATACAATTCTTCAAGTGATAGAACAGAAGAGAATCAGACCAGGCACTGTGACTAATGGGAAAAAAATGAGCTAATTGATGCACATGGGCACTGCCCTACCCCACCCCAGATAGGGACTTGTCGGTCAGGTCATTACAGAATACAGCTTTGTCATACAGACTATCTGTAATAAAAGTGAAAATGATCATATGTAAAAAAATAGATATGAATATATATTCTTTGCAAAATTGAAATGTTGTAAATCAAGGGACGAGGGGTGTATGTGGTGGGAGGGGTAAGAGGGGGAGAGAGAGGGCAGAGGGAGGCTCAGGGAGCCCCAATTAATGCATCAGGGATGAGGAGGAGCAGGGGGCACCCCCTCAACAAATTACTGTCTGAGCAGAAAGATAAAAAGAGTAGCGGGAGCTTTGTCGTTCCATAAAGCTCTTAAAACCCTGGAATGGGGGAGGCCAGAGGAAATGAGGCAAAGATGAAACAGTAACATAAAATAGGATTAGATAAATGCTCACCAAGGGAAGCATTTAAACAAATTATGTTGTATTTATAGGATGCAGTTATAAAAATCATTTTTGAAAAATATTTAATAATAAGAGGAAATAGCATATATCAATAAAAATTACAATTTTTATTCTAAAAATATTGTGAACCTCCAGTGCAGGCAATAAGGTGAACTATATAACTACTACCTAGAAATATAAAATAACAAATATTGTTTTCAGTGCATAACTGAGCAGAAAAATGGTACAAAACAAGTGTTCAAAAAGAGAGCCATTATGTTTAGAAACATGATATGTGACCAGTGTGGTGTTTCCATGTTGGGAAATGAGAAACCATTAAGGAAACAAACTGGTCCCTTTGTCAAATATAGGCTGAAAATGCAAAAATCCAATCCCAAAGTTCCACACACAGAAAAATGATGGTATAAAGACCTACAAGAAAACACTGAAGAATATATTATGACCTTAGCGTAGGAAGGCATTTCTTAGGTAAGCATCAGAAGCAGAAACCGTAAAAGGAAAAATGTAGTACATTCAATTAAGTTCAAACTTTTAAATAACAAAGGATACTCTAAGAGTTCCAGTAGATAGGCCTGGGTTTAGGAAAGATATTTGTAATAATATTACTGATTAGATTATTGAAAATATGAATATTTTCTATCCATCAATGAGAAGGAGATAAAGAAACCACATTGAGACAAAGATTGCCTACTCATATTCAACCCTCTCTCTATTCACCAGTCTCCTTTCTTAGGCTGGCCACATGGTCAAATTTGGCCAATGACATTTGAGCAAAGAGATGTCTATCATTTGTAGCTCTGGCCTCTAAGATATCTGGTGTAATCTTCTGTGGGCTCTGTGTCCTCCATCTCCATGGCTGAAAGTGAAGCCCTCCCAGACGGAGAGCCACACAATGGAATAAACAGCTGAGCCTTGAACAACATGGGTTTGAATTGTGTGGGTCCACTTATAAGTGGAGTTTTCAATGAATACAGTACCTGTAAATAAACATGAATTCACATTATCTTTTCATTTTTGATGTGTAGTGTTAGTAATATGTACAGCATCTACAATATTTTGTATCCTATAAGAATATTGCTGTAGGTACTGACAGACAATTCATCTTGTAAACGACAATATAAACTTTGGTATTGATAAGTACAGTACAGTACTGTAAATGTATTTTCTCTTCCTCATGATTTTCTTAACATTATCTTTTCTCTAGCTTATTTTAAGAATACTATATATAATACATATAATGTACAAAATATGTGTTAATTGACTGTTTATATTATTGGTAAGGATTCCAGTCAACAGAAGGCTACTAGTAGTTAAGTTTCGGGAGAGTCAAAGTTATACATGGATTTTCAACTGCGTAGGTGGTTGGTTCCCATATTATTCAAGGGCCAACTATACTAGATCCCTGGATACACTTGGAGAAGAGCCATTATCTAGGTCAGATCCACATCAGACTAGGATATGAGCAGAAAATAAATGTTTGTGATGTTAATCCTCCAAGATATTTGAGTTGTTTTTTAGAATAGCCAGTGCTAATTACCTTATCCATGTAGAAATTAGTGCCAGGGGTGGGGGGCTTGCATATGAAAACCTGACATCTGTGGCATTGCCTTAGTTTTGGGTAGCAGTTGGCAAGGAAATTAATACGTGATCCTGGAAGCATGGAAATCCATGTTATGATTTGGTAAAAATTCAATAGAACTGTTGCCTGTGATAATTGGGAGGCACATTATGTGCCTAATTAAGCTAACAGCTCAAGGAGGAAAAGTAAATTAGAAAAGTTCAAAGTATGTAAAGGCCACATTTGGAAAGGTCTTCCAAGAATGAGATGAGCTCAAGAAGGCAGTTTACAAGGAGAAATAAAAGGAAACAGGGCAAAATTCCACAAATTCCAGTCACTCAGAATTGGAAAAGCCAAGGGCTTCTAGATCACAGGCAATAAGTGATGGGATTTTTTAAAAATTTGGCCAGCAACAGTACAGTAAAACTTCTCCAGTGAATAAAGAGAAAGATGAGGCTGTAGGTGTGGCCTTCTCACACAAGCCTGAGAGCCCCAAGAAAGCCTCCAGAAAGTTGAGAGGAAGAGGAATGAGGTAAGGAAACAGAGTAATAAAGAAGACTTGAATCAGGGAAGAAAAACAACTATGGGTATAGTTACTGGAGTTTGGACCTAAATGGAAACAAATAGACCAGATACCTATCAAACTTTTGAGGAAATCATGTTGCCAACAAAACCACTAATGGAAAAAACAATGGTGACAATGAAAATGTTCAAAGACTCTTCTTGGGCCTCTGTAGCAAGCTGTATTTTCCAAAGTGGCCACACCACTATGTCCCATCCCACATGCTCCTTTACAGTGTGATCAACACACCTGCCATCAAGGGATGGAGGTCTATGTTCTCTCCCCTGGACTCTGACTTTTCATTTTAAGCTACTAACCTTTGAGGTGTTTGTTACACAGCAGTAGATGATCAGAACAGACTTAAGAGCAAGATGCAGGCTTCAAAGTCTATACATTCCCAAGGACAAATGTATATATTCTTCCTCAACACATGTATCATATGTGGTCAATAAAATGGATGAGGAGGAGCTTTCTAGATATTGTATCATCAAACACAATGGAATAGAGAGCTCCTCCTAGAGAGTTTAATTAAGGCCTAATCAAGGGCAGGGCACCATCCCAGAGACTGTCTGGTGGGAATCCATTACAACTGTGAACCAGTAACTATGTTGTGTCTTCCTCTCTCCCTTGTTCTGAACAGGTTTTATTGCAGGAGTCCTGCCCCACTCTACTGCTGCCATAGGATCTGCAGGGAGGAGGGGTATGACTTGACTTTCTAGTCCATAGAGAATTTTTTTCTCTGGACCTGATGGAGTGGAATATCCATCACCTGGACTCTGAGCTGGATGCAGGGACTTGATAGAATTTTCATGGTCTCCTTGGGGAGGGATATAAGGATGTTGAATGTATGGGCAGAGGGGAATAACCTGATAGTTTGTGACCAGCAGGGCAGAATTCACAGAGAGTATTAGCACTCACCTGGATCCATATACACCTTCACATTTCCCAGGCTCTGAAGTTAGGTTGACCAAATGACTGAGTTCTGGCCAGTGGAATGTGGGCAGCCCCTCCCAGGCCTGGCTCCTAAAATGTCCCACATCATCATCTATGTTTTCTCCCTCTCTCTCTCTGTCTCCATGGCTGAATGCAAAAGATCCTAAGGTGGCTGAGTCACTCAGTAAAACAAGCCCCGATTCCCAAAACAGCTGATTCACAGCAGACATGCAGTGAGCAAAATTAAATTTTCTTAATGTTCAGCCACATATTACAGTATGTAGGGTTGATTAGCCTGTCTAATATAATAAGCAAAGAATATGAATAGATATATTAAAGAGGAAAAGACCCAAATGGATTATAAAAGTGAAAAGATGCTCAGCATGATAAAACTCAAAACAGCACTTAAATACCATCTTTCCAGTTATCAGATTGGCAAAAAGCAGTCCATTAATACTGAGGAAAAATAGAAATTTTTCGACATTGGTGGTGGGAGTATGCAGGGATCAGAGTTCAGGGTAGAAAACAGAAATGGATCTAAATACTTTAAACAGAAAGATTTCCTGCAGATAACAGTGTGCTGACAGAATCAGGGGAAGGACGGGGGCGGCGGGGAGGTGGGGGCAGCGGCGGGGGAGGCAGGGGGTGGGCTCCCGGCTGTGTCTCCGGGAACGTCCAGAGCACGCAGAGCTCCACCCGGGAGCAGGGCGATGGGAGATCAGAAGGTAGCTCTGCGAACCACAAGATTCAAGAGCAAACTCCTTTATGTGTGTCCCAGATGAAAGGGAGCGGATGTGGGGATGGCCACGACTGCCACTGCAGACAAACCCGATACGGCCTAGGGAGGCAGCTGAAGGCAGCCAGAGATGATTTTCCTCCAACTCTACAACCACCGTTGGAGAGCACTTTGCCAGCACAATTAGACATGAAGAGACACAAACCCTCTGACCAGAAATCCCACTTCCTGGTGAGCACAGGGCCACATGGATAAGGGAATTTTTCAGTATTGTTTGTAATAGTGAAAATTTTGGAAACAATTAACTGTTTATTTATCCATAGGAATAGATAAATAAATGTTTTATCCACACAATGGAATATTACAAAGTATTTAAACTAAATGAACTAGATCTACGTATAATTAACTAGGATGAAATAGCAAAAAAATAATAATTCAAGGAAAAGGTATGTGACAAAAAAATACATGAAGTATAATATCAATATTTCATATTTTTAAAAGTACCCAAAGCAATAATCTATCTTATTTTTGGATACACACATCCATAGGGACTGTTCACAGCATATATGGATTTAAATCAACCCAGAGGTTACCTCTGCAGTGAGAGGGAGAACAAGCAGATGATGAAGGGATTTTAACTTTATTTCTAATATTTTATTTCTTTTTGTTTTTTCTAGGATCTGAAGCATGATGATAAAATGTTTACAAGTATTGAATCTTGGTGGTAGGTGTGCAAGTGTCTGGCATATCCTTACCTGTATTGGTTGGGTTTGAATTGTTTCCTGATTAAAAATGAAAATTAGAAAGTGTATTCAGCAGAATCATATGAATATAAAGAAAACTGAAAGTAACTGAGATTGCTTGTTCCTGGAAAAAGATGAAATATGGTTATAATTTTATTAATATTTTCATACAATTTTGTATTTTCCATGTATACATTATAATATTTATTTATTTTTTTTAACATCTTTATTGGAGTATAATTGCTTTACAAAGGTGTGTTAGTTTCTGCTTTATAACAAAGTGAATCAACTATACATATACATATATCCCCATATCCCCTCCCTCTTGTGTATCCCTCCAACCTGCCCTATCCCACCCTTGTAGGTCGTCACAAAGCACTGAGCTGGTCTCCCTGTGCCATGAGGCTGCTTCCCACTAGCTATCTATTTTACATTTGGTAGTGTATATACGTCCATGCCACTCTCTCACTTCGTCCCATCTTACCCTTCCCCCTCCCCGTGTCCTCAAGTCCATTCTCTGCCTCTGCGTCTTTATTCCTGTCCTGCGCCTCGGTTCTTCAGAACCTTTTTTTTTTTTTTTTAGATTCCATATATATGTGTTAGCATACGGTATTTGTTTTCTATCAGCTAACAACCAACAGGAGCAAACCTGTAGTTGACAACATTGGATTTCTTATTTGCTACAGCAAGGAGACCACACACCATAGGGAACTGCGGGTGATGGGTGGGGCAGAAGCCATTTAGACATGATTTAGAGGGTATGAGGGCCGGAGGCAGTCACAGGATGGTCTTGGCAGGGATTGGCCAGATCCTGTAAATGAGGCTATTGCCAGAAGATTCAGTAATCTTACCTTGAGAACATTTGTTTCCATATGATGTTACAGTTAGATTGGTTTGTGTGCAGTCTTAGTTTTGACAGTTAAGGAACACTTAAGAGAAGAGCGATTGATTACCGGGAGGCTGATGATAATGAATTCAGCTCCAGTTCCATGAGTAAGACCTCTGAGAACAGGAACACTTAACTGTGTCTAGTTTCCTTAATGTAGAATATGGAGCCATGATGAATGGTTTCTAAGAAATTGAGCCATATTTAGTCTTTCTCCTTATATCTCAATGACTGTACTTTTTTGCAACTTGCCAACCTGGGTATTTTTTTAAATTGTGATGAGTTGTACCAGCTTTTGTTTAGAGCTCTATTTTTGATTTTTCTTTTTGATGAAAAGAATAGTTGAGTGGGAAAGTGTGCTAGATTTCTTCTCACTTCATCTTATTTAGGGAAAGGCATAGCTGACCACGTGGTGGTCATATGTCCTATGATAGACACAGAATTTGGGACAAAATAAATAGCTTTGTCGTATCTGGCCTGAAGAACACAAATCTACAGTGACAGAGCAGAACACAATCAAAGAGTCTCATGTGGTACAGAAGCTGTATTTCTTAGCCAAAACTGTGCCTAAGAACACGTGTAATTATGGCCACAAACTTATTTCTCCTATCCTTTTTCCTTTCCACTTTTAGCTCTGCCACTCTTAAAATTTACCTATTGGAGATACCAAGCTCTTGGGTTACTTTGTTTTGTTTTATGTATTTTACTATTTTATGGCATGAGAATATGGCTTTGAAGAGATTCCCCCTCATCAGATTATTTTAGGAAACTTTTCTAGCAAGCTCAACTTCTTTGACATCGCTCTTGTGCAGAATAATTGCCCCCAGCATAACACAAGTTGTTTTCCAAGAGAATCAGAGTCGTCAACAAAGGACAGGGGATAATCTGAATGTTTGAAGGGAACATGGGTGCTGTGAGGAAGAATGTGCTGATGGAGGGAGCAGAGTACATCCATCCACTCTGTGGTCCAGGTTCCAGAGGTCATGGGGTACATCTGCAAAGCCTCCACCCAATGCCACTGAATTCTCTTGGATGAATTCCATTATGTCATAAATCTCTGGGGATTGAATATTGAAAGTGAAGAGTACCTCCTAACCCAGTATGTAGTAAGGCCAGATTAGGGCATCTCAGGTTCACGAATAAGACATTGGATGTTTCCTCTTATGCTCTCTGGCAAATCCTCCTCTTCTGGGCATGTGGTCTGGGAGGGATTAACACTACCTCCCATCCAGCCTCCAAGAGCGTGCCACAGTGGCCTTCAGCCAATCAAGATATAAAACCCACCATGATTGCTTCAGGGATGATCATATGGCCTGAGCCTGTCCAATCACATTCAACAGCACTCAAGTGCAAGACATTTGGTTGCTAGGGAAGCAGATACCTCCCTACCCTCCGCCCCTGGTGGAACTTGGCAGTAGGAAGAGGAAGCTGCTGGCACCATTTTGAGATGATGAAGGGAATGCCAGTACTGGAAGAGCACATTTGAGAAATGGAGGACAGAAAATAAGTCCTGATCACGCATTTGAGCCCCTGGGTCAGTTATTGCCTGAAGGGAGCCCTGCCTTTGAGACTTTGAGTTGTAAAAGCCAATAAATTTCCTTTCTGTTTTAGTTGTAAGATATGAGTGTGGCCCAGTGGGTCCTGCATCCTGGATGTAGCACTTTATTTATTTATTTATTTATTTATTTATTTATTTATTTATTTATTTTTAACATCTTTATTGGAGTATAATTGCTTTACAGTGGTGTGTTAGTTCTGATTTATAACAAAGTGAATCAGCTATACATATATATATATATATCCCCATATCTCCTCCTTCTTGTGTCTCCCTCCCACCCTCCCTATCCCACACCTCCAGGTGGTCACAAAGCACCGAGCCAGTCTCCCTGTGTTATGCAGCTGCTTCCAACTAGCTATTTTACATTTAGTAGTGTATATATGTCCATGCCACTCTCTCACTTCGTCCCAGCTTACCCTTCCCACTCTTCATGTCCTCAAGTCCATTTTCCATGTCTGCGACTTTATTCCTGTCCTGCCCCTAGGTACTTCGGAAACTTTTTTTTTTTTTTTAATTCCATATATATGTTAGCATACGGTATTTGTTTTTCTCTTTCTGATTTACTTCACTCTGTATGACAGCCTCTAGTTCCATCCACCTCACTACAAATAACTCAATTTCCTTTCTTATATGGCTGAGTAATATTCCATTGTATATATGTGCCACATCTTCTTTATCCATTCATCTGTCGATGGACACTTAGGTTGCTTCCATGTCCTGGCTACTGTAAATAGAGCTGCAATGAACATTTTGGTACATGACTCTTTTAGAATTACGGTTTTCACAGGGTGTATGCCCAGTAGTGGGATTGCTGGGTCGTATGGTACTTCTATTTTTAGTTTTTCTAAGGAACCTCCATACTGTTCTCTATAGTGGCTGTATCAATTTACATTCCCACCAACAGTGCAAGAGGGTTCCCTTTTCTCCATACCCTCTCCAGCATTTATTGTTTGTAGATTTTTGATGATGACCATTCTGACTGGTGTGAGATGATACCTCAATGTAGATTTGCATTTCTCTAATGCTTAGTGATGTTGAGCATCCTTTCTTTGTTTGTTGGCAATCTGTATATCTTCTTTGGAGAAATGTCTATTTAGGTCTTCTGCCCATTTTTGGATTGGGCTGTGTGTTTTTTTGATATTGAGCTTCATGAGCTGCTTGTAAATTTTGGAGATTAATCCTTTGTTAGTTGCTTCATTTGCAAATATTTTCTCCCATTCTGAGGGTTGTCTTTTCGTCTTGTTTATGATTTCCTTTGCTGTGCAAAAGCTTTTAAGTTTCATTAGGTCCCATTTGTTTATTTTTGTTTTTATTTCCTTTTTTCTAGGAGGTGGGTTAAAAAGGATCTTGCTGTGATTTATGTCATAGAGTGTTCTACCTATGTTTTCCTCTAAGAGTTTGATGGTGTCTGGCCTTACATTTAGGTCTTTAATCCATTTTGAGTTTATTTTTGTATATGGTGTTTGTTAGATGAAACTCCCTCCCGGCTAGTTGTGGGGCACTAGCCCCCTTCAGGCTGTGTTCACACCGCCAACCCCAGTCCTCTCCCTGCGATCTGACCTCCGAAGCCAGAGCCTCATCTCCCAGGCCCCACCTACCCCAGCGGGTGAGCATACAAGCCTCTCAGGCTGATGAGTGCTGGTCGGCACTGAATCCTCTGTGTGGGAATCTCTCTGCTTTGCCCTCTGCACCCTTGTTGCTGCACTCTCCGCCATGGTTCCAAAGCTTCCCCGCCACCCATCCCCAGTCTCCGCCAGTGAAGGGGCTTCCTAGTGTGTGGAAACTTTTCCTCCTTCACAGCTCCCTCCCAGAGGTGCAGGTCCTGTTCCTGTTCTTTTGTCTCTGTTTTTCTTTTTCCTTTTGCCCTACCCAGGTACGAGGGGAGTTTCTTGCCTTTTGGGAAGTCGGAGGTCTTCTGCTAGCGTTCAGTAGGAGTTGTTCCACATGTAGATGTATTTCTGATGTATTTGTGGGGAGGAAGGTGATCTCCATGTCTTACTCCTCCGCCATCTTGAAGGTCTCCCTCTGGATGTAACACTTTAGATCAGAGTCCCTTGCTCCTATGGCTGTGACAGAATCACCAGGAAGGTAGTTCTTGACTTGGTATCAGGAACTCTGAGCTCTCATCTCATTTAAACGAAAATTGTTGCCTCTCTGAAACTCTGCTCCTCATGCGTGCCGGGGATGGTCACTCTTGGCCTATTTAACACGTGAATTGCTGTGAAGTCAAGTGAGAGGTCGTGGCTGTGGAGCCCCCAGCCAGGGAAGGAGTGCCTGCACTTCCAGTTCTTAGAGTGGAAACATGGCTACTGTCACCACAAAGACTGCAGAACCCCTGGGAGAGTGCCTATGTGTGGTGTGGACAGGGCACAAACAAGGTTTACTACAAGTAGTTTTGCAGAACTTGTCAGAAGTCTTATACCCTTACCGCATAGAGGATACCACCTGCCAAAACTGTAAACAGACTAGTTCCTCCTGCCTCGTAAAACTTCGCCACATTGACTCCAAAAGGCCTTGCATCAGTTATTGCCTGAAACCATCCCTGTCTTTGCAGGGGGAGCAGGGTGACGTGTCATCACCCACCCCCCCGCTCACCTCCTGGACCAGGCTGGACCCTGCCTAGGGCAACAGCCTGAAAGCCAGCCACCTGGGAACCAAGCAGACACAAAGCCACAAGGCACTGTGCCCATAAAGGGAGCAAGGCTGCTGGAAGGGGAAAATGCATCATCTGTGGGAATGCTGAGGCAGAAGGCCCTGCTCCCATCACCTGTCCACCCCCAGAGTCTGTATTTATACTCACTGTACAAAGGAGTCTTGGAGAGTTTCAGGCAGAAGCTTTGACCTTGTTACTTGGAGTGTAACAGGGAAGGCAGCTGGCCTGACAGGCCATAAGCCAGGATCAAGGATGTGACTCCATAGATATTGTACTAGGGTATGACTTCTTCCACACGAGTGTTCTCAAAGATTTGTTCTGTAATCCACGTCTCCAGGAAGCAAATTATATTCTGTATTTAAAAAGGAGTCAAAAGACCTGAGAAGGTAAGCAGTTGGAGGCAAGCACGCCTTCTATTAGAAACTCACGTGCTCCTCCACCCTGCAGGTGGTGCTGCCTGGTGCCAGGCTAACTGCCTCACTAGAAGCCCAGCCTGCCTCTGGAGTGCTCACTGGAAGATGCCTTTGCAGAAGCCCCCAGGGTCTGCTGCTTCCCAGAGACTGGAGCTTGTACTACAAGAGAAGCACCTGGGCATTTATTGTTCTTGCAGACTTGCAGGTGCTATGCCTATCCTCCATGCCTGCTCCAATAAATACAGCTCCACAAGACACTTTGCCTGGCTCACCAGCCTGAACTGGGTTTTACAAACCAGGCCTTTTATTTTCTGTATTCTGAAGCTTTGCCATCTGGGGCCTTCCTGATCCTGGAGGGACTGTCCTTCCCAGAATTAGCCAATTCTTTTCGAATACAATTGACCAATCCAGAGCCCACACCCCACTCATTTCCTCTCTAAGGCTCTCACACTGTGGTCCACTAACCACCTACCCTAATCACCCCAGGACTAGGTACCAGACAGCCAGGGACTGCCCCCGTGGCCCAGAGCCCACTGAAATTATTCAAAATAGCCAATCCTAAACCTGCTTATTCTGCCTTGCCCATTCCTTCCCATGGAAGTCACAATAAAGACTCTTGCCCATGCTTTCCCCCTCTCCCTCTGCCTCCTGACTGACACTGGTGCCTCCCTCTGTGGCCCTGCATGGTATGGTATGTCCCCCCCACCCCTTGGGAACTGTGAGTAACAAACTATCTTTTCAGCAGCAGTGATCTCCTGATCTGTTGGCCTCACTATATCTCCAGTTTTGTATTAACATATAATGTTTTTGAAACATGGGTGTAGTGACCATGGTCCTCACACAGATTTTAAGTTTGAGTCTGAGAGGGGCTCACAGTTATACATCTTGTGTTTCACAAACATCAGCTCATTGTTTGAAGCTTCAAGTGGCAGAATTTCTCAACTGAGTAGGAAGCCATCTTTGTTGCTGTTCTTTCCATGTCTCCATAACCCAAAAGATACGTATCAGCCCAGAGTTTGGATAAGGAGTTGTCTATTATTCTTGAAAGAATAAGGGGAGAGGAAGCAAATCTTGCATCAGAGACTTTGGGTGTCTCTGATGCAAGTTATCATAATGATGGAGAGTCGTTATCATAACTCTAGCCTCATGAGGAGGCCATCTTGTGAATGGGACAGCTGCCCGCAGTGTCCCGTGGATGGACCACTTCAGAAGTGGAAGTGAGGCAGGCAGCCATGCCTACCCAGGAACTCGCCACCATGGATGCTTTTGCCCTCAGGGACAAAACCCTCTGGCCCTACGCAATTCAAAAGTAACTGCCACTCAATCCCCCTGGCACGGCGCTTTTGCTTGACTTGCCCCGGTTTGGAAAGACAAGATTTAAAAGGATAAAGTTCAAATATGAGGAAGCCAGTCCTGTCAACTTCATGTCTGCACATTATTTAAGTCAACAACAATCATGAACTTGTATGAACTGCCAGGAACAGAACCCAAATGACGTTCCCCTTTCTCGATCACGTTTATTTATTTATTTATTTTGTTAGCACAGCCACTACATTTTGCATTTTTATTACCCAGTCTGCAAACGACACCAAAATTCAAACACAGCAAACTTCCAAAATACATTTGAGAAGCTGTTGACTTGGGAGCGACACCCAAAATCAACAAATCAAATGGAGATAAATTGGCCCCGATTTGCTTGGTTGCGGCTGTGTTATGGACTCAGAGAGACAGGATGGATTTTATGGATCTTGGAAAATAGTCTTGTGTCACTTTAATTAACTGGAGCATGATGGTGAAACGCAAGCATGAAATGGGGAATTTTTCCACTTCTGGCTTTCCTGGAAGCTCTGTTAGGACAGCCACGAGTAAGCTCTATGAGAACAGTGGGTCCTCACAGCCCATCAAAACAACCTCTCTGTTAAAGTTTCAGAGAATTAACGATGATCTGTAAAACTCACCTGAAAACTGCAGTGACATTCCATGGCCTATTCTACTTATCCTTTAAGAAAAGGAATCTAGTTACAAAAGGCATTTGAGGGCAACTTAGAACCTTTGCATGTGACATCTACTAATACAGGTTATGCATACCTCTCCCCGCGTTGTCTCCCAGCAAAGACAAGCTGAGGAAAGTTTGCTCTCAAAGTCTTCTTGCCGTTCTTTGTGGATTCACTCTCCTTAGCCTCTCTCCCAGGCTTCCCAATTGCCTCTTGTGGAGAAATGGCTGATTGCCTATCCAGCATCCGTTGTTTCTTTCTGCCCTAGCAGGAGTCTAATTTTTTTCCTGGGTGTTAGTTTCCAAGCTACAAAATGAGACTTCTAATCCTGCATTGCTTCCAGGAGTGGTCAAGCAACCCAATTCTAGACAATGAGATGAATATGGACATAGTGGGTAGGGTTTCAAAGGAAAGTCTTTTAAAGAAATTAATCCTATTGGTTTGTGCCTTCTACTCTCTTCTTTTTTTTTTTTCCTTTTTGAACCTGGAATGCAGATATATTGTTTGGAGGTGCAGCAGTCATTTGGGATGATGAGAAAAACTTGGGGGTGGAGGCCATGTCCCAGGATGAGGGAATCTTGAGGGTGAGTTCTAAAGATGGCAGAAGGTAAAGCCAGCAAGAGAACGGGGCACTGAGACATCATGGAATCATTGTACCAGACCTGCATGGCCTTCCTAAGAATTTCAAGTTATTTGGGTGGAATTAAGCCCCTAATAAATAATTTAAGCCACAGTTTGATATTAACCGAGTGCCCTCATAGGCACCTCCCAATCCCCCCACACACATACAGACAAAGACACTGGTTCCTGGATGGAACCTATGCTTCAAACTTTTGTTCACTCAATTTTTTCTCCTTTTATTATGAAAAGTGACCCTTTCCCTTGGGTGGCAACCTATTCTTAAGTAAGAAACTAGTTTCAATAGAGTAGTACTTCTTGGTGTCTTCTAAATAAGACAAGCTTTTGTACCCATCACCTTCCACTTTATCATCTGTTCCCATGGATGTCCCTTCTCACAATGTCTCCCTGACAACACCATGCACATTTTTCAAGACTCAGCATAGACTTATCCTCTTCTGAAAAGCTCCTTGACCTCCCCAGGCAGCATCTGGGGCTCCTTTTCTGTGCTTTCAAAGTGCCTCCAGCAAAGCATGGCACTGGGGTTATCTGTTTTCCACATGTGAATTCGGAAAGGTCAGGAACGCTATCCAGCCAGCCAGCCTCTACCCAGTTCCTGGCTCTCTAACAAATGTTTGTTGAATGAATGACTGATTGTAGAATGCACTTCAAATTTAGCTGGATGGATAACTGAATCACTTGGCTGTACACCTGAAACTAACACGATATTGTAAAACAATTATACTTCAATAAAATTTTTTTTAAAAAAATGTAGCTGGATGGATATGTTGGGACATTATAGGGTATTTGAAAAGGAAGCCCAAATCCTGCCCTGGACCAATGCCTACTCCTCTTTGAGAGGGGGATCACAGAAAACAGCAACACCGTCTCCAGCTGAATGTATAAGTCACCTAGAGTGAGACCAGCAGAAAAACAGTGCAGTCAACCCACAGAACTGTGAGAAATAACATTATTGTCTTAAGTCACTAAATTCTGGCATGGTTTGTTACACAGAACAGATATTTGCTACAAGATTCTTTCTCCCTAACTCCTTATTCCTCTATTAATGAGGCAACCTGAGCGCTTCCTTGCACCTTAAGAGAGCACAGAGAGACTAAAGACCTGAATGGGACATCAGCATTGGCCTCGAAACAGTATCTGCAGAATGATTTCAGGGCACGGGCTCAGCCTTCCTCTGCAGGTGGGTAGAATGACCAGCTTCTGTGGCCTCAGTCTCCACTACTCACGAGCAGCCTGAGTTGGCACAGTGAGTTTTCGAAGTGCACTTTGAGGAACAGTGGGGTTTCCAGCAAAGTGCCTCCAGCGCAAGGCCAAGAGTATCCCTGTAACCAGGGCTGGGAAACCCTCCCCTTCTATCAGAGAAGCTGTTCTTTCATGGGTTTCATATATTAGGTTTTGCATAAAAATTTATCTGAAGAAAGCATTCAGTTGCTTTAAGCATGTGAAAAATCCCTGAACTAGATTTTTTTCAGGGCCTGTGGGGACCTAATCTTGAGTAAGCAGGAAATCCGCGGCTCCGGGTGGAGCCCGCTCCCATTTGGTGTCTTGCCGCAAACTTCCAGGAGAAGCTCGTGTCCAAAGCCCCCGCATGTTCACATGGAGCTGGAGAACACGCAGGCATGAGATAGGTACTCAGCGCGAAGACATAACTGGCCTGGAGGCTTTGCACAGGGCCACCAGCATGACAGTTCACTTGGAGACTGTCATTTACAGTCTCCTCAGTGCAGGACGAACAGCCTTCATGTTCCCTTCACGCGTCCCGGGGTCCATCCTGCCGGGAATGGAATGTCATCTCCGAGCCCCTGCAGTGACCATGCTCTGTCTGCCTGTGGGAAGGGGCAGCCCGGAGAATTTGCTTTCAAGAAGGAGTTAACCCGCACATCCATCAGAGGGGGAGGGCTTGGGGTGAGCATCCGCTGCAGAAAAAAGTGGGGAATTTTAAACAGCTCTTTCAAAGGGCTGTGTATTTCTAATAAGGTGGGTTTATCTGGTCTGCATCTCACCCGGCCTCTCAGTGTGCAGATGTCCAACAGATGTGCTCACTCTACAGGGGGCTGGGAAAACCTTACATATGATTGACAGTGGGGCCCAGACAGGTCCTCCCCAGGTGTCCAGCACCAGCCCACCTCCCTCCCGCATGGCCCGCCTCTCAGGCCCCCTGCTGTCCCTCCTGCCTGTGCCCCAGCCCCAGGTGGACAGAGGAGGAAGGTTGGTGTCACTGCCAGCCTCCTGTCTCCCTCGGCCTCCTTCCTCCTTGGCTGTCTCAGAAAAGGGCACGTGGGAGGATGACCGACCTCAGCAGAGGTTTGAGGACCCAGGGAGGCAGCCATGGCCCGTGTTCTGCCAGACGCCTTATATGCAGTATTGCATAGAATTCAAACCACAGCCCTATGAGATGGAGGCTAATTATCTCCAGGCTACACACGAGACAAGTGCACCTGAAAAGTTTAGCGAAGTAACCCAGACCACGCGGCTACACTATGACCACAAGGCTTCCTGTGAGTCCCTGACAGAAGTACAGGCTGTGAGTGGTGCTTCTGGGCGTCAGAGGTGGGTGTTCATCCACCTTGAATTCCGCCAAACATCATACATTTCTACAGCTTCTCCTCAAAAATACTAGAAACCCATCTAGTATACAGCAGTATAAAATGACACTTCTGAGAGCCATCAACTTCCTATTTTATTAAAAAAAGGAAATAAAATATCAAGGAAGCAGCTCTAAGTCTGCTTTCTGCATCTCTGGCGAAGCAGCTGCCTCTTCTGTGATGAGAATAGGCAGGGGTTGGCTGGTGGCTGTCTGCAGCTCCAGCACATGGGCCGGCCACTGCAGCCGCCCACCTGCTGTCTGTGGGCCACAGCGGGCCTGTGCCCTGCCCTCTTCTATCTAATTTCTCAGAAATGTGGCTTCTGTGAAGCACAAGTGCAGCTTGGGAAGCCAGTCTGGCAGGTGGCATTTCAGAGTGACTGTGGACACCAACTTCAGACTGGCAGCCAACGCGAGCGTGGACACCCACTGTTTCAGCAGTCAGGAAGACAGAGCTGTGAGGACACCACAGAGCCCCGGCTGGGGGCCTCCTGCTCCTGGAGCTGCCAGCCTTACATGCGGTCTCTCATTTTAGCAGAATGTTGTCTTCATCTAAAAGAATCGGTTCAAAGAAAAAACTATTTTTTCTTGCTTTCCTTTTTCTCTCTGCCTTCAGGGAAATTGCTTTTATTTGCTTGTGGCCACCAAGTTCTCAGTCTGGACCAGGCTCTTAAGATCTTTTGGAGGGTTGTCTGTGGCTGCCTGAGCCATCCCGGGGCAGACTCGTGGCCTGCAGGTCTGTGATCTGCGCCCACGGTACCTGAGATGGGAGCTGTCTGGAGGGCTACAGGAAGTCCCCTGGAACAGTGACTCATGCTGCCAGTGTCATAAAGCACAAAGCAGGGGTGTCTAGTGTAAAAGACACATTGCCTTTTCTAGGTAAATCACTCCAAAACAATTGCTTTATCCAAGTGAGGCAGAGGATATTCCAAATGGGGTAATAAAGAGAGGGGAAAAGGAAGAGGACAAGGATAACCCCACCCTAAATCCTGCCCAGTATAGGTCCCAGGATCCACTCTCTGTGGTCCCTTAACCAAGCGGTAGCCTGTCCCCTGGACCATATTTTGAGTCTCTTGGTTTTTTTCTTTTCTTTTCTGCTTCCATTTGTTGGATTTTCTGAATTTGCATTGTTCATTGAATGTTTCCAATTCTTCCTAGGGCCAGGTTGTTGCTAACAAGAAATAGAACCCATCTAAGTGTACTTTATACAGTCAGGACTCAGGTAGCACAATTATAAAATGTCATTCTCTTTGTCTCTTTTAAGGCACAGACCTTGAGAAGGTATCCAATGGAGGTATGCCTTCCCCTGACCCTGGATGAAAATTCCAGCAGACCTCACACTTCTTTTAACCTCTTGATGGAAGTGTTCTGATTATTATCAAGTTTTCAAAAGTTTGAGGGTCACTTTAAGTCTGCTGGCCAGTCTGCAGCCTGAGGCTTCTGTTCTGCTTGACCTCCTTCCCCACTCACTACTGAGGTTTAATGACCCCACACTAAGGCTTGGAGGAGAGAAAATGGGAGGAAGCCTACCCAGTGGGCCTGGGAAGCACTTCCATGTGGTTCTCTCAGGGGTGTTCTCCTGGCTTCTCTAGGCTCACTGCTCCCTGGGGCTTCTCTCACCTGCAGCACTTTCCCCTGTAGTTGGGTTCACTTTCTTCTGTTAGTTGTTTACTCAGGAAGCTGGAGGTCAGCCCAGCTTCTCCTCACTGAATGAAGGGAGCTAAGCTGGTCTTCAGTGCTGGCTGCCTCCTGCATGAGGCCCATATCCAGCATCAGTGGTTCTACCCCCTGCTCTTACACAGGAAAAAGACCCTTTCTGTGGGCAGGGCACACTCTCCAAGGCCTCCTGTGGAGCCCCTCTCTTGACTAGAGGTCAAAGGGGAAATGCCCTCCACCCCTGATAGGGGGCTGGGATTTACATAACTACCCACCCCACCCCCCAAATTATCCTCCTTACAAATGATCTCTCACACGTGAGGTCTAGATGTGTTTGAATGTGTCCTATAGTGGCAAGACCAAGTTGTAACTGATTCCTTTGTACACTTTGCACCTTGTTTGAAATGCAGCCATTAGGATGTGATGACAGCAATATGGTAGAATAGGACATTACAGTCCATATCGCCTCACAGGAACATGGAGATAAACGACTATCCATGCACGAAAATGCCTTCGTGAGAGATCTGGATTCCAGGTGAGAGATTACAGCACCTGGTGGAACACAGAAATGAGAAAAGACACACTGAAGAGGGTAGGAAGGACAGCTTCATTCTATCTGAGTTACCCCTCCCCCAAGCCTATGCCGTGTAGGGCCAAGAGAGAGACCCTCCACTCTAGAGCTCTCCCATGGGGGAGAAAGAGTGAGGTGGACTTCTGACTTCACCATAGACTCAATTGTGAATATTATGCAACTAATGTCAGAGTAGTTAAATATATAAAACAAGTATTAACAGACTGAAGGGAGACATAGACAGCAATACAATTCTAGTAGGGGACTTCAATATTCCACTTTCAACAATGGACAGATCTTTCAGACAGAACATCAATAAAGAAACAGTGGACATGAACAACAACATTGAATAAATTGACCTAATGATATATACAGAACATGCCATCCAAGAGCACCAGAAGACACATTCTTCTCAAGCACACATAGCATATTCTCCAGGATTGATCATATGTTAGATCAGAAAACAAGTCTAAGCAAATTTTAAAAGATCAAAATTCTGTCCAGTATCTTTTCCTACCACAATGGTGTGAAACTAGAAATCAATAACAGGAGGAAAATCATAAAATCCAAAAACATGTGGAAATTAAACAACACATAATTGAAGAATTAATGGATCAAAGAAGAAATCAAAAGGGAAATGAAAATATATCTTAAGGCAAGTGAAAATAGAAACACAACATGCCAAAACTTATGGGATACAGCAAAAGCAGTTCTAAGAGGGAAGATTATGGTGATAAAAGTATGCATTAAGAAAAAGACAGAGCTCAAATAAACACCTCTCTACACCTCACCTCACTTTGAATAAACTTGATTCAAAGGTAAGATTTCACCTCCTTCCCCCAGAAGGCCCATATGGGTGGGGTGGGCATTCTGCAGCCTGAGCCTCCTCTCCCACTCACTGCTGAGTTTTAATGTCCCCACAGTAAGGCTTAAAGGAGAGACAATGGGAGGAAACCTGACCAGCAGGCCTGGAAACTGCCTCCATCTGGTTTTCTCAGGGATGTTCTCCTGGCCTCTCTAGGCTCACTCCTCCCTGGAACAAATTAATAAGTGTGATACAACACATGAATAGAATAAAGGACTAAAATCACATGATCATCTCAATAGATGTAGAAAAAGCATTTTACAAAGTTCAGCATCTCTTCACAATAAAAACTCTCAACAAAATACGTATAGAAGGAATGTACCTCAATATAAAAAAAACCATCTATCACAAGCCCAGAGCTATACTCAATGGTGAAAATCTGAAAGCTCTTCCTCTAAGATCAGGAACAAGACAAGAATGCCCACTCTCACCACTTCTTTTCAACATAGAAGTTGAACAGATGTCCTATTCAGAGCAATTAGGCAAAAAAAGAAATAAAAGGTATCCAAATTGGAAAGAAGGAAGTAAAATTGTCAAAGATGATATGATCTTATAAATAGAGAAACCCTAACAACTCCACAGTAAAACAGAACAAATCAACAAGATCAGTGAAGTTACAGGATATAAAATAAAAAATTAACTCATTTAAAGTGATGAAAGGGAAGAACCTACAACCAAGATTAATGTAGCCAGCAAGGATCTCATTCAGATTCAATGGAGAAATTAAAACCTTTATAGACAAGCAAAAGCTAAGAGAATTCAGCACCACCAAACCAGCTTTACAACAAATGCTAAAGGAACTTCTCTAGGCAGGAAACACAAAAGAAGGAAAAGACCTACAAAAACAAACACAAAACTATTAAGAAAATGGCAAGAGGAACATACATATCGATAATTACCTTAAATGTAAATGAATTAAATGCTCCAAACAAAAGACATAGACTGGCTGAATGGATACAAAAACAAGCCCCATATATATGCTGTCTACAAGAGACCCACTTCAGACCTAGGGGCACATACAGGCTGAAAGTGAGGTGATGGACAAAGATATTCCATGCAAATGGAAATCAAAAGAAAGCTGGACTAGCAATTCTCATATCAGAAAAAATAGACTTTAAGAAAAAGACTATTACAAGAGACAAAGAAGGACACTACATAATGATCAAGGGATCAATCAAAGAAGAAGATATAACAATTGTAAATATTTATGCACCCAACATAGGAGCACCTCAATACATAAGGCGAATGCTAACAGCCATAAAAGGGGAAAAGGGCAGTAAAACAATAATAGTAGGGGACTTTAACACCCCACTTTCACCAATGCACAGAACATACAAAATGAAAATAAATAAGGAAAAACAAGCTTTAAATGACACATTAAACATGATGGACTTCATTGATATTTATAGGACATTCCATCCAAAAAAAACAGAATACACTTTCTTCTCAAGTGCTCATGAACATTCCCAGAATAGATCATATCTTGGGTCAAGAGTCAAGACTTGGTAAATTTAAGAAAATTGAAATCATATCAAATATCTTTTCCGACCACAATGTTATGAGACTAGATATCAATTACAGGAAAAAAAATCTGTAAAAAATAAAAACACATAGAGATCAGACAATACACTACTAAATAACCAAGAGATCACTGAAGAAATCAAAGAGGAAATCAAAAAACACCTAGAAATAAATAACAATGAAAACACGACAACCCAAAACTTATGGGATGCAGCAAAAGCAGTTCTAAGAGGGAAGTTTATAGCAATACAATCATACATCAATAAACAAGAAAAATCTCAAATAAAAAACCTAACCTTACACCTAAAGCAATTAGAGAAAGAAGAACAAAAAAAACCCAAAGTTAGTAGAAGGAAAGAAATCATAAAGATTGGATCAGAAATAAATGAAAAAGAAATGAAGGAAACAATAGCAAAGATCAATAAAACTAAATTGTGGTTCTTTGAGAAGATAAACAAAATTGATAAACCACTTGCCAGACTCATCAAAAGAAAAAAAAGGGGGAGAAGACTCAAATCAACAGAATTAGATATGAAAAAGGAGAAGTAACAACTGACACTGCAGAAATACAAAGGATCATGAGAGATTACTACGAGCAACTATATGCCAATAAAATGGACAACGTGGAAGAAATGGACAAATTCTTAGAAAAGCACAACCTTCTGATACTGATCCACGAACAAATAGAAAATATGAACAGACCAATCAGAAGCACTGAAACTGAAATTGTGATTAAAAATCCTCCAACAAACAAAAGCCCAGGACCAGATGGCTTCACAGGCAAATTCTATGAAACATTTAGAGAAGAGCTAACACCTATCCTTCTCAAACTCATCCAAAATATAGCACAGGGAGGAACACTCCCAAACTCATTCTATGAGGCCACCATCACCCTGATACCAAAACCAGACAAAGATGTCACAAAAAAAGCAAACTACAGGCCAATATCACTGATGGACATAGATGCGAAAATCCTCAACAAAATACTAGCAAACAGAATCCAACAGCACATTAAAAGGATCATACACCATGATCAAGTGAGGTTTATCCTAGGAATGCAAGGATTCATCAATATATGCAAATCAATCAATGTGATACACCATATGAACAAATTGAAGGAGAAAAACCATATGATAATCTCAATAGATGCAGAAAAAGCTTTTGACAAAATTCAACACCCATTTATGATAAAAACTCTCCAGAAAGTAGGCATAGAGGGAACTTACCTCAACATAATAAAGGCTGCATATGACAAACTCACAGCCAACATCCTTCTCAATGGTAAAAAACTGAAACCATCTCCTCTAAAATCAGGAATAAGACAAGGATGCCCACTCTCACCACTATTATTCAACATAGTTTTGGAAGTTTTAGCCACAGCAATCAGAGATGAAAAAGAAATAACAGGAATCCAAATCAGAAACAAGAAGTAAAGCTTTCACCGTTTGCAGATGACATGATACTATACATAGAGAATCCTAAAGATGTTACCAGAAAACTACTAGAGCTAATCAAAGAATTTGGTAAAGTAGCAGGATACAAAATTAATGCACAGAAATCTCTTGCATTCCTATACACTAAGGGTGAAAAATCTGAAAGAGAAATTAAGGAAACACTCCCATTTACCATTGCAAAAAAAAAGAATAAAATACCTAGGAATAAACCTACCTAAGGAGACAAAAGACCTGTATGCAGAAAACTATGACACTGATGAAAGAAATTAAAGATGATACAAACAGATGGAGAGATATGCCATATTCTTGGATTGGAAGAATCAATACTGTGAAAATGACTATACTACCCAAAGCAATCCACAGATTCAATGCAATCCCTAACAAACTACCAATGGCATTTTTCACAGAACTAGAACAAAAAATTTCACAATTTGTATGGAAACACAAAAGACCCTGAATAGCCAAAGCAATCTTAAGAAAGAAAAACAAAGCTGGAGGAATCAGGCTCTCTGACTTCAGACTATACTACAAAGCTACAGTAATCAAGACAGTATGGTACTGGCACAAAAACTGAAGTATAGATCAATGGAACAGGATAGAAAGCCCAGAGATAAACCCATGCACATATGGTCACCTTATCTTTGATAAAGGAGGCAAGAATATACAGTGGAGAAAAGACAGCCTCTTCAATAAGTGGTGCTGGGAAAACTGGACAGCTACATGTAAAAGAATGAAATTAGAACACTCCCTAACACCATACACAAAAATAAATTCAAAATGGATTAAAGATCTAAATGTAAGGTCAGGCACTATAAAACTCTTAGAGGGAAACATAGGACGAACACTCTTTGACATAAATCACAGCAAGATCCTTTTTGACACACCTCCTAGAGTAATGGAAATAAAAACAAAAATAAACAAATGGGACCTAATGAAACTTAAAAGCTTTTGCACAGCAAAGGAAACCATAAACAAGACAAAAAGACAACCCTCAGAATGGGAGAAAATATTTGCAAATGAAGCAAGTGACAAAGATTAATCTCCAAAATATACAAGCAGCTTATGCAGTTAAATATCAAAAAAACAAACGACCCAATCCAAAAATGGGCAGAAGACCTAAATAGACATTTCTCCAAAGAAGATATACAGATTGCCAATAAAAACATGAAAGGATGCTCAACGTCTCTAATCATTAGAGAAATGCAAGTCAAAATTACAATGAGGTATCACCTCACACCGGTCAGAATGGGCATCATCAAAAAATCTACAAACAATAAATGCTGGAGAGGATGTGGAGAAAAGGGAACCGTCTTGCACTGTTGGTGGGAATGTAAATCGATACAGCCACTATGAAGAACAGTATGGAGGTTCCTTAAAAAATCTAAAAATAGAACTACCATATGATCCAGCAATCCCACTACTGGGCATATACCCTGAGAAGACCATAATTCAAAAAGAGTCATGTACCACAATGTTCACTGCAGCACTGTTTACAATAGCCAGGACATGGAAGCAACCTAGGTGTCCATCAACAGGTGAATGGATAAAGAAGATGTGGCACATATATACAATGGAATATTACTGAGCCATAAAAAGAAATGAAATTGAGTTATTTGTAGTGTTGTGGATGGACCTAGAGTCTGTCATACAGAGTGAAGTAAGTCAGAAAGAGAAAAACAAATACCGTCTAATACCATATGCTAACAGATATATATGGAGTCTAAAAAAGAAAAAAAGTTTCTGAAGAACGTAGGGGCAGGACAAGAATAAAGATGTAGATGTAGAGAATGTACTTGAGGACACGGGGAGGGGTAAGGGTAAGCTTGGACGAAGAGAGAGAGTAGCATTGACATATATACACTACCAAATGTAAAATTGATAGCTAGTGGGAAGAAGCTACATAACACAGGGAGATCAGCTCGGTGCTTTGTGACCACCTAGAGGGGTGGGATACGGAGGGTGGGTGGGAGACACAAGAGGGAGGGGATATGGGGATATATGTATACATATAGCTGACTCACTTTGTTGTACAGCAGAAGCTAACACAACATTGTAAAGCTATTATACTCCAATAAAAATGTTAAAAAAAATAAAAAAGAAATAGAGATTCAGACATAGAGAACAAATGTATGGATACCAAGGGGAAACAGTGGGCAGGCAGTGAGGAATTGGGAGATTGGGGTTGACACATATACACTATTGATACTATGTATAAGATAGACAACTAATGAGAACGTACTGTTTGTCACAGGGAACTCTACTTAATGCACTGTGGTGACCTAAATGGGAAGGAAATCCATAAAGAGGGAATATATGTATATGTATAGCTGATTCATTTTGTTGTACAGTAGAAACTAACACAACATTGTAAAGCAACTATACTCTAATAAAAATGAATTCAAAATAATTAACTCAAAATGGATTAAAAATAAACATAAGACATGAAACCATAAAACTCCTAGAAGAAAACACAGGGGAAAATCTCCTGGATATTGGTTTTGGTAATGATTTTTTGGATATGACACCAAAAACACAGGCAACAAAAGCAGAAATAAATAAGTGGGACTACATCAAAGTAAAGCTTCTGCACATTAAAGGAAACAATTAACAAAATAAAAAGGCAACGTACAGAACAGTGAGAAAATATTTGCAAACTATATATCTGCTAAGGGGTTAATATCCAAACTATATAAGGGTTCCTACAGCTCAATAGCAATATAACATATAATCCAATTTTAAAATGGGCAAAGGACCTAAATGGACACTTTTCCAAAGAAGACTTACAAATGGCCTAAAAGTACACGAAAAGATGCTCAACATCACTAATCATCAGGGAAATGCAAATCAAAATCACACTGACATAGTACATCACACCTGTTAGGATGACTATATTTTTTAAAAAAAGTGTTGGTGAAGATGTGGAGAAAAGGGAACACTTGTACACTGTTGGTAGGAATGAAAATGGTGCAACCATACCTCAATAAAATGGTTTTAAAAGAAAAAGGAATGTAGGCATTAACATCCTTTCTGTTTGGACTGCAGCTTCATGTTAACACTGTGTTACACTTATTTTCCTCTATATCTGGAAAGGAATTATTTCAATTGAAAGTATTAGATATACAAAGCAATGAGATTTATAATTCTCTTTTTCAAAACAAGGAGAGTGTGTAAACCTCTAGAAACATGATCAGAGAAATTTTCCCACTCCAAGTCCAACCTTGAGCCAAGTGAATCCCCAGGACCCTGATCACGGCCAGAGTGCCCACTTTTCCTCAGCACCTTAGTTCTATTTAAACAGCCTCTGCTCTAGGACATTTTCTGGTGACCTAATAACCACATTCTCATAAAGAAGGCGTCAGCTTTTAGATTTAGATGAAAAATATAGAAACCTAACTACATTATAAAGGAATTTGCAAATGTATGGTCCAAAGCCCCCTTCCTGCAAGCTTGGGGAAAGTCTGAACACGCCTCTGTAGTTTGTTCCCTGCAAATGTGGTTTTAATCCAGAGCAGTGCATTCTGCACCCTCACGTCTCAGGGCTGCTCCTAATAATAGACTGTTCCCTCCCCCACACCCATGCTGGAAACAGAATGTGTCATATCTCAGAGTGCTTCATCATGATGCAATTTGCCTGTCAGTCCTCTGTCCCAGCAGCAGCTGCAGCTGATTATGGCTCAGCTCCGGGCTGTGTTTTATTTATGATCCACCTCCTCCCTTTCAAAATCCATCAGTACACACTGATGGAAGTAAAATTAGAGACTCCTGGCAAGGCTGGAGCTTGGGAAATGAACTTTCCTCTCCTTCTTTTCAGGACAGCAGTGTTCAGAAAGGCCATGCAGAGGGGCCAATGTGCAGTAAGAAGGCTGGAGAGACCCCCTGTGTGTGTTTCTGCTTGTAAGCTGATGCTGAGAAACAATATTCTCTTAGACTTTCAGTGCTTTTCTTCCTTAAATTATCTTCCTCTTTCTCCTGCTTGCCACCATGCTTGACCCCCAAATCTCAGCAGCATTTCAGGTCCAGCACTTACCTTCAACCATTTCTATTTCTGCTTGGGGGTGCTGGTTGGCAAATAGCGTGTCCTTCAAAGTCAGATTGTCACTGCCTCCTTCTTAATATCCATCTCAGTCTCTTCTAACTGGTAAGTGTCATCCTCAGCCATTCATGCCCACCCCTCCCCATTTATTCTCAGGTCTGTCGTCTCGGGGGTGTCATCCAAGACTACTGTCCCTCGGTGTGTCTGAACCACAGCTGGCCCACGTTCAGCCTTTTTGGTTGCTTCTTTGACAAGTCATTACCTTGACTTCTCCACACGACATTTCCCTAAGATAGCACTGTGTTCTTGATCTATCTCTTGAAATCCGTATTCATTTTCAAGAGCTTTTGGTCCCCAGTTAAAACAAAGAGAGTCACTTGCTCAAGGGCTTTCTGGGAAAGATGTTATTAGCTCGGGTGTTCTCTTCTCTGTGGCGACTGAGAAAGCATTTCCCAGTGAAGGCTCTGTCTCAAACACTGGGGCTCACATATGTTCGGAAGGCGTGTGCTGGGTGTGCACACAGGTTGGAAGGAGAGCCCGGCAGATCATTACTAAATTAAAGGAATATAGCGGGAGGAAAATTAAGAAGAAGTGAGAGCACTCAGATGCCAGAGAGAAAAAGGGAAGAATAATTTGATGGTGCTCTCCAGCTGCTGTGGGCTTGAACTTGAGAAGGCTCCAAGCCAGTTGAGTAGAATTTAAGATCCTACTTTTTCCTAAACTGCTTATTAGAACCAACTCCATAATTTGTGGGCCCAGTGCAAAATGAGGGAGTGGGGCCTCTTGCTCCAAATTAATAAGAATTTCAAGATGGCGACAGCAGAGCATTCAGCCACGTGTGGCCCTTCCGTGTGCAGGGCCTGTGCGACCACCGGGTGGCTCACCAGTGAGGTTGCCCTGCTGCTTATCTGCACTTGGTGCTGATTTTTCTCCTGTAAGGAAGTTGCTGGCTTTGCTAACCTTATTTTAATTCCCAGGCAATGGTCATCATCATTTTAGCCTGAGGAGGAAGGGTGTCCACTTGCCCTCTAAGCACCAGAGGCCTGTGGGAGGGAGTGGAGGGGACGCCTCCTACCTTCACCTCATCAGCATCTGCCTTGCAGAGCATCTTGAGGCTATCCTGTTTAACCTGGCTCCTGGCCCAAAGAGCTCAATTTCCTGTACTCAGACCTGGAAGGAGTCCTGGTGAATCCCCACAGAGAGGCCTTCCAGCAGACCCTCGGACAACCCCCGCTCTGGGAATGGCATTCTGAGGAAATTGCTAGCACCTGGCCATTGTTAGCTCTCTGCTCGCGGGAACTCCTGTGGGCTGCCTGCTAGGCTGTGGTTGAGCTCTAAGCAGTCTCCCAAGCCAGGTGTTGCACTTGGTGACTGAAGCACAGTCTGCTCTTCCTTCCTTCATGCTATTTCAGCTCTGTCGGGGGAGGAAGGGAAACACACACCTCGAAGGGAAGGCTGGGCCTGCCATTTGCGCTCGTGATTGGCAGAGTGACAGCTCGGCAGGATGGCAGCAGGTACGCACGGGTGTGCAGAGCAGAACAGGAGTGTGCTGGAAAACAGCTTGCACAGTGGTTTCTTTTACCTTAAATTTCACCTGGGAGAAAAAAATATCCTTGAGAGCAGCTAATATATTTTACTGAAGTAATGAAAGAAGGGGTCGCTTAGCACACAAGAGCAGAATCATATTTGAAAACGACAGTAATTTAAAACAGTGACATAGGCTAAGGAATGGATAGATGAATAGAATAGGACATAAATTCCAGGAACAGATCCAAATATATACAAAGGAATTTAATATAGGAGAAGAAAAGCATTTTAAAAACTATTTTTTTTATTTAAGAAGGGGAATTGGGAAAATTTGCTAACCATTTGGAAAAAATATTGAAGACCTTATACCATATGGATAAACTGCAGATGAATGAAACACTTTAATAAACATAAAAGTAATGAAAGAAAAGACAGATGAGTCTGCAGATACATTTCAGATGAAGGGGCACTCTAAACAGGACATCCAAGGCAGAGACAATGAAGTTAAAAAATAATGGTTCTAACTTCTCTCCTTCCACCCAAAACACAGTAAATGAGTAAATAAAATGTGTAGATTAAACATGTCTAAACCAGATAGGCAAATGTAAAAAAAGAATGATATTTATCACTCTGTATGAAAAGCATACATACTCTAAACATATATAAATTAGACAGCTGAATACCCAGACACTTTTGGAATTGGACAAATAAATGAAACATTTCACAAACAAAAATGCAGATTAAAAAAATGAGTTATCTATTATATATGCAAAAGTGGCTAAGAGAGTAGATCTTAAATGTTCTCACTACAAAAAAGAAATGGTAATCATGTCACATAATGCAAGTGTTAGCTAAGGCTACTGCTACCATGGTAATCATTGTGCAATATATAAGTGTATCAAATCAACACTTTGTACACCTTAAACTTACACAATGTTATATGTCAATTATATCTCAATAAACTTGGGAAAAAAGGAAAAAAAAAACAATGAGTTCTCTTCCTCTTCTTAACCTGGCAAAGATATTATATGTTAGTAATATGCGGACAAACATCTATCAATAGTAGAATAGATAAATAATGGAGGGATAAAGTGAAAGTCTAAAAATAAGAGATTTGTTGAAAAAGCTTTGATACATCTGTAGTGATGGAACCCCCAGAGGTCATTAAAAATGACATCGTACAGAAAGATGTTGAAGATATCAGATGACTTTAATTAAGTTCTCTTTGTGTATCCTGTGGCTGCCAAAGTGTTGCAGTCTCTGCTGTAGTGTTTAGAACTTGGGTGTTTCTATTCAGTGAATTAGTCCCTTACCCCTAACATTACTGTGAGGTTGATCTCCACAGGGTTGACCAGTTGTGCAATTCATCAAGACAAACAAGGAGGATCTGATTTTGGATTTAATATTGTCATTTCATACGCATTAAGAACCAAGAAGTGCCCAGCCCAGTGCTGGTCCTGTGGAGATGGTTAATATGGAGAGCAGGTTTTCCTCCTTCCCTCCCTCCTTTCCTCCTTTCTTCCTTCCTGCTTGCTCTGTTTTTCTGCCTTTCTCTTTTTTTTTTCTGCTTACCTTATGTCCTTCTCTGATCCCTTTTTTCTCTTTTATGTCCTCCTTCATGTAATCAGCTTTGCCCTGCACTCGACATGCACCACAATCCAGGGTTACGGAGATGGATGGATACCAGCCAAGCCCCCAGGGCATCTCAGTATATGGGGGAAGCACATCTGAGCTGGAGAGAAGCCTTAGCACAAGGATATCTGAAGGTTTGTGTTGCCCAGGAGCCCTCACACATCACTTGTGGCCCCACACATAGGTGGATTCACAGGGCAAGCCAAGAGTGCCAGCAAAGGGTGTGTACATGACAGAGTCCCACATGCCACACAGCCCGTGTTATGTTTGGGTCATAGTGAGGAGTTTGGTGTAAATGGAACATTCAACGTGAGCGGGAATCTGAAACGACTTGCCACCTTCCAGCTAACAAGGGGAGAAATCTGTTTGGCGTAAGCTAAGAACAGGCATCCCAGCAAACCCCACCAGGCTCTGCAGACTCACCTGTGCCCCCACAGGCTCTCAGATGCTCTCTGCCCTTTGCTTGGTGACCTACACTGCCCTCGACATTATGGCCTTCACGGCACACTGCTGGCCTGACGGGTTTGCTGGCATCTCTTCCCTCCCCGCCCTTTGGACTTGCTCTCATCCACGTTCAGAGGCTGTTCTGTTCACACCACACCACAGGGCCTGTCTCAGACGCAGCATGAGGGTTATTAGAAAAAGGCTAGAATGGTCTCAAGCTGCAGCCACGGTGTTTTGTTACTCTAGCACTTCATTCATACTGATGAAGTCCAAACCCTCAGCCTGGGATGGCAAGGGCCCCTGTCCCCCCACTGGCCAGGTCTCTAGGACCATTTCTTACCTCTTACATCTCCCCTCCACTCCTTGGTCCTGGCATGCCAAGCCCTAGGCTGCTTCTCCCTCCTGCACCCCCAGCAAAGCTTCCCCCTGACCACGCGGTGTTCCCATTGTCTGGGACACAACTGCTCAAGCTCCTTCATGGCCCTCCAAACTCTGCCTTAGAAGGTGGGGGCGGGGTCAGCTCAGAGAAGTCCTTCAACAATCCTGCACCCTGGTATTCATCCTCAGAGTGTGGGCTGAACCTAAGAACTTGCTTCTAATTAACAGAAGATGGAAAAGATAATGGGCCCTCACTTCTATGACTTGATTGCAAAGACTGTGACCCAGTCTTGCACGTTTCGATGAAGCAAGCTGCCACGTTGCAGAGGCCCACGTGGCAAGGAATTAAGGTCCTTGGTCCAACAGCCTGCAAGGAACTGGATCCTGCCAACAGCCATGTGACCTTGGAAGCAGCTCCTTCCCCAGGCGAGCATTAAGATGAACATGGCCCAGCTTGGCTGCAGCCGACAGGACATCCTGAAGCAGAAGATTCAGCAAAGATGTGCCCGTGTTCCTGACGGTACAGAAACCACGAGGTAATGTGTGTTGTTTTAAACTTCTAAGTTTTGGGGTAGTTTGTTATTCAGCAATAGATAACCGATACAGAAGGCACCTGCTGTGGAAACCCACCTCCCACCCCTGTCACCAGACGTCCTCTCAGTCAAACTCAATGTCCCTCTTTGTCCTCCCAGAGCCCTCTCTGTGTACCTTTATCATCATATCTGATCCCAATTCTGTAATCATCTCTTTATAGAGCTCATCATGTAATGCTCCTTTGTGTCCCAAACTCCTAGCATGTTTTCTACTTATGAATAAGGACCAACAGATGTTTGCTAAATGAGTGTGAAAAAGTTGGACCTAAGGTGATGCGAGGTCACAGGAGACTTTTTAAATTAAAATTTTCATTTTGTGATAAACATTGACTCACACGTTGTTGTAAGAAATAACAGAAAGATCCTGTGTACCCTTTACTCAGTTTCTCCCAGTGATAACATCTTGCAAAACTATAGTGGGATATTAGAATAGGAAATTGACCTTGATACACTCCACACTTATTCAGATCTCCCCAATACATGTCATATGACTCATTTGTATGTGTGTATCTGTGTGCATCTAGTTCTATGCAATTTTATCCTAAGTAAGATCATGTATCCACTACCACAGTCAAGATAATAAACATCTCCATCTCCACAAAATCTCACATGTGGTCCTTTTATAACCACACCCACTTTCCTCCCACTCCCATCCCTGACTCCTGGCACCACCAATCTGTTCTCTGTCTCTATAATTCTGTCCTTCAAGAATGTTATACAAATGGAATTACATTTGTAACTTTCTAGGATTGTCTTTTTCACTCAGCATAATTCCCTTGCAATCCATGCAAGTTGTTTGAATTTTTATTACTGAGTGATGTTCCATTTACTACTTTATTTCTTTTTATTGCTGAGTGATGCTCTATGGTAAAGAGATACCAGTTTAACTATTCACCCATTGAAGGACATTTTGGTTCTTCCCATGTTTTGGCTATTGCAAATAAAGCTGCTATGAAAATCTGTTTATAGGTTTTTGTGAGAACATGTCTTCATTTCTATTAAATAAATGTCTATGTATGCAACTGCTGGATCATCTGATAAATGCAGGTTTAATTTTATAAGAAAATGCCAGTTTAATTTTGTAAGAAAATGCCAATCTGTTTTCCAGAGGGGCTGTCTCATTTTCCATTCTCACCAGAAACATCTGAGTGATTCAGTTTCTCTGCATCCTCAACATTTGGAATTGTCACTTTTTATTTTCACCATTGTGATAGGTACATGGTGACGTCCCACTGTGATTTCATTTTGCATTTCCTTGATGGCTAATGATGTTGGCCATCTCATTGGCCTATTTGCCATCTGTGTATCTTCGTCAGTAAAATGTCTATTCAGATCTCATGGCCAATTGGATAGCTTGTTCTTTTCACTGTGGAGTTTTGAGAGTTCTATATATTTTCTAGATTTAGTCCTTTGATAGATTTGTGTCTTCTCCCAATCTGTGTAAAGTTTATGTTAAGGTTGACTTTTTGGTCTGTGTATATCCAGTTGCTCCAGGCCATTGGTTGGACAGGCTGTCCTTCCTCAACTGAATCCCTTCTGCACATTTGTCAACAATCATTTGGGCTTACACATCAGTCTGGGTCCAAACAAGAGATAGAAACCAAGCAGTATGTTAAACGGGAGAAGTTTAATACAAGAATTATTAACTGTAATAAAATAATAAGTATAGGCTATACAGACATCTATATGGTATAGGGTCTCTCCTAAGGCTGAAGGAGAAACCCGAAGGAGAAACCCAAAGAAGGACAACATTGGGAGGAGTTCAGACTTCCTTGAAGAAGGTGTGGTTTGGCCACCAAACTGCAGAGGAGCTCATTGGTTTAGCCAGACTGGAGTTGCTGGGTAATTCAGGCACCCCCCCCCCCCCCAGAGTGCGATGGACAGGGAGCAGGTAGTCAGCACCGAGTGGGATGGGCTGACATGGGGTCAGTGGGATGGGCTGGCATGGGGTCAGTGGGATGGGCTGGCATGGGGTCAGTGGGATGGGCTGGCATGGGGTCAGTGGGATGGGCTGACATGGGGTCAGTGGGATGGGCTGGCATGGGGTCAGTGGGATGGGCTGACATGGGGTCAGTGGGATGGGCTGGCATGGGGTCAGTGGGATGGGCTGGCATGGGGTCAGTGGGATGGGCTGGCATGGGGTCAGTCGGATGGGCTGGCATGGGGTCCTGGGGCACGAGGAAGGAAGAAAAAAACCTGGAGAGAGCAGAAATATGGGTAAATACAATAGATTACCCTTCTCACCAGTTCATTAAGTCATATTTGACGACTGCAACAAAAATGATAATACGCCAACCCCAACACTCACTCCAGCCATGCTCACCACATCTTGGCCGCCACAGGGCTCCTGCTCCATTTGAAAGCAGAGGGGCTCTGAAGCCACCTGTGTCCCCATGTGTGGTAGGGCACTGCATCTGCAGGACTTTGAGAGGGGTGAGATGATTGAGGGTCTCTTTGGAGGGGGTCACCTTGGGAGGTGGCCTTGAGTGTGGGAAGAGCAGGGTGACCATCGGAGCGGAGGCTGCCAAGGCCAGGTGGCCTCCAGGGAGCAAGTGCCACTGGGGGCCAGACCCCCAAATCCGGGCCAGACCCCAGATCCTGGCTGTTGCAGGGGAAGGACACAACACTAGTCCCCAGGCGTGGGCCACCCCACCCCTCTGGCCACTAGGAGAGGGAGATAAGAGCAGCAGAGGCTAGTGGGTGCTGCAGGGCCAGGAAACCTGAGGAATCCTCTCCCTGCCTCTTCGTTTAAGCCATTGAAGGCAGAGGTGGGGAGAGGGAACATCAGATTCAGGGCACTGAACCCCCAGTGCTCTTACCAGTATGGAAGGCCCAGCTCTAAGGGGCTCTTCCCCACTTATACATGAGTGGAGATTCTCCAGGAAGACCATGCTCTTTGGAAATAGGGGTTGTGGGTCGAAAACTTTGTAACATGTACGTAATTAAAATCATACAATTACAAAACAACAAGACAACAAAACAAACCAGGCATTTTTCAGGAACACATGGAAGGTCTCTAGGAGGAAAGTTATGAGCTGAAACAGGCTAGCCGCACTCACCTGCTGACCTACTAAAAAACGGGTTTAATCTCCAGTAAAAATGCCAACTGGGGCTCCAATTAACCCCTTGTACTATTTCTCTATGTCCTGTTAGACAAAAAGTAAGAGGAGAAAGAATTGTGCAAGCACTGGCTAGGTTATATGCTGTGGCTAATTTTGTTTGTTTTTCAGAAAAGTATATGTTGGCAAAATAAGGATTTGGGAGCTGCAATCTAAGAAGGAAATAACTGGTTCCCGCACTGCCAAGGTCTGCCCGGAGTGAGGCGTGGACCCTGGTGTGTGGGCCCGAAGGTGGGGCTGAGAGGCTCAGGAGGTCGTCTGGAACACCGGCCTTGGGACATCCAAAGCACTTCAAAGTGGAGAGCCTTATCTGAAAACTCTCCTTGTTTCTCTTTCTGGCGGAGGGCCTTCTAAAAGGAGCAGGCCAGGGACTGGAGAATGCAACAAAAGTCTTTAAGGAGGAAGGCTGGAAAGAAAAACAAACAGACAAACATTTCAGGGGCATGACTGTAAAAATGCACTTCCTCTTCATTTGCCCAGAAAACATTTCCTGAGCTCCTCTGGTTGCAGGCTCCGTGCAGGCCTGGGGACAAGGGCACAAGGTCAGCCCGAGGCTGCGGTGGGAGGGCACAGAGAAAGCACAGTCGGACAAGTGAACTTCGGGGATCTCAGAGCAGCCTCTAGGGCTGTGACCAAGACGCCCAGCTAGCTAGGGAGCACAGGAAACGGGACCCGAAAGACCTGGGAGCAAGGAGGAGGCCGCGGGTGCCTCGAGGCTTTGGCAGCGCTAAGGAGGGGGTCCTCAGTGGAGATGGACCTGCTGGGGTGCCACCCGCGGGCGGCGCTGACGCAGGGCGGCATGGCCAAGCACGGGGGTGTTCAGAGTGTGCACGTGGTGGCCACAGACAGGCTCAGAGGTGACGGGACATCAGCAGCACTCATGGAGTCCTCCCCAAATACTCCTGTTCAGCAAGTGGGTGCCCTACGTTTCCTTTGGCAGGAAGCTGCGTGAGGGTCTGAGAGAGGGGCGAGTGCAGGGTCCGCAGGCTGTCGGGAGAAGCGATGGGTCCTGGAAGAGAAGGGAGGAGTCGGAGTTGTGTAGATTCCTCTTCTGCGGATAGCGGGCGTGGGCCTGGGGCCATGCGAGGAGCTGGGGGCGCAGGGAGGACGCGTGCCTCTCAGCCCACGTGGGATCTGCGCCTGGCAGAGGAGGGGGCAGGAGGGGCAGCCGCGGCGCCACCCTGAGCAATGGGAGTCCTAGTGCAGGTGACGCTTGCCAGGGTGGGTGAAGGGAGAAGAGCAAGGCGGCAAGGATGGGACTCCGGCCGCAACCTGTGCACATAGTAGGTAGTAGCGGGTCCCGAATGCTGGGAAAGCAGTGGCTTAGGCGCGGGGTGCAGAAGGCGATGGGCAGGCGGAGGCTTCCGGGAAGCGCGGCTGTGACTGGAAGGGGAGATGAGGGGCCGGATGACAAATGGAATTGAGATCCGCAAATGCGTGGCTTGTGGGTGGAGGGCCAAAGGCATAGGCAACGTGATGGTTTTAGAGAAACAGGAAGGGAGCTGGCAAAGGAGGGGGGTTCACAGCTCAGTAGAAAGAAAGGCCCATCAGGAGCAAGGACACCTCCTCCAGAGGCAGTCGGGACTTGAGGAGCATCATTCTGAATTTCTTGCTGAGATGGAGGTTAAGTCAGGTAATCGTGTCCAGTTGTACAGGTTGGGAAGTGCACAAGGTGCCTCATCATGGTGAAAACCCATCATTCTTGAGGCAGGTGATCTGGATTTACATCGTTTTATGACACGGAGGACCTCCTCCTAATCAGCATATACTCATGTATGGGCCAGGAACCTAGGATGTCTGCTGAGTGGGAAGGAAAGGGGCAGATAGGGATTTGAAGGAATAGATAAAATATGGAACTAACAGGCAATAAATGGAGAAAGGAAAAGCCTTCAGCAAGCAGTGAACGTTTTCTCCCTCTTTCTCTTTGCCCAAGTGGCTTCAGGGATTGCCCGTGACTGCTATCATCCTAGAATATTACCACAGAGGCTGTGTTCAAGGACAACTTCCCCAGGGACAGAAAGTAACAAACAAGAAAACTTGGGTCTGGAACTCTGCAGTCATAAATGTGCTGTTTTAACAAAACCTGACAAGCCTGCCTAATTTTTTATGAAGTATTTGATTCCCTAAGTATTTCAAAATACTCAGCAAGATTATTTCCTTTTACCCGTGTCAGATTTTTTTATTTTTTAAGTACTGATGAAACACAGATCGTGACAACTTTTATTTAATCCAAGTCCAGAAGGACTCACTGCCAGCCCTCAGCCACCAGCGCATGCAGGACTTAGGGCTGTTTAGCAGCGTGTTCACCAGGTTGACTCAATGCCAGCCATCTTCCCCTCACAAAATGACACAGTGCAGCCCTCAGGCTCTGCTGAACCGGGAGCTTACAGGGGCAAATTTTGAGCTGATGTGGGTGAAAGAAACAGCCAATACACATGCTGCTGGCTTCTGCTGAAATCCATGGCCTGTCAAGGAATTATGTCCTCATAGGCTCCTGTGCACCAACTCAAATCCTGGCTTCTTAGTACAGTGATAATAGGTCACCCCTGGAGCCCATTCAATTGAGGTAATGCTTTTTGAGTCTACAGCACAGCCTGGCATGGAGGTCAATAAATATTAGCAATCATTATTACTTATTCTTCTTCGGCATTCACCAATGTGTCTTACAATTATTATGACAAAGAAAAAAAAAAAGCTTTACAAAACGTAACACTGCTGGGGAATGGCACTGGGGTCTGCTGACCTGAAATCTAGCTCTAGTCCTGGTTCCCAGGCAGATGCTGAATCTCTGTGCACCTAGGAGATGGTCTAATAGCACCTCCACCACTCGGGAGACTGTCAGGAGGATGAATCCAGACAGTAAACACAAAAGCCCTTATACCCCATGAGGCCACACACATGCATGGAATAGCGGTACAAATCCCATCTGGAGCGTGGAATCGGAATTAACCCAAGATGATTAGCTTACCTTCCTCTAGTTCCAATAAAAGTCTCAGGTAATGAGACACGAGAGCATACAGTCACAGCGAGAACTAGGAGAAAGCAGCACTCCAAGCACTGGACAATCCTGGACCTGCATGGGTCCCTCTAGGCACACTCAGGACATCCTCCAAGTAGAATTCCTTCAACTATGACTCTGCAAACAGGGACTCTGTTATCGCCTCTCTCTAGTGCGCTCAGAACATTGTGAGGAGCTCACCATGGGATTGGCTGCTAGGAGCCCAGATTGCTCTTTCCTGTTATCACTGATGTCCTGAGCCATCTCCCCTCCATCGCTAATGGATGACCAGAGGAGCAGGACTCATGGGTCCTGGGCCACTTCTATGCCTGGGTCTCTTCCCCTGGGTCAGGAAACAAGCAACATCAAGAATTTATTCCCCTTGTGGAAATAAATGGCACAATATGGGGAATTATAATGCAGCAATGCATACCCCGATTCTGCCCTAACCAGCTGTGGAGGGCACCCTGGGAGCTCACACTCTGGCCTGACCCTCAGAGAAGGCATACACTGTTCCCCTGTCTTCATTCTCATCTCCACACCCTGGTCAAACCTAATCTCCATTTCTGCTCCCTACAATTTCTTTTCCCCTGGCCTCTGACCCATTGGGCTGTGCAAATGCCCCTCAGGCTCTTTTCTTCCACTGTCCCTGCAGAGAACACACCTCCTGCCTTCTCTCCATGAGTCTTCTCTACCTGCCTCTCCCTCTGAAACCTCTCTGGAAAAACCTGCAGCGTTGCTACTGTGCTCATTCATTCCCTGTGCAGCCATGTGGTGTGGGACCCACCTTGAGGGCTGCAGGGCTGGTGCAAGGAATGGGGAGTCAGATCTGGGCTGTGAATCCCAACCCACTTGGCAGTTATGTGCCTTGATATATGTGGTCTAAAACTCTCATTTGTTGAGAGCTCCTTACAATTTTGATGAGGTGTTTTTGTCTTCATGTCACCGTGGCTCAGGAAGGGACTCTGTAGTCTTGAAGACCCTAGGAAAGGCATGGCCGAGTTCACACCCGAGCCTCCAGGCCAGAGCCAGTGCCAAGTCACTTCTGGACAAATTGGGTGACTTCTGTCTTGGCTCTTCCTGTATGAAGTGTGGCGGCTGCCACTACTTGGAACTGTCATGAAGAGCAAGTGTACATCTCTGCCCACTGGATCCTGGGGTGGTTGGGAAATACATGTTTTGTCTGCTGAAGAACAGGATGTCTCCCTGGCACCCAGAACCCAGCCTGATAGCTAAAATAGGTGCCAACCAATATTTTTTTTTTTGACTGATAATATAAGCAGAACCCTAACACAGTACTTGGCAAAAGATGGACATTCCAGAAACTACAGTCATAGGAGGAGGCATTTATATACATGCCTAACCAAGTTGTTCACCATCTCTCTGTGGGCAAAAAATTTTGCCTGCCTTTTCAGTAAACAAAGAACGTTGCCTGCCATTCTGGTAAGCAATGAATTTTGCCTACCATCAAGCCATCCGCCACGGCAGCCACCCCTGACCGTGTACCCTGAGGGGATTCAGGATGGAGACAAACTGGGTACTGGCCCCAGATAGTTAAAATGCATATCAAAGGAATAATTTCTATGAGCCTAGACTCTTGCATCTTCCCATATAGAAAATCACAAAAATCATGAATTTGAGATCTCTGTTTTTAGTGTTTAGCAGCAACCTTTTGATGTTTGACTACATGTTTGTTTGTTTGTTTGTTTTTTCAGCAAAAACTCCTATATATCCTGACTCCTTCTTTACCTCTTTGGAATAGTCCCTCAGAGCTATCTGAGAGGCTGCCTACCCGGGCTACAGTCCTCAGTAATGTTCTCGAATAGATCATAATTCTCAACTTTTGGTTGTGCATTTTTTTTTTCTGGTGGACATATCTTCACCTCATTCCCACAGTCTGTGGTCAAGGACCCCCAGAGCCCAGCATGAAGACTGGTTCACACTTGTCACTCACACTTGTCTGCGCTGCTGAGGAAGGTGGTAGCCACACAGAAGGCAAAAGAGGCACACCAACCCTCACCAAAAGACAAAGGGCTTGGTTCTCTTGCTCTGCCTATTGTACAGATGAGGGACCTAGGGCCCTGACTGGTTAAGTTGCCCACAGACATGAGAATTAAATGAATCACAGAATGTTTCCATTGTCTAACTGTAAACACTAAATAAAAGTCTTGATCTTGTTTATTTGGAAGGATTATTTGTCCTTACCCACTGGTCCACAGGGCCACCAAAGAGGCGAAGTCAGTGAGTGCCCCGACACCCCATGGTAGACAGGAAGCCAGGCGCCAGCAGTCCCAGTCTGGAATTTTTCTCTTCCACACTAAGCAATGCCCCCCCCCACCCAAACATCTTGAAAGTGGTAGTACTTGCATCGAAGCAGAAAACAAAGAACATCTGGAGGTTCTTCCTCCTTTCCAAGCACAACACAGGCTGCAATTTCTTTCCTTTTTTTAAAATTTAATAAGAGAAAAAATATCCCCCCTAAATTCCTAGGGGAAATCCATAGACAATTATTCCCATCATATTTTGAGGAAGTCTTGAATCCTTCTCTGGTAGATATTGGATTCTCAGAAGGCAACTGACCTTCTGCAAAAACCATTAGAACAACGTCATCTGAATGAGGTTTCCAGAATGAAATACTGCAGCCCCACCAGGCAGAAAAACAAACTCAGCCATCAGAGCCCACAAACACGGCCTCACCAAGCATGGACACACAAATGTACCACACATGTGCAGCCAAGGCTTCTCCGAGCTTTCCAGGAGGGTCCATGGGTCCAGAATGCCACACATTTCCACCCCAGCAGGCCAAGGTGAAGCTCAAAGGGATGTTTCATTTCCTGAATGGGCCACCTCCTTTCTGGTAGGAGAGAAGGTCCACGCTGGGATACATTTCCAGGGCTGCTTCTGCACCACAGGAAGACTTGTTCCTTAATAATGGCATGGGAATGAACTCACATTTGCAGATGATTCTGGATGATTTACTTTATTTACGGTTGTGGGAAATGAGACTTGGAGAAATAAGTAACTTGCCTAAGTCTACCTAACTAATAGTCAGAACCAGAAGAAGAACCCGAGTCCACCTCAGAGCCCATGCCCCCCATCCACAGCCATGTGGAGGCCACTTTAGCACAACTCCCTGTCACAAGCCCCCTCTAATCCATCACCTATTTACACAACATCGCAGGGATAGTTTGGAAATTCACATCTGATCTTTCACTCCCTCCCCTAGACCCTTTGGGTGCTTGCTGACTAAATAAATCTCATGTGGCTCACAACTTCCAAGACCAGGTCCACACAAACCCTCTCAGAGCAGGAAGGGGAGGGATGGTCCACATCCCATATGTCTAAATATTTTAAAGCCCTGGTCCCAGACCAGGCCTCCGTCCAAAGGAGACCCCAACCCAGGAACTCATGCACATGCGTGTGGACACGTCAGTCTGTACCTCTAATTTCTGTACACACGCATATGTTCAGCCACCCCTCAGGCCTAGGGGTGCACATTGGAGGGGTGGTCAGCCCTCGGGATGTTTGGACAGAGAATTCTGGATGATTAGAGTACCCCACACATGATCTAGAAGGAGGAGTGCAGGTCCCAGGTGGACACATCCTCTTGGCCTGGTGGAGGCCTCTCTGCAGGAAGGAACCCAGCAGAGCAGGACCTGCATGGGCCCTCTAAGGACCAGTGCTGGCCATGGCCCCCTCGTGCTGGGCTGAGGGCCTCACTGTCCAGGCCCATGTCTCCTGTCCAACCATGCCTTCTGCTGTGTGCTACCAGCCTTTATAAGCCACTTACAGTTCTAAAGAGTAACATCTGCTTCATGTCCCCATGAACACATTTGCCATGACCCACCTGCCTAGGATTCCCCTCACCGTTTCACCTGCTGATCCCCCAACCTCCAAAACTCCAGTATGGTTCTTACCATACTGTCTCACAATTATTTTACAGTCTGTCTTCCAGACCAGACGAAGATTCTGTCCAAGCATGAGGCCCAACACAGAGTTGGTGTTTAATCAATATATTGCCTCAATGGATGTCTTTGCTTTGCCCACATCCCAGAAAAAATAAAAGATATCAGCTTCTGTTTGAGTCACAGATGCCTAGGAAAGAGAAGGACTAGAGCAATGTGTGCTTAGATTGTCTTCTCCCAAGCAGACCTCAAGCCAAGGGGACCGCAGCTCAATACCATGTTTTTCTAATCTGCGAGAAATATGTGAATTTCATTTAGCATCATACAACAAATAAATATTGGGCACTTAATACATGTCAGACCCTGTCTGGACATTGGAGATACAATGGTGTAGACTATCAAGACAAACACTTGTATCCAGAGCTTACACTTAGTGGGAGCAGACGATAAAACACCAATTACCCGTACCTGTGTGAGCACAATATCACACGTTGACACGTGCAATCCAGGGATCAAATTACAGTTGGGTAGAGTAAGGTTGAGTGGCTGCTTTGTCCTGGGAGACCAGGAAGCGGAGGTGACATCTACACTGAGCCCCAAATGCCGAGCAGGAGACAGTCATGTGCACAAGAGTAAAGGTTCAGAGGTGGAAGGAGGAGCCAGCAGTAAGTGCTGGTGATAAAAGCTCAGCATCTCCAAACAAATCCACCTGTGAGGTCACAGCTTGATGAGAACAAGGGGAGCAGGGAAGAGAGAAGCTTAAGGAAGAGGTCAAGGGCTAGCTTCTGCTGGTATGAAAGTGGGTAAGGAGATTGTACCTTATTCTACATCTGACCAGAGCTGGTGCAGGCATTGAGTGGGGGAGCCATAGCCAATGAGTTATGTTTCCAAATGATCATCCTAGCTGATACATAGACAATGAACTGTGAGACACCAAAGGTCACTACAAGGTGACTCAGTAGTTCAGGGACTTGTCCAGGATGGTTGAAACGAAGATACCCAGATAGAGAGAGTTGGGTTAGGTTTTAAGAGTCTCCTCAACAGGACTCAGTGATGGATCTTAAGGAAGGGATGAGGTGTCAAAGGTAACATGTGGATGTTTGATTTAAACACCTAGCTAAATAGTTACGAGTCAGTGCAGGCAGGGTCCAGTTCCTGGAAGGCTGGATTGAGAAAAAGACAGGATAACCAGGCCAGAAGTGGAGGCAAAACTGTACTTTCTGAAATCTCATTTGTAATTTTGTCTTTTGGAACTAAAACTCATTTTTCTATTGACATGATAAAAGGTAGTAAGGCCCCAGGCCAACCCATAAATGTTAATTTAATCCACAATGCACTGACCATAGGCCTAATGAGTCCACTGCCAAGGGACCAGTGCTTCCAAGGAAGAACATCCAGAGTTCCAGTGTGGAGTCCTGGGAACATAGTGTTAAAGAAAACCAGAGCCAGACAGATGTGAAAGAAGTGAAAGCAGATTTTATTCAGAAATTACTGCAATAAAAGAAAAGAGGTCTCAGTTTAGAACTGGGCTCAATTCCAGGTACATCATGGACAAATGGGGATTTATAGCCACGGAGCAGGGTGGTGGACAGTGGATGGAAAATTACTAAGAGGAAGAATCACAGGTAAGGGAAGATTCTGGCTAAGCCAAATTGACAGGAATGCTGATAGCATGCCAGGGTGATCAGATATTACCTGGAGGATGGAGAAGGATGAGGGAATTTGATCAGATATTGAGGGTGATCAGATATTGAGGGTGGGGGTTTCTGTCTAAACTGACTTAGCAGGAGTTTTGCTAAAATTGGACAATGCAAAGGCAGACACAGAGGTTCAAAGCTGAATTCTACTTGGGAAGGGTGTTCAGAGGAGCCTGGCTGAAGTTTAATCAAGGAGAGTCTTTTTCAATAGCTCACTCCTGTGCAGAGCCCCCTTTCCCTCTGAGGCCTGGATACAGCAGGAGGGTGAGGCTGGGACTCCAGAAGGCTGGTGGAGAGAGGCTGCTGCAAGCACTCTGCAAGAGGAAGTGACTGACTTGGCCAGGAGAATGCAGGTGATGTGCCTGGGCCTAAGGATGGGGTCTGAGGGAAGGAAAGTACACAGGTGATTTTTCTCCTTACCCACTGTAAGTTGATGTTCCCCTTTGCAGACATGAAATACTAAAAGGTGAAAATTGTACAGAGATTTTTTTAATGGTGTCAGTGCAAAGTGATCTAATCTTTTGGAGAAAAAATCGTAATATTTTTCAATATTCACAAAAATGTTATTGCACTGTGATCTAGTAAATTTATAGTTTACTAGAAATCTACACCAAGGAAATACTGTAAAGAAAAGAAAGGTAGCAGTCATTTACTAATTTCTTTTTTGTTTTGTTTTGTTTTTCTCTCTTTCATTTTTTTTAAATAGAGGTATAATTGATATATAACATTCTATTGGTTTTAGGTGTATGACCTAATGATCTGATACGTGTATGCATTGTGAAATGATTACCACAATAAGTCTAGTTACCATTCGCCAACATACAAAGTTAACTTTTAGGATTCACTCTCTTGGCAACTTTCAAGTATGCTCTGCAATATTATTGATTATAGTCAACATGCTGTAAATTACATCACCCGGACTTATTTATTTTATAACTGAGAGTTTGTACCTCTTGACCCCCTTCACCCTTTCCTTCCATTCCCCAAACCTCCTTCCCTCTGGCAACCACCTACTCATTTCTTTGTTCAACAAATTTTTATTAAACCAGGCTCTGTTCTATGCTCCAGAGAGATGGCAGAGAACAACAACAATTTCCTGATTTACTGAGATTCTATTCCCATGTAGGATAAACAAATATGTAAATAAATAAGTAACCTGTACACTATGTTAGGTGGTGATAAGATTTTTGGGGAAAGTAAAGAAGGACTTCCTATTCAGTAGGATGGAATAGCCATATCCATCTTCCCTCTTAAAATTAAAAACCCTGGACAAAACACAATAGCAAGCATTGGGAGATTCTGAATGGCGGAAAAAGAAAGTAAACTGTCTAGGGACCACAGGGCTTGAGGTGTGCCATGGCAGCAAGTTCCCTGGGTTTTCTTATTGCAGACTTTATATTCCACACAGAGAACTATAGAAGCCTCCAATCTGGGACTGCCAACAGACACAGACAAGAAAGCGCCAAGAAAAACCTGTTCTTCTGAAACATGCATTTACCATTTAACTAAGCAATTATACTCTTGGGCATTTGTCCCAGAGAAATGAAAACTTACGTTCACACAGAAACCTCACACAAATGGTCAGTGCAGCTTTACTGTTAATGGTAAAAAAATTTAAAACAATCTAGATGTCTGTCAGTGGGTTAAATAAACTCTAGTACACCCATAAGTTGGGCTCTAAGTCAGCGGTAAAAGGAACAAACTATTGATACAATTAGGATAAATGTGCAAGGAATTATGTTGAAATAAATAGGCAATTCCAAAAGATAACCTACTATATGATTCCATTTATATAACATTCTTGAAATGACAAAATTATAGAAATGGAGAACAGATTAGTGGTTTTCAGGGGTCAGAGATGGGGTGAAATGAGATGGGGAGATGAGTGTGGCTATAAAAATGTGACACAGGGGACTCTTGGGGTGATGGAAATAATTCTCTACCTTGTCTGTGTTAATGTCAATATTCTGGTTGTGACATTGTACTGCAGTTTTGCAAATTTTTACCAGTGGGGGAAACTGGGTAAATGGTATATGGGATTTCTCTATATTATTTCTTACAACTTATTGTGAGTTTACAATTGCCTCAAAACGAAAAGTTTAAAAAAGGAAAGGGGGATAGTGAATGTTAGGACAAAGTGGAGACAAAAGGTCTCATGGAGCAAGTGACATTTGAGCAAAACCACGAAGGAGGAGAGGGATCCAACCAGGAAATCATGTGGGGAAGAGCATCCCAAGAAGAGGAAACAAAATAATAAATTCTTATTTATCAAAAAACAAAGAGGGTATAGCATGGTGGGCTAGGAAGCTCCAAGCTCTCATTCTTCCAAGAAATATTAAAAACACAACTAGGGACTGTCTGAAACAACTTGATACAAGCTCTGGAAAATAGTCAAAGCTTTACACACCATGAAAACACCCAATCAAGAAAAAAACACCCTTTTTCACACTTGCCCCATCCCTTCTCAGCATGGCAGTGGCCTTGGTTTTGAGAAGGTGGAAGCTCAGTTTCCAGTCCCCTTCTTCCATCAGAACTGGAGGGAGCAGAGCAGATGTTATTTGCCATCTACTGTGTACAACTGTTCTAACCAGTTTGGGGATACTTGAAGGACTGCTGTCAGGTGCTCATCTGTTTTGCATAACTCAGAATCCAGGCAGAAAAAGTGTCAGGAGTTGCTCATAAAACTACAAGATGGACATACAATAGACTACCTAAGGCATAGAGAAGAAGCTGGGGTGAGACTTGTTTGGAAATTTAAGTATTCAAAAGCAGTCATATGTATGGCAGAATTCAGAAAGCCATTCACATGCACAGGACTTTTCTCAGAAAAGTCCTGAGAAAACCTTAAGCTTTCACCTGGGCTGATCCCTAAGCTAAGCGGTATAGGCATGCAAAGACTGGAAGAGGCAGCTGTTGTTCTCTCTCTCTCTCTCCCTCTGTGTGTGTGTCTTTCTCTCTCTCTCTCTGTTTTTTCTTCTTGTTGTTTCTTAGTTTCAATTCCTGTCATTAAAGGAAATCTCTGTCAAACATTAGCTGAGCATGAGCTAAAGGAACAGAGAGTTCAGTGATCACACACATCAAGGAATAGTCTTTGCATAATAGTTTGAAGAACTCTCAAAACAGACTAACATAACTTTCAACAATATAAATATCAAACCTTGGAGAAAGAAGATAATGTGATTTCCAAAGTTACTGCATTCTAACAGTCAAATGGCAAGCTTTGAAAAAAGAAATTACAAGGCATAAAAAGAAACAGGAAAGCACTGCTCATTCTAATGAACAAATTAGGTTGAAAGAAATCATTCCTGAGTAAGCCCAAAACATCAAACTTACTACACAAAGACTTTAAAACAAATGTTTTAAATATGCTCAAGGTGCTAAGGAAAAACACAAACAAAGAACTGAAGGAAATCAGCTGTTATTTGAAAGGAGAAAAGGTTAATTTTCCCTTGATGCATGGAAGAGGCCTTCAGGCCTGACAGTTAAGACACTGCCATCTACTTTGTGACATCTAAATATGGTTAACAAATAATTTTAAAAAGAATGGAAGGAAATCAGGAAAATGATGTATAAACAAAATGAGAAAATCAACAAAAGATGGAAATTATAAAAAAGAACTGAACAGAAATTATGGAGCTAAAAAGTACAGTAACTAAAATAAAAAAATTAACCAGAGGGGTTCAAAATCAGATTTGAACAAACAGAAGAAAGGTTTAGTGAACATGAAGATAGACAATTAAAATTATCAAGTCTCAGGAACAAATAAATAAGGAAATAAAGAAAGAAAGAATGAAGAAAACTGATGACGGCACTTATAGGACAATATCAAGCAGACCAAAATACTTATTATGAGATTTCCAGTGCGGGGGGAGACGAAAATGAACAAAAAAATAGACAGAAAAATGACAGAAAACATTAACAAAATGTGATAGTAAGTTCTTACTTATTAATAATTACTTTAAATGTAAACTGATTAAACTCACCAATCAAAAAGCACAGAGCAGCCAAATGGATTAAAAAAAAAAACAATCACAGGATCCAACCATATTTGTCTACAAGAAACTCATCTTACCTTTAAAGACACACATAAGCTGAAAATGAATAGATGGAAACAAGTATTTCATGCAAATAGTAACGCAAAGGAAGGAGGAGTAACCATACTAATAATAGATAAAATAAACTTTAGGTCTAAAAGTGTCATAAGACACAAAGAAGGTCATTACATAATACCAAAAGAGTAAATTCAAGTGGGAGATATAACATTTATAAATATACACACTCAACATCAGAAGACTTAATAATATAAAGCAAATATTGATATATCTAAAGACAGAAAGAGATGGCAATGCAATAATAGTAGGAGACTTCAATACCCCACTTTCAATAATAGATAAATTATCCAGACAGAAAATCAATAAGGAATCAGTGAACTTGAATCCTATAGACCAAATGAACCTAACAGACATGTACAGAACTTTCCACCCAAGAGCAGAAGAATACACATTATTCTAAAGCACATTCATAACATTCTTCAGTAGAGATCACATGGTAGGCCACAAAACAAGCCTTAACATATTTAAGATCATATCAAGTACATTTTTGACCACAATGTGATTTCTTAATTTATTCGTTCTTTGAGTGCATTGTTTAATTTCCACATATCTGTGAATTTTCCCATTTTCCTTCTGTTTCTGATTTCTACTTTCATTCTGTTGAGATCAAAAAAATAGTTGGTATGAATTCAATCTTCAAAAATTTTCCTCAACTTTATAGTGGTATAAATGACAGATTAAAATGTATATAATTAAGGTGTACAATTGATAAACACCTTTGATATATGTTGTCACCACAATGAAGTTTATTAACTTATCCATCACATCACATAGTTACCTTTTCCTGATAAGAATACTTAATCTACCCTCTTACCAAATTTCAAGTATACAATACAGTGGTGTTAACTATTGTCACCATACTGTACATTAGACCTCCAGAACTTATTCATCTTGCATAACTGAAAATTTGTAATCTTTGACCAACATTACTCCACTTCCCTTTCCCCCCAAGACCCTGGAAACCACTATTATAACCTCTGATTTTATGAGTTTGACTGTTTTATTTGACTATAGATTCCACGTATAAGTGGCATCATGCAGTATATTTCTTTCTGTGGCTTGCTAGTTCTCTTAGCATAATGTCTTCTAGATCTATTCTTGTTGGGACAATTGACATGATTTCCTCCCTTTTAGGCTTAATAATTCATATATATATATATATATACACACACACACACACATTTTTTATCCATTCATCCATTGGTCAACATTTAGTTTGTCTCCATATCTTGGCTATTGTGAATAATGCTGCAGTAAACATGTAGGGCAGATATCTCTTCTATCAGGTGATTCTAATTTCCATTCCTTTGGCTATATACCCAGAAATGGGATTTCTGTATCATATGCAATCCTATTTTTAATTTTTTGAGGAACCCCATACTGTTTTCCATAATGGCTGAACCAATTCCCATTCCCACCAATAGTGTATAAAAGTTCCCTTTTCCCCACATTCTTACCAATGCTTGTTAATCTTTCATCTTTTGATAATGACATTTCTAACAGGTGTGAGATGATATCATATTGTGGTCTTGATTTGTATTTCTTTGACGATTAGTGATGTTGAGCATCATTTTATATACATGTTGGCCATTTTCATGTCTTCCTGAAGAAACTGGTTGATATTCTAGTCATTGCTCTTTTTTAAAATTGGGTTATTTGGGTTTTTTTTTTTTTTTTTTTTTGCTTTTGAATTGAAGGAGTTCCTTATATGTTTTGGATATTACCCCCTTATCATATATACAGCTTGCAAATATTTTCTCCCATTCCATAGGTTGCCTTTTCACTCCATTGTTTCCTTTTCTGTGCAAAAGCTTTTTAGTTTGATGTAACCTCACTTGTCTATTTTTACTTTTGTTTCCTGTGTTTTTGATGTCATACCCAAAAAAATCATTGCTCAGGCTAATGTCAAGATTTTTCTCTATGTTCTCTTCTAGTAGTTTTATGGTTTCAAGTTTTATGTTTGTCTTTAATCAATTACGAGTTGATTTTTGTGTATGGTATGAAATAAGGGTCCAATTTCATTCTTCTGCATGTGAATACCCAGTTTTCCCAACACCATTTATTGAAGAGACTATTCGTTCCCCATTTTGTGTTCTTAGTACCCTTTTTGAATATCAGATATTAACAAAACTAAGAAAATTTTTGAAAAGACAAACAAAATCAACAAACCCTTAGCTGAAACAAGAAAAAAAAGAGAAAACACTCAAATAAATATAATTAAAAATGAAAGAGGAGATATTACAATATCCATTATTTCAAGTGGGATATTGAAATCCCTTACTATTATTGTATTTCTGTCTATTTCTCACTTCAGGTCTCTTAATATTTGCTTTATATATTTAAGTACTCTGACACTGGATGTATATATATTTATAATTGTTATGTCTTCCTAATGAAGTGACCCTTTATCATTATGTAATGACCTTTTTTGTCTCTTGTGACAGTTTTTAACTTGAAGTCTATTTTATCTGATGTAGGTATAGCTATCCATAATTTCTTTGTGTTACCATTTGCATAAAACATCTTTTTCCATTCATTTACTTTCAGCCTCGTGTATCCTTAACTCTAAAATGCATCTCTGATAGATAACATGCTGGTTAGATCTTGTTTTTTTTAAAATCCATTTAGCCACTCTATGTAATTTGATTGGGAAATTTAATCCATTTATATTTAAAATAATTATTGGTAAATAAGGACTTACTATTTCCATTTTGTTAATTTTTTTGTCTGTTTTTACACCTCATTTGTTCCTCTCTTCTTCTCTTGTTTTCTTTTCTTGGCATTTTACATTATTTTACATCCTCCATTCTTCAGTCTTGTCACTTGATCACCACAAGATGACTGTCACAGCTCTAATTATCACAACCTCATACAAACATCTCCAAAGGTTGAAAAAATAAGATTTGGAAAAGGAGCTCTTCTTGCATTCCTTTCCTCTTTCTTCAGGGAGGAAAAAATTTCTAGAAATCCTCCAATAAATTTCTCCTTGGATTCCACTTGCCAGAACTGTGTTACATGGACATTTTTTAGCTGTAAAGAAAGCTAACAAAGTTAATATCTGTTATTTTCAGATAAGTTAATATCTGACATTTCCAACGTGAACTATGGGGAGTGTCCGGAAAAGAAAGCAGTTACCCCTACATATCTGTGAGTTCCTAACCCACAGATATAATCAGCCACAGATGAAAAATATTCACTAAAAAGAAGTTCCAGAAAGTTCCTGAAAGCAAAACTTGAATTTGCTGCATGCTGGCAACTATTTACATTGTATTTACAACGATTTACATGGTATTTACATTGTTTTAGGTACTATAAATAATCTAGAGATAATTCGAAGTATATAGAAGGATATATGTAGGTTATACGCAAATTGTATGCCATTTTATATAAGGGACTTGAGCATCCTCGGATTTTGGTATCTGTGGGGGGTTCTAGAAGCAATCCCTCATGGATACAAAGGGACAACTGTAGTAACTGAGTCTAACAGACCAACCCACTATTTGGCAATATTTATTAAGATAGATTTGAGACAGGGGTTTGCAGAATTTTAGGACTTCCCCAAGTTTCCTCATTAGTGTAATAAGTAAAAACTAAGATATTGGTTTCCAGATGATACTTTGAATTTAAGAACCATGGCCAGAAGCATAACCATGTATATAATTATGAGTCTAATATTAGAGTAGAAAAGGGTGGGAAGCAATATGAGCCCCAATTTCCCAGAAGTAGAAAATTTTTTAATTAAAAGAAGACAAATGCTCAAGGGTATATGGAAGCAAAGTTTATAAAATGTAAAATATTAGTAATGGTTTTATGCATTAGACAACATAAAATTTAAAAAATTATGTCTATATGAAATTAGTTTGAAAGTCTTATAATCACTTTGAAACACATCATACTTTCAACACAGTACCTCTATGTTGTTATAGCTGGTATTTTCACCACTTACAATTATGAACTCGTTTTTCCTATCAACACTCATTCACAACTATGCATGTTACTAAACAAATTTAATATCTTTGTAATTGATTAACTATTTGTTTAGTTAACATACATTCTCAGAAAGACCTCCACAGTAACAACTTTGATCTGCAGAGTTGACTTTGTAAATGAGGGTTGGATTCTAAAAACTAAGCATGGTACTAGAAGTCCTAGCCAAAGAAATTAGTCAAGAAAAGAAATAAAAGACATCCAAATCAGAAAGTAAGAAGTAGAACTATCTCTGTTTGCAGATGATAGGATCTTATGTGTAGAAAACTTTAAAGACTGCACAAAAAATCTGTTAGAACTAATAACTGAATTCAGTAAAGTCACAGGATACAAAATTAACATGCAAAGAACAGTTGCAGTTCTGCACATTAACAATGAACTATCAGAAAAGGAAATTTAAAAAAATTTATTGGAGTAGAGTTGATCTACAATGTTGTGTTGCTTTTTGCTGTACAGCTAAGTGAATCAGTTATAAATATACATATATCCACTCGTTTTTAGATTCTTTTCCCATATAGGTCATTACAGCATATTGAGTAAAGTTCCCTGTGCTATACAGTAGGTACTTATTAGCTATCTATTTTATATGTAGTAGGGTGTATATGTCAATTCCAATCTTCCAATTTATTCCTTCTTCCCCTCTCCCCCAGATAACCATAAGATTGTTTTCTACATCTGTAACTCTATTTCTGTTTTATAAATAAGTTCATTTGTACCATTTTTTTTAGATTCCACATGTAAGTGATATCACGTGATATTTGTTCTTCTCTGTCTGACTTACTTCATTCAGTATGACAATCTCTAGGTTCATCCATGTCACTGCAAAAAAAATATGGAATGCTTCATGAATTTGCATGTCATCCTTGCTCAGGGGTCATGCTAAGCCTCTCTGTATTGTTCCAATTTTAGTATATGTGCAGCCGAAGCGAGCACCAGAAAAAGAAATTAAAGAAACAATCCCATCTATGATAGCATCAAAAAGAATAAAATATCTAGCAGTAAGTGAAAGCTGTGAACGACTTGTATACTGACATCTACATCATAACGAATGAAGTCAATGAAGACACATACAAATGGAAAGATATCCTGTATTCATTGAATGGAAGAATTAATATTGTTAAAATGTACATACTACCCAAAATAACTTAGAGTCAATGTAATGCCTATCAAAATCACAATGGTATTTTTGCAAAAACAGGAAAGAACATCCTAAAATTCATATTGAACCAAAAAGGACTTCAAATGTTGCAAAAGGAAAGCAAAGCTGGAGGTAATACACTTACTGATTTCAATGTCTTACAAATCTATGACAATTTAAAAGTGTGGTATTGACGTAAAGATAGACATATAGACCAATAGAAAAGGATAGAAAGCCCAGAGATAATCCCTCCCCCATGTATGTATGGTCAACTGATCTTTGACAAGGGTGCCAAAGATACAGAATGGGGACAAGGTAGTCTTTTCAACAAATGATGGTGGGAAAACTGGATATCAACTTACAAAATAATGAAATTATACTCTTACTTTACATCATACACAAAAATCAACTCAAAATGGATTAAACACTAAAATGTAAGACCTGAAACTGTAAAACTCTTAGGGAAAACATAAGTGAAAACTTGATAACATTGGTCTTGACAATGATTTCATGCATATGACACCAAAAACACAAGCAACTGAAGAAAAAATGAGCAAGTGGGACTGAAATCTAAAAGCCTCTGTACAGCAAAGGAAATATTTAACAGAGTGGAGAGGCAACATAGTGTAAACAACCTAAACAATGGGAGAAATTATTTGCAAACCACAGATCTGATAAGAAGTTGATATCCAAAATGTATAAGGAACTCCTTCAGCTCAACAGCAAAAAATCCCCAAATAACTGAATTCAAAAAGGAACAAAGGACTTGAATATCAGTTTCTTCAAGGAGACATATAATAGCTAACAGGTATACAAAATGATTGCTCAACATCACTAATCATCAGGGAAATGGAAATTAAAATCACAATTAGATATTACCTCACACTATTAATATGTTAGTATGGCTATTATTTTTATTTTAAAAAAGTGTTGGCAAGGATGTGAAGAAATTGAAACTCTTGTACATGGTTAGTGGGAAATGGTATGTACAGCTGCTATGGAAAACAGCATGGAGGTTTCTCAAAAAATTAAAAATAGAAATACCATATAAACCAGCACTCCTACTTCTGGGTTTTTATCCAAAAGAACTTATATCAGGATCTCAAAGAGGTATTTGAACTCCCATGTTTATTGTAACATTACTCACAATAGCCAAAATGTGGAAACAACCTAAATTTCCATTAATGGATGAGTTGATATAGAAAATGTGGTATATATATAGTGAAATATTATTCAACTTCTAAAAAGGAGGAAATGCAACAACATAGATGAACCTTGAGAACAATATGATAAGTTAAATAAGTCAATCACAGAATGACAAATACTGCATGATACCACTTATATGAGGTGTATAAAATAGTTAAACACACAGAAGCAGAGAGTATAATAGTGGTTGCCAGGAATTGGGGGTAGGGAAATATTGGGAATTGTTATTCAATGGATATAAAGTTTCAGTTAGTTGATATGATAAGTTTGGAGAGCTGCCACATAGCATTGTGCTTAAAGTTAACATTAGTATATGTTAATTTGTTAAGAGGGTAGATCTCATGTCAAGTGAACACTTGATATTCATAGAAGAAGAAGAAGAAGAAGAAGAAGAAGAAGAAGAAGAAGAAGAAGAAGAAGAGGAAGAAGAAGAAGAAGAAGAGGAAGAAGAAGAAGGAAAAGGAGGAGGGGGAGGGAGGAGGGGAGGGGGAGGGGGGAGGGAAGAAGGGGAGGAGGGGGGAGGGGGAGGAGGGGAGGGGGAGGGAGAGGGGAAGGAGAAGAGGCTGAGCAAATTCCAACATAATAAATCCAAAGAAACTGATACCAAGATAAATTCTAGTCTAACCTCTGAAAATTAAAGCAAAGAAAAAAAAAGTTGAAACCAGTGAAAGAGAATGTCATATTGCCTATAGGGGAAAAACCATTTGAATGACAGATAATTTCTCATCAGAAACCATGGAGACCACAGAGAAATAGCTCAACATTTTCAAGTCCAGGCAGCAGTGGGGGGTGAGAGGTGGAATGCTGCCAACCCAGAATTTTATACCTAGAAAAATACTTTTTTTAAGAATGGAGGGGAAATCAAGACATTCCCAGATGAAGAAAAAGTAAGCAACTGTGTTGCCAGCCAACATAACCTAAAAGAATGGCTAAAGAAGGTTCTTTCAACAGAAAGGAAATAATAAAATAAGGAATCTTGAAGCATTAGAAAGAAAGATCAATGAAAAAAGTCAAAAATATGGGTAAATACCACAAACTTTCCTCCTCCTCTTAAGTTTTCTAAATTATGTTGGATGGTTGGAGTAAAAACTATAACACTCTGATATTGTTCTTGATACACATGGAGGAAATTTTTAGGACAAGTGTATTCTAAATAGGGAAATACTAAAAAGGTGTAAAAGAAAAGAAGGTTTTTATCCTTCACTTGAACTAGTAAAATTTTGAAGACATCAGACTATGAAAACTTGTGTATGTATAATGAAATACCTAAAGCTACCACACAAAAAGCTATACAAAGAGATACACTCAAAAGAAACATGGTAGTTACATCAAAATGAAAGTCTAAAAATATTCAAGTAACCCACAGGAAGGCAGAAAAATGAAAAGAAAAAAATGAAAATGAGAGAACAAACAATACAAAAAATAATAGCTAACTTAAGCCCAAACATATTGATAATTACATTAAATGTAAGTGCTCTAAATACATAAATTAAAGGTGGAGATTGGTAGAGTATATAAAATTCATGACACCCAAAATATGCTGTCTATAAGAAAATCACTTCAAGTATATTGATATGGATAGGTTGAAAGTAAAATGATGGAAAATATATGCCATACTGCATGGAAACATATCAAAAGAAGGGAAAAATGGCTGTAATAATATCAGATGAAGGAAACCTCAGCACAAAGAAAATTACCAGAGACAAACATTACATAATGTTAAAAGGGTCAACTTACCAAAAAGACATAGCAATCCTAAATATGTATGCATCAAATAAGAGAGTTTCAAAATCTGTGAAGAAAAACTGGTAGAAATAAAGGAGGAACAGACAAATCCACACCTACAATTGGAGACTTCAACACTTCTCTCTCAAAATCGGTAGAACAACTAGGAAAATAGTTGGCATGTATATAGAAGAACTCGATAACATCATCAACTAAAGGCTCTAATCAACATTTTAATCATTTTTCAGCGAACAGTTCATTGGCATTAAGTTGTTGGCATTCACATTGTTGTGAAAACATCCATCTCCAGAGCTTTTTCATCATCCCATCCTGAAACTCTTGTATCCATTAAGTAAAAACTCCCCACTCTCCCTTACTTGCTGTCTCCAAAAAAAAGAAACTCCATATACATTACCAGTCACTACTCATTTTTCCTCAACTTTCCAGTCCTAGGCTTTCTGTCTTTATAGAAATGTCTATTCTGGATATTTTATGTAAGTGGAATCATACACTACGGAGCCTTTTGTGACTGATTTCTTTCACTTAAAATAATGTTTTCATCTATGTTGCAGCAGGTATCAATATTTTATTCATATTCTGATTATTTATTGAAAATGTGTAAAAATATAATTAATATTTGAATATTGATCTTGTATCCTGACACTTTGATGAACTCATTTATTGGTTCTAATGTTGTTTAATGGATTTCTTAAAGTTTTCTACATACAAGATCATGTCATCTGCAAATATAGTTTCCAATCTGGATACTTTATTGATTTTTCTTGCCTAAATGTCCTGGCTAGAAACTCCAGGAAAATGTTAAATAGAATGGTTGGGAACAGAAATCCTTGTCTTGTTCCTGATATTACAGGGAAAGTATTCAGTCTTTTACCATTAAGTATGATGTTAACTGTGTGATTTTCAATGATACCTTTTAACAGATTGAGGAAGTTACCTTTTATTCCTAATTTGTTGAGAGTTTTCATCATGTTGAGTATTGGATTTGTCAAATTATTTTCTGCATCTATTGAGATGATCCTGTGGGGGTTTTGTTTGTTTGTTTATTATATTAATATGGTATGTTACATTAGTTGATTTTTTAATGTTAAACCAACTTTACATTCCTGGGATAAATTCCAATTGGCCGTAGTGCATAAGCCTTTTATATATTGCTAGATTTAATTTGCTAATATTTTGTTGAAGATTTTTGCATGTATATTCATGAGGAATACTAGCCTGTAGTTTTCTTTTCTGATGATGTCTTTGTCAGGTTTTGGTATCAGGGTAATATGGCTTCATAGAATTAGCTCCCTCCATCTCTGTTTTCCAAAAGAATTTGTGAAAAGTTGATATTCTTCTTTAAATCCTTGGTAGAATTCACCGGTGAAGCTATCTGGGCCTGGGCTTTTCTTTGTGAGAAGTTTTTAGATTATTAACCCAAATCTTTACTTCTTATACGTCTCTTCAGATTGTATATTTCTTCTTGAGTCAGTTTCTATAATTCGTGTCATCCTCGGAATTTGCCCACTTATTTTAGTCTAAGTTATCTAATTTGTGGGCATACAGTTGCTCATCACATTTCCTTATAATACATTTTATTTCTATAAGATCAGTAGTGTCACCCCTCTTTCATTCCTTATTTTAGTAATTTGCATGTTTGTTATTTCTTTCTTGGTCAGTCTTGTTAAAGGTTTGTCAATTCTATTGATCTTTTTGAAGAACTAACTTTTGGTTTTTAAAATTTTTGTTATTGTTTTCCTTTTATCTATTTCATTAATTCCCACTTATACCTGTATTTCCTTCCTTTTGCCTGTTTTAGGTTTATTTTGCTCTTCTTTTTTCTGTGTCTTATGGTGGTTGTTAAGTTATTGATTTGAGATCTTATTTTCATGTGGGCTTTTACAGCGATAAATTTCCCTATAAGCACTACTTTAGATGCATCCTATAACTTTGGGCATGTTTTTCCTTCATTTTCATTTATCTCAAAGTGTTTTTAAAATATATCTTGTGATTTCTTCTTTGACCATTGTTTACTTAGAATGTGTTGCTTAATTTTCATGATTGTAAATTTCTTAAATTCTTTCCTGTTATTGCATTCTAATTTCATTTCATTTTGGGCATAGGACTTTCTTTGTATGATTAATACTTTTACACTTATTGAGACGTGGATTTATGGCCTTGCATATGATCTATCCTAGAGAATGTTCCTTGTATACTTGAAAAGATTATATATTGATATGATTGAATTTATGTCTGTTTGTTTACATTATGACTTCTACGTGTTTCATGTTTTTCATTAGGAAAAAGTCTAATCCACCTTAATTGCTTTCTTTCCATTAAGTTAAAATTTTTAGAGTAAGATTTTAATTACTTTAATGATTTTTTCACTATATATATATATATTTTTAAGTATTTTTATTTATTTATTTTTGGCCGCACTGCATGGCATAGGGGATCTCAGTTCCCTGACCAGGGACTGAACCCATGCCCCCTGCAGTGGAAGTATGGAGTCTTAACTACTGGACAAGCAGGGAATTCCCTCATTATATAGTTTTAATTTATATTATTAGTGGTTCTTCTGGGTATTACAATATACATCTTATCATAACCTACTTCAGATTTATATTAACTTAATTCTAGTGAAATATAGAAACCTTATTCTTGTGTACCTTTCTTCCTTCTTTTCTTATTTTGTGCTATCATTGTTATACACACTACACCTATATACATTGTTATAATTAATACAATATATATGTCTTCTAAAGAAGCTCTGAGAAGAAAAGATGGCAAGAATGTATTTAAAGAGTTTGCTATATTAACCTTATTTGCCATTTCTAGGTCTCTTATTTTGTTCTTGTGGATTTGAGTTACTCTCTGGCTTCATTTCGTTAACTCCAATATAGCTGCTTCCATCCATTTCTTTTGTGCTGTAATTTTAAAAATATATTACATTTCTATATACTAATGCCCAATAATGCAATTATACAAACATTGTTTTTCATCAAATTTTGAAAGTTTTCAGTCATTATTTCTTTGAAGATTTTTTAATTCTCCTTTCTTTCTCTCCTCTGATATATACATATTGGTGTGCTTAATGGGGTCCCATATTTCTCTGAGACTCTTTATATCTCTTCCTTTTTTGTTCCCTCTGTTTTTCAGATTACTTAATATCTATCAGTATATCTTCAAGTTCATTGATTCTTCTGCCATTTCAAATTTATTATTGAGTCCTCTAATGAATTTTTCATGTTAGTTCCAGAATTTACATTTAATTTTTTTTAGTTTCTATCTCTTTATTTGATTTTCTGATCTCCTTTTTCTTTATTTGATGAGATAAAATTATCATACCTTTCTTTAATTCTTTTTTTTTTAAACATCTTTAGGGAGTATAAACGCTTTGCAACGTTGTGTTAGTTTCTGCTGTACAACAAAGTGAATCAGCTATATGTATACATATATCCTAATAGATCCTCCCTCTTGAGCCTCCCTCCCACCCTCCCTATCCCACCACTCTAGGTGTCACAAAGCACCAAGCTGATTTCGCTGTGCTATGCAGCTGCTTCACACTAGCTATTTTACATTTGGTAGTGTATCTATGTCAATTCTACTCTCTCACTTCATCCAAGCTTCCACTTCCCCTTCCCCATGACCTCAAGTCCATTCTCTACATCTGTGTCTTTATTCCTGTCCTGCCCCTAGGTTCATCAGAACATTTTCATTTTTTAAGATTCCATATATATGTGTTAGCATACGATATTTGTTTTTCTCTTTCTGACTTACTTCACTCTGTATGACAAGTCTAAGTCCAACCACCTCACTGCATAACTCAATTTCGTTTCTTTTTATGGCTGAGTAATATTCCATTGAATATATGTGCCACGTCTTCATTATCCATTCATCTGTCGATGGACACATAGGTTGCTTCCATGTCCTGGCTATTGTAAATAGTGCTGCAATGAACATTGTGGTACATGTCTCTCTTTTTTTTTTAATTAATTTCTTTATTTATATTTTTGGCTGTGTTGGGTCTTCACTACTGCATGCAGGCTTTAGTTGCAGTGAGTAGGGACTACACTTGGTTGCAGTGTGCGGGTTTCTCATTGCAGTGGCTTTTCTTGTTGCAGATCATGAGCTCCAGGTGAGCGGGCTTCAGTAGTTGTGGCACGTGGGCTCAGCAGTTGTGGCTCTCAGGCTCTAGAGCACAGGCTCAGTAGTTGTGGTGCACGGGCTTAGTTGCTCTGTGGCATTTGGCATCTTTCTGGACCAGGGCTCGAACCAGTGTCCCCTGCATTGGCAGGCGGATTCATCACCACTGCACCACCAGGGAAGCCCTCTTCTTGAATTATGGTTTTCTTAGGGTATATACCCAGTAGTGGTGTTGCTGGCTCATATGGTAATTCTGTTTTTAGTTTTTTAAGGAACCTCCATACTGTTCTCCATAGTGGCTGTATCAATTTACATTCCCACCAACAGTGCAAGAGGGTTCCCTTTTCTCCACAGCATCTCCAGCATTTATTGTTTGTAGATTTTTTGATGATGGCCATTCTGACTGGTGTGAGGTGATACCTCATTGTGGTTTTCATGTGCATTTTTCTAATGATTAGTGATGCTGAGCATCCTTTCTTGTGTTTGTTGGCAATCTGTTGGTCTTCTTTGGAGAAATGTCTATTTAGGTTTTCTGCCCATTTTTTGATTGACTTTTTTTTTTTTTTTGGATAATGAGCTGCATGAGCTGTTTGTATATTTTGGAGTTTAATCCTTTGTCAGTTGCTTCGTTTGCAAATTTTTCCTCCCATTCTGAGGGTTGTCTTTTCGTCGTGTTTATGGTTTCCTTTGCTGTGCAAAAGCTTTTAAGTTTCCCATTTGTTTATTTTTTATAAAATAAAATAGGACCTTTTATTTTTAAGGTCCTATTTGTTTATTTTTGTTTTTATTTCCATTTCTCTAGGAGGTGGGTCAAAAAGGATCTTGCTGTGATTTATGTCATAGAGTGTTCTGCCTATGTTTTCCTCTAAGAGTTTTGTAGTGTATGACCTTACATTTAGGCCTTTAATCCATTTTGAGTTTATTTTTGTGTATGGTGCTAGGAATTGTTTTAATTTCATTCTTTAACATGTAGCTGTCCAGTTTTCCCAGCACCACTTATTGAAGAGGCTGTCTTTTCTCCACTGTATATTCTTGCCTTTTTTATCAAAGACAAGGTGACCATATGTGTGTGGGTTTATCTCTGGGCTTTCTATCTTGTTCCACTGATCTATATTTCTGTTTTTGTACTAGTACCATACTGTCTTGATTACTGTAGCTTTGTAGTATAGTCTGAAGTCAGGGAGCTTGATTCCTCTAGCTCCATTTTTCGTTCTCAAGATTGCTTTGGCTATTTGGGGTCTTTTGTGTTGCCATACAAATTGTGAAATTTTTTGTTCTAGTTCTGTGAAAAATGCCATTGGTAGTTTGACAGGGATTGCATTGAATCTGTAGATTGCTCTGGGTAGTATAGTCATTTTCAAAATGTTGATTCTTCCAATCCAAGAACATGTTATATCTCTCCATCTGTTTGTATCATCTTTAATTTCTTTCATCAGTGTCTTATAGTTTTCTGCATACAAGTCTTTTGTCTCCTTAGATAGGTTTATTCCTAGGTATTTTATTCTTTTTGTTGCAGTGGTAAATGGGAGTGTTTCTTTAATTTCTCTTTCAGAATTTTCATCCTTAGTGTATAGGAATGCAAGAGATTTCTGTGCATTAATTTTGTATCCTGCTACTTTACCAAATTCATTGATTAGCTCTAGTAGTTTTCTGGTAGCATCTTTAGGATTCTCGATGTATAGTATCATGTCCTCTGCAAAGAGTGACAGTTTTACTTCTTCTTTTCTGGTTTGGATTCCTTTTATTTCTTTTTCTTCTCTGACTGCTGTGGCTAAAACTTCCAAAACTATGTTGAATAATAGTGGTGAGAGTGGGCAATCTTGTCTTGTGCTTGATCTTAGAGGAAATAGTTTCAGTTTTTCACCATTGAGAAAGTTTGTTGGCTGTGGGTTTGTTATATATGGGCTTTATTATGTTGAGGAAAGTTCCCTCTATGCCTACTTTCTGGAGGGTTTTTTTATCATAAATGGATGTTGACTTTTGTTGAAAGCTTTATCTGCATCTATTGAGATTATCATATAGTATTTCTCCTTCAATTTGTTAATATGGTGTATCACATTGATTGATTTGCATATATGGAAGAATCCTTTCATTCCTGGGATAAACCCCACTTGATCATGGTGTATGATCCTTTTAATGTGCTGTTGGATTCTGTTTGCTAGTATTTTGTTGAGGATTTTTGCATCTATGTTCATCAGTGATAATGGCCTGTAGTTTTCTTTTTTTATGACATCTTTGTCTGGTTTTGGGACCTCTGATCTTTATGATTTCTTTCCTTCTGCGAACTTTGTTTTTGTTGTTGTTGTTGTTCTTTCTCTAATTGCTTTATGAGTAAGGTTAGGTTGTATATTTGAGATTTTTTTTGTTTCTTGAGGTAGGATTATATAGCTATAAACTTCCCTCTTACAACTACTTTTGCTGCATCCCACAGGTTTTGGGTTCTTGTAGTTTCATTGTCATTTGTTTCTAGGTATTTTTTTTATTTCGTCTTTGATTTCTTCAGTGATCTCTTGGTTATTTAGCAACATATTGTTTAGCCTCCATGGGTTTGTATTTTTTACAGGTTTTTTTCCTGTAATTGATATCTAGTCTCATAGTGTTGTGGTCGGAAAAGATACTTGATATTATTTCAATTTTCTTAAATTTACCAAGGCTTGATCTGTGACCCAAGATATGATCTATTATGGAGAATGTTCCATGAGCACTTGAGAAGAAAGTGTATTCTGTTGATTTTGGGTGGAATGTCCTATAAATATCAATGAAGTCCATCGTGTTTAATGTGTCATGTAAAGCTTGTGTTTCCTTATTTATTTTCATTTTGGATGATCTGTACCTTGGTGAAAGTGGGGTGTTAAAGTTCCCTACCATTATTGTGTTACTGTTGATTTCCCCTTTTATGGCTGTTAGCACTTGCCTTAGGTATTGAGGTGCTCCTATGTTGGGTGCATAAATATTTACAATAGTTATATACTCTTCTTGGATTGATCCCTTGATCATTATGTAGTGTCCTTCTTTGTCTCTTGTAATAGTCTTTATTTAAAGTCTGTTTTGTCTGGTATGATAATTGGTAGTCCAGCTTTGTTTTGATTTCCATTTGCATAGAATGAGTTTTTCCATCCCCTCACTTTCAGTCTGTATGTGTCCCTAGGTCTGAAGTGGGTCTCTTGTAGACAGCATATATATGGGGCTTGTTTTTGTATCCATTCAGCCAGCCTGTGTCTTTTGGTTGGAGCATTTAATCCATTTACATTTAAGGTAATTACCAATATGTATTTTCTTATTACCATTTTGTTAATTGTTTTGGGTTTGTTTTTGTAGGTCTTTTCCTTCTCTTGTGTTTCCTGCCTAGAGAAGTTCCTTTAGCATTTGTTGTAAAGCTGGTTTGGTGGTGCTGAATTCTCTTAGCTTTTGCTTGTCTGTAAAGGTTTTAATTTCTCTGTCAAATCTGAATGAGATCCTTGCTGGGTAGAGTGATCTTGGTTGTAGGTTTTTCTCCTTCATCACTTTAAATATGTCCTGCCACTCACTTCTGGTTTGCAGAGTTTCTGCTGGAGTATCAGCTGTTAACCTTATGGAGATTCCCTTGTATGTTATTTGTTGCTTTTCCCTTGCTGCTCTTAATATTTTTTCTTTGTATTTAATTTTTGATAATTTGATTAATATGTGTCTTGGTGTGTTTCTCCTTGAATTTATCCTGTATGGGACTCTCTGTGCTTCCTGGGCTTGATTGACTATTTCCTTTCCCATGTTAATGAAGTTTTCAACTATAATCTCTTCAAGTATTTTCTCAGACCCTTTCTTTTTCTTTCTTCTTCTGGGACCCTTGTAATGTGAATGTTGGTGCATTTTATGTGGTCCCAGTGGTCATGAGAGTGTCCTCAATTCTTTTCATTCTTTTTTCTTTATTCTTCTCTGTGGCAGTTATTTCCACTATTTTATCTTCCAGGTCACTTATCCTTTCTTCTGCCTCAGTTACTCTGCTACTGATTCCTTCTAGAGAATTTTTAATTTCATTTATTGTGTTGTTCATCATTGTTTGTTTGCTCTTTAGTTCCTCTAGGTCCCTGTTAAACGTTTCTTGTGTTTTCTCCATTCTATTTCCAGATTTTGGTTCATCTTTAATTGTCATTATTCTGAATTCTTTTTCAGGTAGACTGCCTATTTCCTCTTCATTTGTTTGGTCTGGTGGGTTTTTACCTTGTTACTTCATCTGCTGCATATTTCTCTGACTTCTCATTTTGTTTAAATTACTGTCTTTGGGGGTCTCCTTTTTGTAGCCTGCAGGTTCATAGTCCCCATTGTTTTTGGTGTTTGCCCCCAGTGGCTGAGTTTGGTTCAGTGGTTTGTGTAGGCTTCCTGGTGGAGGGGACTGGTGCCTGTGTCTGGTGGGTGGGGCTGGGTCTTTTCCTTCTCATGGGAAGGGCTGTGTCCAGTGGGACATTTTTGGGTGTCTGTGAACTTAGCATGACTTTAGGCAGCCTCTCTGCTAATGGGTGAGGTTGTCTTCCTTTCTTTCTAGTTGCTTGGCATGGGGATCCAGCACTGGAGCTTGCTGGGCATTGGCTGGAGCTAGTCTGATTGTTCAGACACAGATCTCTGGGAGACCTCTCACTGATTGATATTACATGGGGCCGGGAGGTCTCTGGTGGTCCAATGTCCTGAACTCGGCTCTCCCACCTTGAGGCTCAGGCCTGACACCAGGCCAGAGCACCAAGACTCTGCCAGCCACATGGCTTGAAAGAAAAGAAGAAAAAAAAAAAAAAAACTGATAGATACTCAAACCAAATGGTGAAAGCAGATCTAAAAAGACAAAATCACCCGAAGAAACATACACATACACACTCACAAAAAGAGAAGAAAGGAAAAAAAAATTTTTTAATTAAAAATAATAAAATAAAACATAATAAAAAATTTAAAAAAAGAAGAGAGCAACCAAACCAATAAAAAAAATCCACCAATGATAACAAGCACTAAAAACTAAACTAAGATAAACATAAAAACCAGAAACAAATCAGGCACAGAAAGCAAACCCCAAGTCTACAGTTGCTTCCAAAATCCACTGCCTCAATTTTGGGAGCATTTGTTGTCTATTCAGGTATTCCACAGATGCAGGGTTCATCAAGTTGATTGTGGGGATTTAATCTGCTGCCCCTGAGGCTGCATGGAGAAAATTTCCCTTTCTCTTTTTTTTTCGCACATTTCCTGGGGTTCGGCTTTGGTTTTGGCCCTGCCTCTGTGTGTAGGCCACCCTCAGGCGTCTGTTCCTCACCCAGACAGGAGGGTGTTAAAGCAGCGACTGACTAGGGCTGTCTTGCTCACTCATGCCAGGAAGAGGGAGGGGTACCGTAGACATAATTGGAATGTGGGGCGATCCTGTGGCAGCAGAGGCCAGTGTAACATTGCAACAGCTTGAGGCGTGCCGTGTGTTCTCCCAGGGAAGTTGTCCTTGGAGCTTGGGACCTTGGCAGTGGCAGGCTGCACAGGCTCCCATGGGGGTTTGGGTAGTGACCTGTGCTTGCACACAGGATTCTTGGTGGCAGCAGTGGCACCATTAGAATTTCATGCCCGTCTTTGGGTTCTGAGCTGATAGCCATGGTTCATGACCATCTCTGGAACTTGCTTAGGCAGTGCTCTGTCTTCTCTGGGCACACGGAGCAAGAATCCCCTCTCCTCGCACATCCCAAAACAATGGTCTCTTGCCTCTTTGGTAGGTCCAGACTTTTTCCCTGACTCCCTCCTGGCTAGCTGTGGTGCACTAGCTCCCTTCAGGCTGTCTTCATGCCGCCAACCCCAGTCCTCTCCCTGGGGCCCTCCGAGGCCTGAGCCTCAGCTCCCAGCCCCCACCCACCCTGATGGGTGAGCAGACAAGCATCTCAGGGTGATGAGTGCGGGTCAGCACCGATCCTCTGTGTGGGAATCTCTCTGCTTTGCCCTCTGCACCCCTGTTGCTGCGCTCTCCTCCATGGCTCTGAAGCTTCCCCCCTGCCCACCCCGCATCCCTGCCAGTGAAGGGGCTCCCTAGATTGTGGAAACTTTCCTTCCTTCACAGCTCCCTCCCAGAAGTGCAGGTCCCGTCCCTATTCTTTTGTGTCTGTTTTTTCTTTTGTCCTACCCGGCTATGTGGGGATTTTCTTGCCTTTTGGGAAGTCTCAGGTCTTCTGCCAGTGTTCAGTAGGTGTTCTGTAGGAGTTGTTCCACAATTAGATGTATTTTTAATGTATTTGTGGGGAGAAAGGTGATCTCCACATCTTACTCCTCCGCCATCTTGAAGGTCTCCTCTTTAATTTTTTATGCATGGCTTTCTTTAGTCTTTAAGGGTAATTGTGTAATTATAAAAGGCAGTATAGATGCATATTTCTTCTGTTTTTCTCTACTCTCTTATTTAAGAAACAACTGCATAAGACAATATGTAATGAAGTGTGAATACATGTTACAACATAAATGAACCTTGAAAACATTAAGCTAAGTGAAGGAAGCCAGTTACAAATGACCACATATTGTATGATTCCATTTATATGAAAAAGCTAGAATAGGCAAATCTATATAATTTGTCTGCTAAATTTGACATTTGGGCCCTTTCAGAGGCACTTTCTGTTGTCTGATTTTTTTTTCCTGTGTATTCATGTTTTCCTGTTTCTTTGCATGTCTTATAATTTTGTAGTGAAAATCTAAAATGAAGATAATATATTTTCACAATTCTGGATACTGACATCCCCCGCCCCACCCAGTTTACCAGGTCTTGTTGTTTCTATTTGCTTGCTTATTTGTTTAATGATCTAGCTGGAGTATTTTACTGTAATCTATTTCCACTCTGATATCACTTCTCCAAGGGCACCATCTTGGACACATGCACAGTCACTCTGGATGACAGCAGTTTTAACAGGGATCTCTCGACCATCTCTTTCATCTTTTTAAAATTTTCTTTCTCTATTAATATCACATCAGTTATCATACTCTACTAAATTGTGAGCTGATTGTTCTATTATTTTCAAGAATATTTAGAGGAATAAATCTACTGTCTAATTGATTTAAATTCAGGCCCCTCACAGGAGTAATTTTTGAGGCCATACTTTAAAGTTTGTTCTTATTAGCTGTCTCTTTCCTGTTATTCTCTGCAACTTAGCTGACCTATGGTTTAGCTTGTAGCTCTCAAGAAGCTACCAGCCTCCTATTCATTATTTACTGTCAAAATCTCCATTGTTTTTGAGCATTCTCTCAGGCTTACACTTACTCCATACTCTCTTCCAAATAAGTCAGTTTCTTTGAGGAGAGTGTTGGAACTCTGTTCTTATAGCATGACTCTCCTTCTGAGCAAAATCTCTGAGCAACAGGCCTGGAACTGGGGCCAGGGACAATGATCCTCTTCTCTCAGAAAGATACTCCTGGTTTGTAGGCAAGGCACTGGTTGGGGGATATAGCCTCTGGTCTTCCACACTTGACCTTACCTGCATGGAAATTCTGCCTCATGAGTGACCTGCTCTGAGGATGATAAGGGTCTCAGTATTCTCTGGCTGCATGCCTGATGTAGAGGTTTAATCCTATAAGTGGAGCAAGGGCTGGGGAATGAGGCTACTGACTGCTCAACGGCACTTGTTTTGAATTTAATCTCTGAAACACAAAGCTGGAGGGGGATGAGTAAAGCTGGTATCCTGTCCCTCCCAGGGAAACACCACAGTCTTTGACTGGGGACAGCAGTAGAGGTATCCCTGTTCTCCTAGCATGCTGATCTAGGAGTGGGGAAAGAAAGAACTGTGGCTCAAGTGTCACAGACTCTTGCCAAAATCTGATAGGTTTTCTTGAATAAATATTTCTTCATTTTCTGTATGCTTTTTGGACAATTTCCAAAAAGTTTAAATAGTTGAGGGTTTATTTCTGATTGTATTTTTATTTTTTAATTTATTTTTTTATTGAAGTATAGTTGATTTACAATGTTGTGTTAATTTCTGCTGTACAGCAAAGTGACTCAGTTATACGCATATATACATTCTTTTTTATATTTTTTTCCATTATGGTTTATCCCAGGATATTGTATATAGTTCCCTATTTTATACAGTAGGACCTTGTTGTTTATCCATTCTATATATAATAGTTTACATCTGGGGAGTTAACCCCAAACTCCCACTCCATCTCTCCCCACCCCCCTCCCCCTTGGTAATCACAAGTCTGTTCTCTGTGTCTGTGAGTCTGCTTCTATTTCATAGATAAGTTCATTTGTCATCCTCCCAGAAAAAAGGCCAGATGACTGCCACTGTATCCCCTTTGATGAGATAGTACAAAATAAATTAAGGCAAGTAATTGGTGTGAAAATATCTTAAAAAAATCCATGCTTAGGAAATATTTTGAGAGGTGCAAGGAGAATAGGGTACTATGGAGTATTCCTTGAAAAGATTTCACAGAGGCAGAAATGTCATTTTGATTTCTGATGGGCTGCCAGCCTATAGAGCAGCAGCTATGCATAGTCTTTATCCATTCATCTGTTGATGGACATTTAGGTCGTTTCCATGTCTAGGCTATTGTAAATAGTGCTACTATGAACATAGGGGAAGCAACAGTTTTGAGTTTCTTAAGCTCACTTAAATGTGCTGGAAGACAAGGAAAAGGAGTTATCCCAGAAGATAAGAAAAGACAGAGAGAAATGAAAGAGAGAAGACAAAGACCTAGAGGATAAATCCAGTGGTCCACCTACTAGGAACTGGAGTTCTAGATGAAAAGAGCAGAAAAAGCTTAAGGAGAAGAAATTATCCAAGAAATAATACAAGGAAATTTCTCAGAATTGAAGGACATTCATCTGCAGATTGAACATACCTTCTAAAAGTCCAGCACAATAAATTTAAAAAAACAAGGACAGGTACATAATTATGGAATTTCAAGTCACAAAACCATAAAGAAAATTTTTGAAGTCAAAAATAGACTTACTGTGGTGGTGATCATTTATAATATCTACAAATATCTAATCATTATGTTGTACACCTGAAACTATAATGCTATGTCAATTATACCCCAATAATAAATAAATAAATACTTTAAAATTTTTTTCTAAAACTGAGAAAAACATACCACTTTCAAAGGAACATGGTTAAGAATGTCATTGGTCTGGATGCTGAAAACAATAGAGAAATGCCTTCAAAATTCTGAGGCAGAATAATTTTGAACATATAGTTCTAATACCACACCAAATATTGCATGTGTAATGACAGAATGAAGATATTGTAAACATGCAAGGACTTAAAAAGCTTATTTTCCCTGTGATCATTCTTTGGAAAATACTTAAGGATGGGTTTATCTAAAATGAGGCACTAAATCATGTCAAAGAGCATCACTGGAGTTGGAAAACTCCTAGTGTCTCCACTAGGAAGAGTGATGTGAGGAAATTCCAGGACAGCATCTGTTTAGTGGTCCTAAGAAACAACCAACCTAAACTGCAAGAGAATGGAAGGAATTCCAGGAAGAAACTGAAACACTGAGGTTTGGGAATGGGAGGGGGACGTGAAGGCCATTAAAGGGAAGGCATCATTAGATAAAAAGGCAGATCTAAAAGACACTGGAGGAAACCAGACTCAAAGAAAGGAAAATTGTGTTAAACCATAGTTCCAAAAGCACAATAATGTGTCTCTTAACTAAGAGTAGTGCTACTGCAACACTTAAGGGTAGATGAAGGGAGGTGGACAGTAGCATTAGAGAGCTAACTTCTCAATTATCAGAAGTTAAATAATATCTAAAATTGAAGGAATCAAAAAACAACATAAGCATATTATTTAGAGTAATGGAGATAATGACTCAAAGAAACAAATAAAAAAGTTAAAGTGGTTGCCACTGAGAAATATGATGGATTTCTTTTGGCAGGATTGGTTTTGCAAGGCTTTTGGTATGACAATAATTTAACCATGTATCATTTTGATGAAACATCATCTTAAATTTACTTTATCATGTTTGTAATTTAGCTTAGATCTTTACTATCTATTATTTTACTTCAGAAATGAATACAATACCCAGTTTACCCAGGTCAACCATTCATGAACTGCATGGGCATACAGAGACTTGTGCAATTTGCCTGTACCTCATCCAGTAAAACTTTGTTTTATTTTCCAAATGCAATTATTCCTCTCTAAGTGGCTCCCTGACAGTTCCCATTTTGTCACTGTTCCTCCACATTAATCCCAAACTTAGCATTTTTCCATTCTTTTGTGGTCTCTTAGCTAAAGCCCCTAGTCCCTGTGTCCTTTGATCTCCCCCACAGCCTGTGGGGCAGTGACCTGATGCTTCTCCCTATAGATTACAGATAGTAAACTTTCCTCAAGAACATGGCCTCTTCTGAAACAAGTAGGAAGGAAATAAGGCAAATCAAAACCAGAAGGAAATCATTCACTTTGGGAAATTTCAAACTTCAGGAAGTTTTCTAAAGCCTAAATATCCTCCACAATTCACTTTCATTCATTTATTCTTCATTCGTTTGTTTGTTCAACATTCATTCATTCTTCATTCATTTGTTTGTTCAACATTCGTTTGTTTGTTCAACAGCACTGTGCCTGCTGTGTGACTTGTGCTTTGGTAGCATTGGGGCAACTTCACGGGCTCTTTTCTCTGCTTCCCACTTTACAGGGGCTCATGGAGAAACTCACCCAAGTCCCTTCATGGCAGCCACTTGTCCAGCTCACATCTTCTGCCACAAGCACACCCCTTTGCTGAGAGGATCTTTTGCTTTAAGATTTCAAACTTCCAAATTCCCAATGTTGTTTACCTCATATTCAAAACTTATGAAGTTCACAGTAGAAAACAAGTGAAGACACTCCCACTAGTAATAAGTTTCTTTCCAATTGTCCATTACAAATGAAAAAGACAAATTACTGAAAATCTTCGAATTTCATACAAGCAGCCAGGCAGTAGGCAGTTTAGAAAGAATGAAGGGAACAAAACTATCACTGTAAATATTGAGCCCAATCACTGATTTTAACAATCTATAACTAGAGTTTAAAATCAATTTTACTTTTTTAAAATTAAATACTTACTAAAAGGTTACTACCCTGAATATTTAAGTTACTGTTACTATTTCTTTCCTTTTTGAGCAAAGACCAAGTTTCTAATTGCGTTTGGTGCTCCTGGAATCTTCTCACTGATTCTTTTGAAAGTGTACAGCCAAGTGGACACCGCAACCCGAACAGTCTCCAGAATTTCAAAATTTACATACAGGAAATGTAATGAGTCAACTCGAAATTTACATAAGTCTTGAAATCTTGGGAAGAATGACCTAAAAACAGCAAAACAATGCAGTAGACGTTTGGGTTTATAATATTTACAATCTGAGCATTTACAACCACACATTACATAGTTTCTACCAGTGAACATGACAAAGGCCATGCCCAGCACTGCTTAAGCAAATGCACAGTTACTGACCAAGGGCACCACTGCCCTGTTCAAAGGGAAAGAATGTGGCAAAATTAGGTCACATTTTCTGCAGAAAGAGCATCCTAAAATACTTTCGTCATCACCATCCTTTGAACATATCATCCATAGGAAGGGAATTCTAACCCATGATATTTGGGGCTAAACCATAACATTCAGCATGCCATTCATTCCAGAGGTGTTTCTCCATGCCAGCCTGTGTCTTTAATGACAGTCTCTAAGAAGCTATGTAAGAAGGACAAAGATTACATCTTGTCTTTTACATTTGAAAGGATTTTCCATGGCTTGGAGTGTGTCATGCTTATGAAAAGCAAGGAAACAGAGTAGAAACCCCAGATTCCTTTTCTTTAATTTACTCGTTCATTAAACAAAATAATTATTGAATATATCACATGTGCCAGGTCGATGCTCAGAGCTAGTGAACAATGCACAGTCGTGGTCTCACGTTGTTTCCTGTCTAGGACTCTTCCCAATCACTTACTTATGCTTCTTGATCTGCAAAATGTGTAAGTATACCAGTAAGAAAATGGCAACCACTAAAGAAATGTTTTAAGCACTGGTCCTTGTGAATTACATTTTAAAAGGGAGACAATGGAAGTTCAAGTGTTCAGAGCACCAGACCTTCAATTCATTGTTTGACTAAAACCTTAAGATCGTTTTCAAAAGCCAACGGTTTACTAGCAAGTTAGAAGATAAATTTACGTTTCTTATTTCATTGGAAAGTTATAGAAGGGGAAAAGAAGTATTCTAGAATTTACCATGTGTTTTGGTTGACTTACAGATAACTTATAATCTCAACTCCGGGGAAACCATATGGCAGCATCACACAAAAAGTTAGGAACACTCAGATCCTTGTCTTAGGGTTAAGGCAAAGGCTTCTAAAAGGAACTCCAAAGATACTCCTAAGATTGCCGGTGTAGAGAGAGTCTCTTGGGGGAACTTTTGAAAGACGGAGCAGCAACTGCAAATAGAATTATCTTCCTAGAACACTCAGGAAGATGGGTGCTCCTCAGAATGATGAAAACTAATGACCTGCTGAGTGGGAGAGAAACCAACTTTATTTAGACCAACAACTAGTTTCTTTCTTCTTGTTTTTGTCCTGGAGAAGTTTGTCTGAGTTGTCAAAGCTGGGAACAGTAAGCTCCTCAAGGACAGAAATTGTGTTTTAGTCAACCCTCCTCCCCTCCCCCCACAATCCCTACCATGTAGCAAGTGCTCAAAAATTAAAGGAAGACAAGAAACTCTTTACTCTTTGACAGGGAAAAAGTCACAATAATTGTATGTATAACCTTTTCCCTTCCCCACCCTCTATGGGACAGTGTGTTTCTCCTCATCCGCTGGTCTCTGTTTGGCAGAGAAATGAAGTGAGTGGATGAGCTGAATTAAAGAAGATGAGAAAGAACAGGGACTCCTGCAGAGAAATGGAGAAATGGCTTGGAGCCAGCTGGGGGAGAATGAGACGCAGTGAGTTGAAGGAGGAAGTCGAGAAAGAACAGTCACTGTTCCTATGCGGGTGGAGGCTGGGCCATGTGTGGTTGGAGGGAAGGGATAAAGAAATGGAACCTTGAGATGGAAGTGTCAAAAGAGGATTTCTGGGTGCTTCTCTCTCTTCTGTGTGTTTGCTGCTGTCTCAGGAAAAGCCCAGGTTGAAGACCCACATTTTGCAGCAGGGCTCTGGAGTTGGGTGAGTGGGTGCTTGGCAGGGGGTGTTGGATGCTCAGGGAGACTGTCCTAAAAATAAGAACAGGATGGCCTAGGTTTGTGTGGGTTACAGACGGCATCTTACAATGCCTCACATTTGCCATCCCCAGGTGTGTGGCCCTGTCAGGGGCAAAGCTTATGCACTGCCAGCAAATAATTAGCGTCCATGAAAAAAATCTAGAGTCCAATAATAGTGTGTCTATTTATCTCCATGAGTCCGGTGATGCTTCTTTAGGTACATGAGAAAATAACCCCTCACATATGGAATACAATGATGACATTTCATTCAGAATTGACTTACTCTTAGCAAATAATCTAAGAAGCCCATTTGTTGACCTGCCTTAATGGAAAAGGCCACCTGAGACAGCTCTAGGACAGACACCTGAGACATAGCCAGGAATTCACTTTTCAAAAGATGTGATAGGACCATTTTAAATGCCAGATCCCTGTTTTGACAAATACAGCAGTCTTGAGCTGTTTGTCCATTAATATTGATTATTATTTATTTAGCGTCTAAACAAGATCAAATTCCAGCAAATTCAACAAGCCCTTCTAAATTCAACAAGCTCTTCTAAAGATCATAGGTACTGCATTTCACAATTCGTTTTTTTTCACATTGAAAACCAAAGGGAAAACGTATTTTAACTTCCCTAAATGTGTGAAGAGTTCTCTTGTTTCTCTACACATTTAGGGGGCTAAGCCTCTGGATCTGAGTCAGATCTCTCAGATTATGTTGCTAATGAACTAAGGCTGCAGGAGTTCTCTTCCCAGAAAAATCTTGGCTTTGCTGCTGAGCACCAGCCCATTACTAATGCGCTGCTCCTTGTCTCAAAGAGATTTTCCCCTGTCTCAGAGCCAGTTTTCATTCCCAGGCAGTGGGACCACACAGCTGCTGCCGGATATCCATGGAGTGGTTCACAAAAGCATTCCTGTGTCTGCGGTCCCTGAGCAAGCAGTTATAAAATGCTGTGTCTTTCTTTTCCCAGAAATAAATTAGTGTCCTCTGCCTGACGAGGAAATGCTGGTGGTTTTCTCAGTTTGCAAAAAAGAAGTTTGCAATCACCAATCTCCAGTGAAGTCATCACAGGTTGTATGCAAATAAAGAATTATTTTCAAGCATACAACACCTTTCTCTAGAGATACGTAGACAGCCTGCGTTCAATTTTATTTCAAAATGCTACTGAAAATTTCATACCTAAGGGAAATTGTAAGTTATTTAATAGCTCCTGAAAACAACGTATTTACCACAATGGTGTGTGTGTGTGTCTGTGTTTGTACAATTATGCCAGTACTGCATTTCTGTAGGATAAATTCCTAAGAAATGGAGTTGGATCAAAGGTCATTCATATTTAAAATTTTGAAAATTATTGCTAAATGGCTGCCCAAAGAAGGTGATACCAATTTACATTCCCTTCGAAAAGATTACCCACATCCTTGCCAGCACTGGATAATGTCAATCTTTTAATCTGATGGATACAGAATGGTACCTTGTACCTTGTTTAGATCTGCATCTGTTAAATTAGTGGTGAAGTTGAGCCTCTATTCATATGTTTACTCTCATTGCTGTTTCTTATTCTGTGAACTACTTGTTCAAATCCTTTGCAGGCCATGTTCTAAAAGATTGTTTATCTTTTTCTTATTGATTCATATGAGCATCTTATATATTAAGGAATTTTCTCTTTGTTATGTATGTAATGCTAGTAATTTGTACTTCGTGGTGGCATGGTATTTGTCTATTTCCTTTGTTATTATGAGGAAAGCTTTCATGGAGCCAAACGTATCAGTCTTTTCCTTTGTGATGTCAAATATGTTGGAATTTACAGCATATTTAGAAAGTATTTTCATAATTTGGAAAGTTATGTAAAATGCACCTGTTTGGTTTACAGTACTTTTGTGGCTTAATTTTTTACACTTAAGTTTTTATTTATCTGAAATGTATTTTGGAATAAGGTAGGTAGTAAGCATATTTGTGATTCCAAATGACAAGCTATCTTTCCACACACAAACGCACTTTTATTTGAAATGCCAACTTTTATACATAGAGTTATCGCATGCATTTGGATCTGTTTCTGAGCTTTCAGACTGTGGTGCTGTGCAGGAGCAAAACTAGCACCTCCTTCTATTAGTCTATCCCTGTGCAATGCTGTATCATCATATATTAGCATTATAATGTATTGTTATTAACAGATGCAGCTCGGCTCACATCATTCATTTTTCCCTTAAAAATTTTTCCCTAGTCCCACATATCCCTTAATACATTTTACTATCACCATCATCGTTATTATTTTTGCCAAAACATTTGGGACTACATAGTTGTCATCATGGTTTTCCAGGCGTGGAGTCACATTAATTCATTATATTCATTTTATCTTTTCCCTTTCACTTTAGTCTGATTTCTCCTCTTATTTAATTGCTTTGGCAAAGCATTTAGAACAACACTAAACAACAGAGGTCTGAGTGACTGTCCCTGTCTTATCCTGACTTTAAAAGGAATACTTTTGGTTTTTATTGCTAAATAGCAGTTGATAATTTAGGTTTGAAAATTGCTTTACTTGGATTCAAATGCCAACTCTATTTCTGACCATAAGGTGTGGCTCAGGGCAAATTTCCTGACATTTCTAAACCTAAAGATTTCTATCTGTTAAATGGGGATATTAATACTGCCAGACTCTGTTTTCATTTTTTTCTGTTCTCTTTGTCAAATATGAAAATCACTGTTATGTCAGTTTCATTGTATAAATTTGGAAGCCTCTTGTCTTCCTATAGGCGCCAAACAATATAAATATCATCAGAATCATATTTTCTTTGAAAGCAGGAAAGCACTTTGGGCTTGGCAATGTAGGGAATAACACTTTAAGAATTGTCACAATTTTTTCTGCCTTTGTTGATCTCTTTAGATTTTGTTTTGTATCCAGTGTAATTTCTCCTCTTCAATTTCAGCTTTTATCTGAGCCTTCTCTCTTTTTTTTTCTTAGTGAGCCTAGCTAAAGTCTTGTCAATTTTGTTCATCTCTTATCCAGTCAAATTTTATAATTGATATTTTCCTAGAAAATTATCTATTTAATCAAGATTTCAAATTTATTGGCACAAATCAGTAAATATGTCCTGTTATATATCTTTATTTTTTCTGGACCTGTAGCTATGTTCCTATACACAGTGCTAATTTTCTGTGTTTATGTTTTTCCTCCTTTTTTTATTAATAGGCCTGGGTAATTGCAGCAGCCTTTCCCTGGCATTTACAATGAACAAACTCTGAGATTTGTCAGCTCTATCGTTTTTTATTTTATTTTATTTTTCTGTATTTACTTCTTCTTTTGGTTTTTCATTGATTCATTTTTGGTTATTGTTTATTTTTCTTATTTCTGGAGGCTAATTTTTTATTAATTTATGTCATTATTTCTCATTAAGCAATGTAAAGGTTCACAGCTATGAATTTTAACTTGGGGAACGGCTCTGCTGGTATCTCATAGACTTTTAGAAACAGCTTTTTTGAGATATAGTAAAGTACTGACATACAATATAAAAACTGTATATATTTAAAGTATACAGCTTAAGTTTTGACATATACACCTATGGAACCATCACCACAATTAAGATAATGAAGAAAAATTTTTTAAAGTAGCACTAAACATACTGCAAATAGAACACTTGTTTACAATATGAGAGCTGGAATAAGACGAGAGAACAGCACTTTGTTGAACCTCAGCTGGGAATGTGCGTATCCGGAGGCTCAACTATTTCACTGTTCCTCCTCGACTACTGATTAGGGAGTTGTTAGTAAATTTTACCAAGTAGGCAAATTCACAAAAATGGCATCCACAAATTATGAGGATTAATTGTATTGCTGGATTGGTTTTCTAAAATTTTATTTAGAATTTTTGTGTTTATAATCATGAGGTATATTGGTCTGTAGTTTCTTTAGAATGTCTTTATCAGATTTTGGTATTGGGAAATGATAACCCCATCATGAGTTAAGAAGTATATCTTCTTCCTCCTCAATTTTCTGGAAGAAATTGTGTACGATTTGCATTATTTCTTTCTTAAATATTTGGTAGAATTCACCATTGAAGTCATTCTGACCTAGAGTTATCTTTGTGGGAGGGATTTGTGTATGTACATGTGTGTGAAGGAGCACCATATTATTTATTAACTTTTTAAAAAAATACATTTTATCTTTTAACAGTTTTAGATTTACAGAAATCTTGCAAAGATAGTACCAAGAGTTCCCATAACCCTCCCACCCAGATTCCCCTATTATAACATCTTATATTAGTATGGTACGTTTTTTATAATTAATGAGCAAATATTGATGTTATTAATAAGTAAAGTTCATACTTTACTCATATTTCCTTAGTTTTTACCTAATGTCCTTTTTTTTTTTTCTGTTCCATGATCTCATCCAGGATATGAAGAAGGATTTTGATTACAAAATAAATTTCTGTAGTAGATACAGGGCTATTCAGATTATCAATTTCTTCTTGAGTGATCTTTAGTAGTTTGTGTCTATCAATAAATTGGTGCATTTCATCTAAGTTGTTGAATTTATTGGCATAAAATTGTTCATAGCATTCTCTTCCAATTCATTTATTACCTTTTGATTCTGTGCTAATATGACATCTCTCATTCATAATATCAGTAATTTGTGTCTTCTCTCTTTCTTTCTTGATAAATATGATTCAAGATTTATCAATTGTATTGACTTCCTCAAAGAAAGAGCTTTTAGTTTTGTTGATTTTCTCTATTGTTTTCCTGTTTTCCATTTAGTTGATTTCTTCTCTGATCTTTATTATTTCCTTTCTTCTGCTTACTCTTTGTTTCCTTTGCTCTACTTTCTCTAATTTCTTATTTGAGACCTTTTTTTTTTTCTAATATAGATATTTAGTACCATAAATGTCCTCCTAACTACTGCCTTAGTATCATTTCATAAATTTTAATATGTTGTGTTTTATATTCATTTAGTTTAAAACACTGCCTAATTTCTCTTTTGCTTTTTTCTTTGAATCATGGGTTATTTAAAAGTGTGACATTTAGTTTCTGTTTGGTGATTTTCCAGATGTTTTTCTTTTATTGATTTAATTTAATTCCACTGGGATCTGAGAACATATTTTGCATGACTTGAATCTTTTAGACTTATTCAGACTTGATTATAGTCCATAATATCATTACCTTGGTAAACATTTTGTGTGCACTTGTAGAATATAAACATATTCTACATAAACATAAACAGCAGTGTGTGTATGTAAAATAGTCTATGAATGTCAATTAGGTCGTTAGTTGACTGTGTTGTCAAGTCTTCTATATACTGTTGGCCAAAAAGTTCATTCAGGTTTTTCCATAACATCTTATGGAAAAACCTGAATGAAACTTTTGCCCAACCCAATACTACTGATTTTCAGCCTACTTATTCTATCAGTTATTGAGAGAAGGTATTGAAACTCCAACTATAGTTATGAATTTGTCTATTTCTCTGCTCTTCTTTCAGTTTTTAACTCATTTGTTTTGAAACTCTGCTATTAGGTGCACATATGTATAAGATTATCATGTCCTCCTAATGAAATTGCCTCTTTATCATTCTGAAATGATCTTGTTATACTTGATAATATTTTTTGCTCTGAAATCTACTTTTTCTGATATTAATATAGTTACACCAGCTTCCTTTTGATTAGTGTTGATGTGGTATCTTTTCACTTCTTTTAGCTTTAATATATTTGTGTCATATTTAAAGTGCATTTCTTGGAAGCATCGTATACATGTAGTTGAGTACATGTATATGATGAATCACTCTTTTTAACCCATTCTGACAGCCTTCAGTTTTTGTCTTATTTTTCCTATTTTTTGGCTGCTTTGGGTCTTCTTTGCTGTGTGGGCTTTCTCTAGTTGCAGTGAGCAGGGACTACTCTTCGTTGCAGAGCATGGGCTTCTAGGCGCACGGTCTCAGTAGTTGTGGTGCATGGGCTTAGCTGCTCCGTGGCATGTGGGATATTCCCGGACCGGGGATTGAACCCATGTCCCCTGCATTGGCAGGTAGATTCTTTACCACTGCGCCACCAGGGAAGTCCCAATTTTGTCTTTTAATTGGAGTGTTTAGATCATTTACATTTAATGGAGATGGGATAGTTTGATTTAAACGTATTATTTTGTTATTTGCTCTCCATTATATCTGTCCTTTGTTTCCATTTTCCTCTTTTTTCTAACTTCATTTGCATTAATTGAGTATTTTTGGTGATTCTGTTTTATCTTCTTTGTCAGTTTATTAACTATAATGCTTTGTTTTGTTATTTTAGTGGTTGCTTTAAGCTTTATAATGTGCATGTTTAATTTATCACCAACTACCTTCAAGAGATATTATACCACTTCACATACAGTATAAGAACTTTAAATAGTATACTTCTATTTCTCTTCTCTTTCTTTCATAATATTACCAAACATTTTACTTTTACAAAATATAAACCCTACATTGTTATTATTTTCATTCAAACAGACAATTATATTTACAAGCATTTAGATAATAAGAAAAATATGTTGTAAATTTTCTTACGTAGTTATCATTTCTGGTGCTTTTCATTATGTAGATCCATACTTCTATCTGGGTTGTACAAGTTCTTAATATATTATTGATACTAGAGTCTTTTCACAGATATATTATTTGCAATTATTTTCTCCCATTCTGTGTGTTGTCTTTTCACTTTCTTGATCTATTTAAAAAATTTTTGTGGCTTCTTTGTGGTCAATGTTTATAAATATTTAATGAGTTCAGTGTTGAATGGGTGCTTAAAAGCAGACATATTTGTCTGTAAGATACAGAAATTTATGTATATATAGTACACACACATATCACATATAATACAAATTATTAATAGCATTGTTTAAATTCTCTATATTCTTATTTTGGCAGGTATTTGTACTTTGTGATGTCCTGAAAGAAATGGTTTACCATTTCCTATTATACTTTTATTTTTGTGCATTTCTTTTTGTATTTTGAGTAGGTGTTTTCTTTTGTGTTTTGTTGATACATTATCTGGTCCATGAAAGCCCCAGAGATTTTAATCTTTATTGTGACTATATCCTGCATCATTAAAAATGAGTTAATTTATAAATTTTAATGTCTTTTGTTTTAAATTCAAATATTCATGCCAATAGCATGATTTATCTTTATCTAACCTCTAATTCCAAGCTTTGTAAATTTTAATGTATCTCTTACTTTGGCATGTAATTGGATTAGCTTTTGGATCTAACAAAGAAATCATGTCTTATAACAAATTTTATATCTATAGTTGTAACACATATGCTTGATATATTTGCAAAATTTAATGTTTGGTTTGCTTTGAGTGTGTGTGTGTGTGTGTGTGTGTGTGTGTGTTTAGGTGAGTGGTATGTGTGGGGAGGTTGTACTTATTTTTCTCCTAGTAATTTAAAAGTTTTATTGTCTCTTTTTATTTCTTTTAGTGGTTACCTTTGTGTGTATGTGTGTGTGTGTGTGTATGTGTGTATGTATATTATACACATATATGCCAACATCTTTATTAATTCATAAATTTTAGTATCAACTTTTCTTACATCATGAAAGATTAGACATTTAATCTTAACAGATGCAATATTTCCCAATATGGCTTCACTTTTTGGGATTCTGCATTAAATTCTTCAGTTGATTGGATTTGTCAACTTTCTTTTTTAAGGAGGACACATAGGTGCTATATACACTAGGAATATAAGCTTAAGAATGTCTTTCTTTTGTCTTTTAAGTGAAGGATAATTTGACTACATAATATTTGGAGTCAGGTTTTTTCTCCTCATAATCATCAACATATTTCTCCACTGTATTCTGCCACTGAAAATAATTATTTGGGGAATTATGAGGTCAATGTATTTTCTTTCTTCTAGGCAACTTGGCTTTTTTTTTTTTTTCTCACATTTTTATCCTTGAAGTCCCAACACCACCAGAACTTCAAATATTTTTCTCTTCTGTCTTTCAGAAAACCCAGTTACAGACATGTTGAATTTTCTTAATCTGCATTCCTACATACTTTATTCTCTCCAAAACTTTTTCTAGTTTTCCATTTTGTTTATGTGATATTTTTAAAGCTGTTTTTGCATTGAATCTGTTTCCAGCAGTCTCTATTTTTATCCTTGCTCCTTCTAATATAGTTTTCATTAATGTAATAGTGCTATGCTATCTTAAATTTCTTTTCTCATCAAACCTTCCAACTCACTTTTAACCTTTTCTTATTAACTTGTCTTTTCTTTAATTTTAAACATCTCTTCCTTGAGCTCCTTTTTTTTCTCTCAGTGTTCCATTTTTTCTTTAATTTCTTTGACATTTTAGATTACAATCATTTGAATTTTTTTCTTATGCTTGGAACAATTCTTATCTTGAAATGTATTTTTACTATATATTAAAAAGCAAGTAGCCTTTATTCATGATATTAGATTTATTTTTTTCCAGCTTTATTAAGGTATAATTGCAATTGAAATGTACTTTTTATTTTTACATTTATTTACTTCCCCCCTCTCCCAAGGGAGTAGCAACAGTAGATGTGAGGGTAATATTTATATACAGATCTGATGTTGAACATTTCTTGCTCATAAATCATCTTTGAAAGAAGGAAATTCCATCTAGGCCTATCATTTTTTTCATGAATAGGGTGTCAGATGCTGGAAACTAAGCCAGGTCAGTTGGAAACTTCAATTCAGGTCTGCCTCTTTAGAATACTTTTTAGCATGTCTGCTGAGTCATCTGACCTTGGGGGTGTGTTCAGGAGGTCTGGTGGAGCAGCAGCCCTGGGGAGGGGAGCCTGCACACCTCACAGAATCCTTTCTTGCTTGTGTTTTCTCAGACAACCGTGGTCCTCAGCTGAATTGCTGAGAGCTTCTTGCTTCAAAAGGTTGTTCCCTAACTTTAATGGTAAGTCAACATAAATACATTTATCCAAACCCTCTTTTACTTTCTCTCTCTTGCCCAGTTTTCTTTTTAGTCCCTTTTCTCCCTACAGCATCTCTGTCCATTATTTTGACATCTGGCTTATTCCTTTGAGTGCATAACAAAGGGCTAATTACTCTTGTGACAGTTATATATGAGTCCAAATACTGAAGTCCAAGTCACCAATACCCTCAATTTTTCATATGTGCTTCCTTTTAAAGACCATGTACTTTCTGTCTTATACTGTTTTCCTGGACTCTGCACCATCTCCCCAAATTCCCAGACAGATCTTAATATTTGTCTTGAAATATACAGGTGTTCCCGTGTCTCATCTTCATTTTCACATAATGGCTTACATCATGAAATATTGTTCTAAGTTCATAGTGTACTAAGAATCCTCAAGTTGTCAAAAATCCAATTATAAAACAATTGCTTCTGTATGTTCAGTGGTAGAGGAAGGGGGATAGAAGAATATTTCAGACTTAAATCTATAGATATTTTCTCTTGAAGAATTTGTATGGATATTTTAAGTAAAGTTACTTTTATGGGTGTAGATGTTGTCAAAGGATAACTTGCAAAATGATAACAACATAATTCTCCTTCAAGTACACAGTCAGCACATGCCTAACTTGTTAAGGAGGGAGCCAGCAGGATGACAAATGAGATTCAGAGGAGAATTTGAGGGTCTCAAGTACCTATAGTCAGTGAAAAAAAGGCTACTTGAAATTAGAATTCTAAGTTAAGATGAAGAGAAGGGATTAATGCCCTACATAGCAAGAGAGCCATAACATTTGGGGTTATCCTTTTTTAACAGCTTTAACAGTTTGATGTCAGACAGCATAATCAACAAAAAATGCATATTTAAAAAGTACATGTACAACTCTATCAACATTTGTATACACTTATGAACCATCACCATAATCAAAATAGTGATCATACACATTATCCCCAAAGTGTCTTCATTCCCCTTTGTAATCTCTCCCTCTTGCACCCATATCCACAGACAGTCATCTGTGCATCTGGTTTCTGCCACCATAAATTAAAGAATTTTATATAAATAGAAGAGTATACATTTACTTTGGTAGGGATTTTTTCACCAAGCAAAGTTATTTTGAGATTTATCCACATTGTAGCACCTATCAATCCTATCAATAGTTCATTGTTTAAAAATTGCTGAGTTGTGTTCCATTTTATGCATGTATCACAATTTGTTTACCCATTCATCTGTTGATGATAATTAGCATTTTGTGAAAGAACCATCTGGAAGGATTAAAAGTAGGTGTCTGATGTTCACACAGGGCTTAGGATAGTGCCTCTTCCTGCCATCTGGCTGATAACACATCGAATTCATTGAGTTTGGGTAGATTACACAGAAAAATCCTGCCTCAATTATGTGGTGTAATTAACTCTAAATTGAGGACTGTATTATCCATATAAAAAGATAAATTATGACAAAGTGGGGATTATCTCAGGAATGCAAGGTTGGTTTCACATTCAGAAACCAATCAGTACATTCTCATTTCCAATTCCAGGAAGGTGGAGTAGATGTACTTTTCCTTATTTCTCAACATACATACCCACACACACTAATAGAAAAAGTAAGAGGACTCTCAAAGATAGAGAAAAAACGGAAGACCAGCTAGAAACCATGACCTAAGGACCAACATGGTGATGAATTTACTGGGTTTTCTTTTGGCCTCATGTATCCCAAACTGGGTGTTAGAGAAGCTGCCAACCAGACACTCCAATGGGTTCAGACTAAAAAAAGCCTGGACAAAAGCCGACTTTCTTTAGCCAAAGGACCAGGAAGAGTAGCGTCTAAAGTCAGTAAACTTTTAAACAATATCGGCTTTACTCCGGCTAAACAATGCAGAAAACACTGTGGACCCATCCTTACCAATATTAGCAAAGGCCAAGTAGGGAGCCTAGACTTCCAACCTCATAAGGCTGTAACAACGTGCTCCCAGCCCCCAGTCCTCCACCCAAGGTGATGTCAGAGAAGCCTGAGTAGAGAGCCAAGACCTTCATTCCTACTCAATCACAAGGAGCCTTCACCACCATGCTGTCAGTGGAGACCATGTGAGGAGACTAGATTTCTATCCCCACTGGCAGTAACAAGAGAATGGAAATCCTGCAAGAAAAGAAAAAAGATATCAGGGCTCAAATAAATAATGGCTGAAAACAACTCAAACTTGGCAAAAGACATAAACCTAGAGATTCCAGAAGCTATGCAAACCCCAAATAAGATCAACCAAGGAAATCCACACCAAGACACATCAAAGAACTGTCAACACAGAATCTTACATCCTTCAGTAGTGAAGAGGTAAACATGACATTTTCAAATGAAGGAAAACTAAGAGAATTTGTCACCAGCATACCTACCCTAAAAGAATAGCTGAAGAAAGCTCTTTAAACATGAAGGAAATAATCAAATAAGGAATTTGAGAACATCAGAATGAAAGAAAGAACATTACAAAAATATGAGTAAATACAGCAGACTTTCTGTCTCTTCTTTAGTTTTCTAAATTATGTTTGATGGCTGAGGCAAAAAATTATATACTGTCTGATGTGGTTCTAAGTGTATGTGGAAAAATATTTAAGACAAGTATATTATAAATGGGGGAAGGTACAGAGATGCAAAGGCAGATATGTTTTCTATATTTCATCCAAAATGGTGAAATTATGACACTAGTAGATAGATGCTATACATATACATGCAATACCTAAGCAACCACTAAAAAAGCTATACAGAGATACACTATAACTCTATAGTGTCAAAAACTATGTTTAAAGCATTATAAATAAATCAAAATAGAATTCCAAAGAAAAGTTCAAGTGATTCACTGCAAGGTAGAAAAAAGAAAATAGTGAAGCATGAAACAGAGAGAACAAACAGAAAACAAAAAATAAAATGACTGACTTAAGCCTTAATATATCAGAAATTATGTTTAAAGTAAATGGTCTATATACACCAATTAAAAAACAGAAATTGACAGAATGGATTGAAAAACATGACTCATGCTATCTATAAGAAACTCAGTACAAATAAAATTATATAGGTAGGTTGAAAGTAAAAAGGTGAAGAAATATATTTTATACAAATAGTAATTTAGAAAACCCAGGAGTGGTTATATTAATATTAAAGTAGACTTCAGAGTAAGTAAAATTACCAGAGGTAGAGAGTAATATTATATAATGATAAACAGGTCAATCACCAGGAACATGGCAATCCTAAACATGTATGCACTAAACAAGACAGCAGGAAAATATATGAAGAAAAAAACAGTAATTAAAAGAATGAAGAAAAACTGAAAGGAAAAATGGACAAATCCACAATTATAACTGGAGACTTCAACACCCCTCTCTTACCAATTAATACACCTATCAAGAAAATCAGCAAAGTTATAGAGAAACTCAACAACACCATCAATCAACAGGATCTAATTGACATTATAGAATACTACAGCCAACAACACAAAATACACATTCTATTCAAGCACTCATGGAACATACACAAAGGCAAATCATATCCTGGACCATAAAGCAAACCTTGAGAAACTGAAAAATATTGAAACTATACAGAGTGCATTTTCTGTTTATAATATAATCAACCTAGAAATCAGTAATAGAAAGATAGTAAGAAAATCTCCAACACTTGGAAACTAAACAACATACTTTAATCCACTGTCAAAAGGGAAGTCTGAAGAGAAACAAAAGAACACATTGAATTGAATGAAAACGAAAATGTAACATATCAAAAAAATCAGTGTAATACAGCTAAAGCAGTGGTAAGAGAAATTTTATTGCACTAAATGCATATGTTAGAAAAGAGGAAAATCTCCTGCCCCAAGAACATGGAAAAAAAGCCAAATAAATTCAAAGCAAGCAGAAGGAAGGAAATAATAAAAACAAGAGCAGAAATCAATTTAACTGAAAACAGTAAAACAATGGTGACTATCAATGAAACAAAGAGTTTGTTCTTTGAAAAGATCAATAAATTTGACAAACTTCTAAGACTGACAAATTACCAATATCAAGGATGAAACAGAAGATATCACTATAAACACTAGAGATATCAAAAGGATAATAAAGAAGTACCATGAACAAATAAACACACACGTCTGACAACTTTTATGGAATCAGCCAATTCCTCAGAAAATACAATCTACCACAACTTGAACAATATGAAAATGACAATTTGAGTAACCCTTTAACTTTTAAGGGAATGGAACTCACGAAAAATAACTCACTAAAAAAGAAATCTCCAAGCCCATGTGGTTTCACTGGAATATTCTATGAAATGTTTAAAGAAGACTTAACACAAATTCTACACGTTCTCTTCCAGAAAATAAGAAAGAAGAAAACACTTTCCACTTTATTTTTTGAAGCTAGTCTTACCCTGGTACTAAAACTAGACTAAGACATTGCAAACATAAAACTACAGAAAAATATATGAATATAGTTGCAAAATCCTTAACAAAATATTAGTAAATAGAATTCAGCATATATAAAACAGAATTATAAACTATCACCAGTGGGGTTTATCCCAGGGATGCAATTAATGCTGGCTCAATATTCAGAAATCAATCACTGTAAACCATAATATTAACATACAAAAGAAAAATTACATGATCACATGTCAATCAATAAAGAAAAATTATTCACTAAATTTAACACCTATTTATGATAAAAACTTTCAGAAAAATAGAATAAAAGAGAACTTCCTCAATTTGATAAAGAACATCTACAAAAACCCTACAGCTAATAGCATACTTAGTGGTGAAAACCTGAATGTTTTCCTCTAAAGTCAGGGACAAGGCAAGGATGTTTGCTCTCACCACCACTGAACAATGTGGTACTGGAAATTCTAGCTAGTGCAAGGAGGAAAGAAAAGGAAATAAAAGGCATGTAGATCAGAAAGAGAGAAAACTGGCTCTATTTTCAAATAATGTGGTTTGGTTTTCTGTGTTGAAAACCCAAGGAATCTACAAAAAAAAAAAAAAACCTCTATAAGTGAGTTTAATACTGAGTTTAATAAGGTCTTATGATACAAAATCAACACTCAAAAATTAATTATAGTTCTATATACTAGCAATGAATATGTGGAAACCAAAATTAAAATTACAGTACCATTTACAATTGCTCAAAAAATGAAGTACTTAAGTGTAAATCTAACATGCACAGGCTTTATATGTTAGAAACTACAAAATGATGGTGAAGGAAAACAACTTCTAAACAAAAGAAGAAACATACCACATTCATTGATTGGAAGACTCATTATAGTAAAGATGGCAATTCTTCCCAAATTAATATTCAGTTGTTTAAAATTGAATTATAGTTGACACATTATATTAGTTTCAGATGTACAACATAATGATTTGATATTTGTATATATTGTGAAATGATCACCACAAGAAGTCTACTTAACATCCACCACACACATTGTTACAAATTTTTTATATTCAGTTTTAATACAATTCCTATAAAAATCCCAGCAGGATTTTTTATAGATGTAGACAACATAATCTAAAATTTGTTTGGGAAAGGCAAAGCAACTAGAATAGCTAAAATAATTTTTAAAATTTAAAGTAGGAGCAATCAGTCTACCAGATTTTAAGACTTATTTTATAACTACAGTAATCAAGAGTATGTGGTATTGGGGGGCGGTAGACAAAAAGATCATTGGAACAGAATAGAAAACCCAAAAATAGGTGAGAAAAGTGTGGGTAGCTATGAAAAGACAACAGGAAGAAGCCTTTAGGTGATGGAAATGTTCTGTATCTGGACTGTATCAATGTCAATATCCTGGTTGTGACATTGTACTACAGTTTTGGGGGATGTTACCTTGGGCAGAAACATTGAGTAAAGGGTATGCAGAATCCTTCTCATTATTTCTTACAACCTCATGTGAATCTACAAAAATCTCAAAGTAAAAAGTTTAATTTAATATGATTATCTCAACAGACACAGAAAAAGCATTTAGCAAAATGCAACATTCATTCAGGATAAAATTTCTTAACAAACTAGGAGGAGAAGGGAACTTCCTTAACTTGATAAATGATGTCTGAAAAATAACAGTGAATGAAAATGATTCCCACCCAAGAGCAAGAAGTTCTTTTCCTAGCTTGACCAGCACTGCCTTTAGCAAGGGGCTTCTGACACATTCCTGCCCAGATTTTGGCCATTATTTTGATAAACAAAGCAGAGATGACTATTCAAATAAGGAACCTCTGTTTTCATTTTCTTTCCTCTCCTGATTCAAGCAGTAGATCCTAATAACAATCTATTATAACCATCTATTAAATGCAAATTATTTCCTTAATGAATTGCTCGTGTTATATAAGCAAATACAGTGGGAGAAATGCCTTTACAAAGTTCTTAGATTCAGGAGAACAATTGTTTTTGATGCACAGTAAATCAAAGGGTTTGGGAAAGATCAAATGTGATAATCATTTTATTGATGGTAAATCCTAAATCAGACTAGGATAATGAGTCATTTTATTTTTTTCTGCTTAGGGTTATCCTTCTTCAACATTCTAAGAGTCAGGATATACCTTGTTTGCATTGATTGTTAAGAAAAAACATCACAAAAAGGAAAAATGATAAAAAGAGTAAATGTCATAATTCGACTTTGTCCAACAAGCCCACCTAAAAATCATTTGATGTTCTAAGAAGTAAAAACTATCGGGCTTGCTGCTTACTATTATTTACTGCCAGACTTTGTAAAGTTAGATGTTAATTTAATACAATGTTGTTGAATTGCCAGTGATTTTTGTCCACTAGAGATGGAAATAATTTCTGTGTGATAAAAATGATACAGTTCAAGCAGTATTTTTTCCCCACTGAATGTGTATATGCATGTTTATATTTCCTCATATCATCCTTTGAACTGGCTTTGCCATCCTTTGCCTGTTAGTTTTCTCTTTAATGAGTTAAATAAATAAACCTTTGATACACCCTCAGTCTAGGAGAGTATGAGAGTCATGTGTTTAGTTGTTTGAAAATACACTTTGACATAAAGGGAAAGAAAGGAGGTGGCCCATTTGGGGTTTGTGAGCCTTCACTTAGAGCCAGCATGGAAAGGATGGGATTCAGGCCACCCATCCTGCCACTTTGCATTATGGACAACATTAGCCTGTGTACTTGCTAACTCTTTCCTCTGCATTTATTATGTACCTGTTATGTGTGCAGCACGTGCCAGCAATTGTCATGGTAATTTTGGTTATTTCAGAGGGAATATCTTGTGTTAGAGTTTCTTTTCCCTTTGCTTCTCTGAAATATCACCACACAGCAGTCAGTGAACAGCTAATTCATGGGCTTGGATTACCTTATTTTGTTAAGCATCCTGGAGGATTAGGAACATATATGACACCATGCCACTCCAGGAATTTATTGGTGTCCAGGACCCATGAAAATGGCACATTGCTTGTGTGCAGAAGAAATACTGAAGCTGGCAGAGTTTCTGCTTGATTGAAAATAGATTTCAAGGACAGACCCCTGCTCAAAAACTAGGACCTTTAAGCCCCAATCTAGGAACTTGAAGATTTTTTAAAAATAACAAAATGTGTGAGCTTTAAAAAAAATGCTATCGACCTGAACAAAATTAAGCTGAGGTGAGGAATGGCCTCTGAGCATTCAAAACTCATGGCTTTGCTTCCTCTGTACAAGTTAGACACAGAAAAATACAAGCTCCATAATCATCTATTGTAGGAGTGTTGGGTTGCACCTCACAGACCTACAAGGCCTGTACTTGCCCAGCTTCAAGATGAAAGAGCCCAGAGTCAGCAACAGAGACATCAATATCTTATAAGCATCTTGTTCAGCGCTTGAAATGCATGGAAGTCTCCTTCCCAGATTTCTTTAAAGTCCATATTTTAAAATACAGGCTTTAAAAGATGAAGTCCATCTCTTAAGACATGATATAGCAATTTATCTCTAAGCATTGTGTCACAAGACACACATGTCAAGAAAAGAAAAACACACAGTGTGAGAGTTGTGAGGTAGGTTTAATTCAGGGTCTTGACTGAGGACTATAGCCCGGGAGACAGCCTGTCAGAAGGCTTTAAGGAACTGCTCCAAAGAGGTAAACAGGGGAGGCTAGTTTATACGTGATTTTTGTTAGGGAATACATGCAGTCAAGCATGCATCTTGGTAAAAGATTATTGCTAGTTACAAAAAACAGACATCTCAAGTTAATGATTGTAGTGCTTTTCTGTGTAGAAAAGGGTGTAGAAGATGCAAGAAACAGGGTTCAGGGACTTCCCTGGCGGCGCAGTGGTTAAGAATCCGCCTGCCAATGCCGGGGACATGGGTTCCATCTCTGGTCCGGGAAGATCCCACATGCCGCAGAGCAACTGAGCCCGTGCGCCACAACTACTGAAGCCTGCGCACTCTAGGGCCCGTGTGCCGCAACTACTAAGCCCATGTGCTGCAACTATTGAAGCCTATGCACCTAGAGCCTGTGTTCTGTAACAAGAGAAGCCTCTGCAATGAGAAGCCCGCACACTGCAACAAAGAGTAGCCCCTGCTTGCCGCAACTAGGGAAAGCCTGCGTGCAACCGAAACTAAATTAAAAAAAAAAAAAAAAAAAAGGAGGCTGGGTTCATTAAAATTCTCCCTGAAATGCATCTACCTATCTAAGAGCCTGCTGGTCCAAAGTACAGAGCATCCTATTATTGCCTTAATCTCCATCGGAAGCCCTGAGCGCACTGTAGGTCAACAACTGCAGGGGGTTAACCTTTGTAGACTTGGATGGTGAGGGAAATGCTCTCTGCCCTTTCTTTGTTTGCACACAATTGGCATGAGAAATTGCCTCCAGCGAGCACCTGCCACTCTTTCTGTAGAAATAGCTTTGCTTGGCAGAAGACCCTCAAAGCAGGTGATGCCTATAAAAATACCAGATCCATCGGTTATAAAGAATAAGAATGAGATGACTTTGCTTTTTGGCCTTTTCAGGGAGTCAGCAGCCCCTATTTGGTGGTTGAGATATATGCATTTACTGACCACCAATTTGGTTTTTCCAGAGTGCTGTCGTGTTTCTGAATCCAGAATTTTAGAAATTAGTAAAATGCATTTTGTGAACTAACTCATTTAAAGAGCTGAGTCAATAAATTAAGGACTTTCCAATTTTATTTTCCTTGTGAGATTTAATATACAGAGTTGGTTGTATTTGCAGGTTCCGCATTTGAGGATTCAACCTACGTGGATAGAAAACATTCAGAAAAAAAATTCCAGAAACTTCCAAAATGCAAAACTTGAATTTGCTGTGCACCAGCAACTATTTACATAGCATTTACATTGTGTTTACAACTATTTACTTAACATTTACATTGTATTAAGTATTAAAAGTAATCTAGAAATGATTTAAAGTATGTGGGAGGATATGTGTAGGTTATATGCAAATACTATGCCATTTTATGTAAGAGATGAGCCTCTGTGAATTTTGGTATGGGGAGAGAGGGGTTCTGGAACCAAAAATATGAATATACTTATATTTATGGATTTACATATTTATATAAAACTGCAAAGTATATCTGTATATATACACATATCTAGTAAGAGGAGGTTTCGGTGTGTGGCTCTATGTGACAGCTCTTGTTTCATCCTTTTTAAGAGCACATACATACCCCTTTCTAACCACATACTGGGCAGCCCAAGGGGGAGACCATGTATTGTCCTTACTGACCCTCACAGACCATGGCACAAGTCAGGAGCTGCAAATGAATGTTCATCAATAATCATGATGATAGATTAGACATGTGTCTCGTCAATTTTTTTAAATGTATTCCTCCACTCTTGGTTGGAATCCCAGATCTCAGTGATCACCTCCGTGTGGAGAAGCTGGAACCTGTTGGAAGCTGCACGGGCTCTCAGCAGCAGAGGTCATTGAGAACCAGACCCTCCCCTGCAGCCCAGTGCCCTGGCCACCGGCAGGGGGCAGTCTGGAGGGATGTTGCCTTACGGGTATTAAACAGCAGGCAGCACTAGTTTTACCTTTGCTCAGTTGTAAATTGGGCCTCAAACAAGCATCCTTTCCTTAATGCAGAGGTTTTGCTCGGCACATGGTCGCCGTTCTCTCGGGAGACAAGAGCTGAGTTTCACTCTCTCTCCTGCTCTCTTGTTCTGGGAACAACGTCCATGGGGTCTATTCTGTCCCCCACTCCTCCAGCCTTGGCCAAGTCACTAAAAGATGTCTTTTTGGATGAAGAACCTGCTCCACTCAACCCCCAGCCTGTCCCTGATCCCTGATTTTGACAAAAGGGCAGTCATGCCCATGAAACTAGGAATTTGATTTTTTTTTAACTGCAGTGAGATACAAAGGCTGCTTCTCTTTGTCAACCAGATCTCCCTACTGTTGACATTTGCATCTGCTCAGAGATTTTCCTAGCCAGAAAATTCACGGGCCAAATGAGAGACGGGGGAAATTCCTCTGAGGGCTCCTGAAGTGAATGTAAATTCCACTCTGATGTGGAAGAAGAAATTGCTCCTCAGTCATTCCCCTTGTCAACATTCCAGAGCTCATCCTTGTCATTAGGGCTGGCTCTTTCTGTCTCCTCTTCGTGCACACCCTCCAGGAAACTCAGAAGTAAGTTAGTTACTGGTACGACGTCTAAGCTTCTTTTATTTTATTCTTCCTTTATAAAGGAGGTGTTCAACTTTGGGGAAACAATATGTTTAAGTCAAGCAAAAAAGTTAAACATATGAAAACCATCTCTACGCATTTTCCTTTTCCCCTTCCTTCCCCCATCAACCCTTCCAAACGTCAGCCCCAATTTCTTGTTCCCAACCTTGATCTGACACCATGTGACATTCTCAGGGCCTGGAATTTGGTCTTTCAGAGCTGGTTCTGCTCCAAGTCCTCAGTGACCTTTCATTCCTTTCCTCCACACCCCTCCCAGAGCTGCCCACAACAAGGGAAACTACAGTTCCCAGAGCCAGAGAGAGACAGAGGGAGAGAGAGAGAGAGACTATAAGAAATGACAAATGGGAGAGGCAGAGAGAGAGTCAGACTAGAATCCAGGAAAGTTACAGAACCCAGGACCAATGTGTCTGGGTCTACTTTTCTTTCCTAATCAATAATCTTCTTTCACATGTTAATTGGAAAATATTGAGATTGAGCACTAAGAAACCAGTTTTCCTTTTTTTAAAAAATCAGTTTGTTTTTTTTTTAATTTGATTGATTTGACATGTTACAATTTGTACTTGGTGTGACCGCATTGCCGGTGGGACCGCTGTGGGCTCTGGGCAGTTCTCCATTAAGAGCCACAGTTGCTGGGACGGAGCCGTCCTGCCTCGTCTGGGGCCAGAGCAGCAGGTGGTTGAGTCTCAGGTGTCCATTCCAGGCTGGTCCTGTTGGAGTGGAGGTCCCCCTTGCCCCCTGACCCTTGGCGTCCTTGCTGTGCCCTAGATGTGAGCACACTTCCCAGGAGGGCTGCAACTCCCAGGAGTGTTTCCTCAGCCCCAGGCGGGAGGGGACAGCCAGGCTCTACAGCCTCCACCAGGACAGAGCCCATTCTGGAGGTCCTCAGCTGTCCAGTATGGCTGGTTCATAGATGAAGAGTTGTTTTTCTCTTTCTATCCTTTTAATGTTTTTAGTAAGGATTTCTGGGATGCTAATTATGATTTTCATTCTTAAACATACATTCAAACATGAATATCATGGATAAATACGTATTGCTACTGTCACCTAATGGGTGACAGAGGAATTTAGGAACTAAGTAGGAGATATGGACCCCAAACCTGTACTTTTACTTTATTTTATTATTAATGGGATAACAGCAAGTACTTTTCCCATTAATTTGCCATTGGTTTTTGGCACTGACACATGAACAGTGAAGGACCCATCAGGGTAGGTTGCAGCTGACCGCCCACCTGAGGCTTACCTGGCCTCTGAGTTCAGCCAAGTTGGCTGCGTTGGACACCATGCTGACAAGCCTGGATCATGCTGATGGGCAACTACAGTCACCCAGTTCCTGCTTTAATATATAATTATTAATATTATATATAATAATAAACTGTTTTATTGGGCAATTATTTAATTTTTTTACAGATTATTTTAAGTACTTTAGCAGTTTGGTTCACAAGGCTAAACATATTTCCACAACCTTGGATACAATATTAATTTGTGTAATAAACCCTTTCTTTATCTATACTACCACCTCAAACTCTATTACAAGTGAAATCTAAATTATCATCAAATTCTGAAATAAGGGAATCCAAGTTTAAGAATTTGGCAGACTTTAGCTCCAAACAGAAGCCATTTTCACCTACCACCTGTGATTCAGTTTGAACCATTTTATACCATGTGTTGGCACTGATGGTACACGGATTTACATCTCAATTTTGAGTGTTCCTCTTCCTATACCCTACTTTTAAATAAAAGCCCCTAATAAATTTTAGAAAGTCAAGTTTGTCTATTTATAAAATTTACCCTTTTCAAAGGTGTGTGTCTGCTCTCTATTAACTTCTTTGATTTCAGTGCTGATACAGGAATTGAATAGAAGGAAAGTTTGGAAATATATTCTCAAGTTTTCAAATTCATACTTTTATGGATATGCCAAACCCTGAAACAGACCAACCCACCAGAAACAGACAGATTCTACATTCTTTGGCCTCTGATTTAGCCTAAGAAAATGAGGATTCTTACACATATCCCCCTAAGATAGTATAAGTTTCTGCAGCTAATGAAAGGATTTTCTATCTTTGATTTTTAATGGATTAATTATAGTGTGGGGTTGACATCTCTATAATAACAGGCCATGTTTCTTGCCTCTGATTATTAACAGAGATAATATTTTTATCAATAAACAATATTTCCTGATATTTCCTAATATTTCTCTGCCAGTCAATCAGTTTTCCCCTAAGCCTGAACCCCTCTGTCATTAGGATCAAGAGAATAAGGTTTATCTCCCAGGAGAAGGGATGGGACAGGAGATGGAGATGTCCTGGGACAAGGAAGTGAGAAGATATTATGGAGGAGACATTCCCAACCAGATAGGAACAGATGTCCTTTTAGAACAGGGAAGGAAGAGAAAGAAAGTTGGAGACATTCCCTGAGTCTTTGAAAGGTGACTCAGCACCCTTGTCCTCCACACTTGGGCAAAAGTAGGTTGTGAGAGACACTCCTGTAGAAGCCCGGAAGCCCAGGACAGCTTCCCTGCCCCTCTCAGGATGTCTGGGGATGGTGGAGCAGAAAAGGGGTCTAGAAAGATGGACCTGAGAAAATTACCTCGTCTCTTGAAGACACACCTGTGGAGTGCAGGTGACTCAGAGTTCCTGAATCCCCTGGACGAGGTGTGGGAGGTAATAAAGTGACCAATGGACTTCAGAGGCTCAGGATTGCTGCCGTTGTGAGGACACCAGTGAGTGGAGGGCAGCATGACAGAGACCTTGAACTTCAGCATCAGGTGCCTGCAGAAAACCATCATCAGGACCTCATGGACAAGACCAAAAACACTTAGTGGAGGCCGTTCAGTCCCACTGGCCAGACACAGACCAAACTCCCCCTTTACCCATGCTGACATGAGAGAGGGGAGGGATGGCCTTGGGAGCTTGAACTTTGAAATCCTGTTACCCAAAGGGGGCATTTACCCTGGAAGAGTGTGTTTCAAATCAAAAGAGGAAAGCTTCCCTTTAAATGATAACCATCACTGAGAGTATATTTGAGCTACTCCCTGTTCTGAGGGTCCTCATAACGATTGCATGTGGCCTGTGATACTGGGCACTCCTAAGTCCCAGACCATCATCTGAGGCTCCAAGAGGGGGACTGCTGAGCCTGGGAGCAGAGAAGCTGGATGTGAGGGAAACATGCCCACCATTCCCAGGCTCAACATCCCCCAGCAGCCACTGTCATGGGAGCATTTGCACCCCCTCCAACACCAAATGTGGAGGTCACCAAACTGGGTAAGACCAGGCATGCACACTCAGGGAAATGTGTGCTTCTGAGACATTTGGGTTGTATGCACCATTCAACCCTGCACGTGGTTTCCCAAACCTAGTCATTTTTCTCCCAACACAGAGACAAAGAGGGAGGCCACATGGAAAGGAGCTCCATAGATGTGTTACTTTTAAAATTTTAGCTAATGATATAGAACACTGGTACTATCAAACTATTTATGTATCTTCTAAAAAACATCTAAAACAATGGGTTTAAGTTAAAATCCCCATCTACCTTCTTGATGTGGATGTAAAGTAGCCAGTACAAGCCAGGGGGTGGGCTCAAGCAGCAGCTATCACCTTCCCGATGAGTTCTCAACCAAGTGGGTGCAACTATGGCCACCCACACAGATCACGCAAAAAAAAACAGTGGATCTCCCCCTCCCCTCCCCCTTGGCTCCTGGCAAATAAGCAAACAAGCAGCCTGTGAAATGGAATACCCTGGGGACTGGTGGACGATGTGTGATCCATCAACACTGGACATATGTTGTTACTGAAGAGTCCAGCCACAGAGCAGGACTCAGGGCTTCTGTGATGGATGTGAGACCTGGAGTTGGTAGGAAGTGGGCAGCAGAAATTGGGGTACCGTGGTGTGGCAATGAGCAGAACTGCAGCAAACTTCTGTCCTTTGGTCTCCAGTCCTCCCCCTTTCAATTCCCTTTCTGGGAAAGCTGCAGGCCCACGAATCAAGCTTAACCTCATGATGGACTGAATTTTGTCTCTCAAAAGCCATATGTTGGAGTTCCAGCCCCCAGTACCTCTGAATGGAACTGTATTTGGAGAGAATCTTTAAAGTAGTGATTAAGTTAAAATGAAGTCATTAAGGTGGGCCCTAATACAATCTGGCTTACATCCTTCTAAGAAGAGGAGATTAAGACACAGAAATGCACAGAAGAGAAACCATGTGAGGACACAGAGAGAAGATGGTCATCTACAAGCCAAGAAGAGAGGCCTCAGGAGAAACTAGCCCTGATGACACCTTGATCTTGAACTTCCAGCCTCCAGAACTGTGAGACAATAAGTGTCTACTGTTTAAGCCGCCCCATCCTTGGTACTTTGTTAGGCAGGCAGAGCTGACTGTTACAACTTCCCGCACAGGTGTTCAGCCACTGGTCCTGAAGCCGAATCTGGCCTCTGTACACTGACACCCAATTAAATCTTGGAGACAAGAGTTTTGGGTGAAATAGAAAAGAATAGCTTTATTGCTTTGCCAGGCAAAGGGGGCCACAGCAGGCTAATGCCCTCAAAACTGTGTGTCCCAATGGAGGGGGGGGGTGTGTGTGTGAGTTTTAAAGTCAAGGGGCAGTGAGGTTGCTGATAAGGATTAGGGTGGGTGCAGGGCCCACATACCTTCAATCCAGAGATCATCTGGAGTCAGGGGATGATAGGCAAACTGTGACCTTCTCTGGAATGAAGAGTGCTTCATCAAGTCTTCCATTTGGTGGGGGTTTTAGTTCTGCAGAAGAGGTCAGAGATCATGTTATGTATATCCCTTGAAGGGAAACCAGGACCCTGCCCCAAGACAACACTATTGTTTCTTGACTCTTCCTCCCTTGCCTCTGCAGCCCCTCCCTTCCCTGATTAGCAACTGTTTGAACCTGCCCTTTGGAACTCAGAGAATGGGACACATAAAGGCTTTTGTACCCAGGATCCCTATAGGGTCCTGCTCGGTTTCAGTCCTTGCCCCAAGCTCTGCTCCCAGGTGACCTCAGCACCAGCCTTCTACCCCAACCATTCCTCTGCCTCTCAGCCCTTTGTGCCCTGTGTCCCTCACCGACATGGCCATTTCAAGAATGCTACCACTGCTCCAAACTTCCTTTGAAATTTCTTAACAGAACCCAAGTCGCCTTCCTTTGAACCAGCTCAGCAGTGAGCAATCTGACGCTAAGGATGTTCTGATTTTTAGAAACAGGATCACTGATTTACAGAGGCAGGAATTGTGATGGGAAGAGCCCCAGGAGTTGGGGCAGATGTTGTTAGAATCAGAAGTTCCTCTGACAGGACATGGAAAGCCCTCTCTCCAGGGCCCTTCTAATCCCATATAACAGGGACACAATGGTGGACACCAGTAAGTCTTTGTCATAGAAGAGGGTGTGGTGGTATAAAATGATGGCCTGTGTGCGCAGACACCCCACATGCAATAGTTCCAATTGTTGAGAAAACCACAGCTCAGAAAGTTTAAACGACCAACCTGTCAGTGATAGTTAAATGGTGTTCCATTTTATATTCACTCACGATTGACCAGGCACCATATCAAGTGATTTAAATACATCATTTTATTTAACCTTCCCAGCAACCTATTGAATTTTAAATTGTTGTTATATTTTTATTGTTGCAGTTTACAGACAAGGGCACTGATCACTGGAGAAGTTAAGTGACCTGCCCAAAATCACAGAGTTAATAGGTTGCAAATCAGGGAGGACCCAGGCCCCTCAGGCTGCGAGGCCCATCTGCCAACCCTCCTTTCCTAACTCTTCCAAGCAGTACAGCTGTGTGTGGCCTGGTCCCACCCAAGCATGAGCCCTTTCACTCTCCATTTCCCAGCCAGGTCCCTCCCCTCTCCCAAGGAGTTGGGCAGTTCCTATCTGGGAAGTTATTCCTGTGTGAGAGTGAAATTTCCAGTCCCCACAGAGGCCCACCTGACCAATATTAGGAGAGAACCACTTCAAAACAGTCCTGCTGAAGACATTTAAGGAGCTTTGAGAAGCCACCACTTGAATATTCAGTTTAGAAATGTTGTTAAATGTTTCCAAGAAATATGACCAAAGCCATCAAAGATTTGAATACCTCAGGGTTTGTTCCCATTGCAAAAGATGTGTTCACATATCTTGGCATTTGCAGAGTGAGAGGAACTTGTACTAAATCTGGCATCTCAGAACTTCACTATGCAAAGCTGCATCAGGGAACATTCTGTGGGAATGTTCAGGGAGCATTTGCAAATGCTCTTGGGAAATAGAGGTCTGTCTTCTATTTAAGTTCTGGTGCCTCTCAATGTGAAACTGTTTTCTGCATCTTCACCTAGGTGTATAATCTGGATCAACCTGGAGGGGCAAATTGTAGTGTTTGTGCTGTTATAGTCATAGTACAGCATTGGAATGTGAATAGAGAGAAAAAACTATAGAGCAATCATCAAAAATAGATCACTGGTAAAATGGCTGGAGATATGCTCCATATCATAAAATAGATGTTAAATATCCGATAGAGTAAAAGTTTCTCTTGACGTGATCGTCCTTCTTTTGAGACCTTGGCGAGCCAGTCTTTCCAGGGTTGGCCCAAATCTGCAGACGGTGAGCTGAGCCTGTTGCCCGAGTTGCTCTGAACGGGTCTAAAGAAGCCGAGCCCTGTTCATGTGGTGGCCCATTAGGGGAGAGGGTGGATGTCTCCCCCAGAGACTCACATGGTGAATTAAAACACCCAAGGGAGCAGAAAGATGAGGTCTTTTAATGATGTCCTCCAGTGTAATGTGCAAATGTGCAGTGACGTGCTAGCTTCCCAGCTTGCCAACGAATACTGTGTGCACATGTAAGTGAATTTTCTGGGAGGAATGTCTATAGCATCCATTAATAAGAAAGTCACCCATAAATGAGTGTATGAGGGGTCAAGTGTAAAAGCTTCCTGGCAAGCCCTTCTAAAGCTAGCTTGGTTGCTCTGAAACATCTCCTAGTTCGCATGGTGTTCGGGTACCCAGACTAGTTGGGAGTCTGTACTTCCTCTGTATTGGCAGGACATCTCAGGATTTTGCTGGAAACACCCTCAGAAGACACTCAGGAGGAGGTCTGCGGGCTGCTGTGTTGCTGCCATAGTACACGTGTTGGTCATGAATCCAAGAGTCACACAGTTCATCTGGTCCTTCATCTGGTGTTAGAGCATGGCCTACAGCCTCTTCATACAGGTGTGACCCTCAACTGTCTCCACAGATGATGTGGAACCACCTCTACCACTAGGAAGGAGCCACAGAGCAGAACCCTTATTATTCTGGAGGAATGGTCTGTGATGCCTGAAAAGAATGTGTGGGAGCTTCTGATTCATCTCATCCTTCCAAAGGCCCACAGGGCAGCAGGGGCTTCTTCACACAGGAGTGTCCTTCAGAGCCCTGAGATACTTCCCAGCTCAGAAACAGTAAAACTCCCAGTGAGTCATTCTCTGCAAGCAAGCACACTGTCCACACCCCTGAGGGACCACCATGTAGCCTGCGGTCCCTCCCCAAGCTTATATAATTGCCCAGGAAAACTCAGAGGTCCTACAGGAACCTTGTCTCCACGTTGTGGGATTCTGGCCAAATCATTCAACCTGTCAAAGCTTCCAGTTTTCTTATCCATAAAATGGAAATAGGAAAACCCAAATGGCATGGGCCACTGTGAAGATTAAATGAGACAGCATATGTAAAGCCTTCCTGCATTAGAAGCAACTACTACATGGACCCACTGGAAGTCATGGAAGGGGGGGTGGTGTGGAGAGATGCAGAAACCCTCTGTGTCTAAGGGACAGGTGCAGTGTGGTACAGCATTTATGCTTACCATGCCCACATTGCCCCAGTGACCACCGAAGAGAAAAGTGTGTGTCCCCTTCACCCTAAAAGTCACCTCTAAGTTCTGAACACAGACAAGTAGCCTGCACTCTCTTGCACACGAGAGCTTGTTTTGCCATCACAAGGCATTCTTGGTTCATTTTAGGTAATTTCAGCTGAAAGAAGGTAGGGATGGAGAAGAGAATCCCTGTTTGTGGATTCCCAGGGTCTGCTGCAGGACAGCAAGCAGGGTCCAGCACCAACACCACTCAGACTGTGCCAGGTATTGAAGCTTCCAGGAGACCATCTCCTGAATTTTCAAGATTGACCTTCAGGGGGGAAGAAAATTTCTTGTACCTCTTTAAGTTCTTCTGGCTGGTCTAAGAATTAAACTGACATGAGACAGGTTAACTGGAGCATATTAAACAAAAGTTTAATAATATGTATACATGGGAGAGACCCAGTAACTTGCAAAAATGGCCAAAACCCTCACCTTAATACCTTCAGCTAGAGATGAAATAAGATGTTGGGGGTAGTGGTTTGGGACTTCAAAGCGGAGGACATGGTAAAAGCAAATGTTTGTTAAACAAATGTTTGCTGGGCCCTGCAGAGACAATGGGACACACAGTGGACTCTGCTCTCTAGGCCCTGCTGAGCTTCCCCCACCACACCTGGCCCATATTCCTTGCAGCTATCTCTGGTGATAGCTCTAGTCCAGGAACAGGCCCTCTATCTAAATTCTTTCAGGAAATTAGGGGGAAGGCCAAAGTTTCTTCCTGAGTCTTTTGGGCCTTGGTTGTTCTTAGCTTGAAATAATCTGCATGTCAAAGAGATATTTTGGGGTGGCAAGTTTTGCTTCCCTACAGTCCAAAGCCAGCTGAATAAATTTTTATAAACCTCCTTTCCTGATGTCTTGGTGGAGATTTAACAGAACTGCATAAATAACAGATTTCTGAAATGCAAAGTTTTCACCAACCATCCCACCAAAAAAAAATGCAGTATGCTATGACTTTGGTTCTTTATTTGTTTGTTGTTGTTGTTGTGATTTAAAATGTTAATTGTAGTAAATTTAGAAAATGCTGAGAGATATAAAAAAGGAATGCTGTAATTAACTGCAATCTCAGTGCTGTCAACTAAAAAAATTGCACAACCTGAAAGTTGAGAAGTATGTTTTATTCAGCAGACTTACTGAAGACTATAGCCTGGGATACAGCTTTTTAGATAGCTCTGAGGGACTGTTCCAAAGAGGTAAGGGAGGAGCCAGGGTATATAGGACTTTTTGTTGGAAAAAAAAACCAAAAGATTGCTGCTAATCACAAAACGAACAGTCAAGTTAATGATTTTAGTGCTTTTCTGTGTATCGGAAGATGCACCTTAACTAACTAGGACAACTATCCTGTTTTTCTCCACGCTAAATCCCCTCAGGGCCCACCATGGGGGAGTGGGAAATTGAGTTATTCCTGACACAAATCCTTGACAGCAGCGATTCTTAGGCCTCTTTATTTTATCACTCACTGCTTTGAAAATCTGATGAGTCATGAAATCCTCTCCCCAAAGGAAAAAAAATACACATTAGTTGTACACATGTAGAATTTTGCATACAATTTCAGAGGATGTCCATTTAAAAACTCCACATCAAGAATCTGTAGTCTTGCACAGCACAGGAAACCATAAACAAAACGAAAAGACTACCCACAGAATGGGAGAAAATATTTGCAAACAAAGTAACCTACAAGGGATTAATTGCCAAAATATACAAATAGCTCATGGAACTCAACAACAAAACAAAAAACACAACCCAATCAAAAAATGGGCAGATGATCTAAATAAACATTTCTCCAAAGAAGACATACAGATGGCCAACAGGCACATGAAAAGACTCTCAACATCGCTATTTATTAGAGAAATGCAGATCAAAACTACAATGAGGAATCGCATCACTCTGGTCAGAATGACCATCATCAAAAAGTCTACAAACAATAAATGCTGGGGAGGGTGTGGAGAAAAGGGAACCCTCCTACACAGTTGGTGGGAATGTAAATTGATACAGCCACTATGGAGAACAGTATGGAGGTTCCTTAAAAAACTAAAAATAGAACTACATATGATCCAGCAATCCTGGGCATATATCTGGAGAAAACCATAGTTCAAAAACATACATGCACCCTAATCCAATGTTCATTGCAGCACTATTTACAATGGCCAAGACATGGAGGCAACCTAAATGTCCATCAACAGAAGAATGGATAAAGAAGATGTGGTACATACATACAATGGAATATTAGTCGGCCATAAAAAAGAACAAAATAATGCCATCCGCAGCAACATGATGGACCCAGAGAATATTATGCTCAGTGAAATAAGTCAGACAGAGAAAGACAAGTGCTATATGATATCACAAGTGAAATCTAAAAAGATGATACAAATGAACTTATTTCTTAAGCAGAAAGAGACTCACAGACTTCAAAATCAAACTTATGGTTACCAAAGGGGAAAGGTGGGGAGGAGGGATAAATTAGGAGTTTGGGATTCACATATACACAGTACTATATATGAAATAGATAATCAACAAGGACCTACTGTATAGCACAGGGAACTCTACTCAGTATTCTGTAATAATCTATATGGGAAAAGACACTGAAAAAGAATGGATATATGTATATGTATAACTGAACCACTTTGCTGTACACCCAAAACTAACACAACATTGTAAATCAACTGTAATATAAAATAAATATTAAATTTAAAAAAGTAAAAAAAAAAAATCTGTAGTCTACAATGAACATTGGGGTGCATGTGTCTTTTTGAATTATGGTTTTCTCTGGGTATATGTGTAGTAGTGGTATTGCTGGGTCATATGGTAATTCTATTTTTAGTTTTTTAAGGAACTTCCATACTGTTCTCCATAGTGGCTGTATCAATTTACATTCCCACCAACAGTGCAAGAGGGTTCCTGTTTCTCCACACCCTCTCCAGCATTTGTTGTTTGTAGATTTTCTGATGATGCACATTCTAACCAGTGTGAGGTGATACCTCATTGCAGTTTTTTTTTTTAACATCTTTATTGGAGTAAAATTGCTTTACAATGTTGTGTTAGTTTCTGCTGTATAACAAAGTGAATCAGCTATATGTATGCATATATCCTCATATACCCTCCCTCTTGCGTCTCCCTCCCAACCTCCCTATCCCACCCCTCTAGGTGGTCACAAAGCATGAGCTGATCTCCCTGTACTATGCGGCCTCTTCCCACTAGCTAGCTATTTTATATTTGGTAGTGTACACATGTCAGTGCCACTCTCTCACTTCATCCCAGCTTACCTTTCCCCCTCCCTGCGTCCTCAAGTCCATTCTCTATGTCTGCGTCTTTATTCCTGCCCTGCCCTAGGTTCTTCAGAACCTTTTTGTTTTTTTAGATTCCATATATATGTGTTAGCATACAGTATTTGTTTTTCCCTTTCTGACTTACTTCACTCTGTATGACAGACTCTAGATCCATCCACCTCACTACAAATAACTCAATTTTGTTTCTTATACGGCTGAGTAATATTCCATTGTATATATGTGCCACATCTTCTTTATCCATTCATCTATCGATAGACACTTAGGTTGCTTCCATGTCCTGGCTATTGTAAATAGTGCTGCAATGAACATTGTGATACATGACTCTTTTTGAATTATTATTTCCTCAGGGTATATGCCCAGTAGTGGGATTGCTGGGTTGTATGGAAGTTCTATTTTTAGTTTTTTAAGGAACCTCCATACTGTTCTCCTTAGTGACTGTATCAATTTACATTCCCACCAACAGTGCAAGAGGGTTCCCTTTCCTCCACACCATCTCTGGCATTTATTGCTTGTAGATTTTTTGATGATGGGTATTCTGACTGGTGTGAGGTGATACCTCATTGTAGTTTTGATTTGCATTTCTCTAATGATTACTGATGTTGAGCATCCTTTCGTGTGTTTGTTGGCAATCTGTAGATCTTCTTTGGAGAAATGTCTATTTAGGTCTTCTGGCCATTTTTGGATTATGTTGTTTGTTTTTTTGATATTGAGCTGCATGACCTGCTTGTATATTTTGGAGGTTAATCCTTCGTCTGCTGCTTTGTTTGCAAATATTTTCTCCCATTCTGAGGGTTGTCTTTTCATCTTGTTTATGGTTTCCTTTGCTGTGCAAAAGCTTTTAAGTTTCATTAGGTGCCATTTGTTTATTTATGTTTTTATTTCCATTACTCTAGGAGGTGGGTCAAAAAGGATCTTGTTGTGATTTATGTCATAGAGTGTTCTGCCTATGTTTTCCTCTAAGACTTCTATAGTGTCTGGCCTTGTATTTAGGCCTTTAATCCATTTTGAGTTTATTTTTGTGTATGGTGTTAGGGAGTGTTCTAATTTCATAGTTTTACATGTACCTGTCCAGTTTTCCCAGCACCACTTATTGAAGAGGCTGTCTTTTCTCCATTGTATATTCTTGCCTCCTTTATCAAACATAAGGTGACCATATGTGCGTGGTTTTATCTCTGGGCTTTCTATCCTGTTCCATTGATCTATGTTTCTGTTTTTGTGCCAGTACCATACTGTCTTGATTACTGTAGCTTTGTGGTATAGTCTGAAGTCCAGGTGCCTGATTCCTCCAGCTCCGTTTTTCTTTCTCAAGATTGCTTTGGCTATTCAGGGTCCTTTGTGTTTCCATACAAATTGTAAAATTTTTTGTTCTAGTTCTGTGAAAAATGCCAGTGGTAGTTTGATAAGGATTGCATTAAATCTGTAGATTGCTTGGGTAGTAGAGTCATTTTCACAGTATTGATTCTCCCAATCCAAGAATAAGGTGTATCTCTCCATTTATTTGTATCATCTTTAATTCCTTTCATCAGTGTTTTATAGTTTTCTGCTTACAAGTCTTTTGTCTCCTTAGGTAGGTTTATTCCTAGGTATTTTATTCTTTTTGTTGCAATGGTAAATGGGAGTGTTTCCTTAATTTCTCTTTCAGATTCTTCATCATTAGTGTATAGGAATGCAAGAGATTTCAGTGCATTAATTTTGTATCCTGCTACTTTACCAAATTCATTGATTAGCTCTAGTAGTTTTCTGACAGCATCTTTACGATTCTCTGTGTATAGTATCATGTCATCTGCAGACAGTGATGGTTTTATTTCTTCTTTTCTGATTTGGATTCCTTTTATTTCTTTTTCTTCTCTGATTGCTGTGGATAAAACTTCCAAAACTATGTTGAATAATAGTGGTAAGAGTGGGCAACCTTGTCTGTTCCTGATCTTAGTGGAAATGGCTTCAGTTTTTCACCATTGAGAAGGATGTTGGCTGTGGGTTTGTCATATATGGCCTTTCTTATGTTGAGGTAAGTTCCCTCTATGCCTATTTTCTGGAGGCTTTTTATCATAAATGGGTGTTAAATTTTGTCAAAAGATTTTTCTGCATCTATTGAGATGATCATAGGGTTTTTATCCTTCAATTTTTTAATATGGTGTATCACGTGGATTGATTCACGTACATTGAAGAATCCTTGCATTCCTGGGATAAACCCCACTTGATCATGGTGTATGATCCTTTTAATGTGTTGTTGGATTCTGTTTGCTAGTATTTTCTTGAGGATTTTTGCATCTATGTTCATCAGCGATATTGGCCTGTAGTTTTTCTGTGATATCTTTGTCTGGTTTTGGTATCAGGGTGATGGTGGCCTCATAGAATGAGTTTGGGAGTGTTCCTCCCTCTGCTATATTTTGGAAGAGTTTGAGAAGGATAGGTGTTAGCTCTTCTCTAAATGTTTGATAGAATCCGTCTGTGAAGCCATCTGGTCCTGGGCTTTTGTTTTTTGGAAGATTTTTCTCATTGTAATTTTGATTTGCATTTCTCTAATAATTAGTGATGTTGAGCAGCCTTTCATGTGCCTCTTGCCCATCTGTATGTTTTCTTTGGAGAAATATCTATTTAGGTCATCTGCCCATTTTTTAATTGGGTTGTTTTTTTTTAATATTGAGCTGCATGAACTGTTTATATATTTTGGAGATTAGTCTTTTTTCTGTTGATTCGTTTGCAAATATTTTCCCCTGTTCTGAGGGTTGTCTTTTTGTCTTTTTTCTAGTTTTCTTTGCTGTGCAAAAGCTTTTAAGTTTCATTAGGTCCCATTTGTTTATTTTTGGTTTTTTTCCATTACTTTAGGAGATGGGTCAAAAATGACCTTGTTGTGATTTATGTCAAAGTGTGTTCTTCCTATGTTTTCCTCTAAGAGTTTTATAGTGTCTGGTCTTACATTTAGGTCTTTAATCCATTTTGAATTTATTTTTGTGTATGGTGTTAGGGAGTGTTCTATTTCACGCTTTACATGTAGCTGTCCAGTTTTCCCAGCACCACTTATTGGAGAGACTGTGTTTTCTCCATTGTATATCCTTGCCTTCTTTGTCATAGATTAGTTGACCATAAGTGCTTGGGTTTATCTCTGGACTTTCTACCCTGTTCTATTACAGCACTATTTACAATAACCAGGTCATGGAAGCAACCTAAACCCATTAACAGACAAATGGATAAAGAAGTTGTGGTACATATATACAATGTAATATTACTCAGCCATAGAAAGGAAAGAAATTGGGTCATCTGTAGAGACGTGGATGGACCTAGAGACTGTCATACAGAGTGAAGTAAGTCAGAAAGAGGAAAACAAATATCGTATATTAACGCATATGTGTGAAATCTAAAAAAATGGTACAGATGAACCGGTTTGCAAGGCAGAAATAGAGACACAGATGTAGAGAACAAATGTATGGATACCAAGGGGGGAAAGTGTGGGGGGATGAATTGGGAGATGGAGATTGACATATATACACTAATATGTATAAAATAGATAACTTATTATTAGTTAATAAGAACCTGTTGTATAAAAAAATTAAATTAAAAGAAAAACAAGATCTAGCCACAAGTCTCATAACTAGTGTAAATAACTAAAGAAGCAAGAGAGTAAATGATATTTGGAGATATCTACAACTACCGTAGTACAAAATGAAAATATCTGTGATTTCTATACTCAATATTATGTAATAACCTGTAAGGGAAAATAATCTGGAAAAGAACATACATATGTATAATTGAATCACTGTGCTATACACATGAAACCTACATGATACTTCAATAAAATTTTTTTTAAAAAAAAAGAAAAGAGAATCTATAGTCTAAAGTAAAACAGTCTTTAGTATAGTCATCATGGCTCCCAGGGGCTACAGGGGCTGATTAAACCTATTTTGACTTTCTCATCTCTCCTACTCACTCATGGAAGACCCTGGACCTGGGTTCACAGTCCTCCTGTCTACTACTCCTGCCATCTTTCTGGTGACTTGAACAGCATCCCCTGGCTGACCCATCCAACCTCCAGCAATCCAATCTCAGTTCCTCCAGTGACCCTGCCCCCTCCCGCCACACAGTCCAATGGGCCACAGGCTACACCCCTCCAGCACTCAGAGGAACACCTAAGTCATAAAGTGAACACCCCATTTCAAAACCAGAGCCTCCGTATACAGCTTTCTCCTGCCTTCTCATACATCTCCTTAGCCTATAACAGCTTTATTGAGATATAATTCATATACTATAAAATTCATCCCTATAAATGTACAGTTTAGTGTTTTTTACCATACTCAGTTAGGCCACCGTCACCATCGGGAAATTTTATGAAAAGAAATCCCATACCCAGGAGAAGTCACTCCTTGTTCCTCACTAGTATGGTTTCTGTTTCTGTGGATTTTCCTATTCTGGATATTTCATGTGAATTCTGGATTTTTCATACAATATGTGGCCTTTTGTGTCTGGCTTATTTTGCTTAGCATGATTTTTTCAAACTTCATCTATGTGGTAACATGTATCAGAACTTAATTCCTTTTCATGGCCAAATAATATTCCATTGCATGGATGTACCACATTTATTTACCCATTCATCCACTGAAAGACATTTGGTTTGTTTCCATTTTTTTTTGGATATTATGAATAATACTGCTGTGAAAATGTGTATGCAAGTTTTTGTGTGGACATATGTTTCTATTCTCTTAGGCATAGACCTACTAATGGGTTTCCATCCTACTTTGCATGTAGGTGTTTGCCGTAGTTATGTAATTATTCTATTGAATTTAACCATTCTCCCACTACCGGACATTTAAGGTCCTATCATAAATGAGGGAGTGGGACAGCCAGTTCATATCTAACACCTATCCCAGTTCTAAAAACTCATCCATATTTTGGAAACCACTGATCTTCCTGTGCCTTGTTGTTCACCCTGTAACTCTCCAGTTCATCTCTGGTGTGTCCATCTTCATCCTCACTTAGAATCCCATAGGGTGAAAACGGATAGTTATTATATGTAAAGGTTACAATGGCTACCAGCTATTATGTTTTGTGCTCAGTGTTTTTGACAAGGTAGGATATGATCTGGAGACAAGAATTCCTTCCAATAGCTCTAGGATCTGCCATCACAAAAGTCCTGTCAGATTGAAGGACTTCCCCACCTCTGGGAAGCGAAAACCACTGAAAGTCAAGGTCTATGAGAAGTTCATCTATGCCCAGCAGATGAAAATCCAGATACCACAACACAGTCCAATCAGAAGCCTTGGTTATATTGTTCATTACCACAGGACCATTACCATGAACCAGATGCCAGTTTAGGTGGGTGAGGGGAAAAAATTGACCATAAATGATTGCTATAACTCTCATAAACTAAGCTGACAAACATATAAGTACACAAATAAGAATGTCACTTTTGTGGGTTGAATTGTGTCGCCCAAAATTCATGTGTTGGATTGAGGTGATGCTGCCACAAGCCACGGAATGCCAGGAGCCACCAGAAGCTGGAAGACACAAGAAAAGGTTGTCTCTTAGAGCCTTCAGACGGAGCATGGCCCTGCCGACAGCTCCATTTTGGACTCTGGCCTCTGGAACTGTGAGAGAATAAATTTTTGTCGTAAGTCACCGAGTTAGCAGCCCTAGGATAGTAATACAAACATCTTTTGCTTTTTCTGACTCAGTCCTCTTTCTGTTATACCCTTTGCAAGAATGTGGTTATTAAACTCAACAAGCGAAAAAAAAAAAAAAAATTCATGTGTTGGAACTCCTAAACCCCAGTACCTTCGAATGTGACCATATTTGGAAATAGGGTATTTAAAGAGGTAATTAAATTAAAATGAGCTTATTAGGTGTGACTTCAGCATGACTGGTGTCCTTATGAAAAGGGAGAATTTGGACACAGAAACACACATAGAAGGAAGACAATATGAAGATACAGGGGGGAAAACGACCATCTACCACCGAAGAGAGAAGCCTGGAACAGATCCTTCCCTCACAGCTGTCAGAAGGAACCAACCCTGCCAACACCTTGATCTCAGACTCCTAGCCTCCAGAACTGTGAGGCAATAAGTTCCTGTTGTTTAAGTCATGCAGTCTGTTACAGCAGCCCTAGCAAACTATTACAGGTCCATTAGCCATTCTATGCTTAAAAGAGAAGTGAGGAAAAAGTAGTTTTGATTTTATTTTTTAAACTAAGTTTAAAAAACTGAGATAACAGCACAAGATTCTCTACTGTTCTAGTGCATTCTTTTTTATTTTAAAAACCTGTTCTGGTGAGATGTTAGTGATGTAAATTCTGTCCAAGAAATTGAGCCCTATGCCAGCCTGAAGGAGCAATTTACAGCCCAAACGGCCTTGACATAAGACAGCTGTGACTTGTTCTCACCCTCCACCAGGAACCAGCCTCCTCCGGTAATGTCACTCTGACTCTTAGTACATTCATCATAAACTGTTCCCTGTTGGAGGTCGTCCAAATTATTATATACCTCCATTTTAGAAGCAATATTACTGAAAACTGAAAAATATAAAAGAGAAGATAAAAATCTTCAAACAATCTTAACGCCCTAACAAAAGTATTATTTATAGTTTATTGCATATATCATTTATATTCCAAATACACATGTATGAATTACTTAATATACAATTTTGTGCATTTTCATTGTAGGCGATTATTTTAAAGCAGTAAAAACAGAAATGAGAAAATAAAATCTACCCCAATTCCAACACAGACATGACTACTGTTGACAAATCCGGAAGTTCCCCCAATATGGTTTGAGTATATGCACCCATAATTACTGACAGATAAAATGGGATTGTTTGATTTTGCAACCTGTTTTTTCACTTATTTTATCATGAACATTTTTCTCCCTTAATTAATTCTATGATATCATTCTGAATGTCTTTATATATCGATAATTCCATCATACTATCATAATGAAATGAACCCAGGCTATATGGTTGGACATTTAAGCTATTTCTCTAAGTTTCTACTTTGATGAAAAATGGTATAATGAATATCCTTTTAGATGAAATTTCAAACATATTTAAAATTACTCTTAAGATAAATTCCTAGAAGTGCAATGCTGAGTCAAAAGCTATGCAGATTTTCAAGTGCAAACATGTTTACACACATGCACCTGTTTTAGTAGTTATTGTAATTAAGCTATACAAACACTTTTGTACCCTCCTGATGTCATTTAGGAATATATCCCATGCATTGTCATACTATTACAGGCTTCAAAACCCTCACTTTATTGACCAAATAATCCATGAAGTCATTGATATCCTTCCCAATTTCATTGCATTGAGAAGCAGATAGTTACTAAATTAGCAGTCATCTCATCATTGAACTTAAGATGTAAAATATTCATTAAAACCTAATCACAAAATTGAATTGTGATTATTCAGAAGATCATACTTGTACAAAGTCCAAAGCCATCTACAGATAATATTAGGATAATTAGTGAAATAAGCAGTCACTAGATAAAAGGTCAATGTACAATAATCAATGGTATTTTTATGTATTAGAAATAAATTAGAAAATACATTTTTAATAATAATGCCACGCATAGAAGTATCAGAAAAATACCAAATACCCAGGAATAAATTCACCAAGGATATACAGGCCCATTACACAATTTACTATAAAACACTACCAATTAAAGAAGACCAAAATACATGAAAACAAAGATTGTGTTTGGAGGTGGAAGCCAAGATATTGCTGGACAGATCTATAGATTCAGTGCGATCTCAATAAAAATTCCAGCAGGTGTTTTTGGGAAATTTGACAAGTTGATTCAAAATTAATATAAGATGTATAGAGTTAATAAATGCAAACACAATCTTGAAGAACACAGTTGGAGACCTTACACGACAGACCTCAAGACTCAAAACTATAGCAATGAAGAGTGTGGCATTGGCAGAAGGAATGTCAAATAGACAATCAGGATGAAACAAGAGAGACAAGACATGACCACACCTTTATGGTCACTTTGGTGTATGAGAAGGGTACCACTGCAGGGCATGGAGAAAGAAGAGTCTTTTCAATAAGTGGTGCTGTATCAATTAAATATCGTTATGAAAAATGTGAGTAGTGATCCATGTCTCTGCACACACATAAATCCATTTTGAATAGATTGAAGACCTAAGTATAAAAAGGAAAATGATAAAGATTTTAGAATGTATCAAGCAAATATTTTCATGGCCCCAGGTAGGCAAAGATTTCTTAAACAGGGCACAAGTTACTAATATAAAATAAAAGATTGATATCTTGGACTACATTAAAATTAAGAGCCTCTCTTCATCAAAAACAACCAGTAGGAATCTCATTTCATCAAAAGTTGTATCCAACAAATATATATATATATATATATATCGGCAAACAATTGGTTTCCAGACTATATAAAAGCTTCTAAAAATAAACAGAAAAAAGACAACCAAATTAAAAATGTGCAGTTTACTTGAACAGGCACTTCACCAAAAAATATTCAAATGGTTAATAAATATATCAAAGTTCTGCAAGTCTATTCATTGGTGGTAGAAATCCATATTGGTGGTAGTACAGCCACTTTGGAAGACAGTTTCTTATAAAACTAAACATGCTTTTACTACATGATCCAGCAATCATGTATCTTGGTATTTACCAAAAGGAATTGAAAATTTAACATTCATACAAAAGCCTACACATGGATGTTTATATCAGCTGTATTCATAATTGCCAAAACTTGGAAGCAACCAAGGTGTCCTTTAGTAGGTGAATGGATAAACTATGGTACATCCAAATGATGGAATATTATTCGGTGATAAAAAGAAATGAGCTATCAAGCCATGAAAATACATGGGGGAACATTAAATGTATATTGCCATGTAAAAGAAGCCAGTCTCAGAATGTTACATTTTATATGATTCCAACTATATCACACTCTGGAAAAGGCAAACCTATAAAAACAGTAAAAAATTGTGTAATTTTCAGGGATTGGGAAAGAGGGAGAGGATAAATAGGCAGAGCACAGAGGATTGTTAAGGCAGTGAAACTATTCTGTATAAGACTGTAACCGTGGACACATGTCATTAAGCATTTGTCAAAACCCACAGAACGTACAACACCAAAAGTGAACCCTAATGTAACCTATGGACCTTAGTTAATAATAATGTATCAATATTGCTTCATCAATTGTAACAAATGTACCACATCAATGCAAGACGTTAGTAATACAGGAAATTCTAGTGGGGCAGGGAAGAGAGAATATATGGGAATTCTACTTTCAGTTTATTTAAACCTAAAATTTCTCCGAAAAATAAAGCCTATTCCAAAAAACAAATTCTCTACTCTATTAATTATCAAGAATATGCAAATTAAAACAACAATGAGCACACACAATAATAGCACACGCACCAGAATGACTAAAATACCAAAAAACCCCTGATAATATCAGATGTTGGTATGAATATAGAGCAACAAGAAATCTTATGCACTTCTGGGAAGTGTCAATTAGTACAACTATGTTAGAAAACTAGTTTTTATTAAGGTAGAACATACACACAGCCAATACATATCAAACTGAAATTCATACATATGTGCACCTGAAATAAATAAATAAATAAATAAATAAATAAATACTAAGAGCATTATTTGCAAAGGCCAAAAAGTGGAAATAACCCCAGTGCCCCTGGCTAGCATGGGCAAATGAATTGTGGTGCATTTTTACAATGGAATACTATTCAGTGATGAAAAATAAGCTGCCACTGTTCTGCACATCAACATGGGTAATTCTCATAGACATAATGCTGAGGGAAAGAAGCCAGTCACAGGAGTCCATATAGGATAACTGCATTTATAAAACTTTGAAAAACAAGTGACACCAATATATTTTAATGAAAATCAGAATAGTGGTTATCTTTGTGGTTGTAATTATTGAGGGGCGTGCTAGGGAATATGCTATAGTGTTAAAAATGGTTTACATTTTGATCTGAGCATCTTCATTTTATACAGATTCATTTGGCTGAACATTCATGAATTGTGTATGTGGGTATGTATGTATACTACAGTAAAATGTGTGCAGGTAACATGGTGGCCCTCATAATTTGTCATTACCTTGGCTGAAATTTGTGACTACTTTTGATATCTGATTATTTTGGCAAGGCCATAAGAGAAATGTACAACAGGTAGCTAAGTCTTGAAGGTCATGAAGAAAACAGTTTGTCTCATTAGGTAGGTAAATAAAGATAAATATCATCACAAGGACTATAACACCCAAACTGAGGGACAAAGAACCAAAACAGAAAAGCAAAAACCCCACAATATTTTAAACCTATTTTGCCAATTTGTTGGCATTCACTCTGCTTAATAGAGTGAATTCTCTATTAAGAACTCTCATTCTTTCCTATCACTTATATTTTTTAAGGCTATAGGAAAAGAATCAATAAATAATCTTATCTCTAGTTTCTCAGAAGCAAAGGTATGTGTATTTGTGTCAAGTATTTCAATTAAGAAGGCATGTGTATGAATGGTTAATGAACACATAAAAAGTTATTACAACCAGTACAACCATTGCAAACCCTACAATGGCTAAAATTAAAAAGACTGACAATACCAAGTGTTGGTGAGGGTATGAAGCTGCTGCAATTCTCATATATTGATGGAAGTGGTGTAAGATTATACAACTATTGAGAAAGCTGACAATATCTTATAAAATTAAACATATACTCTTCTTCCGATCTAAGAATTCCACTTGTAGATATGTACGTACTCTCCTTATACCCCCGCCACACACAAAGAAAACAGAAGCATATATCCACTAAAAGACTTGCACTAGAATAACCATTTTATCAGTAATGGCCAAAACTGGAAACAACCAAAATCCATCAACTGTAGAATGGATAAACATATTATGTTATATTCATACAATGGAGTGGTATTTAGTAATTAAAAAGAACAAACTGCTGAAACATACAACAATATAGATGAATATTAAAAACATTATGCTAAGTAAAAAAAAAAAAAAAGCTGGACAAAAATTGTTCCTATTGTATTTACTAATAGACGGGAATTGAAATCAGAATAGTTGCTGGAAAAGAACATTGGAGGTTAATGCAGGTGTTCTATGTGTTGGCTGTGGTATTGTTTGCATAGGCCTATGTGCATTTGGTAAGTCATTGAACTGTGAGCTTAAGACCCATGCATTCCACTGTTTGTAACTATGTCTTGATTAAAATACGTATACGTGATACACACACACATACTGCACACTTACACACACCACACACACACACCATGGGGGATCCCATTTTTAGGACAAGGAGAGGGGGCCAAATGTAGAAGGAAGAAGTCCCTCAGAAGCCCACTGTGGTGCTAACGTCGGGATTTATCAGGAGATATTTTTCTTTCTCAGTGAAACAACATCTCTTTCTTAAAAGCTTGCAATCTGGTATTTTGTCTTGTCCATTGACTTATTCTCTAGTAGCAAATGGTATTATTTCTGAAAAGTTTGGGAACCACTTTTTGCCATGAATTAAAAATGTTACTCTGGAAAACCCCAAACGTATTTTCAGTGGGCCTGTCAAGAGCAGACAACGTGCCCAAACACATTCCAGTTATGGATTTACTGAAAGTAACTTCAGGGTACCTTTAGAGTTCATGGAGCAGTGGTCCTGGGATAATACTAAAAATCTGTATAAATCAGATTTCTATTTTCACTGCATGAATATTTCACAGGCCCCTAGGTGGATCTCCATTAAGGAATTACTGCAGCTTTATGGCAGGCCTCCCTCATCCTCAGGCAACAAGACATACCCGGGAAGCGTAAATCTCCACATCCCATGTGTGCCAAGGAACAGTAATCTTTACAGGGGGTAAAGTGAGTGTGTTCTCTTTGAAGAAACTCAGCATACTGACCCTGAGTCAAAAGAAGACAGCCTTCATAAATCAAATGAAGGGAACACAGCATCACGGTCATCATTAGGAAGAAAAAGGCTTTTGCACAGAAACTTAGAAGAAATGTGCCAGCAAATTTGGAAGTTTACAAGAATATTTACTCCTGAACATGATTCTGATTCACTAATAGGTGCCAATTAATATTGTTTTATTTTCCTTTGCAAGTGATCTTAAACCTTGATATCCCTAATTTGGTATCTTATAGCTCTTGTTTGAGAAAATTATAAGCAATAATTGCATTAAACCACCACTCATATCAGAACATTAAAAATTAATTATTTTAACTTAAAAAAGGATGATGTTATATTGGTCAAAACAAGTGACCAACTGACTAAAAACAAGTGACTAAAAAGTTTTTAAAGTAATTCAATTTAAAAAATGCATATGTGGTTGTGTGAAAAAGCAAAAGTATGGTCAGATCTACACAGGGCATTAGTGAGAGGCTAGGTTCAACATCATGTAAAATAGTGATCAGCCAGGCAAATTAAAAACTGCCTGACATGTCCTTCAAAACCAAGTAACAAAAACAGGAAGGTGGTGGTCTTGCACCATATGTGAGACTGGAGAATGTGGATCAAAAAGGGGGAGGTGCTGGGTGGAAAGTACAAAGATTTCCCATACTCTCCCTGCATCCCCCCGCCCCCCCCCCCAGGGCCTCCTGCACTTTCAACATCCCCCACCAAGTTGTATACTTGTTACCATCAGTAAACCTACATTGATAAATAATCACCCCCCAAGTTCATAGTTTACATTAGGATTCACGCTCAGGGTTGTACATTCTATGGGTTTGGACAAATGTTATCTACCTTTATCTACATGTTATCTACCGTTGTGGTATCATACAGAATAGTTTCACTGCCCTAAAGATTCTCTTTGTTCTGACTATTCCTTCATTCCTCCTAAACACCAACCTCTGGCAACCACTGATCTTTTTACTGTCTTCATAGTTTTACCTTTTCCAGAAGGTCATATAGTTGAAATCATACAGTACCATTCCCTTTTCAGAATAGCTTCTTTCACTGAGTAATGTGCATTTAAGGTTTCTCCATGTCTTTTCATGGCTTGCTAGCCCATTTTTTTAGTGCCGGATGTACCACAGCTTATTTATTCATTCATCTGCTGAAGGACATCTTGGTTGCTTACAAGTTTTGGCAATCATGAATAAACCTGCTATAAACATTCGTGTGCAGGATTTTATTTTGTGGACATAAGTTTTCTACTCATTTCACTACATATCAAGGAACATGATTGCTGGGTCATATGTTAAGAGTATGTTTAGTTTTGTAAAAAGTACCAAACTCTTTTCCAAAGTGGCTGTACTATTTTACATTCCCATCTGCAATGAATGAGGGTTCCTGTGCTGCACATTCAGTGTTGTCAGTGTTCTGGATTTTAGCCAGCCCAATAGGTGTGCAGTGGTATCCTAGTTTTGCTTTAATTTGTAATTCCCTAATGATATATGACATTGAGATTATTTGCCATCTGTATTTCTTCATTAGTGAGGTATCTATTCACATATTTTGCCAATTTTTAACTGGGTTTTTCATTTTCCTATTGTTGAATTTTAGAGTTTTTTGTATATTTTAGGTAACAGATCTTTATCAGGTTCATGTTTCACAAACTTTCTCCCAGTCTTCTGGTCTTCTCATTGTCTTAGCAGTGTCTTTTGCAAAGCAGAAGCTTTTAATTTTAATGAAGTCCAACTTATCAATGTTTTCTTTCATGGATTGTGCCTCCGGTATTGTGTCTAAACCGTCACCACAAAATCAAGTTTACCTAGATTTTCTCCTATGTTATATTCTAGGAGTTTTATGGTTGTGCATTTCACATTTAAATCTATGGCCCATTTTGAGTTAATTTTTGTGAAAGGTATAGGGTCTGTGTCTAGAACTGTTTTTTATATGTGTATGTCCAATCATTCCAAGATTTTTTGTTTAAAAGCCTATCACTTCACCATTAATTTGCCTTTGCTCCTCCATCAAAGATCAGTTAACTATATTTGTGAGGGTCTATTTCTGGACTCTCTATTCTGTTCCACTGATCTATTTGTCTGTTCTTTCACCAATACCACACTGTCTTGACTATTATAGCTTTATAGCAAGACTTAAATTCAGGTATTCTATCAATCTTCTTACTTTGTTCTTCTCCTTCAATATTGTGTTGGCTAGTCTAAGTCTCTTGCCTTTCCAAAAAAACTTTACAATAAATTTATTGATATCCACAAAGTAACTCACTAGGATTTTGATTGGGACTGAATTGAATCTATAGATCAAGGTGGGAAGAGCTAATATCTTAACAATATTTAGTTTTCCTACCCATGAATATGGAATGTCTCTACATTTATTTAGTTCTTCTTTGATTTCCTTCATCAGAGTTTTGTAGTTCTTATCATGTAGATCTTGTATATATTTTGTTAGATTTATACCTGTGTTCCATTCTTTCATTGCTAATGTAAATTGCACTATGCTTTTATTTCAGATTCTGATTGTTCATTGCTAGTATATAGAAAAACAATTGACTTTAGTGTATTAACCTTGTATGCTGCAACCTTGCTACAATATCTTATTAGTTCAGAAGTTTTTGTTGTTGTCGTTTGTTTGCTTCTTTGTTTTTGATTCTTTGGAATTTCCTACATAGACAATCATGTCATCTATAAACAAAGACAGTTTTATTTCTTCCTTCTCCCAAACTGTATGCTTTTTATCTCCTTTTCTTGTCTTATGGCATTATCTAGGATTTCCTGTACGATGTTGAATAAGAATGATGAGAGGGAACATCTTTGTCTTGTTCCTGATTTTAGAGAGAAAGCATCTAGTTTTCCACCATTATGTATGAAGTTAGCTGTAGGGGTCTTTTAACAGCTGTTTTTTTTTTTTTTTTTAATCCAGTTGAAGAAGTTCTCTCTTCCTAGTTTGCAGACAATTTTTATTATAAATGGGTGTTGAAGTTTGTCAAATATTTTTCTGCCTCTATTAATATGATCATGATTTTTTTTCTTAGCTTGTTGATGTGATTGTTTTTCAAATATCAAACCAGACTTGCATACCTAGAATAAATTCCACTTGGTTGTGGTGTATAATTCTTTCCACACATTGTTGAATTCAATTTGCTAATATTTTGTTGAGGATTTTTGCATCTATGTTCATGAGAAATATAGTTTTCTTTTGTTGTAATGTCTTTGTCTGGTTTTGATATTAGGGTAATGTTGGCCCCATAGAATGAGTTAACAAGTATTCTCTCTGCTTCTAATTTCTGAAATGGATTTTAAAGAATAGGTATAATTTCTTCCTTACATGTTGGTAGAAATCACCAGTGAACCCATCTGGTAATGATGCCCAGATAATAATCTCTTTTGGAGGTTATTAATTATTGATTCAATTTTGTTAATAGACATAGACCTATTCAGATTATCTAATTTATCAACTCTTTTCAAGGAGTTGGTCCATTTCATCTAAGTTATCAAATTTGTGGATATAGAATGTTTATAATATTCTTTTATTATCTTTTTAACATCCATTACATCAGTAGTGATGACCCCTCTTTCATTTACGACATCAGTTTCTTGTGTCTCTTATTTTTTTAGTTTGGCAGGATGTTTATCAATTTATTTTAATGATCATTTCAAAGAACCAGCTTTTAATTTTGTTGATTTTTCTCTTAATTTCCTGTTTTTTATTTCACTGACTTTTGCTGTAATTTTATTATTTCTTTTATTCTGCTTACTTTGGATATAATTTGCTCGTCCTTTTCCAGTTTCTTAATATGAAAGCTTAGATTTTTTTCAAGATTTGTCTTATTTTCTAATAGAGGCATTCAAAATAATACTCTTTAAATACTACTTTTGCTGCATCCCACAAATTATGGGAAGTTGTACTTTTATTTTCATTTAGCTCAAAATATTTTTAAATTCCTCTTGAGACTTATTCTTTACCCTGTGTGTTAGTTAGAAGTTTGGGATTTTCCAGCTGCCTTTCTGTTATTGATTACTAGTTTAATTCCACTGTGGTCTGAGAGCACACATTGTATGATTTCTATTCTTTTAAGTTTGTTAACGTGTTTTATTGCCCAAAATGTAATCCATTTTCATCAGTGTTCTATGTGATCTTTAGAAGAATTTGTATTCTGCAGTTGTTGGTTGAAGTAGTCTATAAATGTCAACTACATACTGTTAATTGATTGTGATGTTCAGTTAATTGATGTCCTTCCTATTTTTCTGATTGCTGGAACTGTCGAGTACAGGGATATTTATTTCTTCTTGAAATTCTATTAGTTTTTGTCTCATGTATTTTAAAACTCTGTTGTTAGGCACATATACCTTAAGGAGAATATGTCTTCTTGGGAGAATTGACCCCTTTATCATTATGTAATACCCCTCTTTATACCTGGTAATCTTCCTTCTTCTTAAATTGGTTTTGTCTGAATTTAATATAGCCACTCCAGCTTTCTTTTGACTACTATTAGCATGATATATATTTCCCAATCTCTTTAGTTTATTATTGTATGTGTCATTATATTTAATTAGTTTCTTATAGATGACATAAGGTTGGGTCTTGTTTATTGATCCACTCTGACAGTATTTGTCTTTTAATTGGTGCATTTAGACCACTGAAATTTAAAGTGATGACTGATATGGTTAGATTAACAGCTACCATATTTGTTATTTTTTCCTATTTGTTGCCCTTATTCTCTGTTTCTATTTCTGTCTTCCACTCTTTTTCTGCCTTTTGTGGTTTGATGAAGCATTTTATATGATTCCATTCTCTCTCCTTTTCTTGCATCTCAATTATACTTTTTTTCACTTTTTTTTTAGTAACTGCCCTAGAGTTTGCAATATACATTTGCAATTAATCTAGGTCGACTTTCAAATAGCACTATATTGCTTCGCAGGTAGGTAAGTACCCTAAGATAGAGTATTTCCAATCCCTTCCTCCCTTCCATTATATCATTGTTGTCATTAATTTCATTTATCAATATGCTATAATCACCATATACACTGTTGCTATCATTTTGACTAAACTGTTATCCATTAGCTCAGTTAAGAATAAGAAAAACAAAAGATTTATTTACCTTCATTTATTCCTTCTCTAACACTCTTGTTTTCTTTACGTGGATCCCAGTTTCTGACCTATAACATTTTTTTTCTCTCTGAGGAACTTCTTTTAATGTTTCTTGCAAGGCAGATCTACTGGTAACAAATTTCCTCAGTTATTGTTTGTCAGAGAAGGTCTTTATCTCTCCTTCACTTTTGAAGGATAATTTCACTGGCTGCAAAAATTTAGGTTGGTAGGAGCTTTTTTGTTGTTGTTCTTCAATAATATAAATATTTCATTCTACTCTCTTCATGCTTGCCTGGTTTTTGCAAAGAAGTCCACTGTAATTCTTAGCCTTTCTCCTCTATAAGTGAGGTTTCCTTTTTTTTTTCACTCTGACTCATTTCAAGATTTTTTCTTTCTTATTATTTGCTGTAGTTGGAATATGCTATGCCTAAGTGTAGTGTCTGGCATTTATCCTTCTTGGTGTTCTCTGAGCTTCCTGGATCTGTGCTTTGGTTTCTGAAATTAATTTTGAAAAATTCTCAGTCATTATTGATTCAGATATTTCTTCTGTTCCTTTCTCTCTTTCTTTTCCTTCCAGTAATTGTCCCACAGTGCTTGATATTTTTCTCCACTTTTTTCAGTCTCTCCTCTTTGCTTTTCAGTTTGGGAAGTTTTTATTGACATATTCTCAAGTTCAGAGACTCTTTCCTCAGTCATGTCCAGTCTACTAATGTCCCCATCAAAAGCATTCTCCATTTCTTTTACAGTGTTTTTGATTTCTAGCTTTCCAGTTTTATTTTGTCTTAGAATTTCCATCTCTCTGTTTACATTATCCATTTTGCACGTTGTCTACTTTTTCCATTACAGTCCTCAGTGTATTAATTATACTTCTTTTAAATTCCTAACCTGATAGTTCCAACCTTCCTGCCATATCTGAGTCTGATTCTAATGCTTGCTCTGTCTCTTTAAACTCTGTTTTTTCCCTTTATTATGCTTTGTAATTTTTTGTTGGAAGCAGGACATGATGTACTGGGTAAAATTATCTGTGGTAATTAGGTCTTTAGTAATGTGATGATGAGGTGTTGGGGGAGATGGGAAGTGTTCAATAGTCCTGTGATTAGTTTTAGTCTTTGAGTGAGCCTGTGCCCCTGGGCTGGGACCTCCAGAAGTGCCTCTCAATTTCTTGCTCCCTTCCCCTTTAGGTGAGTCAAGACAGCTAGAAGAGACTTGGGTTGGTATTTCCCTTCTCTCACATGAAAGGCTAGAGGGGACTGAAGTTGGGTATTTCCCTAGGTTATTAGGCTCTGGAAAAACCCAAGTTGGTTAGCCTCTGCTGAAATATTTTCCTTTGAGGGCAGACTTTGTTAAGAAAAGAATGCTCTGGGGATATTTCAAAATGGTTACTTTTTACCAACACCCCCTCTCTTGCCCTCCCAACTGGAAGCATGAGGAGACTTTTCTCTGATCTTTACCCTGAGAACCTGATAAGACTCTTAGAGGTAAAATTCAGGAAATCATAAGCCCCTTCTCACAAGGTTCGGCCTCCAGCAATTTTTAACTCTCAAGCTAGTCCATGCACAGGCTCTTGCAATTAGGCAATTACACTTTAAAAATTCCTACCTGATGCTGGCTCCAGTGATGGTTTCTGAGTGATATCTGCACCAGGTAAGCTATGGCTCTCTGTAGCTTCCTGTGTCTCCAGTTTTCAGGGTGGTGGTTTGTGCTGTGACCTCAATTCTCTGATGGATCTAAAAAGACTAGATGATTTTCACTTTCAGCTTTTTTCTTAGTGTGAGGATGGGAGTGGTGACTTCCAAGCTCCTTATATGTCAGACCATCTTTTCTAGTATTTTTAACAATTAAACAATATTGAAATCTTTGATCTACCTACAATTAAAGTAAACTGTGAGATATAGGTAGAGTTTTATATTTTTCAGATGCCTCCCTATTTGTCCAAAAGCATTTATTGAATAATCCATCTTTTTTTTTCCACCTGTGAAATGCCAGTTCTATAATATAGTGAATTTTCATAAGTCCATAGAGCTTTCTCTGGACATTCTAATCTGTGGCATTGTCTATAAATCCAAGTCCCAATGCCACACCATTTTAATTACTGAAGCTTTGTAATATGTTTGAACTTCTAATAGTGTTAGTACCTGCTCATTACTTTTGTTTTTCACATAGTTTTTTTCCCTTGATTTACTTTTTCCACAAAGAACTTTGCCTAGTTAAAAAAAAAAAATTAGTGATATTTTTACTGGTAGCATTTAAATTTTTGTAATGTTGAGTCTTCTGGTCAAGTACTTAGGCTGTATTTCCACTTGTACAGGTGGGTTTTTTAAATGATCTTCACAAGAATCTTAGTTTTTCTCATAGATTCTCCACATTTTTCATACATTTATTATTTTTCCTTATATTTTAGATGGGATCTTTTCTTCCATTTGGTTCTTGCTTTTATACATAAAGGTTGTAGAATTCTATATATTAATTTTGTATCAAGCCATGTTATTGAATTCTCCTATTGTTTGTAATACTTTTTTTTCAGAGGATACTCTGATTTTCCATGTATATAATGAATTAATAGATAAAATATAATTTATATGTTATGTAAAACTAATCATGATTTTATTTCTACTTCCAATTTTTATACTTCTAATAATATACCTTTTATACCTTACTAGTACTTCTGATTGTATTGACTGGTACTTCCAAAACAAAATAACAATGATAGAAGTGGGCATTCTTGTCTTATTATTTAATTCAATAGAAGTACTTTCTAATAAAAAAGATACTGTTGCTTTGAGGCTGAAATAGGTATATTTTATCTTACTTATATAGCATACATATATACCTAATTTATTAAGCAGTCTTTATCATGAATGGATATTGAATTTTACTGAATGCCTTTCAGCATCCACAGAAATAAGCATATGCTTTTTCAATCAAACAGTAACCGTTTCCTACCATTGAGTATCTCTTATATTCCTGGAATAAAACTTGCTTGGCTATGATGAATTGCTATTTTTATTTGCTGCAGTAATATTTTACTTATGAATTTTAAATCAATATTCATACATTACACTCATCTCTAATTTTATTTTGTGCCATCTTTGTTTAATTTGATTACCACTCTCATTTCATAAAAATGACTTAGAAACTTCCTTTCTTTTTCTAAGTTCTAGAACAGAACCATTTAATAACACTGGTGTTTTTACTATAGAAAAGTTTGGTAGAATTTTTTGTGAAACAACTGAATATAATGATTTCTCAAGATTTAAGGGGCAACTTTTTCTATTTCCTCTCTGGGAAACAGTGTCTTTATATTTTTCAAGTCATTTTAAGTAAATTATACATTCCTAGGAAATCATCAAGTTTATCCAGGGTTTCAAGTAAAAGTATTGAAAAGATATAAGCTTCTAGCCAAGATAAAATAACAGACACCAGATTTACCCCTACACACATATAAGTAACAAATTATGTAAAACAATTGTTTTCCACAAACATGTAGGTAACAAATTAGATGAAGCAATTGTTTTCCAGACACTGGATATTGGGCAACAAAGGACAGTAATCCCTGAAAAACAGGAGACAAATGAAATGAGTCCAACAATTGCCCTAGCCTACTACTTTAATAGTGTTTTCAGGTTGGGGCATGGATAGGAGCATTCCAGGGGGATCCTGACAAACTCCTGAGCTGAGGAGATGGAGCTGAATGTCTGGGAGACCAAGGTGGCTAGAGGTCACAGAACAGACCCCTGGAAAGGAGAAATGCACGGGGAGAGAACCCTGGGTTTCCCTTGGATGTTCAGCCAAGTACTGATCAGCATATATGTGTGAAGAAACTACCCAAGGCTGGGGAAGAACCCGTAGAGAGGATTGGAAGGAACAGTGCCTGAAGAACACACACATCCAGGAATAGTGCCTGTTCTTATCAACCAGACTAGAAAAATCTTACTTTTTATGAAGAATGAAACACAGAGAGAAAAAATAATTTCTAAAAATGAACATATCATCAGTGAGCTGTAAGACAACTTCAAGGAGCCTAATATATAGGTAATTGGGGTCCCTGAAAGAGAGGCTAGAGATGGGAAAAATATTTGTTGACATAATGACAAAAAATTTACCAAACTTGAGGAAAACTATAAATCCACAGATCCAAGAAGCTCATTGAACCCCAATCACAAAAAACATGAAGCCACATTATTATGAAACATCAAGACATATTATTATGAAATAGCTCAAAACCAGGGATAAAGGGAAAATATTAAAATCAGGGGAAAAGAGACATTATATACAGAGGAACTAAGATAAGAATGACAGCAGAATTCTTGTCAGAAACAATGCAAGTGAGAAATTAGTGCAGTAACAGCTATAAGTACTGAAAGAAAAGATTCTGTCAACTCAGAATTTTATGTTCCATGAAAATGTGTTTCAAAAATTAAGGCAAAATAATGACATTTTAAGACATATAAAAGCTTAAAGAATTCACCCACAACAGACCTGCACTACAAGAAATGGTAAAGGATGTCCTACAGGCGTATGGAACATGATACCACAGGGAAATATGGGTCTATACAAAGGAATAAAAAGTATCATAATTGGTAACTATATGGATAAAGGTATAATGTTTTGTTCTTATTATTTAAAATCTTTAAAAGATAATCAACCATTTAAACAAAGAATAGCAATGTCCTATGGGGTTTATTTGTTATGTAATTAATTATATAAAAATGTATGACAATAATAGAACAAAATTATGGATGAGAAAAATAGAAGGTTAGGGTCTTATACAAAATGGGAAGTGATGTAATAGCACTAAAAACTAGTCTGTGATAATTAAAAACTGTACATAAAAAAATTAAAGCAACTTCTAGAATAACAAAACAAAAAGTTATATTTAATAAAACTGGCAAAGAAGATAAAATTAAAACATTAATCCTAATAATTAATTCTGAGCTTTGAATTATAACAGTCCAAATTAATAAATCAAAGAGAATGAAACTTTTTTAAAAAACAGAAAAATGGAATAAGAACAGAGGAGACAAATAGAAAACAAACACCAAATGATCATATCCATATCAATCACATGAAAGGTAAATGGTCTAAATATCCCAATTAAAAGACAGAGATTGTCAGATTGGATGCAGGAGCAAGACAGAACTATATGTTACCCATAGGAAACATATATTAAATATAAAGACACAATTAGTTATATGTAAAGTGATGAAGAAAGATATACAATGCTAACATTAATCAAAGAAAGCTTGAGCTGCTACCAGACAAAGTAGATTTTATACAAAGAAAATAACCAGGGAAAAAGAGAGAGGTTTCATAATGACAAAGGGGTCAGTCCATCAAGAAGATATAAATATCATCCAATAACTAAAAATAAAAATAATTGAAGCAAAAACTGATATAACTACACAGAGAAATATATAAACTCATAGCTATGGTCAGAGAATTCAGGAACCCTCTCTCAATAATTGATAGAACAAATAAACAAAGAGTCAGTAAGAATATAGAATATTTAAACAACACTGTCACCTAACTTGACCTAACTGATGTTTATGGAACTATCCCCCCCACCCCAACAATAGCATAATACACATTGTTTTCAAGTGTACACATAATATTTACAAAGATAGCTCAAATTCGGGGCTATAAAACAAGTCTGAAGAAATGTACAATGTTCCAAGCCATACAAATGTTGTGCTCTACTCACAGTGGAATTAAAGTTAAAATGAACAACAGAAAGATCTCTGGAAAATCCTCCAAACACATGGAAACTAAACATCACATTTCTAAATAAGCCCTGAGCCAAAGAGGAAATCAAATTACACAATATTTTGAACTGAATGAAAATAAAAACACAACAAATCAAAATTTATGACATGTCACTAGAGCATTTAGGGAGAAATATAACATTAAACATTAATATTAGAAAACAAAAGTCTCAAATTTAAAATCTCAGCTCCTACATTAAGAGTAGACAAAGAAGAGCAAGTTAAACCCAAAGTAAGTAGAAGAAAGGATAAATAAATATCAGAGTGGAAATTAATAAAACAAAGTAGAAAGAAAAATCAAAATAAAAGATGGTTTCTTTAAGAAGATCAATAAAATTGATAGATATGAGGCAAGATTGATCAGAAAAAAAAGAGAGAAGTCACAAATTACCAAAATCAGGAGAAAAAAGTGACATCACATCAGAATCAAAATAATAATAGGACAATAAGGAGATATCATGAACAATGTTATGTCAATTAATTCGACAATTTAGATGAAATGGACAGAGTTTTTGAAAAACACAAACTACCAATGTTCACTCAAGAAGAAATAGATAGCCCAAATGACCCTAAATTTTTTGTTTTTACTTTTTTTTTAATTGGAGTAGAGTTGCTTTACAATGTTGTGTTAGTTTCTGCCATATACCAAAGTGAATCAGCTATACGTATACATATATCCCCTCTTTTTTGTATTTTCTTTCCATTTAGGTCATCACAGAGCACTGAGTAGAGTTCCCTGTGCCGTACAGTCAGTTCTCATTAGTTATCTATTTTATACATAGTAGTGTATATATGTCAATCCCAATCTCCCAATCCATCCCACCCCCTTCCCCCCTTGGTATCCATATATTTGTTCTCTATGTCTGTGTCTCTTCGAATAACCCTAAATTAAAGAAATTTAATTTGTAATTAAAACTCTTCTCACAAACACATACAAAAACTCTACTCCCATGTAGCTTCACTGGTGAATTTTAAAAAACATCGAATGAAGAAAGAATTACAATTCTACAAAAATTCTTCTAAGGAATTAAAAAGGAAGGAATTCTTCTCAACTCATTTTGAGGTCAGCATTACCCTGATCCAAAAACCAGAAAAAGATATTAAAGAAATGACAGTACATATCACTATTTTGCACAGATACAGGTGCAAAAATTCTCAACAATATTTTAGCAGTCTATCTGACAATATATTAAAAGCAAAAGACATCATGACCAAGTGGGTTTATCTCAAGGATGCAAGGTTGGTTTAACATTCAGAAATTAATCAATTAATTAATCAATTAATTCATCATAGTAACAAACTGAAAAAGAAAAATCGAATCATCACCTCAATAGACACAGAAAATTCACTTGATAAAATCCAATGTCTACTCAAGATAAAAGTCATCATCAAACAAAGACTAGAAAGGCATCTACCAAAAATCCACAGATGATATCATACTTAATGGTAAAAGATATAATGCTTTCCTCCTGAGATCAGAAACAGCACATTTCTATTCAACATTGTACTGGAGGTTCCAGCCAGAACAATCAGGCAAGAAAAAGAAATTGAAGGCATTCATATTACAAAAGGAAAAAGGCTTTCCTTTATTATTTGCATATGACATGATCATCTATATAGAAATCTGATGGAATCTACAAAAAAGCTAATAGAACAAGCAAATGAGTTTAGCAATTTTCCAGAATATGAGATCAATATATAGAAATCAATTGTATTTCTATTACTCACAACAAACAATTGGAAATTGAAAATTACATAATACTATTTACATTAGCATAAAAACATGAGATACTTAGGAATTAATCTGACAAAAGTGAAGGAACTGTACACTGAAAACTACAAAATATTATAGAGAAAAATTAAAGAAGACCTAAACAAATGAAGACATATAGGTTGTTCATGGGTAGAAAGACTCAGTATTATTAAGATGTGAATTCCACAAATTGATCTATACAATCAATGCAATCTCAGTTGAAATGCCAGCAGGCTTTTTTAAAATTTGGTAATCGAATCTAAAATTCAGACAGAAATTCAAAATTCTTACAATAGCTAAAACAACATTTAAAGATAAAAACAAATTTGGAGAGCTAACACTACCTGATTTCTAGATTATAATGAGCTTACAGTAATCAAGACAGTGTAAATTTGTTGAAAACATAGATTTAAAAAAATCAATTTAATGGAATAGCGAGTGCAGAAACACAGCCATACTGTATGAACAACGGATTCTGACCAAGTTTCAAAGGTAACTTGATGGACAATAACAGCCTTTTCACTAAAAAGCACTGTGACAGTTGAATATCCATACTTAAGAAGATGACTTGGGCTTGTTTTTCTTAGCCTACTGTGTTACAAGTGGAGAGACATTTCCACTACATTTCAAAGTAAAAGCATTGTTTTACTTTACAAAGTAATGAGGTGATGGGAATGTGAAGTTATGAGGAGTCCTTAGGTCACCAAACCAACATGGGGCCTTGAATCCTTGAGAGATATTTGCAAGAGCTATTAGGTTGACATAAATAAAGGAGAAACAGAACACTGATGACAAAGACACTGTAAAAAAAAAAGTCTACAGTTTCAAAAGAACCATTTTTCAGAAGGTCCTATCAGATGTCGTAAGTATGCAGGGGAAATGGGAGGTGTGTGGCTTACCAAGATTCAAAAAACTTCCAGAAGTGGAAGTGCTCCTGTTGGGGTTGTTGATAAAACTGAGGGTACATTGTGAGCATGTCAGCCTGACCCAGAAGCTACAGCTCACTTCCCCTGGAGTGGTGCACAGAGCCCAGCTGTAGAGTGTGACCCTGCTCTCTGCTGGAGTAACAGTCTAGACTGTGGGAGGCTCCCACACATTCTCAGCGTCCAGTTCCTGGCAGAGAAACCATATTGCAGGGATGACCTCAGACTCCACCCACCCCTAACTTTTGCCAAGTTCACCAACAAAGTTCAAAAGCAAGTTGCTCTTATCCCCATTTTACTAGGGAAACTGGACTGCTCAGAAAGCACATCTCACACTCCCTGGCTCTGTCTGCCTCTCAGTTTGGAAGTAAACTCTACAGCAAACCGTAACACTCAAAAGATTCCCCCCTTTGCTAAAAGCTCCCTTAGCTACTCCTCTGCAAGGAAAAGAGAGCACGGCTTTGCCAGAGCCCATAGGCATTGAACCAAGGGAGGTGAGCATGAACGCAGAGCCCAGGACTTAACAACTGAGCGAGTCGCTGGCGGTGTCTCTAAGACCCCACACCAGACCCCAGATCCATGGCCACACTTTCCAAGGTTGCAGTGATTCATCTCCTATAATATAACCTGAAATACTAGAAATTACCCCATAGCCAGCCAAGTATGAGAAACAACCCCATAAGTTAAAAGTTGGTAAATGGCAATGATGAGATAAAAAACCTAGTTCAGTTTCCTTGGGAAGCCTTCCAATTGTATAGAAAAACCCAATATTGGAAAGTTGTGCAAGTACAGAATTGAGAGTGCCTGGTGCTAAAATCTTCAGGAAAGGGAAAAGTCAGGTAGCAAGTCCCAGTCCTCCTTTATTTCCACCTGGAAAACTACAAAGTTGTTTTAAAAGAGGGAAATCTCTGAGACAAATACAAACTTTATACCCCATAATTAAACAAAACCAGATATTTATTTTCTGTAGAGCAGGTGGGAGGAGAAAGGTGTGGGTAGGAGTTGGAGAGGGAAATAATGGAGATTATCTGTTATTTGATGAAGTAGACAAATAGGAGATGGATGTCCTGAATCATTTTATTAGGAATAATAACCTGGGTTTATAGGATGGCTTTCTTCTGAAGATCTGAAGACATTTTCCTACCTATTATTTTGTTTCTATTCACAGCAACCTGAGAAACAAGACACTGTTGTGAAATAAACATCAAATTCCTAAATGCTGCATAAAGAAAAAAGAAAAAGCCCTGAGAACCCTCACAGACCCGCGTGTCCAGAGAAAGGAGCGACCCCTCAGGGGTTGTACAGGTAAATGTCACTGACTAGCCCCCCCTCTGAAGCGCTGCTCACCACCCCTAACTGCTCCCTTGTCAGAGGAAATTGGGGCAGGTGAACAAGGACTTCCCATTCCCAGGCATCTTTTTCAATCCTTTAAAAAATAATAGACTTTATTTTAGATCACTTTCAGGTTCACAGCAAAACTGAAGGGAAGGTACAGAGATTTCTCACATATCCCCTGCTCCCACATGCACAGACTCCCTACTATCAACATCCCCCACCAGAGAGAAACATTTGTTACCACCTATGAACCTACACTGATGCATCACAATCATGCAGAGCCCATAGTTTACATTATGGTTCACTCTTAGTGTTGTACATTGTATGGGATTTGCCAAATGCGTAATATGTGTTCATCATGATAGTGTCATACAGAGTAGCTTTCACTGCCACAAAAATCCTCTGTGCTCCACCTATTCATTGCTCCCCACCTCTGACCCCTGGCATTCCCTCACCTTTTATCATCTCCATGGTTTTGCCTTTTCCAGAATGTCATAGAGTTGGAATCATACAGTATGTAGCCTTTTCAGATTGGCTTCTTTCACTTAATAACATACATTTAAGGTTCTTCCATGTCTCTTTGTGGCTTGATAGCTCATTTCTTTTTAGCACTGACTAATATCCCATTGTCAGAATATATCACAGTTTATTTATCCATTCACCTACTGAAGGCCATCTTGGTTGCTTCCAAGTTTTAGAATTTATGAACAAAGCTGCTATAAATATCCATGTGTAAATTGTTGTGTGGGCATACATTTTCAACTACTTTGGGTAAATATTAAGGAGCACGATTGCTGGATAGCATGGTAAGAGTAGTTTAGTTTTGAAAGAAACGGCCAGCCCATTTTCCATTTTCCTCTTGGGCCTCATGAGCTGGTCAGGGGTCACCTCACTGCCTCTTGGCCCAACGTGGCAGAAAAGGTAGATAAAACAGGATGCCTCCTGAGTCTATGAGCCTCCCACCAACGTCTCCAGCAGGGTCCAGTCTGCCTGCCAGGGTGGCAGACAAGGGCCTGCACGCAGTCAGGGAGGGGACAGATGTTCAGGAGAGCCCAAGCTCTCTGCCTGGAGGTAGGGCCAGCAGAAAGCATAATGAAAGGGCCAAATTTCTGTTCTTTACACTCAAGATCCACCCAAGCCCCAGGACTCAGGCTTGCAATCAAGTGTCTTACCAGGTTGCCCACTGACCTACCCAGAAAACAATGGGACAAGAAGTGCCACATCACCCACTGACTGAGTGGGATTTGAATTCTGGTCTCCTGAACAAAAAACAAATGAGAAACTTATCACCTGTTCTGCTCAGTGGCAAAATTCCTTGATCCTGGAGGCAAAGACAGGACTCTTGGTCAGCCTGCTGGAAAAGCAAGCACAAGTTTACAACTTGCTTCCATCCAAATGGGTTATGTTGGCAATTTCATAGTGATGCCAGGTTTTAAACACAATCTCTAGGTATTAGAAGAAAGGAAAGCTCAGCATAATGCAAACTCCATTCCATCATGCGAACGCCATTGGCTCTGGAGGGTCAATAAAACCCCAAGAGTCTGAAGGACAGTTGGCCCAGGGCTGACACTCATCATGACACTCTTGCAGGGAGACCAGGGTCTCTGTTTCCACCCCACCCTCCTTCTCCTGGCAGCCTTCCCTAGAGAATGCGTCGGAGAGATCTGGGTGCTTTGCCTGTGTTTTCTGTTTCTTTCCCCTCTGGGTGGACGTGGAGAGTGAGGTGCAAATGCTGCCCAGGGAATGAGTGGCAAAGGCAGACTTCAAGCCCAAGCCTGCCTGCGCCCCGGGCCCCAACAGAGGCTGTGAGCAGGGGGAGGGGCATGGAGAGGGAGGGAGGGAGGCAGGGACGGGTTGGGGGGACGACCGTGGGAAGACTGAGCTGCCACCTCCCACGCAGGGAACCACAGAACCTCTTCCTCCTATGAAGTGTTATAAGGGGCACCCAGCTTCCAGACCAGCGCTAGGTTTTTTTTAATCATGCCATGTAGCAGAAATGATATCACAATCACAGGGGTTATCAGCAAAACAACTGTTTCTTTGGGCCAGCCTAGGAAACTAGCCACAGGTACAGCTATGTCTTGAATAAGGTGGGGCCTGAGTTCCAAACAACAAACTGGGAGACAAGGCTTTGAAACCTCATGAATTTGGAGGCAAAGGCTAGGACGGAAACACAAAAGCAGGTTGGATTGGTTATGGGTACACGTTTTCCCTCCCTCACCAAACAGTGCCGACCCCCTGCCCTGTGTCCGCTCTGTGGGGTGCGAAGATGGAGGGAGATGTGAGTAAGGGTGGCCCGGTGGACGGGTAGCCCCAGTGACTAGCCCTCCCAGGATCCATGTCCTTGGCTAACCTTGTCCCCTGAATCTGTGCTGGGTCCAGGACCTGCTTTAACCAGTGGAAAGTGGCAGAAGTGACAAAATGCTGCTTCCCAGACTGAACCCCAAGAAGACCTCGCAGCCTGAGCCCTGTCATGTGTTCCTGGGCCCCTGGGCCAGCCCATAAGAAGTATGGTTCCCTGCTGGAGAGCCCCATGGTGAGGCCTGGGACGGCATGACAAGGGATTTCCCCAGCCCCCATCTTGTCACCGGCTGAGTTGGGGCCCTGGCCTGTTCTGTCCCAACCTCCAGCCCGTGGAATTGCAGCACAGCAGACCCTGAAGCCCCGTGCCCCCCTGGCTTCCTCACCCATCTGGATTTCTGCATTTACTTCCTCAGTCCTGACCCACCTCATGAGTCAGCTGTGCATTTGCTGTTCTGGTCCTTGGCAGGAGCAAACTGCCCCCCCCCCCCCCGCTTTCCTAGGACAAAACAGATTTCAGATATTCTATATTCAGGCAAGACATTCCCAAAAGAGATGACTTACACTGGAGCACAAAGAACCTCTGCCCACTCAAGGAAAAAGGGTAATCACTGAAATAAATCATGAACAGGTCTGCCCAACAGCCATCACTTAAATACCTTTAATAGGAGGGTAGATGTTCATGTTTTTGGTGGCTGAGTTTTCTTTTAAAGGTGGAGGTAAAGCCATAACAGTGATTCCCAATCCTGGCTGATTGCTCTAATCACCTTGAAAGATATTTCAAGAGCACTTAAGAGCTTTTAAAGACACAGGTCCCCACAGATCTGAGGTTCTGATGAGTGTTTGGGAACACTTGACCTTGATGGCTTATTAAGATGCCATCCAACAATTGGTTTTGTAGTTCTATGCTGTTACTACTGTTTTTCTTACCAATGCAGAATGAGCCCCTAATTATAGCAATCGTAGAAGATGTCATTTTCATCTGTAAGAAGTATGAAAAAACCTTATTGTCATTATCATTTACTCTATTTTTGTAACTAGTTAATTTCAAAAAAAGAGTTTTGTTCTGCAGAGATACAAGTATTTGTTTTTTAAATAATTCAATATTAACTGTTGTTAAAACTGTTTCTTAATATTGGGAGAAAAAAAGAGTGTTGAGAGCTAAAGGTTTGAACAGCCAGAAAGAAAGTAATATCCATTGGTATTTAAAATCAGGTATGGTTTAAAATTTGCTCTAATGATAAAGCTCATTTGTACTGAGTTGTGGTTATTACTCCTTGCCAGCCTCTGTGCTAGGTAGGAAGCATTTAATCCTCCTGATAAACTCAGAGGTTGATCTTGCTTTGCACCCAGCTCACAGGGGAGACGGCAGCTGCATGGGGTCACACAGCTCATTCATCGCAGTGACGGGAGCCAGTGTGGGGCCGGGGGACATCCCTGTTATTAAACGCTTTTAACTTCTGCTGTGTTTTGAAATAGAAGCAAGAAAAGAACCATGAGACTGTAAAGACGAAAACCTCTCACGTGCTACGTTGGGAGCCTCAGGGGACCACTTACCCAGGAGGAGGCAGGCTGTTCCCAGAAGCACATGGTAGGTGCGCACAGACACGCCTCCAGCTCCGAAAATGCTCATAAGACGAACGCCCTTGGGTCACCAGCACCCTGATCATGACATGAAGCAAGACCACTTCCACATGGCCCCTAGCGACCCCTTCACTATCACTATCCTCTCAAATACCACTATGCTGATTTCCAGTCCCATACATGTTTGTCTGGTTTCTAGATTTTGGAATTGTAACCATGCCACGTGGACTTGTTTGAGTCTTCATGTGGGCTTCTTCTGCTCCACGTTATATCGGTGAGATTCACCTGTGTTGCTGCGTGTAGATGTGGCTTTTCATTCTCCAGCTGAGTGGTGTTCTTTTCCAGCAGAAGACCACCACTGGTGCGACCATCCCACCGGAGGCTGGCATTGGACAGGTTCCAATCTGGGGCTTTTGTGAATAGTTTCCACACAAGCTCTCAGGCATGTCTCCTGGGGAAACATCTGGACACACTTCTGTTGGGCATATTCCTAGGGGTGGAACTGCTAGGTCATCCGGTAGGCATATGTTCAGCTTGAGCAGATGTTGCCAAGCAATTTTCCAAAGTCTTGTGTCAATGTATCTTCCCACCAGCCGTGTACGAGGGTTCCATATGTTTATTATTCATTATTGTTCCTCCTTATTGATTTGTGGAAATTCCTTACATATGATATGAGCCCTTTACTGAGTATTTGTATAAATAGCAAATATCTTCTGCCACTTTCTAGCTTGCCTTCTTATGCTCTTACTATTGTCTTTTGATGGACAAATTCTGTACGGTCCTTTTTTAAACATATTACTGGTTATTTCTCCTCTTCTCTCTTCTTCCTCCTCACTCTCCTCTTTCTTCCCCTTCTTATTCGCTTACAGTCTTTCTGGAGGTCTATCAATTTTATTAGTCTTTTCAAAGAACCAGCTGTTGCCTTTGCTGAGTTTCTGTGTTGCATGTTTATTTCCATTTCATTGGTTCTGCTCTTATCATTATTCCCTTCCATCAAGTTAAACTTGCATTTTTTTTCTAACTTTCTGGGAGGCTCACATGAGTAATGAACTTCAGTCTTTATTCTTTCTTGATAAACACTTTTAAGTCTATAATTTTCCTTCTAAGCACTGCTGTATTTGTATCCTACAAGTTTTGATATGACATTTTTATTAACATTCCATCTAAAATAGTTTCTGATAGTCATTGAATTTTTTTGATCAGTGGGTTTTTTTAAAATGTATTGCCCATTTCTGAACATTTATGGATTTTCTGGTTACCCTTCTATTATTAATTTGTAACTTACTTCCACTGTGGCCAGGGAACATACAATGTAATATGTATGCTTTTAATATGCTTAAGTTCTGTGACTCTGACCGAGGTCCCACCACCCCAGAGTCACAACTTATCCAATCACAGTTATGTGTCCTTGTAGGAGTAGAAAATGTTCAAGAACTGTGCCAGAAATGCAAGTCTAAATAGTAGCTGCAGCGAAGAAGTCCAAAGAATACTGGAATACTTCCTCCAGGAGGTAAAGCTTAATTCCATTCTCTCTCCCGCTTTGAGAATGGGCTAGACTTAGTGACTTGCAAAGAATAAAATAGGATAAGGGAAAATAGTAACTTGACAGTGGGGAAACCAGGCAGACACCATCTTAACCAGTGATGAAGGTTAACTCGTACCTGTGATGTTGAGCAAATGTCCTGTACTCCTGATAAGATGTCTTGAGTAGGTGCTTCACCTCAGTAGTACTATTTCTAAAAACCCATAATCTGAGTCTAACTAAGAAAAAGAAATCAGACAAGCCCAGATTGGGGAACATTTTACAGGATACCTGGCCAGTCCTCCTCAAGATGGTCAAAGTCATAAAAAATGAGGAAAAACTGAGAAACTTATCACTGACCAAAGGAGGCTGGAGAGGCATGACTAGAAAAAACAATGTGATGCCCTGGATTGGATCCTGGGACACAAAGAGAACGTTACTGGAAAAGCTGTGAAATGGAATAAACTGTGGGCTTTAGTTGTGACAAATGTACCAAGGTAAGGTAAGATCTTAACAATGGGGGAAACTGGTGGAGAGGGTTACAGCAACTCTTTGTACTATCTTTGCAGTTTTCCTGTAAATCTAACACTGTTATAAAATAAATAGTTTATTAAAAGAAGAAAGAGGAAGAGAAGTAGAAGAAGCTGCAGCAAACCACATGGCTACCAGGTCCTGCTCAGGGAGCTCCTGAGGCTGTTCAGGCATAGTGTTGTTTCTCCACCAGAAATCGAAAACTGGAGCTTATAGTGGGTAAACTCTCCCAAAGAATCTCAAGTGCATTTGTCACTTGAACTGACATGGAAAGAGGAGTCTGGCTCTTTCAGATCATATTCTATCAACATTGAGAGTATCATGCAATGCCTACAACTTTGGGTGGTAAAATTTAGTTAGAGCCTTTTGTTTTGCTAGTGAGAGGCAACTACTAGTTTGTTCTTCCTCTCTCTCAAATCCAAACCAACCCAAATCTTAAAGTTTAATTCTGTTGGTTTTGGAAATTTTTTAATTTATGCCTGTTGTATTTTTCCTTTTGAGGTCTTCCTGCAGTCCCAGGCGGGAGCAGAATCACAAATGGCCAAGTCCTGTGAAAAGGCTCTTCTCAGCAGTGTTGCTGTGAGATGGGGATGGATGAAGTCCCAGAACCCCCAGAAAAGCCCATTCTCATGTGCTTTCTGGCTGAGTTATGCAGCTGCAGGGGGTTTATATTGTGGGGTTTATATTATTTTGGACACACATGTGTGTGTGTTTGGAGGCACATCCAATGAAGTGTCCAATGAACCTGAACTTTAAACTTCCATCCTGCTTCTCACCACATCACCACAAAGAAGGAAATTTTGGAGATCATTGCCCAACTGTGCTAACACTCATATCTTAGAATAAATACCTCATTTCCCCTCTTTCAAAAGCAAAGATATGATGTTGACTTGCAGGGGCCAAACATTGAACCTAAAAGCAGGTAAATGTAAAGGATTCTCATTCCTATCTGGTCATGGCCACCGAAAAAAGCAGCAGACGTGAGCAGGTGAGCCGATGAAGGCCATTCGAGGACCCCTTAGGAGAAAGAATGCAGGGCTACCAGGAACCATGTGGACTCCATGCTTTCATCTGAGCCTTGGGAATGACCCTACAGCTTAAGCAATTCACAAACCAGGTATGAGCTCCTCCTCTTCCTGGAAAACAGCCAGGTGGTCAGGAGAGAAGGGAGGAAGAACCAATGCTGTTCCTTCGGGCTGCTGCCAGCCTCCTGCGCCTCAGATCCTGCCTTCTGGGAAGTTCAACTGATGAGTAGCATTAATTCCTTTCTCATGATTTCAGTGCAATGACTCCTGTGATCACCAAACCAATCACATCACTTCACAAGAGAAAACTGAAGCCTCCCATGAAATAAAACGGCTCATCCAGAAAAAAGCCAGAGTTGAGGTTGGGCCTGAGACCCCTGACTCACTTGGAGGATCATCAACTAGTCACCTGGTACCAGCCACTGAGAGCCCTGGTGGCTGGCAGCATCTTGAGAGCCCTCAGTCTCCCCTCATTCTGATAGAAGTTCAGAATGAAATGTGTTATTAATAAAACATGGTTAGTATATACCCCCCAAAACTGAATTCAAGGTCTTGAAGAGATATTCGTATACCCACATTCATAGCAGCATTATTCACAATAGCCAAAAGGTGTCCATTGACCAGATGAGATGCGTAAAATGGAATATCATCCAGCCTTAGAAAAGGAAGGAAATTCTGACAAATGCTACACCATGGATGAAGCTTGAGGGCATTACACTAAGTGAAATAAGCCAGTCACAAAAGGACAAATCCTGCATGGTTCCACTTATATGAGGTCTCTAGAATAGTCAAACTCATAGAGACAGAGAGTAGAACAGTGGATGCCAAGCGTTGGGGAGAAGGGGTAATTGGGAGTTGTTGTTTAATGGGGATGAAGTTTTAGTTTGGGAAGATGAAAAAGTTCTTGGATGGTGGTGATGGTTGCACAAACTATGTGAATGTACTTAACCCTATTGAACTGTGTATTCTAAAATGGTTAAGATCACACATTTTACATTATTTGTATTTTACTGCAATTAACATTTTTTAAAGATGCTAAAAGAGCTGACTGTGGGTTCTCCTGTCTTCAACCTTGTATGGATGTCATTTGCCATATGAGTGAAGGGTTGGATCCACACTGGGTGCACAGACATTGACTGAGGAGCTGCTTTGCATGACCAGGACCCCAAGCTGCCTTTGGGGTGTCCTTGCCCAAGCCTCTCCTCAGACATTGATATGATGGTGGTGGTGGGGTGGTGGTGATGATGGTGTCACCTATTGGTAAAATCCAAATGGTACTCATATCTCCACTATATGACTGAGAAGATTGACACTCAAGAGTTTCACAGAAGACACCCAGAGCCAAGATCGGCAAGTAAAACAAATGTGTGTATGCAGAGAAGGCCATCTCCGGAGGCCATTAGCCTTTCAGAAATGGTTGCTTAAATTATATTTTATTCCAAACCTTATTTCTCACATATCTCCCCCTACCAACCTCAGTCTCTTTGTTCTCAAGCTACTAAGAAGCCTGTATAGTTCTGGCTATCCAAAGCTAGCAGATTCCCTGGAGTCTGCTTGGATTCCTGGGAAATTCTAAGGCCCTTCTAGAATAAAGGTTTGATGTGTTTGGTAAAATACAGACATCTTCATCTGAATTGTTCCACAGACTGTAAACCCCATCATAGGTGTGGTCATTGGTGTGTCATTGACCAGGAAGCCAGGGTCTGGGAAGGGCTAAGGATCTGCCAAAGTCTTGAGTGAAGAAAGGAAGAATAAGGGCCCAGTGAATATCCTGGGTGTAAACTGGATACCCAGGATAAACCCAGGCTACCTTGTAAACAAGAGCTCAGGGTGTAAACCGATGAACAGACTGCTCTGACTAGAAGGCACTGCTGAGAGGAGGGCCACTCCTCCCTGAACTGGAGGAGAATAATCACATTTTGGAATAGCCCCTCCAGGACCCCAGGTTAAGGAGTGGGTGGGGCTGAACTTGACACCCTCAGCTCCTGCTGGAGGTTTCTCTTCTAGCTGACCCTGCCCTGCTCTTGGGAATCTCAGTCATCTTCACCTGGGTGGGGTCTGTAACGAGCTCCATGCTGATTTCAAGTCTACCTTCTAATGATGATGGATTGTATTGAAGAAATTTCCAGAGATTTCCAAATCTCTTTGCCTCCAAAAAGAACAAAGACTCAAGACAGGAAACTGGCTGATGGTGTCTGGTGGAGGGAGAGACTCAGTGGATTAATTCTGCAAGTGTCACAGGTAGCCAGGCCTTGGGATGGCAAAGGTGGGGTATCTGACTACTTCGGCAGTAACAGAAATATCTTTTCTAAGTTTCAAATTGACCATGTTTTTGAACAGTGTTTTTACTTTAATCTTAAACACACACACACACACACACGCACACACATGGAAGATTTAGAACTTCTACCATTAACAAAAGGGGAATCCCAATGGGAATGCATAAATTCCCAGCAAACTCTTACCAGATACACCCCTCATGCCAACTGTAAGATTTACTCTACTGCAGTGTTTCTTTGTATGGATCCGAAGATGATGGCAATGATGATGATGATCTATAAGAAGCGAAATCTAGAGATTCCCTGAAATCCAGTTGCTTCATTAGAATAAAAAGTTCTTTTTACATTGGCTTAATAGTTGATGGTTACTTTTAGAAACTTAGTCCCTGTGTGGTCTAAGAACAATGCAGTGAACCACCCCCCCCCCCCCCCCCCCCCCGCCCAGCAGAGCCTCATTCAGGTGGTCAGCGTGGGCCCTGAGGTTCTGCACATCAGCAAAGCTCTCAGGCAGTGTCTGTGCAGGCAGTCTGTAGACCATACTTTGAGTAGCAAAGTTAAAGGCATTTAATTCCCCAAAGTGACCATGAAAGGTGGCCTCAGATCCTCCAGGCCCACCCAGAGGTACTGAATAAAACTGGCATTGCAACAACATCCCCGTGAGATTTGGGGGACCACCCAAGAGATCCCAAATTAGTGGGCATGGGGAGGGCCTGGGAGTCTATACATTTACAAATCTCCAAAAGTGATTCACACACAAGCAGAAGGAAGAGGGATGTGGGATGCAGGAAAACAGGGCACTGGGCTCTAAAATTACACGGCCTTTACATGACCACAGATCCTCTCTGCCCCCAAATGTGTAGGCCCAGTGTACGCGTTTGCTAGGGCTGCTGTAACAAAGCACCACACAAGCGGCTTAGACAACAGAAAATCATCATCTCACAGTTCTGAAGGCTGGAAAGCCCGAGATGAAGGTGTCAGTAGGGCTGGTTCTTTCTGAGGCTGTGGGAGAAAATCTGTTCCAGGCCTCTCTTCTTGGCTTGAAGGTGGCTGTCTTTACTTCACATGGGTCCCCTGTGTACATGTCTCTGTGTCCAAATTTCCCTTTTCTATAAGGACACCAGTCATACTGGATTAGGGCTCACCCTAATGACCTCGTTTTAACTTGATTACTCCTGCAAAGACCCTATCTCCAAATAATGTCACATTCTGAAGTACTGGAGATTAGAACTTCAGCTTATGAATTTTTGAGGTGGGGGGAGATACAATTCAGCCCATAACACCCAGAAAGGTGGGGTCAGGGGCAGCCCAGCGATGTTGTATAATGCAAGCACTAGAAACCTCTGGAACAGATCGGCCCCTTGTGCACGACCAGACCCCTCCTTTCTCCAGTGTTGCAGGGGAACAAATGAACCTCAGCTGTGAGGCTGTAATGACATTTTTGTGGCAGAAACAAGGACTTGAGCCTTGATCTTTGAGGTTTGCTTGCAGTTTCATGGGTTAGAAAGTTCACAGGCACAAGCTCTGCAGGTTTATCACACATGAAAAAGCAAAAAGCGTGTTTTCATCTTCAGAGACTTTGGGGCTCATCAACTGGACCACCTTTGTTTCTCCTTTTTATCAGTCTCACATATGTTTTACTACCTTTCACCTGGGAAAACTGAAAAATGAATGAAAACCTCAGTCTTCAGATCAGTTGTTTCACTTGAATCCAATCTACTAAGCATAATAATATAGGTTTTTTTCATTCTTATACCTAAGATCATAAAGTCGAACACTCTGAGAATCTCCAGCTTTATTTGTCCCAATAGAAGAACTGAAAACTAACATTTGATTTCAAGTGAGCATGGTTAGATATGGCTCATTTGATTTTTTTGTATGTACACGTGATACTTCAAGGTCATAAATTCTTCAAATCTCAAAGTCCAGATAATCTCCCAAATAAAGGTGTATAAAAAGAGCTATTTTTTTTCAATTTTTAGTCATGCTAAAAGGATCTCTGGTCTCTCAGTACCTTTCCATTTTCTTTTGCTATTCCCATCTTTCATTCTTTCTTCTGTGTGCTTTTGTTTCATGTCGCTAATTTTCTCTAATTTTCCAACCCTTTTTCATCCTTGTAGTTTCCCACCTTTTTCTTTTCCTTGATTCTTAAGTTCAACTTTTGCTTGTCCTGACAAAACACTAGTTATTAAAATTCAGTGCAGAAAGAGTTTCTTCCTTTTTCTTTTTTGTCATTTTGTGTGTTCTTCCTCATTGGATTATAAACATAGATATATTGCGGTGTGGTGACAAGATTTCAGAATGCTAGGAAGTGTGGGATCCCTGGTCTGGAGGTGCCATCCACACAGCGTCACTCACTGGTGACCAGAGCTGTCAAACGTGGGGACTGGGGCAGTTTTGAATTTCACTCCTTTGGCCTATCTGCACAGTTACCTTCACCCTCAGTGAAGTCACCCCAGCTTCAGAGCACAAAGGATGAGAAAGGCCACTTCACCAACAGGATTCTGGTCCATTCAGCTAGCTTTCCTTTGCCTGTTTCCAGGTGTTTTTAAACTGCACTACTGGTTCTCCCCTACTAACACAGAGCTTCAGGGCAGGCATGTGCTTTTTCACTCTCCCTCATCCATTTCACTCCTTCCCAATGTTCTCTCCTCAGTTGTTTGCAGAGAACAGATTTCTTCATCCTCAGGAATGTCAGCATAATCCCGGATCTCTGAAGCTGGACATTTCCACTAATCATGAACAAAGGCCAGGCTGTGCCTCTCCACATGTGTTCTTCTTGCTGCTCTGTTTACTGAGCCTGAGGAGTTAATCATGTGGGTCCTGATTTGTCAGCTGGTGGGATGCTGGCTCCAGCGCTGTGGCCTCCCTGCGCTCACAGTGCTGGGAGAAGCTGGTGGGTGGTCTAGAAAGCCACCCTCGGAGCGCACGGTGTCACGGGTCCATGTGACAATCAGACCGATCATCAGACCGGGAGGTACTGCTGCTCCAGTGCCTTTGAAGAGTAGGTGCCCCTTGCAGGATCCAGACTCAGTCAGTCTCTGAAAGGCCAACGTCCACTTCCAAAATGCTCCTGAGACTAAAGTGCCCACGGAGAGCTCTCCCGATTACCGTCCACATGGGCGACTCACACTGCTCTGCAAATAGGCTGCGTGGAAAGCAAGTCATAACCAGAAGCCACTTGCCCAATTCACCATGAAAAAAAAGACTATCAAAAAGCCCGGGAATCAGCACAGCACATGCTTTCTCTGGAGAGGGTCACAGCAGTTAAGTCAATTACCCAGGACAGGCTGTAGGAGCTGCAGAGCCAACAGGTGACCCAGAGCCTGTGCTTTGGGCTGGCTTTCACTGCCACCAACACTGGTTTTGCACAGATCCCTCAGAGGTGTGTCACGAACACTGATAGCCTGGTAAAGCCATTTAAAAGGCTGATAGTGGTTACTTGGTGGGTGTGCTGGCTTCCGTTTGGTTCAGGAAGCGAGAAGTAGAAGGCTGACCATGAAGTACTGTGGCAGGATGAGCAGCTACAGCCAGCCTCCAGCCAGCTCTGCCACCAACCAGCTGTCACTAACCAGCTTGAGAAGTTAGGCAGCCTCTCTGGTCATTCACCCTGTCCAAGGTCAGGCCCACTTGGGGTGCATCCTGGGGCATCACAGCTGCATCATGACCTGCGGAGCAGCAGGCTGGCATTTCGGAAAACCCTCTCCAGGTGACGCATTTTCCTGCCCCTTTAACACACCACAGCCAGGTGCCCTTGCAGATTCCTTCCGGAGCTACTGGGTTGTTTTGGGGGTGCTCTGCAGGTTTTTGAGTGTGAGGACCCACACGTATTTGAGTTTACACAGAACATTCATACAGATTGTCTCATTCATTGGAGAACTCAAACCCTAGCGGGTGCGGTTCTTTCCCAAGGACACGGAGCCAATAAATGCCACATGAGCTCCGGGCCAGGCCCCCGGACCCCAAGTCCAGTGGTCTCTTGACCCTCCTCCACTGGTTCCTGGGTAAATGGCACCAGTAGCATCTTCCCCACCCTTTCCTGACCTAAAGCACCAACAGCCTCCTTCAAACAGTGGAGAAAACCATGTTCAGAGCTCTGTCAACTCAGTTTTATTTTTATTTCAGGTTTAAGCCAATCTTTGTCAAGGTCAATAGTATCTTGGTTAATAGAATCCTTTAAAACACTTAAATAACCTCAAGTTGCCTTTGGCAAAACACGTTTCAGAAACATTTTCGATGGGATTTGATTGGGACAGTTGAGCCTTGTGTTCTGTGAGAAGGGCAGTCTGTCCCTGAAGCATCCTTTGAGGCAGGCATAGAAAGGTAACTTCGGTGACTCAGGTAAGGGATTCATTCTTAGCAGCTATAAATATCCTCCAGCCCTTTCTCTGTCTGTATCCCAAACCTAATATCCTCATTCTTTTGTTGGGAACTAACTAGCTCAATCCCCATCTCATGTCATTTCTATGAAAAACAGATTGTTTATTTAGCGAATTCCATCTTTCATAACCCCTTATCTGTCCAACACGGATGTCCGGGCACATGGACTACCCCATACTGGCTGCCTCCCCATTTCTCCTGCACCTGGCAGAGCAGCTTTTTTTCTTGAAAAGGCAGGTGAATAGTGCTGGCGACCAGAAGGAGTTACTTCTTCAGCAGAAACTCACAAGCAGTATGAACCCCATCTGCTGCCCAGATGTCTCTCGCACCCTACAGGGCCATTCTGCCAAAGGGCTATGGCCTCCAAGCAAGAGTATTATTCCTGGAGACATCTGAAATCAACCCCAAGTCTTTTCCCAGAGACTTCTCTCACCGAGGAGGAAAGACCCTGCTGGGGACAGTGCAAACGTAGGCCAGACAATCTCCAGGAACAAGAGGAACTGCCCGTGCCAGCATCCCCCAGAGGGGAGCAGCCTTCACTGGCCCTGGGTTTACTTCCTGTCAAGCAGGAGGTGCTGGGACAAGAGTTTCAGAGGGGAATTTTCTTTTGTTCTTATTGCCAACAAATGCTGATCTAACATGCAGAGCTTGAGCCCATAGCAGATGCGGACCCCTAAAACTGTGAATTGCATAAACTCATTCTCTGAATCAGGTGTATCTCCTGGGAGGAAAACTGATTGTAGACGGTGGATTTGGGATATGCAGAGGGTGTATGTAGAGAGTAAATGTAGAGGGTATATATGGAAGGTGTGTGTGGAGGGTGTTATGAACTGAAGGTTAAGGTGAAGGAGAATGTACTAAAGCAAGTTTCCGGTTTGTGTTTAGTGTGAGAAAGGGCACAGAATAAATGTTTTCTGTGATTCTCCTGAAACTAACACAATCATTTAAGGTCTTTGTAAACATGAAACAACTCACATCAAAACTTTTCCAAATTAATTACAAGGAGCCTTTAAAAGGCAATGGGGAGGGCTTCCCTGGTGGTGCAGTGGTTGAGAGTCCGCCTGCCAATGCAGGGGACACGGGTTCGAGCCCTGGTCTGGGAAGATCCCACGTGCCGCGGAGCAACTAGGCCCGTGAGCCACAACTACTGAGCTGCGCGTCTGGAGCCTGTGCTCCGCAACAAGAGAGGCCACGATAGTGAGAGGCCCGCGCACCGCGATGAAGAGTGGCCCCTGCTTGCCGCAACTGGAGAAAGCCCTTGCACAGAAACGAAGATCCAACACAGCCAAAAATAAATAAATTAAATAAGTTAATTTTTAAAAGGCAATGGGGAGATTTTTACTGGAGCACAATGAGAAATGCTTTGAGGGCATCTTATTTTCCTCAGCCTATTAAAATTTTAAATGCACTGGCCTCTCAGCAGTTTACCTTCCTCCCAAATACTTAAGATTCTATAAATCCTCAATTAGCTCTTAGGGAAGGGTTGTGCTGTGGCTCTTAAAACAAGTCTCCCTTAATTTGAAGGGGTTAAAGTGTAGAAAGAAAATGTAAAGAGGAAAGGGAGAGGAGTTTCTGGCAGAAAATCCAGTTTAAAAATAAATCGCTCAGTTCAGGGAAAGAAATATCTCTTGAGAACGGAATCTGTGAGGGGAGAAAAGGGAGATGGCTGAGATAGGGGGAATTCTGAGAGAGCGCCATGAAACTCCCCACCCCCCGTGTGTCCAGTGTGAGCCCCTCCCCTTGCTTGTGGGTGGGACCTAGAGCCTGCTTCCAATCAGGAGAACACAGCAGAGGGGATGGAGATGTAGCTGCTGTGAGTAGGTTACAATACTTTGTGTCTTTGTTGTGCTTCGTAGGTAAGAAACAGACTCCTGCTGTCCTTGAAGAAGCAAACTGCCATCTTGTGAACTGCCTAAGGATAGATCGGAAACTCAGAAAGTCTTTAGAAACTGAGCCAGGAGCAACTAAATTATGCGAACAACCACGGGAGCTCTGGGGGACACCACAAACTTCAGAGGAAAATGCAGCCTGACTACACCCTGATCGCAGCCCTATGAGACCCTGAGCAGAAAACTCAGCCAAGCCATGCCCTGACTCCTGACTCATGGGTACAGTGAGATAATAAACAGGTGGTTTTTTGGTTTTCAGAACAGCTTTATTATAATCATTTCACATACATACAATTCATCCATAAAGGTGTATAATTCACTGTATTTTAATATATTTAGAGCATTATGCACTCATCAACACTAATTCTAGAACATTTTGATCTCCTGAAAGAACTCCCATTCCCATTAGCTATCACTCCATATTTTTTCCCCAACTCCTGCCCAGCCCTAAGTAACCACTAATCTAGTTTCTAGCTCTATGAATTTGTCTGTTCTGGACATTTCATATAAATGGAATCATATAATATGAGGTCTTTAGTGATTGGGTACATTCAGTTACCATATTATATACAAGGTTCATCTATGTATTAACATGTATTATTACTGCATTCAATTTTTTAGGGCTGAATAGTATTATATTGTATGGATATACCATATTTTATTTACTCATTCATAAGTTGGTGGACATTTGGGTTGTCTCCACTTTTTGACTATTATGAATAACACTGCTATAAATATTTGTGTACATGTTTTTGTATGGATATATGTTTTGCTCCTCTTAGGTATATACCTAAGGGTGGAATTTATGGATTTTATGGTCATTCTAGGTTTACCATTTGAGGAACTGCCAGACTGTTTTCCAAGGCGACTGCACAGTTTTACATTCCCAACAGTAGGTATGAATGTTCCAATTTCTCCACATTCTAGTCAGCATTTGTCATATCTATTATAGCCATTCTAGTGGATGTGAGGTATGTTTTGATTTGCATTTCCCTAATGACTAATGACATCTTTTCATGTACGTGTTGGCCATTTGTTTGCTTCCGTTAGAGAAATATGTGCTCAAATCTTTTGTGTATTTTTAATTGAATTGTCTTTTTAATATTGAGTTGTAAGTGTTCTTTATATGTTCTAGAAACAAGCCCCTTGTCACATATATGATTTTCAAATACTTTCTCCCATTCTGTGGGTTGTCTTTTTCACTTTTTTGATGTATCTTTTGCAGCACAAAACTTTTAATTTTGATGAAGTCTAATTTATACCTATTTTTTCTTTTGCTATTTGTGCATTTGGTGTCATTATGTAAGAACACTTTGGCTAGGCCAACATCATGAAGATTTACTCCTATATTTTCTTTCTTTTTTTTTTTTAACATCTTTATTGGAGTATAATTGCTTTACAATGGTGTGTTAGTTTCTGCTTTATAACAAAGTGAATCAGCTATACATATACATATGTTCCCATATCTCTTCCCTCTTACTCCTATATTTTCTTTTAAGAGTTTTATAGCTTTAGCTCTTACATTTAGGTTGATAATTCATTTTGAGTTCATTTTTGTGTATGGTGTGTGGTATGGGACCAACTTCATTTTTAGCATGTTATCCAGTTGTCCCAACACCACTTTTTAAAAAGACTATTCTTTCCCTCATGGAATTTTCTTGGCACCCTTTTCAAAAATCAATTGACCATAAATGTCAAGATTTCTTTTTTAACTCTCACTTCTGTTGCATTGACCTATATGACTATTCTTATACCTTGATTACTGCAGCTTTGTATTAAGTTTTAAAATTGAGATGTTGAGTTCTAAACCTTACTCTTTGTTTTAAAGATTGTTTTGGCTATTCTGGGACTCCTGCATTTCTATATGAATTATAGGATCAGCATGTCAATTTCTGCCAAAAACACCAACTGGAATTTTAATTCACATTGAATATGTAGATTATTTGGGGGAGTATAGCAATCTTAATAATATTAACTCCTATAAACCATGAAAATGGAATGTCTTTACATTTACTTAGCTCTACTTTAATTAATTTTAACAATGTTTTATAGTTTTTAGTGTAAAAGTTTTGCACTTCTTTTGTTAAATTTATTCCCAAGTATCTTCTTCTTTTTGATACTCTTGAAAATTGAATTATTTCCTTTAAAATTATTTTTTCAAAATGTTCATGGCCAGTGTATAGAAATACAATTACCTTTTGGATATTGATATTATCTTCAGAGACCTTAATGAACTGATTTATTAGGTTCAAAAGGTGGATTTTTAAGGTAGATTCCTTAGTATTTTGTATATACAATGTCATGCCATCTGTGATTATAGTTTTACCTCTTCTCTAATCTGGATGCCTTTTATTTTATTTTCTTGTGTAATGGTCAGTGCAAGTTTGAATAGAAATGTTAAGAGCAGACATCCCAGTCATGTTCCTGATCTTAGAGGGAAATCATTCAGTTTTTCACCATTAACATGATGTTAGCTGTGAGTTTTTCATAAATGTCCTTTATCTGGTTTAAGTTCCCTTCTACTTTTGTTTGCTGAGTGGTTTTATTATGAAAGGATTTTGGAATTTTTTCATGTGATTTTTCTGCATCTATTGATATGATTATATTTTTTGTTTTTATTCCATTAAATATTGAATTACACCAATTGATTTTTAATGAATTTATTGGTTTTAATGCAACCTTGAATTACTCAGACAAATCCTATTTGCTAATGGTGTATAATACTATTTATGTGTTACTGGATTCAGTTTGTTTGTATTTTGTTGAGGATTTCTACATCTATATTCATATGGGGTAGTGGTCTGTAGTTTTCTTTGGTGTCTTTGTCTGGTTTTGGTATCAGGATAATATTAGCCTTATTATGAAGTTTGGAAGTGTTTCTTCTTCTTCCATTATTGGGATAAATTTGTGAAGGATTAATATTAATTCTTTATTAAATATTTGGTAGAATTCACCAGTGAAATCATCTGGGCATGGGCTTTTGTTTATAGTTTGCGTAGTTTTTAAAATTGCTAATTGAATCTCTTGTTTAAGGTACATTTAGATACTCTCTTTTGAGTCAGTTTCAATAATTTGTATCTTGGGCTTCCCTGGTGGCGCAGTGGTTGAGAGTCTGCCTGCCAATGCAGGGGACACGGGCTCGAGCCCTGGTCTTGGAAGATCCCACATGCCGCAGAGCAACTGGGCCCGTGAGCCACAATTACTGAGCCTGCGTTTCTGGAGCCTGTGCTCTGCAACAAGAGAGGCCGCGATAGTGAGAGGGCCGCGCACCGCAACGAAGAGTGGCCCCCGCTCGCCGCAACTAGAGAAAGCCCTCGCACAGAAACGAAGACCCAACACAGCTAAAAATAAAAAATAAATTAATTAATTAATTTAAAAAAAAACAAACTGAAGGCACTTTAAAAAAATAATAATAATAATAATTTGTATCTTGCTATGAATTTATTCATTTCATCTACGTTAACTAATTTACTGGCATAAAATTCCTAACTGGCCCTTATAATCCTCTTTATTTCTATAATGTCATGTCTTCTCTTTATTTTTTTTTCTTCATCTATGTAGGTAAAGATTTGTCAATTTTGTTGATCTTTTTAAAAACCAACTTTGGTTGCATTGATTTTCCCTATTGTTTTACTTTTCTCTATTTCATTAATTTCTGCTCTAATCTTTATATCTTTCCTTTTGTTCACTTCAGGTTTATTTTATTCTTTTTCCAGTGTCTTAAGGGAGAATCTTAGGTTATTCATTAGAGATTATTATTCTTTTTTAAATATAGTCATTTATAGCCATAAATTTTCCTCTAAGCCTTACTTTAGTTGCATCTCATAAGTTTTACTATGTTATGTCTTCATTTTCATTCATTTCAAAGACTCTCCTAATGTCCCTTGTGATTTTCTTCTTTAAGTCATTGGTTATTTAGGAATGTGTTGTTTACTTTCCACATATTTATGAATTACCCCAATTTCCATTTGTTAATGATTTTTAATTTCCATTCCATTGAAGGTATTGGAATGGAATACTTTGTATGACTTCAATCCTTTTAAATTTATAAGGCTTGTTTTATAGTCTAGCATATGGTATATCCTGGATAATATTCCATGTGTGCTTGAGAATGCGTATTTTCTTGCAGAAGGGTGGAGTGTTCTTAATATGTCTATTAAGTCTCTTTGATTATAGTGCTGTTCAAGTCTTTTACTTTCTTGTTGATCATCTACCTAGTTTTTCTATTCATTATTGAAAGTGGGGAATTAAAGTCTCCATCTTTTATTGTCAAACTATTTCTCCCTTCAGTTATGTCAGCCTTTGCGTCATGTATTTTGGATGTGTTTTGTTGTTAGATGTATGTATGTTTTTAATTGTTATAACTTCCTGATGGATTGACCCTTTTATTGTTATATAATGACCCCACTTTATCTTAGTGACTTTTTTTGTTTTAAAGTTTATTTGGGGGATGTCATCATGGCCATTCCACTTTCATCTGGTTACTGTTTTTAAGGTATGTATGTTTTCATTCTTTTACTTTCAGCCTATTTGAACTTCTGAATCTAAAGTGTGTCTCCTACAAACAGCATATAATTTGATCTTTTTAAATTTTACCCACCTGGACAGTCTCTGCCTTTGATTAATTGTTTAATTCATCTGCAATTTTACTTTTCGTTTTCTGTCTCATGCTTCTTTGTTCCTTTCTTCCTCCTTTACTTGCTTTGTATTTATTTAGTGAATATTTTCTAGTGTAACGTTTTAATTCTATTAATGATTTAATGATTTTTTTTTACCATTTTTAAAGTTATTTCCTTAGTGATTGCTCTAAGGTTTACAATATACATCTTAATGTATCAGAATCTACTTCAGATTGACACTAACAATTTCAGTGACATATATATATATTCCCTATAACCTTTTTTGTGTTATTATTACTATATATATTATGTCTATATGTGTTACAAACTCGACAATACATTGCTATAATTATTACTTTATGTACTTTTGTATCTTTTTTGAAAGCTTAGAGGAAAAAATGAGCTAGTATATATTTTTAGTGTTGGTTCAACCACAGCTTTTTGCTTTTATTTTCAAATATATTACATTTTATATGCTATAGGTCCAGCAATACAAATTATATATATAAATATATAATACAAATTATATATATAATATATATAGCAATTTATACAATTATTTTTCAAATCAGTTAAGAGAAAAGAGAAGACAAATAGAAAATTTTATCTCTTTTATAACTACCTGCATATTTACCTCTACTGGCACACTTTGTTTTTTCATGTGGATTTGAATTATTGTCTAGTATCTTTTACTTTTAGCCTAAAGAACTTCCTTTAATATTTCTTATAAGGTAGATCTTGAAACAACAAATTTTCTGTTACTGCTTATCTAGTAATGTCTTAATTTCTTCCTCATTTTTGGAGAATAGTTTCTGCTGTATATGATATTCTGGTTTGATAGTTTGGGGGGTTTTCTTTTGGCATTTTGAAAATGTTATCCCACTGCTCTCTAGCCACCATTGCTTCTGTTGAGAAGTCAGGTATTCATTGTACTGCTGTTCCCTTGTACATTATGCATCATTTTTCCCTTGCTGCTTTCAACATTTTCGTCTTTCAACATTTTTGACTTTGATTTGTGTGTCTAAGTATTCATGTCTTTGTGTTTATCCTACCTGGATTTTATTGAGCTCCTTGGAAATATAGAAAAAAATGTTTCAATCAAATTTGGGAAGTCCTCAGCCATAATTCTTCAATATTTTTCCTGTTCCTTTTTCTCTCTCTCTCCTCTCTTCTGGTATTCTCTTGCATATTGATATGTCTAATGGTGTCCCACATTTCTCTGCTCTTCTGCTCATTTTGCTATATCTTGGAATTAGCCTTCTCTTAACTGCTTTTCACCAAGATATGACTCATTTCCCCCAACACCTTCAGGCATAGATTCTCCACTTTCTGTACCAAATAGACAGTCCTTTCCACTAGAGACACAGAACTATCTTATGGCCTTCCTATCCACTGGACAAGAGCCATGCACCAGAGCTGGGAGGCCAGACCTTGCTTCTCTGGGAGTGACACCTCTACTTTACAGATGGATTCTGGATGGGGGGGCGGGTAGCAGCCCCTGGTCTTCTCTGCTTGCTTCTTCCAGCCTGGCAGGGGGTGATTGGGGCCCCTATATACCCAGACTGACACACAGGGGATATAATGTTCACCCTATGAGCCGGGCTGTGTGGGGAAAGAGAGACCTGGTCTTCTTGTCTGTGCCTGCCAGCCTTCTTGTCTCTGTAGAGCTTCTGCAACACAGAGGTGGGGGATGAGAAACACCACAATCTGCTTATCCCAAGATGGACCTATAGTAACTGCAGACTGGGGGAGAGAGAACCCCTGAATTCTTGGCTGCATATACCCAGGGCAGAGCTTCAATCACATGGAGCTGTTGGGGGAGGAGGGTTAATAGAGCAAGTTGTGGTTCAAATTCCATGACTCTCACTGTTCTTTATGAGATTTAGTAGATTTTCTTAAATGAATGTTTCACCATTTGTTGTATGGCCTTAGGACAATTTCCAGAGACTTTAAATCATTGGGTTTGGGGTTTTATTTAATAATTTCACCAGTTAAATTTTTGTTTTGTTGGAGAGAGGGTCCATGGAGCTCCTTACTCAGTCATTCCAGAAGTTCTCTAAGTTTTTTTTTTTTTAACTGTCAAATGTATGGTAATTTGTTGCATGGCAATAGAAAACTAATAAAAGTGTGGTTTGTATTCAGATAGCTATTCTATTGAGAATGGCAAAGCAACTATAGCAAAGTGTAGGAAAAATGCCTCTTCAGAAGATTTATCCTTTCTGGCCACCACCCAAGAGCACAAAGACTGAGGGCATGTATTCCTGGAGGCCCCTGCCTCTTCCTGGCAAACTCATGGGGACTGGGATGGAGCCCAGGTGCAGTACAAGTCCCAAGGAGCTTCAGGGCTCTCTTTCTTTTTTTATTGAAGTATAGGCAACATACAAATATTATATTATATTTATTATATTATATTATATTATGTTAGTTTCAGGTGTACAACTTAGTGATTAGACATTTATATACATTACAAATTGATCACCACAATAAGTCTAATAACCATATGTCAGCACAGCAAGTTATTACAGTATTATTGACTATATTCTCTATGCTGTGTATTACATCCCTTTGACTGCTTTATTTTATAACTAGAGGTTTATATCTCTTAATTCCCTTTACCTATTTCATCTAACACCCTACTTCCCTCTTTTCTGGTGACCATCAGTTTGTTCTCTGTATCTATGTCTGTTTCTGCTTTGTTTTGTTTGTTAATTTGTTTTGTTTCTTAAATTTCACATATAAATTAGATCAGATGGTATGGTTCTCTGTCTGACTTATTTCACTTAGGATAATACCCTCTAGATCCATCCATATTGTCACAAATGGCACAATTTCATTCTTTTTTATGGCTGAGTAATGTTTCGTTGTATATGTGTACCACATCTTCTTTATCCATTCATCTGTTGATGGACACTTAGGTTACTTCCATATTATGGCTATTGTAAATAATGCTGCAATGAACATCGGGGTGCAAATATCTTTTTGAATTAGTGTTTTCATGTTCTTCAGATAAATACCAAGAAGTGGAAATGTTGGCTCATATGATAATTCTATTTTATTTTTTTAGGAACCTCCATACTGTTCTCCATAGTGGCTGCACCAATTTACATTCCCACCAACGGCAAAAGAGGGTTCCCTTTTCTGCACATTATCACCAACACTTGCTAATTGTTGTCTTTTTGATAACAGCCATTCTGACAGGTGTGAGGTGATATCTCTTTGTGGTTTGGGTTTGCATTTCCCTCATGATTAGTAGTGTTGAGTATCTTTTCATCTTTTTGTTGGCTGTCTTTATGTCTTCCTTAGAAAAAAGTCTGTTCAGTTTCTCTGCCCTTTTTTAAATGGGATTGTGTGGTTTTTTGATATTGAGTTGTATGAGTTCTTTATATATTTTGGATATTAACCTCTTATTGGATATGTCATTTGCAAATATCTTCTCCCGTTCAAGTAGGTTGCCTGCAGGGATCTCTCTTTGCCTCTGCCCAGCAACCCAGGGGTGTTGATAACACCACAGCCCAACATCTGAGCCTGAAGCACCTCTACTCAGAGCAAATTAGCCCCAACTTATGACCAAGAAAAACTATTCAGTATGAAGTATGTGCTTAATTTGAGAGATTAAATGCAGACGTGCCTTTAACAGTTAAATTTAATAAAAAGTTCTTAGCAAATAACTAGGATTTGTTTTTCTTTTAATCATCCTGTTTGAGGTTATTGGTAAGTTATAACTAGCCCTGATTAGATTTACTAAATTCCTGTGTCTTATTTTAGAAAAAGGGTTCCATTTATATAAATCAAATTGACTTCTTTCAGTAATCCAACCATTGGGAAAGATTCATGCGACCTCATTTTCAGGAACCATCATATGCCAATTGGCAGGTCCCTGTGTTGTAGCCAGCCATCCTAGGGGAAAATCGTTAACCTGCTCTGGAGAAGTGGTGTGAGACCTTCAGGTGAAGCAGACATTACATAGGAAGGAAACAAACTGAATTGGAGGCCTGATGAGGCACAGAATCACATTAGTTGCTGCTGCCCTTCTTGGGAGGGCCAAGGGCAGAAATGCACTGCCAAGTGAGGCTGGTGAGGCTTTGCATAGGAGGTTCATTACAGGAGTATCAATACCTGTGAAGATTCAGAACATGTTAGCCATCAGACTGTAGGTGAGTGTAACTTAAACAATCATGCATCCATGTCATGGAAAAGAGCTATTGAAAATCATGTTTTTGATATTTTATGGTATAAAGAAAAAAATACCAGTTGTTTTAACAAGTAGGATAGAGACTTTATGTCACACAACACTAATTTATAGTATACAATACATGGTAGCTCCCTATAGATTTCATACATATGTGTTCTAGGTACATACAAATAGACAGTACATGGTATCTTCCTATACGTTGCACACACACATACACACACCATATGGCAGCTTTCTCTCTCTCTCTCTCTCTCTCTCTCTCTCTATATATATATATATATATATATATAGTGGTCCTACTGTGTGCCCTGCTGTGCATAGTCCTAAGTGCTTTAGAACCATTATCTCATTTATTCCTTGTGACAGCTCTGTGAGGGATGTATGTACTCAGTTGAATAATGTCCTCCAAAATTCACGTCCACCTGGAAACTGACTGTAATCTTATTTGGATATAGGGTCTTTGCAGATGTGATCCAGTTAGGATGAGGTCATACTGGATTAGGGAGGTCCCCCAATCTAATGACTGGTGTCTTTATAAGAAGAAGAAAACTTGGACACAGACATATAGGGGAAAAACCTATATGAAGACAGAGATCGGAGTGATGTGTCTATAAACCAAGGAACATCAAGGATTTCTAGCAACCACCAGAAGCTGGGAGAGCAAGGAAGCATCCTCCCTAGAACCTTCAGAGGGAGCATGGCCCTGACATCACCTGGATTTGTGGCTTCTGGCATCCAGAACTGTGAGATGATAAATTTCTCTTGTTTTAAGCCACTCTTTTTATGGTACTTTGTGGTACTTTGTTATGGTGGCCCTAGGACATTTTTACAAAGTATCAATATATTTATTCCCTTTGGCTACATAAAGACAATTAGAATCAGTAGGTTTAAGGCCACACAGTTAATAGCTGCAGAGACAGAATTCAAATGCTAGTAAAGTGGTGCCTGAGAGACCCAGAACCCAAGCCACACTGACTCCCAGTTTTCGATAAATTTCACAGGAAAGAAAATTTTAAACATTTCAGCATTTATTTGGGGTAGCTGAACAATAGATGATTTTAATTTTTTTATTATGCTTTTTTGTAGATTCCAGTTTTTTATGGTGAATGTAGATAATGTTTATAAATCCAAGGAAAAGAACGTTATTAAAGAATTATGGCTCCACACCAGATGAGACTGTGGTCACCTGTGAAGGGCCCTCCTCACCTTTCCATTCTAGGCCCTTCCTCAGGGAGCCAGGTTGAGGCTAAATGCAGAAAACAGCAGTAAGAAACAGCAGTGATTTCTTTCCTAGGAGAAAGTCCTACAGCCAGTGGGGCAGCCAAACCACTAGCA